>NC_090023.1:703750-1400000 GCF_037176765.1 Anolis sagrei
AGGAGGATCGACTTTGGATGATGGGACTTACAGTACCATCATTCACATTCTGAGACCGCTGTTAACCTCATCCAATGTCTGAACAGGACCAAACTTGCCACATAGACCTCTCATGACCCACTTTACGTCCTGGTGTGTGTTTGGCTAGGGATAGATCATGGATTATGGGACTTGCAGTACTTTTGCGCAATTCCTGAGACCACTGCAACGCTCATCCAATTACCAATAAAGACCAAACTTGGCATACAGAACCACCATTACCCACTTTCTCTAATAACCCGGGCAACGCCAGGTCCCCAAGCTAGTCCTGAAAATAATGCAGCCGTTATCCAAAGACCAATAAAGACCAAACTTGGCATACAGAACCACCATTACACACTTTCTCTAATAACCCGAGCAACGCCGGGTCCCCAAGCTAGTATATAATAAAGAAGAGTGTTTGTATGTGAGGGAGGACGGAGGGAGGACGTAGGGCGGAAAAGTTTGTGGCAGCTTTCTGATTGGCTGCCACTATGCTGCTATTTGCATATGGTCTCTGATTGGGCAGCTTCAATAGGAGCCCCTGGTGGAGAAGAGGGTTCATGGCAGAAACGGGGCATGACAGAAGGAAATCTGCATATGGTCTCTGATTGGCCAGCCTCAAATCCAACATTCCGAGATGACAAAGAGAGGAAAGGAAAGGCCAAAGGGGGCTGGGTCAGAACACTCCCAATACAGACCGAAATAGGCACACAGAGCCCCCATCACCCACTCTACATCCTACTGCAGTTTGGAGGAGGATGAACCATGGATGATGGGACTTGCAGTACCACCACTCACATTCTGAGACCGCTGTTAACCTCATCCAATGACTGATCAGGACCAAACTTCGCACAGAGACCTCTCATGACCCACTTTACGTCCTGGTGTGGTTTGGCCGGGGATGGACCGTGGATTTTGGGACTTGCAGTACCATTGCTCAATTCTTCAGACCACTGCAACCCTCATCCAATTACCAATAAATACCATACTTGGCACACTGAGTCTCCATGACGCACTCTACATCCAGGTACAGTTTGAAGGAGGATGCACCATGGACTTGCAATACCTGCACTCCCTTCCTAAGACCATAACTGCCAACAATGATGGATCAGGACCACAATTTACACAGAGAGCCCGCATAACTCACTCTACATCCTGGTGCGGTTTGGAATAATTTGACAATGCATGATGGGACTTGCAGTCACTTCACTCACTTCCTGAGACCACTGAGACCCTCGCCAGTGACTCATCAAGACTAAACTTGGCACATGGAGCTTCAATGACCCACTCTACATCCTGGAGCAGTTTGGAGGACGACAGACCATGGATGATGGGACTTCAAGTACCTCCACTCCCCAAGACTGCTGCAAAACTCATCTAATGACCAATCAAGACCAAAGTTGGCACACAGAGCCCCCATGACCCACTCTACATCCTGCTGCAGTTTTGGAGAAGGGTGGACCATGGATGATGGAACTTCCAGTACCTTCAATCACATTCTGAGACCTCTGCAAACCTCATCCAATGACGGATTAAGACCAAACTTGGCACATAGACCTCTCATGACCCACTTTACGTCCTGGTGTTATTTGGAAAACTTTGGAGATGGATGATGGGACTTGCAGTACCTTTGCTCTCTTCCTGACATGACTGAGACCCTGGCCAATGACTAATCAAGACTAAACTTGCCACATGGGGCTCCAATGACCCACTCTACATCCTGCTGCAGTTTGGAGGAGGACAGACCATGGATGATGGGACTTCAAGTACCTCCACTCCCTTCCAAAGATTGCTGCAACCCTCTTCTAATGACCAATCAGGACCACACTTGGCACACAGAGCCCCCATGATCCACTCTACATCCTGCTGCAGTTTGAAAGGGGATGGACTTTGGATGATGGGACTTGCAGTACCTTCACTCACTTACTGACACCACTGCCACCCTCATCTAATGACCGATAAAGACCAAACTTGGCACACAGAGCCCCCATGACCCACTCTATATCCTGCTGCTGTTTGTAGGAGGATGGCCCATGGATGATGGGACTTCAAGTACCTTCACTCACTTCCTGAAAATAATGCTGCCATTATCCAAAGACCAATAAAGACCAAACTTGGTATACAGAACCGCCATTACCCACTTTCTCTAATAACCCGGGCAACGCCGGGTCCCCAAGCTAGTATAATATATAGATATATGCTTCATGTAATTTTTACTGTATTATAATCATAATAATAATGATTATAATATAACAACTCTATTTTTGTACCCGACCTCCATCTTGCCGAAGGGTCTCAGGGCAGCTTGCATATGACACAAAGTGCCTAAAACAACACAGGAGAATACAGAAAGTGAAACCAAGAGCATACGGATCAGCCTTTAAACTCCGAAGAGCGCCCAATAACCTGTGGTGAGAGAACGGCCTTAAAACACGGCCAAGCTGGGAACGAGAACGAGGGAATATGAGTGCAAAGTGTAGCCAAGGAACAAGGGCACGGGATGAGAGGACAGGGCTGTCTAGATTCCTGCAAAGCTGCTCCATGTGGTTCGTCACAGAGATCATTCTCAGCAGATTCTATTTCGGCTGCAATTAATAGTAGGAAAAAATAGAGCGTGAATAAGTTAATGGATAAAATGAAAAGAAGGAAATTTGGAAGGACTTTGTGGCACTTGGATTTTAGTAGTGTCCATTTTAATTAATTGTTGCGTTTTAATTGAATATCTAATTAAGCTGGGTTTTGTCTTCTGTACGTGTTGTTTATGCTTTGATATTGTGCCGTTACTAATATTGATATATTTTACTTGTAATTTACGTGTTTCACAGCACCAATATGTGCTGTTTTGTAAGGGGGTGGGGCATCAGTAGCTATTATTTTCGAAGGCTTTCAAGGCTGGAATCACTGCGTTGTTGTAGGTCGTTGGTTTTTCGGCCTATGCGGCCATGTTATAGAAGCATTCTCTCCTGACGTTTCGCCTGTATCTATGGCAAGCATCCTCAGAGGTTGTGAGATCTCGCAGTTATTATTTGTTTATTTAAGAAAAGAGGGACAATAGAAGATGCTTATTCTTTATTTACTTACAGTATTTATATTCCACCCTTCTTACGCTGAAACGGACTCAGGGTAGATCACAATGCACATATACATGGCAAACATTCAATTCCATTAGACATACAACATATATAGACCGACTCAGAGGCAACTTAACGTTCCATCTTTCCGGCCTCACTCAGTCCTTGGTGGAGTACTTCCTCATTGTTCTACATGCTGCTGGAAGGTTCTATGGTGTCGTAAATTAGTTAAATTAGCCTCCCCGCATAAAGTGGTACCTAAATTTATTACTTGACAGATGCAACTGTCTTTCGGGCTGCATAGGTCAACAGCAAGCTAGACTATTAATGGTTGGGAGCTCATGCCAACCCGGGCTGGCTTCAAACTCGTGGCCTCTCGATCAGTAGTGATTTAATGCAGCTGGCTACTAACTATCTGCTCCACAACCCTGCGTTGATAAAAGAAATCGATGCAGATTCTGAAGGATCATCTGTTACTCCGCTCCGAGTCCCCTGGGGAGATAGAGCGGAATACAAATAAAATATTATTATTATTACTCTTGTTAGAGAAGATGTACTTTCTTCTCTTACTTCACTTCCTTTCTATGCAAAGGATATGTACAATGATCCTCTCCCCCTGCCCTGTCTTGAAAGAGATACAATAGACTCATGTGTAGAATTAGTTCACTAACATGGTTCCACAATCATAATAATAATAATAATAATAATGCATTCCACCCTCTCTCTCTCTCTCTCTCTCTCTCTCTCCCTGAGGGGACTCAGGGCAGATTCCAACATGAGAGCACAGCTGGTTAATCACCTGCAATAAATCACTGCCAAACGAAAGGTGGCAAGTTCCAAGCGTGAGTCAGGGTTGAGCTCCTGACTGTTAAATAGCCCAGCTTACTCTTCACCTAAGCAGCTGTGCTGTGAGTAGAGAAATTAAGGACTGCTTAAAGTGGGGAGGTTAATTTCTGACACCATAACAATGCCGGAGAGCAAGGAGGAAATGCTACGATTGAAAGGCCTGGTGTCATAGTGGACGAAGGAGGAGGCCGAAGCCAGGCCTAGAGTGGAGGGGGCGTGGCCACGAGGCAGTCTCCAGGGCCAGAAACGCGCCCTGATTGGCCCTCAGGATGATTGGCGGGAAAGTGCTGAGGGAGAGGCGGTGGGCGGGGCTGTGCTGAGGAGGCCGAAGCCAAGCCTAGAGTGGAGGGGGCGTGGCCACGAGGCAGTCTCCAGGGCCAGAAACGCGCCCTGATTGGCCCTCAGGATGATTGGCGGGAAAGTGCTGAGGGAGAGGCGGTGGGCGGGGCTGTGCTGAGGAGGCCGAAGCCAAGCCTAGAGTGGAGGGGGCGTGGCCACGAGGCAGTCTCCAGGGCCAGAAACGCGCCCTGATTGGCCCTCAGGATGATGGGCGGGAAAGCGCTGAGGGAGAGGCGGTGGGCGGGGCTGTGCTGAGGAGGCCGAAGCCAGGCCAGAGCGGAGGGGGCGGGGCCACGGGGCAGTCTCCAGGGCAAGAGCGGCATCCTGATTGGCCCTCAGGAAGATAGGCGGGAAAGCGCGGAGGGAGAGGCGGTGGGCGGGGCTACGCTGAGGGGAGAAGAAGGCCGGCGCCATTTTGTGCCAGTCCCAGTCAGGGAAGGCCGCGGAGAAGGAGGAGGAGGAGAGCGATCGTGCGCGGGGACCCTTCTGGAGCGGAGGGAGGGCGCCTCTTTGTGGAAGTCAGTCAGTCTTTTCGTGTGGGAACCACCTAATCCAGGCTGCCTCGGGGGGCCTCTCCCACCCACCCCCGCGCCCAGGAGGTGAGCTTGAGGGGGCCGCGGCCTAGCGCTCCAAGGGGGGGGGCAGGTGTGTGTGGCGGGGGGGAGGGGGCGATCCAAATCGAGGGAGGGAGGGGCCCCGGCTGTCTTCCCGAGTGATTGGCAGGCGAAAAGAAGCCGGGAGGGAGGGAGGGAGTGGGCGGGACCTGTGGAGTGGGCGGGGCTGCGCGGCGGTGGCCCCTCCCTGCTGGAGGATCACAGAGAGAGAGAGAGAGATGTCTTGACGAAGGCTTTCCTGGCCGGAATCACTGGGTTGATGTAGGTTTTTTTTCGGGCTATACGGCCATGTTCTCGAGCACTGTTTCTTAACCCGGGGGTCGGGACCCCTGGAGGGGTCGCGAGGGAGTGTCAAAAGGGGTCACCAAAGACCACAAGAAAACATAGTATTTTCTGTTGCTCATGGGAGGTTCTGTGTGGGAAGTTTGGCCCAATTCAATCGTTGGCAGGGTTCAGAATGCTCTTTGATGGTAGGTGAACTATAAACCCCAGCAACTACAACTCCCAAATGTCAAGGTCTATTTTCCCCAAACCCCACTAGTGTTTACATTTGGGCATATTGAGAATTGGTGCCAAGTTTGGTCCAGATCCACAGTGGTCTCTGGATGTAGGTGAACTACAACTTCCAAAACTCAAGGTCAATGCTCACGAAACTCTTCCAGTATTTTCTCTTGGTCGTGGGAGTTCTGTGTGCCAAGTTTGATTCAATTCCATCGTTGGTGGAGTTCAGAATGCTCTTTGATTGTAGGTTAACTATAAATCCCAGCAACTACAATTCCCACAGGACAAAATCAATACCCTCCTCCAATCCCACCAGGAGGACCCTTCTGGAGCGGAGGGAGGGAGGGAGGGCGCCTGTTTGTGGAAGTTAGCCAGCCAGTTCGCCCGCCCGCCTGCCTGCCTGCCTCTTTTCGTGTTGGAACCGCCTCCAGGCTGCCTCGGGGGGCCTCTCCCACCCACCCACGCGCCCCGGAGGTGAGCCTGAGGGGGGGGGGGCGCGGCCTAGTGCTCCAAGGGGGCCGAGGGGTGTCCCCCCCCCCGTATGTGTGGGAGGGAGGGTGGGAGTGGGCGGGGCCTGGGAGGAGGTTTTTCCGGGCTATATGGCCATGTTCCTGAGGCATATTTTCTCCTGACGTTTCGCCTGCATCTATGGCAAGCATCCTCAGAGGTTGTGAGGTCTGTTGGAAATAAGAAAATGGCCTTATTATATACCTGTGGAATGACTGGGCTCTTCTCTGCTGGAGCTGGGTGTGAATGTTTCAACTGACCACCTTCATTAGCGTTTCACGGCCTGGCTGAGCCTGGGGGAATCTTTTGTTGAGAGGTGTTAAGATGTGCCTGGTTGTTTCCTCTCTGCTGCTTTTGCTGTTGTAATTTTAGAGTTTTTTTTTTAAATATTGGTAGCCAGATTGTGTTCATTTTCATGGTCTCCTTCTTTCTGTTGAAATTGTCCACATGCTTCTTGTGGATTTCAATGGCTTCTCTGTGTAGTCTGACATGGTGGTTGTTGGAGTGGTCCAGCATTTCTGTGTTCTCAAATAATAGGCTGTGTCCAAGCTGGTTCACCAGGTGCTAGCCGGGAGGGGGGGGGGGCTTGAGGGGCTTCAGCCCCCCAAAAATTCTCATGGTGGTTCGCGAAAAGGCCTTACTGGTGCATTATTTAAACTGTTATGTTTATTCATATCATGATCTGATCACCATACTCAATATCCCATATGCATGGGGGTATTGGGGTAATGTACAAAAGGTTTGCTAGGGTAAACCCTCTTTCACTCAGACTCACCCCCCCCCCCCCGAAACCCCCCCCCCGAAAAAAAATTCAGTCCCCCCCCCCCCCCCCCCCCCGAAACGAAATCCTGGCTACGGGCCTGTGCTCTGCTATGGCTGACTTCTCTGTGTAGGAAAATTTGGTTTATCTATCTGTGGAATAATGTCCAGGGAGGGAGCTAGGTGTGAATGTTTCAAAACATAAGGTTTATTATTATTATTATTATTATTATTATTGACTTTATTTGTACCCCGTTAACATCTCCCAAAGGACTCGATGCGGCTTATAAAGGCCAAGGCCTCAATCAAACAACAATACAACTATACACATAAACCACAAAGCAAATCAAGACAATTAAAGCAATAACAGTACAAACAGTACACCATAGCACAATAAAACTAAGGCCGGGCCAAGTGTAAATGGGTACAGGTTAAAAGTGCTGAGTATGACAGTTGAAATATAAGGATTTTTGGGTAAGTGCAATGTGCGGACAATCTTAAGTCTCTAGTAAAGTGCTTCTGGGACATGTTGCTGGAGTTTCCTATTCTGGAAAGGCACACCGGAATAGCCAAGTCTTCAAGCTCTTCCTAAAGACTGCTATTATCTGTGGCTTCTGGCATCCGTGGGGGCTTTTGGAGCATATTCCCAGCAGATACGAGGATTGTATTGTATCAAGGAAGGCCGAAGAGGATCAGAAACGAGGTTCAACAAAAGCCTCGCAGACAGATGCGAGAGGAAAGATTGGCAATGCTGTCAGAGCAGGTGGACAGAGAAGCAGGGCTCTTCTTCTTCTTCTTTGTGAGGCGTGCTGGAAACACACCTACCTATTTGGTCCTTTAAGCAGGGAGACTTGGCAAGTCAATTCACAATTAGTTTGCAAATAATACCACAAAACAGGACAAACAGTTTGCCTACCTGGAATGCTCTGGTTTTCATCGCAATCACGGCATTTAGTGGGATAAGTAAGACCGTCACAGCCACTCCTAAACTCTTCAAAGGATGGAAAATACTGACCACCTTGATGGCCTGGCAGTTGTTTGGTGTGGCTTGTCAGTGCCTGGGGGAATCTTTTGTTGAGAGGTGATTAGCTGTCCCTGATTGTTCCCTCTCTGTTGTTTGCCTGTTGGAATTTTAGAGTTTTGTTTTTTTTTAATGCTGGTCGCCAGATTTCATAGAATCCTAGAGTTGGAAGAGACCTCTTGGGCCATCCAGCCCAACCCCATTCTGCCAAGAAGCAGGAGGAATCAAGGAAGGTCAGGCATGATCGGAAACTACGTTCAGTAAAAGATTTTGTTCATTTTCATAGTTTCCTCCTTTCTCTTGAGATTGTCCACATGCTTCTTGTGGATTTCAGTGGCTTCTCTGTGTGGAAAGGAAGAAACCATGAAAATGAGCAAAATCTGGTGATCGGGATTTAAAAACCCTAAAATTGGTTGGACCGAGAGAGCATGGGGAGCAGGACTTCCCTGGATCGGGGCACTGGGCTCCTCTTGATCCAGGCCAACACCCCATTGGCTTTATTTGGTTATTTACAACAGTTATATGCCGCCCTTCTCACCTGAAGGGACTTAGAGCGGCTTACAAGGTATATAATATATTAAATTATTAGCATAGTACAACAGCAGTATTATATGTTACTATACCGTAATACACCATTATATTGTAATATTAGTAGTAATATTACATGTATATACAGTATATTATATTGTTAGCAAAGCACAGGAGACAAGATGGAACTGTCTCCAACTGCAGCCCCCTCTCTCTTCACTCTGGGCAGAGCAGCAGTTGTTCCGGGGGGGGGGGGGCGTGGATCGTAACTGAGGATGGTGAGAGCCGTTCAGAAGTGGAACTCTCTGCCTCAGAGGTAGTGTGGTGGAGGCTCCTTCTTTGGAAGCTTTTAAACAGAGGCTGGGTGGCCATCTGTCGGGAGTGCTTTGAATGCAATTGGCATTCAAATTGGCAGAATGTGGTTGGACTGGATTTTATTTACTGTCCTTGTATACCGCAGTTTCTCAGCCTAACTGGCGACTCAACGCGGTTTACAACAAAATATACAGTGCACAGTATACAATTAAAACCATAAAAACATCATACACAATATTAACACGTAAATCACAATCCAATACATCTCCTAACTAAAATCGTGGTCCAATTTCGTCATCCATATTACCAGTCCATAATCAACACATTCATTGCACCGAATTAACCAAATGCCTGCTCGAACATCCAAGATTTTAGTCTTCTTCGGAATACCATCAGCGAGGGGGCTGATCTTACCTCCATGGGAAGAGCGTTCCAGAGCCGAGGGGCCACTACAGAAAAGGCCCTGTCTCTCGTCCCCGCCAGCTGCACCTGTGAAGCAGGCGGGATAGAGAGCAAGGCCTCCCCAGAAGATCTTAGGGTCCTGGTGGGCTGATAGGCCGAGATACGTTCGGATGGCCCACCAGGACTCTTCCAACTCTAGGATTTTATGATATAGGCAGGAGACAAGATGGAACTGTCTTCCTCCCCCCACAGAACCACCGCAGGACATTCCTGGCTCCTGTTCCCCTTCCTTCCTCCCCACGAGGAGGAGGAGGAGGAGGACTCCAGGATCTTTGAGCCAGGCCTCATCGTCCCCCATTCTGTCTCTGCACTTCCTTTTTTGTGCCCAAGTGGGGTCACTGGCTTTTGTCCCTGGTGAACTTTGTTGGGAGGTGTTAGCTGGCCTTGATGGTTCCCTCTCTGGAACAATAATAATAATAATAATAATAATAATAATACTCTATTTATACCCCGCCACCATCTCCCCAAGGGGGACTCGGGGTGGCAAACATGTGGCCAAGCCCAAGAATTATGATAAAGCAAAGTAAAATACATACAACAGGGAATAACATCAAATCAAGTGGAATTCCCCTGATGGACCTCTCCAACAGCCACCAGGTCTGACTCCACAGAGAAGCCGTTGAAATTCACAAGAAGCAGGTGGGGAACGTCAACAGCCATCAACAGAAAGGAGGAAACCATGGACGTGAACACAATCTGGCTCCCAGTATTAAAAAAAACAAACTCTAAAATCAGGACAGTGAATAAAGAACAACGCTCAAAAAGCAGGGCAATTCCAGACAGGAGACAATCAGGACCAGCTAACACCTCCCAAGAAAGGATCCCCCCAGGCAGGAAGAAGCCAGGTTTTGAAGCTGCAAGGCAATTCAGTGCTAATCAAGTTGGCCAATGGCAACGTTCACACTGTTGTTGGCTGTGTTCAGTGCCTACCTGCGTGACCATCTACGAACCCACGCAATCTCTTCGATTGTCCGGAGAGGTCCTACTCCTGCCCCCTTCGCAGGCGCGACTGGTGGGGACGAGGGAGAGGGCCTTTTCTATGGTGGCTCCTCAACTCTGGAACTCGCTCCCCAAGGATATTAGGCAGTCCCCACATTGGCAGTCTTTAGGAGGAGCTTGAAAACGTGCTTGTTCCAATGTGCCTCCCATGTTCTGACCGATTCGCTGCCAAATGTCCTCTGAAGCGCTTCCTTTTACCTGTGGGGTCAACCGACCCTACTTTACCCTCTACAAACCCCGGTTAGATTCATTTTACTGCTGCTCAGACCGAGTGTTTTACATTTTCTAATCTATTAGATTTGGCCCTGCCCACCGTGTTGGACCCTTTTGTTTTTACATTGTTTTTGTTTTATTGCTGATGTGTTATTTATAATAGTTTAGTATTGTATTTTTATTACTTCTTTTTTTCCTTTTATTTTATGTTATTGCTGTGTTGATTTACTGATGTGTGTATTGCCGGGCTTGGCCTCACGTAAGCCGCCCCGAGTCCCTTTGGGAGATGGTGGAGGGCTATACAGAAAGTGTTACCATTATGATTTATTATTATTATTATAACTACACCTCCCAGAATGCAAGGTCAGTACCCGTCACCCCCCCCCCCCCACAGTATGTTCAGTTGGTCATGAGGGTTCTCTGTGCCAAGTTTGGTCTTGCTTCATTGTCGGGGGTGGGCGGGGGGCAGTCACCATTTATCTGGATGCGGGGGAACTACAGCTCCCAAAAATCAAGGTCAGTTCCCTCCCAAACCCCTCCAGTATGTTCAGTTGGTCATGAGGGTTCTCTACGCCAAGTTTAAGTCCAGTCCATTGTTGGGGTGGGGGCACTTACAGTTTCTCTGGGTGCGGGTGAACTTTAACTCCCAAAATGAATGGCAATTCTCTCCAAATCCCTCCAGTATATTCAGTTGGTCATCGGGTCTGTGTCCCAGGTGTGGTCCAGGTCAGTCATATGTAGGGGTCGCATTCATCTGTGGAAGGGGTTGAAAGTACTGCATCTATGTTCCACCCCCCCCCCCCAAAGGCTCAACTAGATGTAAAGTGATGTAAAGGTCATTGGGGGAGTGTGTCCAGGTCCATCATTTGGGGGGGGTCATTGGGGGAGTGTGTCCAGGTCCATCATTTGGGGGGGGTCATTGGGGGAGTGTGTCCAGGTCCATCATTTGGGGGGGGTCATTGGGGGAGTGTGTCCAGGTCCATCATTTGGGGGGGGGGGTCATTGGGGGAGTGTGTCCAGGTCCATCATTTGGGGGGGGGGGGTTCGCAGTGGTCCCTGGAGGCAGGTGAAGGGACCGCAAATCGCATTGTCCATGTTCCACCCCCAAACCTCGCCAGGACGTAACACGGGTCATGAGGAGGGGCTGTGCGCCAACTGTGGTCCAGGTCCCTCATTTGTGGGGATTGTGGTGGTTTGTGGAAGCAGGGACTGAAGTGGGTGACGGTACTGCAAACACCATCATCCGTGATCCATCCTCCCCTCAAACCTCACCAGGACAGAAGTGTCTTAACATGAAAGCATCAGCATACAGTTTATAACGTACCAATTTGCAAACATGACATGCAAACATATCAAAGTACCCCTGCAGAGGCCATCCAGCCTCTGTTGAAAAGCCTCCAAGGAAAGAACTTCCACTGGACCCTGAGGCAGAGAGTTCCACTGCTGACCAGGTCTCCCATGTGGCCAGGAAGTTCTTCCTCGTGTTCAGGTGGAATCTCCTTTCTTTCCTGTCATTGAACCCACGGCTCCACGGAGTCCTCGTCTCCAGGGCAGCAGAAGGAAGCCTCTCCCTCTTCCTTAGGACACCCTTCCACGTATTTGTGCGTGGCTTCCATGTCTCCTCCTCACAACCTTCTCTTCTGTGGCTGAACAGCTCTTTCAGGCGCTCCTCTTCAGAGGGATGGTTCCTGGTCTCAAACCTTTGGTCGTTTGAGTCTCCCTCTTCCTCTGATCACCTTTCAGCTTAAAGTCCATCTCTCCGGGAAGGCATCTTTCCAGCCAGCTTAAAGCAAGCTGTAATAAAACCGCTGTTGAAGAAACCATCACTGGACCCCACTCAATTCGTCAACTTCCGGCCTGTTTCCAATCTCCCCTTTTTGGGCAAAGTCCTAGAACGTGTGGTGGCCTCACAACTCCAGGCATTCTTGGTAGACACGGATTATCTGGATCCGGCACAGTCTGGCTTCAGGCCGGGGCATGGTACTGAGACAGCCTTGGTCGCCTTAGTGGATGATCTGCGCCGGGAGCTCGACAGGGGGAGTGTGTCCCTGTTGGTGCTTCTGGACCTCTCAGCGGCCTTCGATACTGTCGACCACGGTATCCTTCTGAGACGCCTCGTGGGGATGGGTCTTGGAGGAACTGCTTTACAGTGGCTCCGCTCATTCCTCGAGGGTCGGTCTCAGAAGGTGTTACTGGGAAACTCCTGTTCAACCCCACAACCTTTGTCTTGTGGGGTTCCTCAGGGCTCAATATTGTCTCCCATGTTGTTTAACATCTACATGAAGCCGCTGGGGGAGATCATCCGGAGTTTCGGAGTGCGATGTCATCTGTACGCGGATGATGTCCAACTCTGTCACTCCTTCCCACCTGCTACTAAGGAGGCTGTCGAGGTCCTGAACCGGTGCTTGGCCGCTGTGACGGTCTGGATGGGGGCGAACAAATTGAAATTGAATCCAGACAAGACAGAGGTACTCCTGGTCAGTCGCAAGGCCGAACAGGGCATAGGGTTACAGCCTGTGTTGGATGGGGTCGCACTCCCCCTGAAGACGCAGGTTCGCAGTTTGGGTGTGACCCTGGACTCATCGCTGAGCCTGGAGCCCCAGGTTTCGGCGGTGACCAGGGGAGCATTCGCACAGTTAAAACTCGTGCGCCAACTGCGCCCGTACCTTGGGAAGTCTGACTTGGCCACGGTAGTCCACGCTCTGGTTACATCCCGTTTGGACTACTGCAACGCTCTCTACGTGGGGTTGCCTTTGAAGACGGCCCGGAAGCTCCAACTAGTCCAACGTTCGGCAGCAATGATACTAACGGGAGCGGAGCGCAGGGAGCATACAACTCCTCTGCTGCACCAGCTCCACTGGCTGCCGATCTGCTACCAGGCTCAATTCAAAGTGCTGGCGTTGGCCTTTAAAGCCCTAAACGGTTCTGGCCCAACTTACCTATCCGAACGTATCTCGGCCTATCAGCCCGCCAGGACCCTAAGATCTTCTGGGGAGGCCCTGCTCTCTATCCCGCCTGCTTCACAGGTGCGGCTGGCGGGTACGAGAGACAGGGCCTTTTCTGTGGTGGCCCCGCGGCTATGGAACGCCCTGCCCTTGGAGGTAAGATCAGCCCCTTCATTGATGATATTCCGAAGAAGATTGAAGACCTGGATGTTTAAGCAGGCATTTGGTTAACCCAATGCAACGAATGGTAACTGACTAAAGGACTGGCAACATGGATGACGAACTGGATCACGTTTTTAGTTAAGAGTCGAACTGGATTGGTATTGATGTATGAATTGTGTTTTTATGTTTTTTATGTTTTTTATGCTTTTAACTGTATACTGTTGATTGTTATATTATGTTGTAAACCGCGTTGAGTTGCCGGCTAGGCTGAGAAACGGCGGTATATAAATATAGCAAATAAATAAATAAATAAATAAATTGAACCGTGGGGCCCAGAACTGGACCCAGTGTGATTCCAGGTGAAGAGGTCTGGCCAAAGCAGAAGAGAGAGGCACAAATCTCATCGAATCCTGGGAGAGACCTTCTGTTCTTTGAATTTTTTTCTCAAGCAGAAGCTCATTTTTAAACCTTCTAGTAAGTCTCAATGTGAGTTTGAATTAGACCGGTGGGGGTTGGCGGCAGGATTCCTTTGGGAACAGACGGGGAATTTGGGGGCAGCCGGCCTCTGATTTGGGATGCTCAGGAAGGAGATCTGGAAGCCATCGTGGGATGGTAAGCAGCCCAGGACTCTTTGTGTCCCTCCGCATTGAGCACACGGCTTCTCAACCGTCTGTAGGGAACTCTTTTAATTAGCAATGGCTGCTGACAAAGAAAAGCAACCAGTCTCCGAAAATCACTTTATTTTCAAGTGTGGCCACACTCGGACAAACGGCCAAGACAAGTCAGGTATCTTCCAAAAGGCTCTCTGTGCCATGTGGATTTCTCCGTTCCTTCTCCTACACTTTGTGTCATGAAACAAACCCATCCCATTCCGGAACAGTTTTCAAAAACATGTTCTTTCACCACCTTGTCCCTTTGGCGCCTCTAAAACTGATAACCTTCTACATACTTGGAGCAAACAGACATTTTCTGACTTCAGGTAAGTTTGGGATGCCAGCCTGCCCTTGCGTATCCTTGACAACGTGGCATCCTGTGTTTCCCAAATACCTTCCCTCTCGTTGGCCTCCGCTCTTCTGTAGGCCAGAGGACAAACCTCTTTCAAGCTTGCATTTCAGCATTTGAACTCTAATAAGCCCCATGAACCTCTTCACGTCCTAATGCCACGACCCCTTCATACAGTTCCTCGTGTTGTGCTATTTATTTATTTATCGTGTCATCAGCAACCATTGTATTACAATTCTAACAGAGCAAAACAAACACAGAGATTAAAAAGAAAAAAGAAAAAAAAGAAAGAAAAAAAACCACACAGATTTTGTAAATTTGGTATTTGGTTAAATGTCCTTTGACCAGTATCTGGCCACTTGGAGTGCCTCTGGGGTTGCCGCAAGAAGGTCCTCCATCATGCATGTGGCAGGACTCAGGGTGCATTGCAGGAGGTGGTCAGTGGTTTGCTCTTCTCCGCACTCGCATGCTGAGGATTCCACCCTGTAGCCCCATTTCTTAAGATTGGCTCTGCATCTCGTGGTGCCAGAGCGCAATCTGTTCAGCGCCTTCCAAGTCGCCCAGTCTTCTGAGTGCCCAGGGGGGAGTCTCTCATCTGGTATCACCCATGAATTGAGGTGCTGGGTTTGGGCCTGCCACTTTTGGACTCTCGCTTGCTGGGGTGTTCCAGCGAGTGTCTCTGTAGATCTAAGAAAACTATGTCTTGATTTAAGTCGTTGACGTGCTGGCTGATACCCAAACAGGGGATGAGCTGGAGATGTCTCTGCCTTGGTCCTTTCACTATTGGCTGCTACTTCCCGGCGGATGTCAGGTGGTGCAATACCGGCTAAGCAGTGTAATTTCTCCAGTGGTGTAGGGCGCAGACACCCTGTGATAATGCGGCATGTCTCAGAGCGCTTGGTGGGGACACGAGACAGGGCCTTTTCTGTGGCGGCCCCCAGACTTTGGAATGCCCTTCCAAAAGATCTTCGCCAGGCCCCTACTTTAGCAGCTTTCAGAAAGAACCTAAAAACTTGGCTGTTCCGATGTGCCCTCCCAGATTAGGAATCCCCCACCCAAGTCCTAGAAGCACTTTAGTACAATTAATATTCTGCACACCACACTATTTTTATTCCTATGCTCCTCCTGCCACTCTAGCACTTTTAACCCTGTACCCCATTGCGCTGGCCGGCCCAGTTTTAAAGTGTCATGATGTATTGTTATTGTCGTTATTGCTTGCTTAACTATTGATTTGCTGTGTTTTTCTACTGTCGTGTTATGTTTTACTGTATTGTGTTTTGAGGCTTCGGCCTGTGTAAGCCGCATCGAGTCCTTCGGGAGATGCTAGCGGGGTACAAATAAAGATAATAATAATAATAATAATAATAATAATAATAATAATAATATTTCACTCTTGAGAAACTCCCATCCATCCGTAACTCCCTTGTCTTTTGGTATCTGTGTCCACGGAATGCTGCTCAGTGTTTCCTTCATTTTTTGGAAATCAGATCTCCTAAAGTCCAAAATGCGGGTTTGACTTGTCTTCGTTTCGGCCTTCTTTTGTACCTCACATTGCAGGAGCACATGGTCACTTGCCCCTAAGTATCCTACCACTTCAACCACATCGATCAGGTCCTCCGCATTTGTTAGGATGAGATCAAGAGTAGCCAATCCCCTTGTTGCCTCTTCTACCTTCTGGACCATGAAATTGTCTGCAAGGCAAGCGAGGAATTTGTTGGACTTTGTACTCTTGGCTGAGTTTGTTTTCCAGCAAATATCGGGATAGTTGAAATCGCCCATGACTACTACATCTCTTCTCTGTGCCTGTTTGGTCAACTGTTGGCAGAAGACTTCATCAAGTTCTTCCTCCTGGCTTGGAGGTCTGTAGTAGACTCCTACAACAAGATCTTTTTGAGTCCCAGTTCCCTTGATTCTTATCCAGATGATTTCAAGCTGGTTTCCCGGATTGCTATCCTGCATTTCTTCTGCAGCATAAGAGTTTTTGACATATAAGACTACTCCGCCTCCTCTCCCCTTTGTTCGGTTTCTGTGAAAGAGGTTATAGCCCTCGATGTCTACATTCCAGCGATAGGAGTCATCCCACCAGGTTTCAGTGATGCCTATGATATCATATTTGTGGTGTTGTGCTAAAAGTTGGAGTTCGTCATGTTTATTTCCTATGCTCTGTGCATTAGTGTAAAGACATGTGAGCCCCTGAGATCTTCCCCTGAGCTGTTTAATTAGGATTATTGTGCTTTCGGTACTTGGTCCTTGTTGTGTTTGTGCAGCCCTCCGTTTAGCCTTCTGGCGGTTCCCTGACATTGTGGGTAAAGTAGTGTTCGCAAGGCTGTTGTCCCCCTCCCCCGGTGGACCTAGTTTAAAGTGCGCCTAATGAGGTTTGCGAGTCTGTGAGCAAAAAGGTGTTTTCCTACTTGTGTGAGATGCACCCCATCCCTTGCCAGTAGGCCATCCTCCTGGAAAAGCAGGCCATGGTCAAGGAAGCCAAAGCGTTCCTCCTGACACCATTTTCTAAGCCAGTTATTGACCTGCACTATTTTTCTGGCCCTTGTAGGACCGTGTTTTATGACTGGGAGGAGGGATGAAAAGACCACCTGTACATTACATTGCTTTAGCTTTGTTCCTAGAGCTCGAAAATCATTTGTGATCTTTTGAAACGTATGCCTTGCAGTATCATTGGTTCCTACATGAATCAACATGAGGGGAGGACGGTGATGGGGCTTGAGGAGCCTGGTGAGCCTCTGAGTGATATGGTGTATTTTTGCCCCCGGTAGGCAGCATATTTCTCAAGCCATTTCATAACCTTTCACTTCTTTCGTAACCAGGTAAAGGAGGATTCTATGGAGCCACCTCTTGGATGCAGTAAAGAAACCAATGATATAGGAAGAAGAAATCCTCTCAAGGTGATGATCTTGCAGAATTCTTGACCCAACAAATAAGAAAGAAAAGAGGAGTCAAGTATCTGTATTGCAATTAAACACTCTTATTACTGTTGATATGGCAGAGAAACCCTATACATGCTTGGAGTGTGGAATGAGCTTCACCCGCAGTTCAGGTCTACGTTCACATCAAAGGACTCACACTGGGGAGAAACCCCATACATGCCTGGAGTGTGGAATGAGCTTCACTGAGAATGGAACTCTACGTAGACATCAGAGGATTCACACTGGGGAGAAACCCTATAAATGCCTGGAGTGTGGAAAGAGTTTCTCTCAGAGTGGAAGTCTACATAAACATCAAAGGACTCACACTGGGGAGAAACCCTTTAAATGCCTGGAGTGTGGAAAGAGCTTCACTGAGAATTCGCATCTACGTTCACATCAAAAGACTCACACTGGAGAGAAACCCTTTAAATGCTTGGAGTGTGGAAAGAGTTTCTCTCAGAGTGAATATCTACGTTTACATCAAAAGACTCACACTGGAGAGAAACCCTTTAAATGCTTGGAGTGTGGAATGAGCTTCACTGCGAATGGACTTCTACGTTCACATCAGAGGATTCACACTGGGGAGAAACCCTATACATGCCTACAATGTGGACAGAGCTTCGCTCATAGGGGAAATCTACGTTCACATCAGAGGATTCACACTGGGGAGAAACCCTATAAATGCTTGGAGTGTGGAATGAGCTTTACTGAGAATGGAACTCTACGTAGACATCAGAGGATTCACACTGGGGAGAAACCTTATAAATGCCTGGAGTGTGGAAAGAGCTTCACTGATAGGGGACATCTACATGCACATCTAAGGACTCACACTGGGGAGAAACCCTTTAAATGCCTGGAGTGTGGAAAGAGCTTCTCTCAGTGGTCAACTCTACATAGACATCAAATGATTCACACTGGGGAGAAACCATATAAATGCCTAGAGTGTAGGCAGAGCTTCACTGCCAGTTCAAGTCTACGATCGCATCTAAGGACTCACACTGGGGAGAAACCATATAAATGCCTGGAGTGTGGAAAGAGCTTCACTCAGAATTCACATCTACATAGACATCAAAGGGCTCACACTGGGGAGAAATGTTATACATGCTTAGAGTGTAGACAGTTCTTCAGTCGGAGTGCAGATCTGCGTTCACATCAAAGGACTCACACTGGAAAGAAACCCGTTAAATGCCTGGAGTGTGGAAAGAGCTTCTCTCAGAGGTCAACTCTAAATAGACATCAAATGATTCACACTGGGGAGAAACCCTTTAAATGCCTGGAGTGTGGAAAGAGTTTTTCTTGGAGTAAAAACCTACGTTCACATCAAAAGACTCACACTGGGGAGAAACCCTATAAATGCTTGGAGTGTGGACAGAGCTTCACTGATATTGGAAATCTACGTAAACATCAGAGGATTCACACTGGGGAGAAACCTTATAAATGCTTGGAGTGTGGAAAGAGTTTCTCTCGGAGTGATCATCTACGTTCACATCAAAGGACTCACATTGGGGGGAAATAATATATATACTATAATAATACAATAGAACCTTTTTTATAGACCGCCGTCTCTCCCCAAGAGGACTCAGGGAGGTTCACACAAAAACAAAAAATCAAACATTCAGTGCCCTATGTGAATACTAGCATCTTAAAAATAAAACAAAATAACAAACTTATAACAAAAGAAAAATTAACATCAGCATAAAAAAACAAAATATGGGCAATCCAAAAAACATAATTATACTGATAACATAATTAACAATTGAGAGATAGACCCTGAGAAAACGATTAAAATACCTAAAATGCCACCATGGTTGTTCTTTCTCATGTACCAAAGCAGCAGTGGAGTACAAATAAATTAGCCTATATATGCCTGGAGTGTGGACAGAGCGTTGCCTTGATTGGCGATCTACACACACATCCGAGGACTCACACTGGGGAGAAACCCTATGCATGCCTGGAGTGTGGACAGAGCTTCAGTGAGACTGGAAATCTACATATAGACATCAAAGAATTCACGTTGGGGAGAAGCCTGATAAATGCTTAGAGAGTGGACAGAGCTTCCCTCAGAATGGAAGTATACATACACTTCTAAGGATTCATGTTTTCTCTGTAGAGATCTATGCTCAAAGGCTCTGCTCTGAGGAACAGGTTGGAGAGAAGCCGTCATGCTGCTCTAAAGGAGGCTAAAGTGGTTTTCTTACTCCCAAGAAATTAGGCTGTATGTACAAAAATGTCGGAAAAAAATGTTGGAAATGCCACAAACATGAGGGGAGCTTCTTCCATATGTGGTGGACTTGTGGAGAAGCCCAAAAATATTGGAAACTTAGCCACGAGGAGTCCCAAAAAATTCTTGGAATCAAATTTGTAAAAAAACAAACAAACCAGAATATTATCTTTTAGGTATTACAGACCCGGACCTAACTTTAGACCACAACAAAGATGTTCTCTTTACTTATATGGTGACAGCTGCAAGAATTGCATGTGCGAGACTTTGGAAAATTGATAAGATTCCAGACATCGAGGACTGGATTGACAAACTAAGAGAAATCAAAGATATGGACAAATTCACTTTTTTTTTCCTGAAGGCTAACTTGGGAAGCCCAATAAAAAGGACAGACTGGACTCCTTTTGAAGAATATGAAAAAGACAAGAAGCAAAGAGACCAAACTTAATATTATCTTTTTTGAATCTGAAATAGACCGATACTATCTTATTCTATTTGTTTTCTCCCTCTTTTTTATAGTGTATGAATTTATAGAGTAAGAAGAACATAGTAAAAAATGTTGAATGTAGACATAAATATCTTTACAAAGAATAAGAGTGAAAGCCCAGGATGGAAGTCAATGGATCTGTTTTCTCTTTCGCTTTTTTTCGTTCTGGTTAGATTGGCTCTTCTCTATCTTTTTTCCTACTTTTCTAGAAACTAAATGTTCTGCCGCTTTTTATGTAAATATATAAAAAAAATTCTTTGTATCTTTTTGTTTTGGTGTATGTATAATAAAAATGTATTGGGGGAAAAAGGAGGCTAAGGTGGAATAGCTGTTTGTTCAAGGTTTATGTTTTGCTTTCTCTTTGGTCTTAAGATGAAGATGCCTTATTTTGTGTTACTTACAAAGACTATGTAAGTTTCTTGCACGGTTTGTTTTTTGTATGCAACATTGCAAGTTTGTGTTTCATCTCTGCTATTAAGAGTAAAGATTTTTTTGTTCATCTCAATTCTTGTCTGTGTGTCTTGTACATGGGACATGGCTAAGATCCGCTTGCTGCGCCACAGGTTATGGGCCCAGTTCAGCCCAGCCTAGTCCTTATTTTTGCAAAGACCACAATTGAGGAATTTATTTTTTGACTTGTGGGACTGAATTCTGGAAGATGGATCCAGGAGTGAATTTGGCAGCATTCCCTATTGCCAGGTTGAATGGCAGTAACTACTTCATGTGGAAGGTTTGCATGGAGAGTTACCTGAGGAGGGAACCTCTGTGGGATTGCATTGAGAACCCACCACCACAAGTCCCTACAGCAGAGGAGCAGCGAGCGCATGAGAAGGCCAAGGCATCCCTTATCCTGGGGATGGACGACAAGCAGTTGATCCACGTCTGCAGCTTGCCCACCGCACATGCTATTTGGGAGCGACTGAAGGAGGTACATGTCTCGGACTCTGCGGCAACTATGGCTGTATTAGCTAGAAGGCTGTACAGGAAGCGTCTCCAGAGAGGAGAGGAGCTGAAAGACCATTTACAAACATTGCAAAGCTTATTTGTTGAGTTGGAGCAAAGGGACTTCAGACTCACTGAGGCAAATAAGTGTTTTATTTTGTTATCCTCTATGGAGGATTCCTTTGATGGAATTGTAAATTCCTTAGAATCACACCCACAAGCGCAGCTTAATCTGCAGTACGTATCTTCAAGGCTGCTTGCAGACTGGGAGCGTCGGAGAGATCGGTGTTCGGAGGCTACAAGCACAGCTGGGCAAGTGAAACACAAACAGCCAGCTGGGAATGCGGCAGAGTAAGAGAGGGAGAAAGTTTGTGCTGTGAGGAGATGTTTTGTTTGCAATTCTCTGAAGCACTTGAAAAAAGACTGCCCAAGGCTGTGAGACAAGCAGAAGAGGAAGCTGCAATATCCGAGGAGGGGTTCTGGGTTTTTACTGAAAGAGGTGGGTTTTTACTGAAGTTTGGCAACACTGGCCACTCTGGAAAGTTATCCCACCTGTTAACACCAATTTGCAACGATGCTAGCCAATTGTAAAGGTTGAGCACCAATTGTATTATCTGTTCTTCAATGCTGCTACCAATTATGCAGGTGTGGATGATTATGAATGTAATTCAGGTAACTGCCACCAACGGGAGGTAATGCCGATGAGAACTGGCTCCTCAGACGCAAATAAATGGAGATGACATGGTCTTCAAACAAAAGTTAATAAGTTTATTTTGAACAAAGTGTATCGTTGTAGGCTGTTAATAAACTTGGAATTACTTTGAGAACTTTGTATGTAACTTGGTTTGCAGTACAGTTCACTCTTCTGTATGACACAACTTTTAATTGACTTTTACTGTGGTGAAGCACTTTCTTAAACAATGTTTCCTGAGGTGAATAGCATTCCTGTTTGATCCTTTCTTGATCAAGCCCTAGATCTCTAGTTCTCTCCTAACTAGTGATCTAAACAAGCTTCCCTTAGTCCTCTCTGACTAATGAAACTAATCATGTTTCCCCCTTCAGCCTTCCTAGACTGAAGAAACCTGGCTATTCACACACACTGCTTCTTCACTCTCCACTCTCCTCTCTCAACTGCTCACTCCGAACTCCAAACCCTAACTGACTGCTTCTTTTCAAAACGCAGATAGATTTCTCTTGCTAGGCTCCGCCCACTTTCCACTCTCTCCTGCCTGGTTTATTTATTTATTTGCTTTACTTCTATACCGCCTTTCTCAACCAAAATGGCGACTCAAGGCAGTTTACACAGTAAAGGTTAACACAACATCATCAACATCATCAAAGGCAATTAAAAACACATTATACAAAACATATCAAGTCAAAAACTGTCATTATCATAGACGTGCGCCTCAACAAACAAATCAGAATCAGAATCCGTAATCATAATCCATTATACCAATTCCTATGTTCAGTTGTACCATCGTACTGTATTTCATTGCACTATTTAGCCAAACGCTTGTTCGTAAAGCCAAGTCTTGACCTTCCTCCGGAATTCCAACAGTGAAGGGGCCTGTCTGATGTCCACAGGTAGGGTGTTCCACAGCCGAGGGGCCACCACCGAGAAGGCCCTGTCTCTTGGCCCCGCCAACCGCGCCTGCGATGCAGGTGGGACAGAGAGCAGGGCCTCCCCAGACGATCTTAATGTCCTAGTCGGTTCATAGGATGAGATGCGTCCGGAGAGGTAAGTAGGGCCGGAACCATTTAGGGCTTTATAGGCTAAAGCCAGCACCTTGAATTGTGCCCGGTAGCAGATTGGCAGTCAGTGGAGGTGGTGCAGCAAAGGAGTGGTGTGCTCCCTGAGTGCCGCTCCTGTTAGCAACCTGGCTGCCGAATGTTGGACCATTTGAAGCTTTCGAGCAGTCTTCAAGGGCAACCCCACGTAGAGAGCGTTGCAGTAGTCCAAGTGGGATGTAACCAGAGTGTGGACTACCGTGGCCAAGTCAGACTTCCCAAGGTACGGTCGCAGCTGGCGCATGGGTTTTAACTGTGCGAATGCTCCCCTGGTCACCGCCAAAACCTGGGGTTCCAGGCTCAGCGATGAGTCCAGGGTTACACCCAAGCTGCGAACCTGTGTCTTCAAGGGGAGTGCGACCCCATCCAACACAGGCTGTAACCCTATACCCTGTTCGGACTTGCGACTGACCAGGAGTACCTCTGTCTTGTCTGGATTCAATTTCAATTTGTTCGCCCTCATCCAGACCATCACAGCGGCCAGGCACCGGTTCAGGACCTGGACAGCCTCCTTAGTGACAGGTGGGAAGGAGTGACAGAGTTGGACATCATCCGCGTACAGATGACACCGTACCCTGAAACTCTGGATGATCTCACCCAGCGGCTTCATGTAGATGTAGAACAACATGGGAGACAGTATCGAGCCCTGAGGAACCTCACAAGACAACGGTTGTGGGGTTGAACAGGTGTCTCCCAGTAACACCTTCTGAGATCGACCCTCGAGGAATGACCGGAGCCAATGCAAAACAGTACCTCCGAGACCCATCCCCGCGAGGCATCCCAGAAGGATACCGTGGTCGACGGTATCGAAGGCCGCTGAGAGTTCCAGCAGCACCAACAGGGACACACTCCCCCTGTCGAGCTCCCGGCGCATATCATCCACTAAGGCGACCAAGGCTGTCTCGGTACCATGTACCGGCCTAAAGCCAGACTGTGCCGGATCTAGATAATCCGTGTCTTCCAAGAATACCTGGAGTTGTGAGGCCACCACACGTTCCAAGACCTTGCCCAAGAAGGGGAGATTGGAAACTGGCCGATAGTTGTTGAATTGAGTGGGGTCCAGTGATGGTTTTTTCAACAGCGGTTTTATTATAGCTTGTTTTAAGCTCGCTGGAATGATGCCTTCCCGAAGGGAGGCATTAACCACCACCTTCACCCACTCCGCCAATCCCCCTCTGGCTTCCTTCACGAGCCAGGATGGACAGGGGTCCAGGATGCATGTGGTAGGCCTCATTCCTCCAAGTATCTTGTCCACATCCTCGGGTTTCACTAATTGAAATGAATCCAATAAAACCGGACAAGCAGATGCTCCAGCAATGTTCCTTGGCAATGCCACAGTGGATACAACCAGTTAGCTCTAGCTTTCAGCTACTGTTACCAAACAAATAGTTAAACAGCTCAAATACATATACCTAGTTTCAATAACTTCCTTACAGGTTCCTCACACAGAAGAGTTGTGCAGACAAACACAAGACCAGAACAGAAAGACACTTTTTATGTTCAATGTATTGTCGAAGGCTTTCATGGCCGGAATCACTCAGTTCTTGTGGGGTTTTTTCGGGCTATATGGCCATGTTCTAGAGGCATTTCTCCTGACGTTTCGCCTGCATCTATGGCAAGCTTCCTCAGAGGTGAGGTCTGCTGGAGCTGGGAAAAAAGGGGTTTATATATCTGTGGAATGACCAGGGTGAGACAAAAGGCTTTTGTAAGTTGGGCTAGGTGTGAATCTTTCAACTGACCACCTTGATTAGCATACAATGGGCTGACTGTGCCTGGAGCAAACTCTTCCTGAAAGGTGATTAGATGTCCCTGCCTGTTTTTCTCTCTGCTGTTTTTGCTGTTGCAATTTTAGAATTTTTTAATACTGGTAGACAGATTTTGTTCATTTTCATGGTCTCTTCCTTTCTGTTGAAATTGTCCACATGTTTGTGGATTTCAATGGCTTCTCTGTGTAGTCTGACATGGTGGTTGTGAGAGTGGTCCAGCATTTCTGTGTTCTCAAATGATATGCTGTGTCCAGGTTGGTTCCTCAGGTGCTCTGCTCTGGCTGATTTCTCTGGTTGAAGTAGTCTGCAGTGCCTTTCATGTTCCTTGATTCGTGTTTGGGCAATGCGGCTGCGTTTGGTGGTCCCTATGTAGACTTGTCCACAGCTGCATGGTACACAATGGTAGACTCCTGCAGAGGTGAGAAGATCCCTCTTGTCCTTTGCTGAACGTAGCATTTGTTGGATTTTCTTGGTGAGTTTGTAGATAGTTTGTATGTTGTGTTTCCTCATCAGCTTCCCTCTGCGGTCAGTGGTTCCCTTGATGTATGGCAGGAACACTTTCCCTCTGGGTGGATCTTCATCTTTACTCTCGTGGCTTGTTCTCGGTGGTCTTGCAGCTCTTCTGATGTCTGAGGTGGAATATCCATTGGCCTGGAGAGCCCAGTTGAGGTGGTTCAATTCATTTTGGAGGAGGTTCACTATGGAAAAAGAAAAGGAAGGAAGACTGCCTTTTCTAGATGTCCTCGTCATCCGCAAACCAGATCAACAATTGGGTCACACCGTCTACAGAAAACCCCCACACACAGATAGATATCTACATAAAAACTCCAACCATCACCCAAGTCAAAAAAGAAGCCCCATTAAAGCCTTGGCAGACCGTGCAAAAAGAATCTGCGGACCCCACCTCCTCCTCCAAGAGGAACTGAACCACCTCAACTGGGCTCTCCAGGCCAAGGGAGACTCCACCTCAGACATCTTCACTGCCCAAATTTGAATACCGGTGGGGTTGGGGGTGGGGTTCACTTTGTCATTTGGGAGTTGTAGTTGCTGGGATTTATACTTCTCTTTCAATCAAAGAGCATTCCGAACTCCAACAACAATGGAGTTGAACCAGATATGGCACACAAAACTCCAATGACCAACAGCAAATACTGGAAGGGTTTGGTAGGCATTGACCTTGAGTTTGAGTTGTAGTTCACCTACATCCAGAGAGGTCTGTGGACTCAAGCAATGATGGATCTGGACCAAACTTGGTACTCATCCTCAGTATACCCAAATGTGAACACTGGCGGAGTTTGGGGAGAATAGAGCTAGGCATTTGGGAGTTGTAGTTACTGGGATTCACCTACAAACAAAGAGCATTCTGAAACCAGCCCACAATGGATCTGCACCAAACTTGGCACACTACCTACATCGAATACTGGTGGGATTGGGGGGCTGTTCTTGAATTCTGGAAGTAGTAGTTCACAAACACCAAAAAGGAAGAGAAGAACAGGCGGAGAGATCTTCAAAAGGGTTCCTAAGACCATCAGAAATATGTGTTTTATGATGGTCTTTGGCGACCCCTCTGAAAGCCCCCTTGCTGCCCCCCAAGGGTCCCGCCACCTGGGTTGAGAAACACTGCCTTATATGGACCTGCCTGGGCACTGAGACCTTTAAGAGAGGCCCTTCCCTTGGTCCCACTTCCATCTCAAGCTTGGTTGGTGGGAATGAGAGAGAGGGCCTTCTCGGTGTCTGCCCCTCGACTCTGGAACTCCCTCCTCATGGAAGCCAAAATGGCCCCCTCCTTACTATTTTCCTTATTGCAGAAGGCTAAAACTTTTTTATTCGGGCAGGCTTTTAAAGAAGAAGATTTTAAAGATCAATTCAGGGGGTGTTGTGGTTTTTAACCTTGAGTATGTTTTAATGGTTTTATCTGGGAATTCTTAAATACCGTTTATATTTAGTTCTGTTTTAATGTCTGCATATTTTTATGTTTCAAATTGTATGCTGATGTTTTATGTTCAGCTGCTTTGAGTATCCACAAGGGGAGATAAAGCAGGCTATAAATCAGTATATTGATAATAATAATGATGATGATGATAATAATGATGATGATGATAATAATAATAATAATAATCTTTCGCTTTTTTCTTAACCAGGTAAATGAGAATTCTATGGAGACACCTCTTGAATGCAGTAAAAAAACAATAATGTAAGAAGAAATCCTCTCAAGATGATAATCTTGCAGAATTCTTGACCTCACAGATAAGAAACAAAAAGGAATCAAGCATCCGTATTGCAATTAAACACACTTATTACTGTTGATATGGCAGAGAAAACCTATGCAGGTTTAGCCTGTGGGCAGAGCTCCACCCACAGTTCAGGTCTACATTCACATCAAAGGACTCACACTGGGGTTAAACCTTATACATGCCTGGAGTGTGGAAAGAGCTTCTCTCAGAGTGGACATCTACGTTCACATCAAAGAATTCACACTGGGGTTAAACCCTATACATGCCTGGAGTGTGGAAAGAGCTTCTCTCAGAGTGGACATCTACGTTCACATCAAAGAATTCACACTGGGGTTAAACCCTATACATGCCTGGAGTGTGGACAGAGCTTCACTGAGAATGGAACTCTACGTAGACATCAGAGGATTCACACTGGGGAGAAACCCTTTAAATGCCTGGAGTGTGGAAAGAGTTTCTCTCTACGTTCACATCTACGTAAACATCAAAGGACTCACACTGGGGAGAAACCCTTTAAATGCCTGGAGTGTGGAAAGAGCTTTGCTAACAATTCAAGCCTACATTCACATCAAAGGACTCACACTGGGGTTAAACCCTATAAATGCCTGGAGTGTGGAAAGAGCTTCTCTCAGAATGGACATCTACGTTCACATCAAAGAATTCACACTGGGGTTAAACCCTATACATGCCTGGAGTGTGGAAAGAGCTTCCCTTGGAGTGGACATCTATATTCACATCAGAGGACTCACACTGGGGAGAAACCCTTTAAATGCCTAGAGTGTGGACAGTGCTTCACTCGGAATACAACTCTGCATACGCATCAAAGAATTCACACTGGGGAGAAACCCTATAAATGCCTGGAGTGTGGACAGAGCTTCACTAAGAATGGAAGTCTACGTTTACATCAGAGGACTCACACTGGGGAGAAACCCTTTAAATGCCTGGAGTGTGGACAGAGCTTCACTAAGAATGGAAGTCTACGTTCACATCAGAGGACTCACACTGGGGAGAAACCCTTTAAATGCCTGGAGTGTGGACAGAGCTTCACTAAGAATGGAAGTCTACGTTTACATCAGAGGACTCACACTGGGGAGAAACCCTTTAAATGCCTGGAGTGTGGAAATAGCTTCACTCAAAATTCACATCTACGTTCACATCAAAAGACTCACACTGGGGTGAAACCCTATAAATGCCTAGAGTGTGGAAAGAGCTTCTCTCAGAATTCACATCTACGTTCACATCAAAAGAATCACACTGGGGTGAAACCCTATAAATGCCTAGAGTGTGGAAAGAGCTTCTCTCAGAGTGGACATCTACGTTCACATCAAAGAATTCACACTGGGGAGAAACCCTTTAAATGCCTGGAGTGTGGAAATAGCTTCGCTCACAGTTCAACTCTACGTAAACATCAAAGGACTCACACTGGGGAGAAACCCTTTAAATGCCTGGACTGTGGAGAGAGCTTCACTAAGAATGGAAGTCTACATTCACATCAAAGGACTCACACTGGGGTGAAACCCTATGAATGCCTGGAGTGTGGAAAGAGCTTCTCTCAGAGTGGACATCTACGTTTACATCAAAGAATTCACACTGGGGAGAAACCCTATACATGCCTGGAGTGTGGACAGAGTTTCACTCTGAGTGGACATCTTCGTTCACATCAAAGAATTCACACTGGGGAGAAACCCTATAAATGCCTGGAGTGTGGAAAGAGCTTCTCTCAGAGCTTCTCTCTACGTTCACATCAAAGAATTCACACTTTGGAGAAACCCTACACATGCCTGGACTGTGGAAAGAGTTTCACTCAAAGTTCACATCTACGTAAACATCAAAGAATTCACACTTTGGAGAAACCCTATACATGTCTGGACTGTGGAAAGAGTTTCGCTCAAAGTTCACATCTACTTTCACATCAGAGGACTCACACGGGGGAGAAACCCCATAAATTCCTGCAGTGTGGTAAGAGTTTCGCTGAGTGATATATAATATAATAATATAATAAAACTTTATTTATAGACCGCCGTCTCTCCCAAAGGGGACTCAGGGCAGTTTACACACAAAAAAATCAAACCTTTAATGCCCAATGTAAATACTAAGATCTTTAAAATAATACAAAATAATAAAAAACTTATAACAAAAGAAAAAATAACATCAAAATAAAATCTGAGTAATCAAATAAACATAATTATATTCATAACATAATAAACCATTAAGACATAGACGCTGAGAAAACAATTAAAGTACAAATACATTGGGCTATACATGCCTGATTCATACCGGGTGGCAACCCTATACATGCCTAGATGTGGACAAAGCTTCAGCTACAGTTCAGGTCTATGTTCACATCAATGAACCCACACTGGGGAGAAACCCTCCCTAGAAACCCATAGTGTGTGAAAAGAGCTTCTTGGAGAGTTGAACTCTTCATAGACACAGAATTCACACTGGAGAGAACGGTGGTGTCTGACCCCGGAGACACTCTCTAAGACAGCGTTTTCCAAACTTTTAGTGTTGGTAATACACTTTTTATACATGCACCCTTTTGTGACATGACCATTTAGTTTAACTAGCTTACCGGAGGGTAAACCAACCCCATGTAAGAGGTTTAGTCTATTTATATATATATATATATAATGCTCTTTTCGTTTTGAGTGACATAACTCAAAATCTGCTGGACAAATTGCTGCCACAAGACACCTACTAACTCAAGGAGTGACCATCCCTTAAAAAAAGATTTTGTCTTTTGGGAGTTGTAGTTGCTGAGATTTATAGTAAACCTACAATCAAAGAGCATTCTGAACCCCACCAATGATAGAATTGGGCCAAACTTCCCACACAGAATTCCATGACCAACAGAAAATACTGTATTGTCGAAGGCTTTCATGGCTGGAATCACTAGGTTCTTGTGGGTTTTTTCGGGCTATATGGCCATGTAGAGGCATTTTCTCCTGACGATTTGCCTGCATCTATGGCAAGCATCCTCAGAGGTAGTGGGGTCTCAGCTACTCATGTAAATACTGTGTTTTTTAGTGGTCTTTGGTGACCTTTTTCACACACCCTTGCGACCCCCGCCCCAGGGGTCCTGACCCCCAAGTTGAGAAATGCTGCCTGAAGGCCATCCAGTCTAACTCCCTTCACCAGGGCGAGAAAACATGATCTAAGCCCTCCTGACAAAGAGCCACCCAGCCATAGATATAGAGATATAGGATACACACAGACACAGATATAGTATCATAGATTTGGAAGGGACCCCTAAAGAAGGACAATGATATGTGGCATTGCACTCGCCCTGAAATCCAACATGCCACCTATCACACCCAGCACTTTTTAATCTGTACCCATATTTGGCCCAGCCTTGGGTTTTTACTGTGTTATGATGTGGATGCCTGGAATGTGGATGTCCTGAACTTGGAAAGAAGAAAGACTTGAAGGGGACAGAACCACCTGATGATTAAAAAGAAGGAAAATGGAGTTTGGCCTATAAATGCAGGGGACCCCCAAGAACATGCACGCTTCCTGATCTGTGGCAACGGAGCGTCCGCACCTCCTCGGAAAAGACTGTTCCTCTCTGTGTGTATACGTGTGAATGTGTGTGTGCAGGAGAGTTCTCCCTTGATGTGATTCTAATAAGATTCTGTCATGATTGTATTTCAATAATATGGTTTTATTGTTTTTATCAGTGGGTTTGTGGACTGCATATTATTTTAATGACTGTTAATTAATTGCAATTGTTTGAACTCTATGTATTTATGGTTTGATACTGTGTTCTTGATTGTGATATTGAATTGTTGCCTTTGTTAGCCGCTCTGAGTCCCTCCCCCCCCCCCCCCCCGGGGTTGAGAAGAGCATGGTAAAAATGCTATAAATAAATAAATAAATGTTACATGAATAGTGTTCAAACCAAATTTGGTCTCCAAAGTGTCTCATTGGTCTAAACTACCTGACTATTCCTTGAACACTCTGCACAAAAGAACAGGGACCTCTTTGGGTTCATAACACTGACATTCTATATAATAGAAATCTACTGTCTGTTTATATCTCCCAAACCTTGAGAAAGTACAAGTCGCTTCCGGAGTGAGAGACTTGGCCGTCTCCAAGGATGTTCCCCAGAGGGACTCCCAGATGCTTTGCCATCCTGTGAGAGGCTTCTCTTTAAAGAGATGAGAAAGGTCCAGAGTGGGAAAAAGAACTCTCTTCTACTTGAGCCAGGTGTGAATGTTGGAATTGCCCACCTTGATTACCTTTGAAAGGCCTTGCAGGTTAAAAGCCTGGCTTCTTCCTGCCTGTTCCCTAGCCCAGACTGTTTCATGTGGGGAATTCCTCTGAGGGACACAGCAACGCCTAACATTAAAGCCTAACCTCAAATGAAAGCCTAACGTCAGTCAATTAAAAGCTACACGTAGTCAGACAAAATTCTATAATAACATAAATCCACACAAAACATCCACATTCATGTACAACGGCCAGCCAGGGTTCACAAAACAGTGCGGGTAGGTTGTGTAGTCAAATGAGGTCACTGGGCCGGCGTGGACCAGGAATGCCCAAATCCCAAGTGCCCACCCCCCGAGTGAAGGCTCTCAGGCGGGGACCCTTTCAGCCTGGCTTTTCTGTTTTTCCTCCACCAAAGACACCTCCCGGGGTTCCTTTCCCTCTCCATTGGGGTGGAATTTGCATGACCCCGCCCACGGCCTCTCCCTCGACCCTTTCCTATGACACAGCAAGCAGAGGCATTGATCAGCATGTGAACACCCTGGAGGGTTTTGGGGACTGACTCCTCAGGATGGAAGTTGTAGTTCACCCTGCATCAGGACACGGCTCTGAGAGTGGCCCTTGCTGATGAGGGGCGTGGATCCCCTTTGCACCCAGAAACCCCAAGACCGAGGGCAAATATAACGGAGAGCGGTGGGAGCAATGGACTTTGACTGATAGGAATTATAGTTCACCTGCACCCAGAGAGACTTGTGGACGCAAACGACGACGACAGATCTGCACCACATTCGGCACGCATGTGCAGTAGGCCCAATTTCCAATACTGGTGGGTTTGGGGCGGGATTGGCCTTGGTGCCTGTGAGTTGTGGTTGCTGGGATGTCTAGTCCACCTGCACCCAGAGAGCCCTGTAAACTCAATCAACAACGATGGATCTGCATCACATTTGGCATGCATGCCTGATAGGCCACAATTCCGATACTAGTGGGTTTGGGGTGGGATTGGCCTTGAGGTTTCTGAGTTGTGGTTGCTGGGATGTCTAGTCCACCTGCACCCAGAGAGCCCTGTGAACACAAACAGCAACGATGGATCTGCATCACATTCGGCACGCATGCCCGATAGGCCACAATTCCGATACTGGTGGGTTTGGGGCGGGATTGGCCTTGGCGTTTCTAAGTTGTGGTTGCTGGGATGTCTAGTTCACCTGCACTCATGAGAGCCCTGTGAACGCAAACAGCAACGATGGATCTGCACCAAATTCGGCACGCATTCCCGGCAGGCCACAATTCCGATATTGGTGGGTTTGGGGCGGGATTGGCCTTGGCATTTGTGAGTTGGGGTTGCTGGGATGTCTAGTCCACCTGAACCCAGAGAGCCCTGTGGACGCAAACAGCAATGATGGATCTGCACCAAATTCAGCACACATGCCCGATAGGACACAATTCCGATATTGGTGGGTTTGGGGTGGGATTGACCTTGAGGTTTGTGAGTTGTGGTTGCTGGGATGTATAGTCCACCTGCACCCAGAGATCCCTGTGAATGCAAACAATGATGGTTCTGCACCAAATTCGGCATGCATGCCCGATAGGCCACAATTCCGATACTGGCGGGTTTGGGGCGGGATTGGCCTTGGCGCCTGTCAGTTGGGGTTGCTGGGATGTATAGTCCACCTGCACCCAGGGAGCCCTGTGAACGCAAACAGCAACGATGGATCCGCACCACATTCGGCACGCATGCCTGATATGTCCAAATTTGGGGTGGGATTGGCCTTTTGTGAGTTGGGGTTGCTGGGAGGTCTAGTTCTCCTGCAATGAGAGGGCACTGGGAACCCCTTTTATGCCGGGCCTGGGCCTCACCTCGCACACAGGCCCACCTGGACGTAGTGGACGGCCTTGGCGGGAGTGGCCCACCGTGATGGGAGTGGTAGTCCACCCTGGAGAGAGAGAGAGAGGGCCCCACCCAGGACGGGCGCCTCTGGAGGTCCTTTGCCCTACTCTGAGGGGGGCGCTTCCTCCCGGGTGTTCACCTGGCGTGATGATGGGAGTTGTAGTCCGCCCGGAACCTTCAAAGGAAAACGAGGAGTGTGAGGGAGGAGGATGATGGCGCTGAGGAGGAGGAGGCCGAAGCCAGGCCAGAGTGGAGGGGGCGGGGCCAGGGGGCAGTCTCCAGGGCCAGAGCTGCATCCTGATTGGCCCTCAGGAGGATGGGCGGGAAAGCAATGAGGGAGAGGCGGTGGGCGGGGCCACGCTGAGGGGAGAAGAAGAAGGCCGGCGCCATTTTGTGCCAGCCGAGGAGGCCGAAGCCAGGCCAGAGCGGAGGGGGCGGGGCCACGGGCAGTCTCCAGGGCCAGAGCTGCGCCCTGATTGGTCCTCGGGATGATGGGCGGGAAAGCGCGGAGGAGGGAGAGGCGGTGGGCGGGGCCACGCTGAGGGGAGAAGAAGAAGGCCGGCGCCATTTTGTTCCAGTCCCAGTCAGGGAAGGCCGCCAGTCAAGGGGAGGTGAGAACTCGGTCTTGCAGCAGCAGCAGCAGCGGGGGGCCTGTCTGGAGCGGAGGGAGGGAGGCGCCTCCTCTTTGGGGAAGCCAGCCAGCCAGTCAGTCCTTCCGCCTGTTGGAACCCACCTCGGGGGGCCTCTCCTCCTCCTCGCCCACTCCTCTTGGCGCTCAGCAGGTGAGCCTCAGGGGACGCGGCCTACTGCTCTAAGGGGGGGCAATGTGTGGGTATGTAAGGGTAGGGGGCCCGCCTGTCTTCCCGAGTGATTGGCAGCCGAGGCGAGGCTGGGCGGGGCTTGTGGGCCTGGCGAGGCTGGGCGGGGCTTGTGGGCCTGGCGAGGCTGGGCGGGGCTTGAGGGGAGGGGGCTGCTTGGGACAGGAAAGCAAAGGAAGGAAGGAGGTCAGGCGGGGGGAGGGGCAGGCATGTAGCCAGGGGGGGCGGCCTTGAGGGGCTTCACCCCCCCCCCCGAAATTCTGATGGTGGTTCGCGAAAAGGCCTTCCTGGTGCATTACTTAAACTGTTATGTTTATTCATATCATGATCTGATCACCATACTCAATATATCCCATATGCATGGAGGAGGTATTGGGGTAATCATAGAATCAAAGAGTTGGAAGAGACCTCATGGGCCATCCAGTCCCACCCCATTCTGCCAAGAAGCAGGAATATTGCATTCAAAGCACCCCTGACAGATGGCCATCCAGCCTCTGCTTCAAAGCTTCCAAAGAAGGAGCCTCCACCACACTCCCTTCGGGGCAGAGAGTTCCACTGCTGAACGGCTCTCACAGTCAGGAAGTTCTTCCTCATGTTCAGGTGGAATCTCCTCTCTTGTAGTTTGAAGCCATTGTTATGCGTCCTAGTCTCCAAGGAAGCAGAAAACAAGCAGAAAAAGGTTTGCTAGGGTAGACCCTCTTTCACTCAGACACAGCCCCCCCCCGAACCCCCCCTGAAAAAAATTCAGCCCCCGCCCCTGAAACGAAATCCTGGCTACGGGCCTGGGGGGGGGGGGTCTAAGGAGGAAGCCTGGCGGGGTGGGGAGGGGCGGGCCCTGCGGGAGGGGGTGGGGAGGGGACGTGGTGTGGGGGGGGGAGATGGCAGGCCTGGCCTTGCATTCTGGAGTGGCAGGACAGCCAAGCCAGAGCCTTCCCTCTCTCGCCACCTTTTCTCGGGTTGCCGGTTGAACGACAACTCCCAGAAATCAAGGCCACTCCCCCCCCCCCCCCCCGGGATGCTCCGTTGGTCAGGAGGGTTCTCTGTGCCCTCTATGTCCAGTCTGTTCGGGGGGGGGGGGGGAGGAGAAGGTCACAGGTTCTGCTAAAAAAGGTAAAGGTAGCCCCTGACATTAAGTCTAGTCATGTCTGACTCTGGGGTGTGGTGCTGCTCATCTCCATTTCTAAGCCGAAGAGCCAGCGTTCTCCGTAGACACCTCCAAGGTCATGTGGCCAGCATGACTGCATGGAGCGCCGTTACCTTCCCGCCGGAGCGGTACCTATTGATCTTCTCACATTTGCATGTTTTCGCACTGCTAGGTTGGCAGAAGCTAGGGCTGACAGCGGAAGCTCATGCCGCTCCCCGGAATTGAACCTGCGACCTTTCGATCAACAAGCTCAGCAGCTCAGTGCTTTAACCCACTGCACCACCGGGGGTTATTGCTACTGAATGGCAATTCCCCCCACTGGCTGTGTTCACTGCAATTGAACTACATCTCCCAGAATGCATGCTCCCCCCGCCCCAGTATGCCCAGTTGGTCAGGAGGGTTCTCTGTGCCCAGTTTAACTCCAGTCCGTGGTCAGGGGAGGGTCGTGTTTGGGTTGTGTCTTGTTCTCAGTCTGGCAGCTCTTCTGATGCCTGTGGTGATGTCTCCATTGGCCTGTACAGCTCAGTTGAGGTTCTTCCGTTCTCCTTGGAGGAGGTGGGCTTTGCAGATTCTTTTTGCACGGTCTACCTGGGCTTTCATGGTGCTTCTTTTTTTACTTGGGTGATGGTTGGAGTTTTGATGTCTGTATCTATCTGTGTGTGTAGGTTCTCTGTAAACTCTGTGACTCAATTGTTGATCTGGTTTGTGGATGACTGGGAGATTGATTTTAGAGGATTTTTATGACTGGTAGCCAGATTTTGCTCATTTTCATGGTTTCTTCCTTTCTCGTGAAATTGTCCACCTGCTTCTTGTGGGTCTCAGTGGCTTCTCTCTGTCGCCTGACGTGGTGGTGGTCAGAGTGGTCCGGCATTTTTGTGTTCTCAAATACGATGTGTCCAGGTTGGTTCATCAAGTGCTCTGCTATGGCTGATTTCTCTGGTTGACGCAGTCTGCAGTGCCTTCCATGTTCCTTGACGTGTGCTTGGGCAATGCTGACTTTGGTGGTCCGCTGGAGGAAAGTTCTGAGAGTGCCTTGGACCGGGAGAAGTTTCAACCAGTCCATACTTCAGGAGATAAAGCCGGACTGCTCATGGAGGGAAGGAGAGTAGAGGCCAAGATGAAGTCCTTTGGCCACATCATGAGAAGAAAGGAAAGCTTAGAGAAGAGAATGATGCTGGGGAAAATGGAAGGAAAGAGGAAGAGGGTCAAGCAAGAGCAAGATGGATGGATGGCATCCTTGACGTGACTGGCTTGATTCTGAAGGACCTGGGTGTGGTGACGGCTGACAGGGAGCTCTGGCATGGGCTGGTCCATGAGGTCACAAAGAGTTGGAAACGACTGAACAAACAACAACAAATAATAAAAACCAAACAAATCAATAAAATATAAATTCATTAAAATTAAATTCGTTAAAAACGGTCTGGTCTCCTTGCCTAGTTGTTCCATTTTCCTATGTCAGTTACTCTGCATTTGGAAATGCTTGTTCAAAAAGCCACGTCTTGACTTTTTTTTTTTGGAATGTTAGAAGGCAGGTGGCTGATCTAATATCTATAGGAAGGCTGTTCCATAGCTGAGGGGCCACCACAGAGAAGGCCCTGTCTCGTCTCCGCCAGACGTACTTGTGATGAAGGCCACCACACGTTCTAGGACTTTGCCCAAAAAAGGGGGATTGGAAACATGCCGATAGTTGACGATTGAGTGGGTTTTGTTACAGTTTGTTTTAAGCTCGCTGGAATATTGCCTTCCTGAAGGGAGGCATTAACCACCACTTTCACTCACTTTGCCAATCCCCTTCTGGATTCTTTCAAAACCAAGGATGGGCAGGGGTCTAGGGTTGCCCTCATCTCTCCAAATATCTTGTCCACATCCTCGGGTTTCACCAATTGAAATGAATCCATCAAAATCGGGCAAGCAGGTACTCGTGTTACATCCTCAGAGACTGCCGTTAACATGGTGTCCAGGTCAGAACGGATCAAAGCAAGTTTGTCCACAAAGAACCGAACAAATGCTTCACAGCGGGCTGTCAAGTACTCAGGGTTCCCATCCCGAGAGGTGGGATTTAATAGGCCTCTGACAACTCTGAAGAGCTCTGCTGGACGGTTCCTTGTGGACACAAAATTGGTTGCCAGAAGGGATTTCTGTGCCGCTTTTATTGCCGCGGTATATGCCCTTAGCAGGGCATCTAGCCATGTTCGATTTGATTCGCTCGTATCTGAACGCCACACGCCCTCTAGTCTCCTCTTCCTTCGCTTCATCGCTGCCAGCTCCTTGTTGAACCAAGGAGCTGGTTTAGCTCGGCTGCTTGAGAGGGGATTTTCCGGAGCAATTGTGTTTCTTGCTCTAGTCATCTCCCCATTCCAGAGAGTGACCAGGGCATCAACAGGATCGTCTACCGAGGTGGCGGGAAACTCCCCGGATCCATAAGCTTCCAGGGGCGGACCATCTTAATGGGTCCTCCACACCTGCGGAGGTTAGGGGCCGCAGTGAGCCTAAATCTAACCAGGTGATGGTCGGTCCATGGCAACGGAGTGATGGTCAGCTCCTCTACACCACCACAGTCTTCCCATCCCTGGCAGAAAACCAAGACGAATGTGTGAGTGGGGCCAGATACTAGTTTGGATAGCCCCATGGTTGCCATAGAAGACATGAAGTCCTGAGCTGCTCCTGATAAGGTGGCCTTGGCATGGACATTGAAGTCCCCCAGCACAATGAGCCGTTGGGACTCCAATTTTAAATATGTTTACTTATGTCTGATTGTAAAATTCTTTTATAGGTTGCATTTTATATATGTACACTGTTTTACATTATATATGTACACTGTTTTATATAACTGGGGGACTTAGCGGTGCCCAGTTTATTTGAGAAAGGCATTGTGTGCCAAGATTGTTCTTTATCAGTTATTGATGTGGCTCTCAGTGGTCTCAGGAAGCTAGCGAATGTACTGCGAGTCCCATCGTCCATGCTTCATTGTCTTCCAAACAGCACCAGGATGTATAGTGTGTTTTAGGGACTCTGTGCCAAATTTGGTCTTTATTGGTCTTTGTTGAGGGCCACAGTGGTCTGTGGGAACTGAATGGTTGGAAAGTACTACAAATCCCATAATCTGTGGTCCACCTCCCCCAAACCGCACCAGGACATAAAGGGGGTCATGGGGGTTATGTGTGCCAAGTTTTGTCCAGGTCCGTCACTCATGCAGTTCACAGTGGCCTGTGGAAGTGGGAGCCACTTAAACACAAGCATTCGCGTTTATCATATACTAGCCTGGGGTTATTTCTGAACAGCATTGTGTGCAAAGGTTGGTCTTTATCAGTTATTTCTGTGGCTTAGGAAGTTAGGGAAAGCACTGTGACTCCCATCGTCCATGTTCCATCCTCCTCCAAACAGCACCAGGAGGTAGAGTGGGTCATGGGGGCTCTGTCTGCCAAGTTTGGTCTTGATCGGACATTGGTGAGGGTCACGGGTTTCAGAAAGTGAGATATGGTACAGCAAGTCCCATCATCCATGGCCCGCCCATCTCCAAACTGCATCAGGATGTAGAGTGGGTCATGAGTGCTCTGTGTGCCAAGTTTGGGGCTGGTCTGTGATTTGTAGTGGCTACAGTGTTCTGTGGGAAGTGAATCGGGTGAAGGTACTGAAAATCCCATCATTCGTCCCCCATCCTGCCTTAAACCTTCACCAGGTTGTAAAGTGGGCCATTGGGCCTCTGTGTGCCAAGTTTGGTCCTGATCCGTCATGGGTGTAGGCCACAGTGCTCTAAGGAAGTAAGTGAAAGTACTGCAAGTCCCATCATCCATGGTCCATCATCACTCAAATTGCAGCAGGATGTAGGATGGGGTGGGTCTTGGGGGGGGGGTCTGTGTGCAAAAGTTTGGTCTTGTTCTGTCATTGTTGGGGGCCGCAAGGTGTTTTGGACTCCAACTCCCACCATTCCTGACAGCCTCAGACCCTTTCCTTTTCCCTCTCAGCCACGTTAGAATGTTGAGGCGGGTCAATCAGAAACCATATGCAAATTATACCACAGTGGCAGCCAATCAGAACTCTGCCCCATACATACACCGCCCTCCCTCCCGCCGCATACAAACTTTCTCTTTCATTATATACAGTGTGTCCCTCGCTGTTTCGCTGTTCACTTTCCGCAGACTCATGAAAGATATTGAAGAGAAATATTGACAAGCTGGAATGTCCAGAGGAGGGCGACTCAAAGGATCAAAGGTCTGGAGAACAAGCCCTGTGAGGAGCGGCTCAAAGAGCTGGGCATGTTTAGCCTGAAGAAGAGAAGGCTGAGAGGAGACATGATAGCCATGTATAAATACATGAGAGGAAGCCACAGGGAGGAGGAGGGAGCAAGCTTTCTTTCTGCTTCCCTGGAGACTAGGACGCAAGGGAACAATGACTTCAAACTACAGGAAAGGAGATTCCACCTGAACATGAGGAAGAACTTCTTGACTGTGAGAGACGTTCAGCAGTGGAACTCTCTGCCCCGGAGGGAGTGTGGTGGAGGCTCCTTCTTTGGAAGCTTTTAAGCAGAGGCTGGATGGCCATCTGTCAGGGGTGATTTGAATGCAATATTCCTGCTTCTTGGCAGAATGGGGTTGGACTGGATGGCCCATGAGGTCTCTTCCAACTCTTTGATACTATGATTTTAAGGAGAGAGATAGCGTACGTATGGAGAGTGGCAGACCTGAGGAGTCTGTTCCACCCGCCATGCTCTTCTCCATGGGAAGGAGAGAGAGTGTACCTATGGAGACTGGCAGATCTGCACGGGAGCAGCCTGGTCACTTTGGGGCTTCTTTCTCAAGGGAAGAGGGAGAAGTGCGCTTTTGGAGTCTTGGATTCTGTGCAGGGAGTTGGGTTCTGCTGGATGGAAAACAGAGATCTGGTCCCTGGCATTGTGCTTAGGGAAAGAAGTTTTGGCATTTTGACATTATGGCGTTAATGAAGTTTTGGAACTGTACGTTGACAGGCTGCAAGAAAGCGGGGTCTGGCCTAAGAGATGCTTCTCCAAGGAGGGAGAAAAGGATATGGTAATTTTGGGGTTCATGAGGATGAATGCGTGTACATGTGGTGTGCATGTTGAGTGAAAATGTCATTCCCCTTTGTTTGTTTGTTAACTAACGTAATTGTCAATCCAATGTAGTTGCATAGAATCTGTCTGTCTGTCTGTCCAATGTCATTCTTGGTCTAAATGTTTTTCTGTCATCTGATGTACCTTCTCACACTAGAAATCTCAATCAAAAGAACCTATGCTTTAAAGTTATTGAGAAGTCATTCATGACATAATTCCAGGAGTGGCATGTGATGTCTGTAGATATTCCACGTTTCACAGGCGCATAACAGGGTTGGAAGAAGAACCCCAGGCTGTGGAACACCCTCCCTGTTGACATCAGACAGGCGCCCTCCCTTATGTCTTTCCGTAAGAGCCTAAAGACATGGCTATTTGAGAAGGCATTCAACTGAGTGCTACATTAACTGGTAATGACAACTGGAACGGAATATGGATTACGAGATTGGTTATGATTCTACGATAAGATGGAGCGGATTATTTTAGTGTAATTATATGATTGTGTATTAGTGATATGTTGGTTTTTTCGTTATGGCTTTACTGTAAATTGTCTTTTATATGTTGTACACCGCCATGAGTCGCCCTAGGGCTGAGAACGGCGGTCAACAAATGCAGCAAATAAATAAATAAAATAAATAAATAGCTCTTGGTCTCCCTGTGGATGTCCCGCTCCTCAAACACTCTGCACTCGTGGAGTTCAGGAGCTTCGATGTCAATGTTGACTTTATGGAAAGGTGGCTGCCAAGGGAGCAGAAATGCTCCACATTTTCTAATGTTACACCATTAAGCTGTATTTCTGGCATTGGAGAAGGATTGGCTGGTGACTGCTGGAACAGCACTTTGGATGATATACAAATGGCCAAGCTGTCTAAGGGACTTTTGCTGCCCCCCAAAGCTCCCGCCCCCTAGGTTGGGAAACACTGCCTTATACGGACCTGCCTGGGCACTGAGACCTTCAGGAGAGGCCCTTCCCTTGGTCCCACTTCCATCTCAAGCTTGATTGGTGGGAGTGAGAGAGAGGGCCTTCTCGGTGACTGCCCCTCGACTCTGGAACTCCCTCCTCAAGGAAGCCAAAATGGCCCCCTCCTTGCTGTTGTCCTTACTGCAGAAGGCTAAAACTTTTTTATTCGGGCAGGCTTTTAAAGAAGAAGATTTTAACGATCAATTCAGGGGGTGTTGTGGTTTTTAACATTGAGTATGTTTTAATAGTTTTTATCTGGGAATTCTTAAATACCATTTATATTTAATTCTGTTTTAATGTTTGAATATTTTTATGTTTTAAATTGTATGCAGACGTTTTATGTTCAGCTGCTTTGAGTATCCACAAGGGGAGATAAAGCAGGCTATAAATCAATATAATTTTATTTATTTCATATCAAAAGCATTGCATAAATTAGTATAAAACCGATATAAATAGAAGGAGCGCAGGTGGCTAAATATCTTTTGACCAAAAATGGGCAACAGCAATGGCATTGTCTGTAGTCCCCAACAACTCTTTCTCTGTGCATGAGACAGGGCAGAGTGAAGAAGCATACAGATGCGGAGTTGTCTGTTCTGCTCCACAGTCACATAAAGTGTGGGATTCTTTTAGGTTGTGCCAGTTTGCCAGGATGTCTTTTGATCTGCCCACTCCACTTCTGAGTCTGTTCAGGGACTTCCAAGTTGCCCATTCTTGGTTTGCCCCTCGAGAAAGACCCTCCCTTGTGGGGGGCCATCCAGTTAGGGTTTCCTGATCAAGCTGCCCAGAGGGAAGCTCTTGCTGTTGCTGGGGAGACGCCAAGAGGAGTGGCAGTTCTCATAAAGCTTTTCCTTGATTTGAGTCCACCAGGAGGAGGCTGGCAGCCATGTAGTGGATGGCTTTCACAATCAATATAATAATAACAACCTTTCACTTCTTTCTTAACCAGGTAAATGAGGATTCCATGCAGCTACCTCTTAGATGCAGTAAAGAACCAATAATATAAGAAGAAATCCTCTCAAGGTGATGATCTTGCAGAATTCTTGACCTCACAGATAAGAAAGGAAAATACGAAGAGTCAAGCATCCGAATAACAATTACACACCCATATCACTCTTGACATGGAGGAGAGAGCATTTAAGTGCCTTGAGTGTGGGACGAGTTTTACTTGGAGGGATGATCTGCAGCAGCATGAAATAACTTCTACTGGAGAGAATCCCTACAAATGCCTGGAGTGTGGAAAGAGCTTTGCTCAAAGTCCAGGTCTACATTTGAATCAAAAGACTCACACTGGGGAGGAAACATACACATGGTTGGAGTGTGGGAAGAACTTCACCCACAGTTCAAGTCTACGATCGTATCAAAGGACTCACACTGGGGAGAAACCCTATAAATGCCTGGAGTGTGGAAAGAGTTTCTCTCGGACTGAAAATCTACGTTCACATCAAAAGACTCACACTGGGGAGAAACCCTATACATGCCTGGAGTGTGGACAGAGCTTCGCTCGGAATACAACTCTACATATACATCAAAGAATTCACACTGGGGAGAAACCCTATACATGCCTGGAGTGTGGAAAGAGTTTCTCTCGGAGTGAACACCTACGTTCACATCAAAGGACACACACTGGGGAGAAACCCTTTAAATGCCTGGAGTGTGGAATGAGCTTCACTGAGAAGGGAAATCTACGATCACATCAGAGGACTCACACTGGGGAGAAACCCTTTAGGTGCCTGGAATGTGGAAAGAGTTTCTCTCGGAGTGATCATCTACGTTCACATCAAAGGACTCACACTGGAAAGAAACCCTTTAAATGCCTGGAGTGTGGAATAAGCTTCACTGAGAATGGAAATCTACAATCACATCAGAGGACTCATACTGGGGAGAAACCCTTTAAGTGCCTGGAGTGTGGAAAGAGCTTCACTCAGAGTGGAATTCTACGTAGACATCAAAGGACTCACACTGGGGAGAAACCCTTTAAATGCCTGGAGTGTGGACAGAGCTTCACTGAGAATGGAAATCTACGTACACATCAAAGGACGCACACTGGGGAGAAACCCTATACATGTCTACAGTGTGGACAGAGCTTCACTCACAGTGGAAATCTACGTACACATCAAAGGACTCACACTGGAGAGAAGCCCTATAAATGCCTGGAGTGTGGACAGAGCTTCACTGAGAAAGGAAGGCTACGTACACATCAAAGGACTCACACTGGGGAGGAGCCCTATAAATGCCTGGAGTGTGGAAAGAGCTTCACTGAGAATGGAAGTCTACGTTCACATCAAAGGATTCACACAGGGGAGAGACCCTTTAAATGCCTGGAGTGTGGACAGAGCTTCGCTCAGAATTCAAGTCTACGTTCACATCAAAGGATTCATACTGGGGAGAAACCTTATAAATGCGTAGAGTGTAGACAGGTCTTCAGTCGGAGTTCACATCTACGTAAACATCAAAGGACTCACACTGGGGAGAAACCCTTTAAATGCCTGGAGTGTGGACAAAGCTTCACTCAGAGTGTCCATCTACGTTTGCATCAAAGGATTCACACTGGGGAGAAACCCTATACATGCCTGGAATGTGGAAAGAGTTTTGCTTGGAGTAAAAACCTACGTTCGCATCAAAAGACTCACACTGGGGAGAAACCATATAAATGCTTAGAATGTGGACAGAGTTTCACTCACAGTTCAACTCTACGTAGACATCAAAGGATTCACACTGGGGAGAAACCCTATAAATGCCTGGAGTGTGGAAAGAGTTTTGCTTGGAGTTCACTTCTACGTTCACATCAAAAGACACACTGGGGAGAAACCCTATACATGCCTGGAGTGTGGACAGAACTTTGCCCTGAGTGGAGATCTACACACACATCCGAGGACTCACACTGGGGAGAAACCCTATGCATGCCTGGAGTGTGGTCAGAGCTTCAGTGAGACTGGAAATCTACATGTAGACATCAAAGGACTCACATTGGGGAGAAACCTGATAAATGCCTAGAGTGTGGACAGAGCTTCACTCAGAATGGAAGTATACATACACTTCAAAGGATTCACGTTGGGGAGAAACCCTAGACATGCCTAGAGTGTGGACAGAGCTTCAGCCGCAGATCAGGTCTAGGTTCACATCAGTGAACTCACCTTGGGGAGAAACCCTACGGCATGTGAAAAGAGCTTCTTGGAGAATTGAACTCTATGTAGACATAGCATTCACATTGGAGGGAACAGTGGTATCTGGCCCCAGAAACACTCTCTAAGAGAGTTTTCCAAACTTTTCATGTTGCTGATACACTTTTTCGGCATACATCGTTTTGTGACATGATAATTCGGTTTAGCTGGCATCCTGGGGGTTAAGATAAGGGTAAAGGTCAAGGTATTCCCCTGACATTAAGTCCGGTCGTGTCCGACTCTGAGACTCTGTGCTCACCTCCATCCCAAAGCTGAAGAGCTGGCGTGGTCCATAGACACCTCCAAGGTCATGTGGCCGGCGTGACTGCATGGAGTGCCGTTACCTTCCCGCCAGAATGGTACCTATTGGTCTACTCACATTTGCATGTTTGGCAGAAGTAGTAGGTTGGCAGAAGCTGGACTAGCAGCAGGAGCTCTCCTCGCTCCCCGGCTTCAAAGCTGCGACCTTTCAATCGGCAAGTTCAGCAGCTCAGCAGTTTAACCTGCTGCACCACCGGGGAGGGTAAACCAACCCCATATAAGACATTCAAGATATGTATATAGTATAATAATGTATAGATATATTCTTCATATAATTTTACTGTATTATAATAGTAATAATGATTATAATATAACAACAACAACGATATTTTTGTACCTACAAACGGTAGCTATGGAACAAGGGCACGGGGTGTGTAGTTTCCTGCAAAGCTGCTCCATGTGGTTCATCACAGAGGTCATTATCAGCAGATTCTATTTCCGCTGCTATTAATAGTAGGAAAAAATAGAGTGTGAATAAGTTAATTGATAAAAGGAAAAGAAGGAGATTTGGAAGGACTTTGTGGCACTTGGATTTTAGTAGTGTCCATTTTAATTAGTATCGTTGCATTTTTGTTGAATATCTAATTAAGCTGGGATTTGTCTTCCGTAAGTGTTGTTTATGCTTTGATATTGTGCCGTTACTAATATCGATATATTTTACTTGTAATTTATGTGTTTCACAGCACCAATATGTGTTGTTTTGTAAGGGGGTGGGGCATCAATAGTTATTATTTTCGAAGGCTTTCATGGCTGGAATCACTGCGTTGTTGTAGGTCGTAGGTTTTTCGGGCTATACGGCCATGTTATAGAAGCATTCTCTCCTGACGTTTCGCCTGTATCTATGGCAAGTATCGTCAGAGGTTGTGAGATCTCGCAGTTATTATTTGTTTATTTAAGAAAAGAGGGACAATAGAAGATATTTATTCTTTATGTACTTACAGTATTTATATTCCACCCTTCTGAAGCGGACTCAGGGTAGATCACAATGCACATATACATGGCAAACATTCAATTCCATTAGACATACAACATATATAGACCGACTCAGAGGCAACTTAACATTCCAGATTTCCGGCCTCACTCAGTCCTTGATGGAGTACTTCCTCATTCTTCTGCACACTGCTGGAAGCTTTTATGTTGTCGTAAATTAAATTAGCCTCCCTGCATAAAGCGGTACCTAAATTTCCCACTCAACAGATGTGCCTGTCTTTCGGGCTACATGGGTCAACAGCAAGCTAGACTATTAATGGTTGGGAGCTCACTCCGACCTGGGCTGGCTTCAAACTCATGGCCTCTCAGTCAGTAGTGATTTAATGCAGCTGGCTACTAACTAGCTGTGCCACAACCCTGCACTGATAAGAGAAATCGATGCAGATTCTGAAGGATCATCTGTTACTCTGCTCTGAGTCCCCCAGGGAGATGGCAAATCTCCCCGGAATACAAATATAATCTTATTGTTATTACTCTTGTTAGAGAAGATGTCATTGTTGGAACGTTCTTCTTTTGCTTCACTTCCTTCTTATGCAAAGAATATGTAGAATGATCCTCTCCCCTGCCATGTCTTGAAAGAGATACAATAGACTCGTGTGTAGAATTAGTTCACTAACATGGTTCCGTAACAACAACAAACAAACAACAACAACAACAATAATAATAAACTTGTACTCCACCCTATCTCTCTCTCACACACACTGAGGGGACTCAGGGCAGATTCCAACATGATAGCACAGCTGGTTAATCACCTACAATAAATCACTGCTAACCAAAGGTGCCAAGTTTGAAACCCAAGTCAGAGTTGAGCTCCTGACTGTTAAATAGCCCAGCTTACTGTTCCCCTAAGCAGTTTGAAAACACCTGTAAAATATGTGAGTAGAGAAATTAAGGACTGCTTAAAGTGGGGAGGTTAATTTATGACACCATAACAATGCCGGAGAGCAAGGAGGAAATGCTACGATTGAAAGGCCTGGTGTCATAGTGGACGAAGTGATCACTCCCCCGTGGCCGCATTGAGCAACCTCCAGGATCCGAAGTGGAAGAAACTCCTGAATGACCTCTGTCTGTCTGTCCGTCTTGCATGTCAAAAACAGCATTGAATGTTTGCATTGTGTATGTGTGCATTGTGCTCCACCCTGAGTGAGAAGGGCGGAATATAAATACTGTAAATAAAATTAAATAAATAACAATGGCAAACATTTGATGCCTACATAAAACACACGGTACTAACATAAAACCCCAGAAAACCTCCAAATATGTAAATAACATTAAAACCTAACCTCAAATTAAAGCCTAACATCAGCAACTTAAACTTAAAATTATATAATAACATAAATATAAATAAAACATCCACATTAGTGTACAACAGCCAGCCAGGGTGCACAAAATGGTGTGGGTATGTTATGTAGTCAAATGAGGTCATTGGGCCGGCGTGGACCAGGAATGCCCAAGTACAAATAGTTCGCAACACGAGGCCCGGCATTGGTCTCTGCACCATCTAATCCTCCTCCTCCTCCTCTCCATACGCTAGTTTGCAAAAGTCAGTCTTCAACTGTTTTTTGAATCACACCATTGAATGGAGATGTGGAAGCTGGAATGTGTCCAGGGGAAGAGGGTGACTCAAAGGATCCAGGGTCTGGAGAACAAGCCCTATGAGGAGCGGCTTCAAGAGCTGGGCATTAGGCCTGGGTAACAACGGAAAAATTTGTTTCTAAAATCGATTTGTATTTGGGGTTTTTTTTTTTGTTTCGATATTTAAAATAATTACAAAATTTTCCTTTTAAAAAGTTCGATATTTACGAAATTTCGTAAATGGTAAAAAATTAACGAATCGATTTCCGAAACAATAACAAATCGATTCGTTAATGGCGGACGCGACCGCGAAATATGCTAAAAAACCTCCAAAACCTTCTGAAGCTTCCGTCTTCCTCTGTTGTTGACTGTTGGTGTGATATTATAATTTTTTTTCACTAATTAAACCATAAAACTGGCCCAGACATGCGGAAATAATAACGAAACGACCTCAAAACAATAACGAAACGAATACAATATCGAAATACGAAGCATTTACAAAACGTTTTTGAAAATTCGTTTTTTTTAATAATTGCTTCAGAATGGTTCGTTATCGTTTTGTAATTGAAAAAATTAACGAATTATTAACGAATTACGAATTAATGAAATGAAACCGCCCATCCCTAGAAATTATGCATTACACAGATATGGAATGAAGTGCAAGGACTCCCGGGACGGCCCCGATTACGATGACGGATCAGGTGGTTTAACAGTGGTGACGCTGGTTGAAATGCTTTTAAATGTTTTGATGCCTTTTGTAATTCTTCTAAAAATGCTTATATGGTTTCTAATGGCATCGGATCGCTGTCTGTGCGTAACGCCGCCCTGAGTCTCCTCCGGGGTTGAGAAAGGCGGGCTGGAAATATCCCAAATCTATAGAAATAAAAATGTCGTGCTCGTTTGTGGGATTTACACAACTCCAAAAACACTGGACGAATTGACACCAAATTTGGCCACAAGACACCTAACAACCCAATATATGTCCTTCACTAAAAATAATTGATTTTGTCATTTGGGAGTTGTAGTTGCTGGGATTTATAGTTCACCTACAATCAAAGAGCATTCTGAACTCTACCAATGATGAAATTGGGCCAAACTTAGCACAAAGGATTCCCATGACCAACAGAAAACACCGGAAGGGTTTGGTTGGTATTGACCTTGAGTTTGGGAGTTGTAGTTCACCCACATCCAGAGAGCACTGTGGAGTCAAACGATGGATCTGGACCAAACTTGGCACAAATATTCCATACGCCCAAATAGGTACACAGATGGAGTTTGGGGAAAATAGACGCTGACATTTGGGTGTTATAGTTACTGGGATTTATAGTTCACTTACAATCAAAGAGTATTTGGAACCCTGCCAAGGACAGAATCGGGCAAACTTCCCGCACAGAACCCCCCATGACCAACAGAGAATACTTAAGGCAACTCCCTTCACCAGAGCAAGAAAACGTAATCAAAGCCCTCCTGACAAAGAGCCATCCAGCCATAGATATAGTTATATATGATTCACGCACATGGAGATATAGTATCATAGATGAGAAAGGGACCCCTAAAGAAGGACAATGATATGTTACATGTTCCAGAGAAGGCAAACCAGACAATCTCCACATCAACACCGGCAAAGAAACAGCAAGAAGTGCTGTTGACCCACAAGCAGAAAAACTTGACATAGATTAGAAACCAACACTTTCTCATGACTTTATTTTCCAGATCTCCAGACTGGGCCACAGCAACGCCTGGCAGGGGACAGCTAGTCTATATAAATAAAAATGTCATGCTCGTTTGTGGGATTAACAGAACTCAAAAACCACTGGACGAATTGCCGCCAAATTTGGCCACAAGACACTTACTACCCCAAGGAGTGACCATCCCTCAAAACATGGATTTTGTCATTTGGGAGTTGTAGTTGCTGGGATTAGGGTTAGGGTCAGGCGGGGGGGGGGGGGGCTTGGGAGCGGGCGAGGGGGGCCCACCCGGCCTTCCCTGTCACCCACTTCACAGCCAAGCAGACGGGGCGGATCTGAGGAGTGGGATTGGCTTTGGCGTTTGTGAGTCGTGGTTGTTGGGAGGTCTAGTTCACCTGTACCCAGGGAGCCCTGTGAATGCAAACAACAATGATGGATCTGCACGAAATTCAGCACGCATGCCCAATAGGCCCAAATTCCGATTCTGGCTGGGCCACAGCAACACCTGGCAGGGGACGGCTAGTTTATATAAATAAAAATGTCATGCTCGTTTGTGGGATTAACACAACTCAAAAACCACTGGATGAATTGCTGCAAATTTGGCCACAAGACAGTTCCTACCCCAAGGAGTGACCATCCCTCAAAACATGGATTTTGTCATTAGGTATTTGTAGTTGTTGATGTTAGGGTCAGGCGGGGGGGGGGGGGGGGCTTGGGAGCGGGCAAGGGGGGGGGCACCCGGCCTTCCCTGTCGCCCACTTCACAGCTGAGCAGATGGGGTGGATCTGAGGAGTGGGATTGGCCTTTTGTGAGTCGTGGTTGCTGGGATGTGTAGTCCACCTGCACCCAGGGAGCCCTGTGAATGCAAACAACAACGATGGATCTGAGAAGGCTGAGAGGGGATATGATGATGGCCATGTATAAATATGTGAGAGGAAGCCACAGGGAGGAGGAGGAGGGAGCAAGCTTCCTTTCTGCTTCCTTGGAGACTAGGACGCAAGGGAACAATGGCTTCAAACTATTTTATTTATTTATTTATTTATTTATTTACCTTACTTCTATACGGCTGTTCTCAGCCCAAAGGCGACTCACAGCGGTTCACAACAAATATGAACAGCAAAAATTCAGTGCTACAGTATAAAAACAGTTAACAACCTAACATTACACAATTAATAAACAGTTACTACAATACCCATTCACTGTCGTCTCATCATCAAAAACATGTTCCAGATTCGTTATCCATTGTTCCATTCCAGTGTTCATTAACCAATCATTGCACTAATTATTAACTACAAGAGGAGATTCCACCTGAACATGAGGAAGAACTTCCTGACTGTGAGAGCCGTTCAGCAGTGGAACTCTCTGCCCCGGAGGGAGTGTGGTGGAGGCTCCTTCTTTGGAAGCTTTGAAACAGAGGCTGGATGGCCATCTGTCAGGGGTGCTTTGAATGCGATTTTCCTGCTCCTTGGCAGAATGGGGTTGGACTGGAGGATGGCCCAGGAGGTCTCTTCCCACTCTAGGGTTCTAGGATTCTATGTTCAGCAGTGGAACTCTCTGCCCCTTGAAGAGTGTGGTGGAGGCTCCTTCTTTGGAAGCTTTTAAGCAGAGGCTGGATGGCCATCTGTCGGGGGTGCTTTGAATGCAATATTCCTGCTTCTTGGCAGAATGGGGTTGGACTGGATGATGGTCCAGGAGGTCTCCTCCAACTCCAGGATTCTAAGAACTTCCTGACTGTGAGAGCCATTCAGCAGTGGAACTCTCTGCCCCGGAGGGAGTGTGGTGGAGGCTCCTTCTTTGGAAGCTTTTAAGCAGAGGCCGGATGGCCATCTCTCAGGGGTGCTTTGAATGCAATATTCCTGCTTCTTGGCAGAATGGGGTTGGACTGGATGATGGCCCACCAGGTCTCTTCCAACTCTAGGATTCCATGCACCAAATTCGGCACGCATGTCCAATAGATCCAAATTTGGGGTGGGATTAGCTGTTTGTGAGTTGTGGTTGCTGAGATGTCTAGTCCACCTGCAATCAGAGGGCACTGGGAACCCCTCCCATGCCGGGCCTGGGCCTCACCTGGCACACAGGACCCCCAGGCCCACCTGCACATAGTGGTCCACTGTCAGGAGACGGTTTCCAGGCCTTTGGTTTTGGCGCTAAAAACCAGGATCCTGACATGCAACGCTGATAAGAACTGTGGGAGAGGAAGCCACAGGGAGGAGGGAGCAAGCTTGTTTTCTGCTTCCTTGGAGACTAGGACGCGGAACAATGGCTTCAAACTACAAGAGAGGAGATTCCACCTGAACATGAGGAAGAACTTCCTGACGGTGAGAGCCGTTCAGCAGTGGAACTCTCTGCCCCGGAGGGAATGTGGTGGAGGCTCCTTCTTTAGAAGCTTTTAAGCAGAGGCTGGATGGCCATCTGTCAGGGGTGATTTGAATGCAACATTCCTGCTTCTTGGCAGAATGGGGTTGGACTGGATGATGGCCCAGGAGGTCTCTTCCAACTCTTTGATTCTATGATTCTATGTGCAGCTGGTAACCTCGGGGAGAGCAGTTGGCATTTGGCGGGAATGTTGTGCGGGACTCTTGGCTGGCGGGAAAGGGGATTTCGAATGTGGGGGAGGGTATATAAGGGTTGACCGGCGGCTGCTAGTCAATCCTGGCTTTCTTTGTGTCTGAACGTCCAGCAGTAAAAGTTTCCGATTGATTATGGATTGGAGTCCTGTGTCATTATTGGGAACGGCTGTTGTGAGCTGACAGTCCACCCAGAATGGACGCCTCTGGAGGCCCTTTGCCCTACTCTGAGGGGGGTGCTTCCTCCCAGGAGTTCACCTGGCGTGATGATGGGAGTTGTAGTCTGCCCTCAACCTTCAAAGGAAAACGAGGAGTGTGAGGGATGAGGATGATGGCGGGCTGAGGAGGAGGAGGCCGAAGCCAGGCCAGAGCGGAGGGGGCGGGGCCAGGGGGTAGCCTCCATGGCCAGAGCCGCGCCCTGATTGGCCCTCAGGAGGATGGGCGGGAAAGCAATGAGGGAGAGGCGGTGGGAAGGGCAACGCTGAGGGGAGAAGAAGGCCGGCGCCATTTTGTGCCACTCCGAGAGAGAGAGAGAGAGAGAGAGAGAGAGAGAGAGAGAGAGGCCTGCTACCCGGTCCTGGAAGCAGCAGCGGCAGCGGCCCTCCTGGAACTGAGAGACCTCTTTGGGGAAGCCAGTCAGTCAGTCTGACTGACTGTCAATGGCTTCAAACTACAAGAGAGGAGATTCCATCTGAACATGAGGAAGAACTTCCTGACTGTGAGAGCCGTTCAGCAGTGGAACTCTCTGCCCCAGAGGGAGTGTGGTGGAGGCTCTTTCTTTGGAAGCTTTGAAGCAGAGGCTGGATGGCCATTTGTCAGGGGTGATTTGAATGCAATATTCCTGCTTCTTGGCAGAATGGGGTTGGACTGGATGATGGCCCAGGAGGTCTCTTCCCACTCTTTGATTCTATGATTCTATGAACCCGCCTCGGTGGGCCTCTCCTCCTCCTCCTCCTGACCGAGTTGTGAGGGATGATGATGGCGCTGAGGAGGAGGAGGCCGAAGCCAGGTCCAGAGCCTCCAGGGCCAGAGCTGCACTCTGATTGGCCCTCCGGATGATGGGCGGGAAAGCGCGGAGGGAGAGGCGGTGGGCGGGGCTACGCTGAGGAGGCCGAAGCCAGGCCAGAGTGGAGGGGGCGGGGCCGCGTGGCAGTCTCCAGGGCCGGAGCTGCGTCCTGATTGGCCCTCAGGATGATGGGCGGGAAAGCGGAGGGGGCGGGGCCACACTCTGATTGGCCGCCAGAATGGGCGGGAAAGCGCTGAGGGAAGGATGGTGGGCGGGGCTACGCTGAGGGGAGAAGAAGCCGGCGCCATTTTGTGCCACTTCGAGAGAGAGAGAGAAGCCTGCCAGCAGCGGAGGCCCTTCTGAAGCGGAGGGAGGGAGCCTCGCGGTGGGAGCCAGGCAATCAGTCCTCCTCTTGGAACCCGCCTCGGTGGGCCTCTCCTCCTCCTCCTCCTCGCGGCCAGCAGGTGAGCCTGAGGGGCCGCGGCCTAGTGCTCCAAGGGCCGAAGCGCCCCCTCCCGTGAGTGTGTGTGTGTGGGGGGGGCCTCCAAGGCGAGGGGGAGGGGTCCACCTGTCTGTCTCTCCAAGTGATTGGCACCCGAGGCGAGGCTGGGCGGGGCTTTTGGGCTTGGAGGGAGGGGGCGGGGCTGGAGCAGGTCCTTCCTCACCCCGGCCTTCCCTGTCAAAGCCCGCTTCAAAGCCGAGCACTTGGGGCGGATCTGAGGAGGTCTGGCGGGGCCCTCCTGGAGGGGGTGGGGAGGGGGCGTGCTGTGTGTGTGTGTGTGGGAGGGGAAATTGCTCATGGGAGGGAAGGATAGAAGAGGCCAAGATGAAGTATTTTGGCCACATCATGAGAAGAAAGGAAAGCTTAGAGAAGGCAATGATGCTGGGGAAAAGGGAAGGAAAAAGGAAGAGGGGCTACCAAAGGCTAGATGGGTGGATGGCATCCTTGAAGGGACTGGCTTGACCTTGAAGGAGCTGACGGCCGACAGGGAGCTCTGGCCTGGGCTGGTCCATGAGGTCACGAAGAGTTGGAAATGACTGAACAATATCTATGTAGACTTGTCCACAGCTGCATGGTGTACAGTAGGCTCCTGCTGAGGGTCCCTCTTGTCCTTTGCTGAACGGAGCACTGGCTGGATTTCCTTGGTGGGTCTGGAGATAGTTTGTATGTTGTGTTTCCTCATCAGCTTCCCTCTGCGGTCAGTGGTTCCCTTGATGTCTGGCAAGAATCTTTTTCCTCTGGGAGGGTCTTGGTCTTGACACTCTTGGCTTGTTCTCGGTTGTCTTGCAGCTCTTCTGATGCCTGTGGTGGAGTCTCCTTTGGCCCCCAAAGCCCAGTTGAGGTTCTTCCGTTCTCCTTGGAGGAGGAGGGCTTTGCAGATTCTCTTTTGCACGCTCTGCCTGGGCTTTCACGGTGCTTCTTTTTTGACTTGGGTGATGATTGGAGTTTTGATGACCATATCTATCCGTGTGTGTACATTCTCTGTATACTCTGTGACCCAATTGTTGATCTGGTTTGTGGATGACTGGGACATCTAGAGATAGCAGTTTTCCTTCATTTTCTTTTTCCTTGGTGAATTGGATGTTTGAGCGGATGCTGTTCAGGAGGTTCAGGAATGTGTTGAGTTCTTCTCCTCCGTGGCTCCAAATGGTGAAGGAGTCATCCACATATGTGAGCTTTTTGTTGCTGTTTCCAAGTGTTCCATATAGGAATTTGCAATGACGGGGCTGAGAGGGCTCCCTCCCCATGGCTACTCCCTCTTTCTGCTCGTAGAAATCATTGTCCCACTGGCTCTTTTGGCTGCTGCATCGCTCTGTTGGCTCACGTTCACCTTGTTGGCCACGAAGACTCCAAAATCCGTTTCGCGTGTACCTCTGTTATTTAGCCAGGCTTCACCCATCCTGTATCTTACATTTCCCCTTTCTGACATTCATCTTCTTAGTTTTGGCCAATTAGCTCTCTAGTCTGCTGAGGTCACTTTGACTTCTGGTCCTGTTCTCTGGAGTATTCGCTCACTATCTTGTGTCCTAGCTGTACCCGGCCACGTGTTGCTGTGTCCCAATCTGGTTCAATGGAGAAGAAAGAAAAGAGTAAGAGTTGGTTTCTAATACATGTAATTTCATAATACTTCAGATGTAGAGGTTGTCTGGCTTCCGAACTCTAGAACACGCAACATATAATTGTCCATGTGAGAAACCATCTGTGTCTAGATCGGACACACACAATTCTGTTGATTTGCCTTGTGCTTTGTTGATGGCGATTGCAAACGCCAGTCGAATTGGGAATTGCAGACTCCTAAATGGAAATGGCATTTATTGATTATTATTTATTTCATTTCATTTCTCCCCGGCCCTTCTCCCCACAAAGGGGACTCAGGGCGGCCTCACATAATGGAAAGGCATTTCCCTTGGAATTCTGGGAATGAGGCCATCTTCCCCTTAGGAAGGGCCTGTGGCCTAGTCTGGTTAAATGGGAGGGAGAGGGAAGAGAAAGAGCAGGCTTCTAATAGGTGTGATTTCACAATGCTTGTGAGTATACAATATTTACTGTAATTCCTTTGTCAGTGCAGATTTAGGGATATTCATTTATCGTGTGAGGTGCTAACCAAACAGTTGTGTTGCATTAACAAACAAACAAACAAAACACAAAGTTTGCAAACTTGGCATTCTGTTAAATGTCCTTTGACCTGTAGTGGCCCCTAGGAGTGCCTCTGGCGTTGCCATAAGACGGTCCTCCCTTGTGCATGTGGCAGGGCTCTGGTTGCATTGCAGTAGGTAGTCCGTGGTTTGCTCTTCTCCGCACTCGCATGTCGTGGACTCCACTGTGTGGCCCCATTTTCTAAGGTTGGCTCTGCATCTCGTGGTGCCAGAGCGCGGTCTGTTCAGTGCCTTCCAAGTCGCCCAGTCTTCTGTGTGCCCAGTGAGGAGTCTCTCATTTGGTATCAGCCATTTGGGTTTGAGCCTGCCACTTTTGGACTCTCGCTTGCTGGGGTGTTCCAGCGAGTGTCTCTGTAGATCTTAGAAAACTATGTCTTGATTTAAGTCGTTGATGTGCTGGCTGAAATCCAAACAGGATGAGCTGGAGGTGTCTCTGCCTTGGTCCTTTCACTGTCAGTTGCTACTTCCCGGCGGATGTCAGGTGGTGCAATACCGGCTAGGCCAGGGGCCCTCAAACTAAGGCCCGAGGGCCGGGTACGGCCCTCCCAAGGTCATTTACCCGGCCCTCGCTAAGGGTCAACCTAAGTCTGAAATGGCTTGAAAGCACACAACAACAACAATCCTATCTCATCAGCCAAAGGCAGGCCCACACTTTCCATTGTAATACTAATAAGTTTATATTTGTTAAAAAAATCTTTATTTTAATTATTGTATTGTTTTTAAGTGTGTTTTGCACTACTTCTGTGTGACTTCCAGGATTCTTCAAGGTTGGTCTCTTCCTTTTCTTTTCCTCCTCCTTCTCTCTTCGTCTTGTTGATTTTAAACTTAATTTTTGACTAGTCTCTTTATTCTTAGTTATTTGAGATATTCCTTAAATAATGTCCAATCTGTCTCTGTCTCCATTATTCCCTTATTCCTTTGTATTAGGTAGCTTAAGCTATCCATATTTCTGACATCCATTATTTTCCTTTTCCATTCCTCCATCTTTGGTATTTCCTTTTTCCTCCACAGTTTTGCAAAGCAAATCCTGGCTGTTGTTGTGGAGAGAAATAACAATTTATCCGTATTTTTATCCATCTTTATGTTTGTGATGCCCAATAGAAATATTTCCGGTTTCAGGAGTATACTAATTTTCAGAATTTTTTGTAGTGTGGCCTGAATTTCCTTCCAATAGTTTCTTGCTTTTTTACATTGCCACCACATATGATATAGAGTTCCTTCTGTTATACCACATTTCCAGCATTTAGGGTTCAGATTTTTATAGCATTTATTTAATTTATAGGGTGTCATGTACCATCTAAAAAATATTTTTGACCAATTTTCTTGCATATCATATGCTTTTAAATACTTTATTTTTTCCCCCTCCAAATTGCTTCCCATTCATCTATTCCTATTGAACTGCCCACATTTTTTGCCCATTTAACCATGCATTCTTTTATCCCTTCTTCTTTCGTACTCCATCTTAATAGCTTATTTATTTATTTTATTTATTTGCTATACTTGTATACCGCCGTTTCTCAGCCTAGCCGGCGACTCAACGCGGTTTACAACAACTTATAACAAACAACAGTATACAGTTTAAAAGCATAAAAACACGATCCACAATACATATATCAATAAACCATCCAATTCATCTCTTGACTAAAATCGCGATCCAGTTTCGTCGTCCAAATTGCCAGTCCTTCAATCATTACACTTATTGCACTGAGTTAACCGAACGCCTGCTCGAACATCCAGGTTTTTAGTCTTTTACGGAAAACCATCAATGAGGGGGCTGATCTTACCTCCATGGGGAGGGCGTTCCATAGCCGCGGGGCCACCACAGAAAAGGCCCTGTCTCTCGTCCCTGCCAGCCGCACCTGTGAAGCAGGCGGGATAGAGAGCAGGGCCCCCCCCCCAGAAGATCTTAGGGTTCTGGTGGGCTGATAGGCTGAGATACGTTTGGATAGGTAAGTTGGGCCAGAACCGTTTAGGGCTTTAAAGGCCAACGCCAGCACTTTGAATTGAGCCCGGTAGCAGATCGGCAGCCAGTGGAGCTGGTGCAGCAGAGGAGTGGTATGCTCCCTGCGCTCCGCTCCAGTTAGTATCATGGCTGCCGAGCGTTGGACTAATTGGCTGTCTTCAAAGGCAACCCCACGTAGAGAGCGTTGCAGTAGTCTAAACGGGATGTAACCAGAGCGTGGACTACCGTGGCCAAGTCAGACTTCCCAAGGTACGGGCGCAGTTGGCGCACGAGTTTTAACTGTGCGAATGCTCCCCTGGTCACCGCTGAAACCTGGGGTTCCAGGCTCAACGATGAGTCCAGGATCACACCCAAACTGCGAACCTGTGTCTTCAGGGGGAGTGCGACCCCATCCAACACAGGCTGTAACCCTATACCCTGTTCGGCCTTGAGACTGACCAGGAGTACCTCTGTCTTGTCTGGATTCAATTTCAATTTGTTCGCCCCCATCCAGACCGTCACAGCGGCCAAGCACCGGTTCAGGACCTCGACAGCCTCCTTAGTAGCAGGTGGAAAGGAGTGACAGAGTTGGACATCATCTGCGTACAGATGACATCGCACTCCGAAACTCCGGATGATCTCACCCAGCGGCTTCATGTAGAAGTTAAACAACATGGGAGACAGTATTGAACCCTGAGGAACCCCACAAGACAAAGGTTGTGGGGTTGAACAGGAGTCTCCCAGTAACACCTTCTGAGACCGGCCCTCGAGGAATGAGCGGAGCCACTGTAAAACAGTACCTCCAAGACCCATCCCCGCGAGGCGTCCCAGAAGGATACCGTGGTCGACGGTATCGAAGGCCGCTGAGAGGTCCAGCAGCACCAACAGGGACACACTCCCCCTGTCGAGCTCCCGGTGCAGATCATCCACTAAGGCAACCAAGGCTGTCTCGGTACCATGCCCCGGCCTAAAGCCAGACTGTGCCGGATCCAGATAATCCGTGTCTACCAAGAATGCCTGCTCTCTATATATCTTAGATATCTTTTTTTCCCATTTCCCAAATTTTATCCGATGTATTTCCTTTTAACTCAAATCCTACTTTTTTGTCTTTCCTGTAAAATTCTTGAATCTGCCTATATTGTAACCACGTCATGCTTGGATAATATAATTTTATTTCCGCTAAGGGTCTCAGATTTATTTCTTTTTTTCTCTTCCTTTATCAGTTCTTTATAATTTGGCCATTTAATCCATCCTAGTTCCCTTCTTTGACAGGATTCTAATGGGGAAATCCTTGTCGGGGTTTTATTGTACATCCTTTTTTAATATTTATTCCCTGTTTTAATAATCGCCGCCCTGATAAAGTGGTTCCCAAAATTCTTTTCTAATTTTGTTTTTTCATATCCAATATAGGCATGCCAGCCCCTTCGTAGGTCAACGCCTTCCAGATTCAAGATTTTCTCCTTCTTTAATTTTATCCATTCTGTAGCCCGTGCTAATGCACAGGCTTCTGCATATAGGCCTAGGTCTGGTAGTGCCAGTCCGCCTCTTCCTTTTTCATCCGTTAGATTTTTGTGATTTATCCTAGGTCTCTTATTAAGCCAAATAAATTTTTAATGTCTTTGTTCCATTCTTTTATTCCTTTTTGGTTCCTAATTATTGGGAGATTTTGGAAAAGAAACAACATCCTCAGTAAGACTTTCATCTTTATGCATGATATTCTTCCTAGAAATGATATTTTCAAATTTTTCCACTTTTCTAGATCCTTTTTGATTTCTTTCCAGGTCTTCGTGTAGTTATTTTGTAAGAGTTGCGAGTTCTTTGCTGTGATTGTAATTCCTAAATATTTGAATTTAGTGACAATTTTTATTTTACAGTTTTCTTTGATTTGCTCTATCTTTTTACTTGATATGTTTTTCGTTATTGCTTCTGTTTTCTCTAAATTTAGTTTGAAACCTGCTACTTTTCCGAATTCTTTGATTGTCTCCATCCATTTATTTAAGCTTTTATTTGGTTCTTCAATAATACAAATTATATCGTCAGCAAATGCTCTGCACTTGTACGAATATCCATTTATCTTTGCCCCCTTCAATTCGTTGTTACCTCTTATATTGTTTAATAGGATTTCTAATGTTAATATAAATATTAGTGGAGAAAGTGGACACCCTTGTCTCGTTCCCTTTCTTATTTCAATTCCTCTACTCTCCTGCCTGTTTATTATTATTTTCGCATACTGTGTTTTATATATTGCCTCAATTGAGTTTTGTAGGTAAAAGCCCATATCCATTTCTTTAAATAATAGTTTTAAAAAATCCAATTTATGTTATCAAACGCTTTTTCAGCGTCGATCGCTAAGAACATCACCTCTTTTTGTATATTTTTTTAAGTCTTTCTGCAAGGATGTTACTAAATATTTTGTAATCTAAATTTAACAGTGAGATCGGTCTATAGTTTTTTATTTTCTCTGAATCTTTGTTTTCTTTGGGTATCACGCATATGTTAGCTTGTTTCCAAGTATTGGGAATTTCCTGGGTCTCTCTTACTTCGTTCATTACTTTTTTTAGGTACGGTGTTATCTCTTCCTGTAACTTCTTGTAATATATTGCTGTGTAACCGTCCGGGCCCGGCGCTTTATTTATTTTCAGATTTCTTATTGCTGTCCGAATTTCTTTTTCCGATTTATTTAGTGCTTCTCTTTCCTCTTCTGATATTTTTTGAATTTTCATTTTTCCCAGATACCTCATAATGTTTTCGTTCTTTATCTGGTCATCTTGATATAGTGTCTTGTAATATTTCTCGAATTGTTTTCTTATTTCTGTTTCTTCCGTGCATGTCTTCTCCTTAGTTTTTATTCTTGTTATGACTCTCGATTATCTCTTTCTCCTTAGTTTTCTTGCCAGCCAGGCCCCCGGTTTATTCGCGTTTTGGAAGTAGTCTGCTCTTATATATTTCAATTGTTTGGCCTTCTCTTCTAATTCCAGGTATTCCCTCTCTTTCTGTAATTTTACCAAGTTATTTGCTACCTTTTTATTCTTCGGGTTATCTTTTAACTTCTTCTCTTCGATGTCAATTTGGACCATTATTTTTCTTTGCTTTTGTGTTTTTTCCTTTTTTCCCCCCTAGTTTTTTGTTGTATAAAATGCCCACGCATCACTGCTTTACTGGCTTCCCATAGAGTAAATACTTTTATATCATCAGTGTTGTTGTTCTCGAAGTATTCTTTCAATCTTTCTTTGATTCTTTCAATGTCTTCTTCTTTTAGTAACAGATTTTCATCAAGTTTCCATCTCCAATTTTTCTCCCCCTCTCTGATTTCCATCTCCAATGGGCAGTGATCTGAATCTGATCTCTGATATTTTTTTACCTTGGGAATAAGTGATGTGGAGGCCCAGATCATATCAATCCTCGACCAGGATTTATGCCTGGCCGAGAAGAATGTATAATCCTGGATGTGACAATGTGTAAATTTTATTCCTTTGGTTATGTGTAGTTTAAACAGTGGGTTATGGATAGAAAGTATGTAGGATTATGTTTTGTTGGAGATGGTGGCTTGGCGTTAGCTGAGTTGCCATAGCAACAGGGGCGGAGCCAACTGACTCTTCATGGGGTAGCTGTTTTTGAAAAGTCAGTCAGTAAGCCGGCGAGCTACTGGGTAGACTGAGTCTCTGGGTGGAGATTCAGGGAATGTGTCTGTAGCCGGTGTGCTATAGGGAAGACTGAGTCTCTGGGTGGAGATTCAGGGAATGTGTCTGTAGCCAGTGTGCTATAGGGAATTCTGTTAAATAAGCCTTTTAGCTTATTTGTTATATTAGGACAGTTGTCCAGAAGGGTTACATCTGCTTAAAGAAACTTCTTGAAGACTGTGCCTGAGATTACTCATGAAACATTACTATTGTAACCAATCAAGATTTGTGCCTATTGTGAAGTAACAGTTAAACATGTTATACTCCGGTTAAAATAAACTTGTTACTGTTTTCCTCAAGCCTTGCCTGATACAGTTTCTTCTAAGCTGAACAGCCTGCATAGGTGAAGTCAAGCCAGGGACAGTAAATGCTACGCTATCAAATGAATAAAGCCTTCTGTAATTGATAGTCCCTTTATAAAATAGCTCTTAAGCTGGCATTGATTGTTGCCCGGCTTCCCTCATAGATTAGGTGGCAGTCAGTTTAACCACCCACTCCTTTACACTGGACTGTCTCATTCTTATGTCTCCAGATATCTTCCATTTTCATCTCATTGAATAATCGTAATAGTGTGTTTGGCATGTGTCCTAATATTTTCTTATCCCTTTCGTTTTGTTTTTCTCTTGAAGTTCTGTCCTTTTTTCCATCTACAACGCTATTAAAATCTCCCAAAATTATTAATTTATCAAATTCTTGTTTTACTATGTTGACCTCTAGAGTTTTTACAAACTTGGACTTTGCATCGTTGAGGGCATACACATTACAAATTAATATTTTCATATTTTGCCATAAGATTTTTACCCCTAGCATTCTTCCCTCTTGGTCTTTAAAGGCCAGTTCTGATTCAATATTCTCTTTTATATATGTTACTACTCCCCTTTTTTCCCCCAGAGGATGATGTATAGTATGTTTTCCCTAATTCTTTGTTTTCAAGATGGGCAATATGTGTTTCTTGTATGGCAATTACTTGACATTTCCTTTTCTTTAAATTATTAAAAACTTTATTTCTTTTATTGACACAATTTAATCCATTAATATTATTACAGTAAATTCTTAAATTGTTATTCATATCAGAACTTGCTTCCTTGTCCTTGCTTTTCTTCCGCTTCTCTTTCTTCTTGTTTTTCTTCCTCTTCTTCTATCTCTTGTTTGTTTCCTAAGTCGTCTTGAGTTCCGTGTGAGAGGAAGCCACAGGTAGGAGGGAGCAAGCTTGTTTTCTGCTTCCTTGGAGACTAGGACGCGGAACAATGGCTTCAAACTACAAGAGAGGAGATTCCATCTGAACATTAGGAAGAACTTCCTGACTGTGAGAGCCGTTCAGCAGTGGAACTCTCTGCCCCGGAGGGAGTGTGGTGGAGGCTCCTTCTTTGGAAGCTTTTAAACAGAGGCTGGATGGCCATTTGTCAGGGGTGATTTGAATGCAATATTCCTGCTTCTTGGCAGAATGGGGTTGGACTGGATGGCCCATGAGGTCTCTTCCAACTCTTTGATTCTATGATTCTATCTGATTTGGTCCTATCAACTTCAGTCTGTAGTTTCTGGGGTCAAGATCTTCCTTCTTAGGTGATGTTGTATGTTGTCTTTTAGTCTGTTTCCCTTTGTGTTTTACTTCATCTTCATTTCTTCCCTCATCTTCTCTAGTAATTCCTGCATAGAATTATCTGGCCTTCTCCACCGTCTTTATCCAGTATCTCTGTCCCTTATAGGTTGTCATCAACCCTTCTTCCTCATATTTTGTTTCTTTAATTCCTCCGTAAGAAAGGTATATTTCCTTCTAATACTGATTACTGGGCCTGGGAATTCTTTCAGGATCACTACTCTTCTGTCTTTGTAGCAGATTACTTTTTTGTTACTTGTTCTTAATATCTCATCTCTTGTTATCTTTCTGGTGAGTTGAATGGTCCACATCTTCTAATGTTACACCATTAATTAATAGATGATATACAAATGGCCAAACTGTCTAAGAAACTTTGAGTTAAAAATAATGATGATTTTGTAAACAAGTGGTGGCTGGTCTTTGCCTATCTTGAAAAGAAGGCAAAAGTTGACCTTAAGGATGCTGCAAGCGGAACTATGTGAGGAACTTGTATGGGAAGTTTCTACTTTTCTAGAAACTAAATGTTCTGCCACTTTTTATGTAAATATTAAAAAAATCCTTTGTTTGTATCTTTTTGTTTTGGTCTATGTATAATAAAATTTTATTAGGACAAAGGAGGCTAAAGTGGAATAGCTGTTATGTTTTGCTCTCTCATTTGACTTAAGATGAAGATGCCTTATTTTGTGTTACTTACAAAGACTATGTAAGTTTCTTGTAGTGTTTTTTTTTGTATGCAACATTGCAAGTTTGTGTTTCATCCCTGCTATTAAGAGTAAAGATTTTTCTGTTCTCAATTGCAACGCATGCACAAAACTATATATGTGTGTGTGTGTGTGTGTGTGTGTGTGTGTGTAATCATACATATACATCTATATATATATAAATGCTCTGTGCATAATGAGTGGCTTAAAAACAAAAAACCTACGGGGCCAAATGATCCCAAATTTGGCAACAAAACTCCTCACAATCCAAGGAGTGGCCATCACTGAAAAAAAAACCCCACAAAAACACCGTTAAATTCAAAGAAGGAAGATAACAACACACCTCCCCTGCCCCCTTCCCCTCACACTGAGGACACAGAAGGAAAGTTCCAAAGCACCTGCGGCCTCAAACGAACACTAAGGCAAGGGATCTAAGGGCAGAGGGGGAGGAGAGAGAGGGGGGAGGAAAAAAGAGGGAGGTGGGCCACACTCTGCACACACTCTGACTCTCCCACACACACACACTCCCACAGCACAAGGGAAGGAGGAAGGTGCCATGATGAGGGTAATAGGGACACACAAAACAGACATTGCTCGGAAAGGAGCCCTAAAACCATCCAGCCCAACCTTATTTGTCAGTAAAGGAAGACACAATCAAAGCCCTCATAACAGATGGCCAACCAGTTAAAAGGGAGCCCTAAAGGCCATCCGGTCCAATCCCCTCCTACCCTCCTTCCTTCCCTCCCTCACACCAAATTTGGCAGCAAAACATCACTCAAAATAATTATGATTTTGTCATTTGGGAGTTGTAGTTGCTGGGGTTTATAGTTCACCTACAATCAAAGAGCATTCTGAACTCTATCAACAACGGAATTGAACCAAACTTGGCACACAGAACTCCCATGACCAACAGAAAATACTGGGTTTGGTGGGCATTGACTTTGAGTTTGGGAGTTGTAGTTCATCTACATCCAGAGAGCATTGTGGACTCAAACAATGATGGATCTGGACCAAACTTGGCACGGATACTCGATATGACCAAATGTGAACACAGATGGAGTTTGGGGAAAATAGACCTTGACATTTGGGAGTTGTAGTCACTGGGATTAATAGTTCAACAGATTAATTGACCAACAGAAAATACTTAAGGCCATCCAGTCCAACTGCCTTCATCAGGGCAAGAAAACGTAATCAAAGTCCTCCTGACAAAGAGCCATCCAGCCATAGATCTAGATAGATATGATTGACATACACACAGAGAGAGATATAATATCCTAGATTTGAAAGGGACCCTTAAAGAAGGACTATGATATGTTGCATGTTCCAGGGTGGGCAAACCAGACACTCTGCACATCAACACTGACAAAGAAACAACAAGAAATACTGTTTACCCACAAGCAGAAAGAAATTACGTATATTAGAAACCAACACTTTCTCATGACTTTATTTTCCAGATCAACAGAATGGGCCACAGCAACGCATGGCAGGGGACAGCTAGTATACATACATATGTATGTATGTATGTATATATATATATAATATGTATATATACACACACACACACACACACACAAACACAAAACACATGTATATAGACTGGGCCACAGCAACGCATGGCAGGGGACAACTATTTATAAAGCAGAACCTTCCCAAACTCACCCTGAATGTGAGTTTGAATTGGACAGGTGGGGAGGCCGGGTCTTGGTTGGTGGCAGGATTCCTTTGGGAAAAAACGGGGAATTTGGGGGCAGCCGGCCTCTGATTTGGGATGCTCAGGAAGGAGATCTGGAGCCCATCGTGGGATGGTAAGCAGCCCAGCACTCTTTGTGTCCCTCAGCATTCAGCGCAGTGTTTCTCAACCTTCCTAATGCCGCGACCCCTTCATACAATTCCTCATGTCGTGCTGACCCCCAACCACACAATGATTTACGCTACTCCTTCACGACTACTTCACAACTTTAATTCCGCTGCTGTTCTGAATCGTAGTGTAAATATCTGATATGCAGGATGTGTTTTCATTCACTGGATCAAATGTGGCCCAAATACCCGATACGCCCAAATTTACTTACTTATTAGGCAATGCCTTGTTGTTCGAGGACGATGGTCTTCCAGATGTGGTGTCTTGGCGGTGGGTCTGCAGATGGCTGTGGAGCCCTAGTCTTGACCCACATGTTCTCCCGCATTGAGGACATCAGTTTCCAGGTGGCAATAATCTTCACTGCCCAAATTTGAATACCGGTGGGGTTGGGGGATTGACTGTCATTTGGGAGTTGTAGTTGCTGGGATTTATACTTCACTTTCAATCAAAGAGCATTCCGAACGCCAACAACAATGGAGTTGAACCAGATATGGCACACAAAACTCCAATGACCAACAGCAAATATTGGAAGGGTTTGGTAGGCATTGACCTTGAGTTTTGGAGTTGTAATTCACCTACATCCAGAGAGGACTGTGGACTCAGGCTATGATGGATCTGGACCAAACTTGGTACACATACTCAGTATACCCGAATGTAAATACTGGTGGAGTTTGGGGAGAATAGAGCTTGGCATTTGGGAGTTGTAGTTACTGGGATTCACCTATAATCAAAGAGCACTCTGAACCCAGCCCACAATGGATCTGCACCAAACTTGGCACACTACCTACATGGCCAACATGGAATACTGGTGGGATTGGGGGACTTTTTTTGAATTCTGGAAGTTGTAGTTCACAAACACCAAAAAGGAAGAGAAGGACAGACGGAGAGATCTTCAAAAGAGTTCCTAAGCCCATCAGAAATATATGTTTTATTATGGTCTTTGGTGGCCCGTCTGAAAGCCCCCTTGCTGCCCCCCAATGGTCCTGCCCGCTAGGTTGAGAAACACTGACTTATATGGACCTGCCTGGACACTGAGATCTTCAGGAGAGACCCTTCCCTTGGTCCCACTTTCATCTCAGACTTGATTGGTTGGAGTGAGAGAGAGGGCCTTCTCGGTGTCTGCCCCTTGACTCTGGAACTCCCTCCTCAAGGAAGCCAAAATGGCCCCTTTCCTTGCTGTTTTCCTTATTGCAAGAGGCTAAAGCTTTTTTTATTCAGGCAGGCGTTCAAGAAGATTTTAAAGATCAATTCAGGTGGTGTTGTGGTTTTTAACATTGAGTATGTTTTAATGTTTATTAAGATTTATTATTATTATTAATGGCTTTTATCTGGGAATTTTAAAATACCGTTTATACTTAATTCTGTTTTAATGTCTGCATCTTTTATGTTTAAATTGTATGCTGATGTTTTATGTTCAGCTGCTTTGAGTATCCATGAGGGAGATAAAGCAGGCTATAAATCAATATAATAATAATAATAATAATAATAATAATAATAATAATCTTTCACTTCGTTCGTAACCAGGTAAATGAGGATTCTATGGAGCCACCTCTTGAATGCAGTAAAGAACCCAATGATATAGGAAGAAGAAATCCTCTCAAGGTGATGATCTTGCAGAATTCTTGACCCAACAGATAAGAAAGAAAAGAGGAGTAAAGTATCTGTATTGCAATAAACACCCTTATTACTGTTGATATGGCGGAGAAACCCTATAAATGCCTGGAGTGTGGAAAGAGTTTTGCTTGGAGTTCACTTCTACGTAGACATCAGAGGACTCACACTGGGGAGAAACCCTTTAAATGCCTGGAGTGTGGACAGAGCTTCACTCAGAATTCAAGTCTACGTTCACATCAGAGGACTCACACTGGGGAGAAACCCTTTAAATGCCTGGAGTGTGGAAATAGCTTCGCTCAGATTGGAAGTCTACGTTCACATCAGAGGACTCACACTGGGGAGAAACCCTATAAATGCCTGGAGTGTGGACAGAGCTTCACTGAGAATGGACATCTACGTTCACATCAGAGGACTCACACTGGGGAGAAACCCTTTAAATGCCTGGAGTGTGGACAGAGCTTCACTCAGAATGGGAGACTACGGTTACATCAGAGGACTCACACTGGGGAGAAACCCTTTAAATGCCTGGAGTGTGGACAGAGCTTTGCTCAGAATTCACATCTAAGATCACATCAGAAGACTCACACTGGGGAGAAACCCTATACATGCTTGGAGTGTGGACAGAGCTTCACTCAGAATTCAAGTCTACGTTCACATCAGAGAACTCACACTGGGGAGAAACCCTATACATGCCTGGAGTGTGGAATGAGCTTCACTGATAATGGAACTCTACGTAGACATAAGAGGATTCACACTGGGGAGAAACCCTATAAATGCCTGGAGTGTGGACAGAGCTTCACTGAGAATGGAAATCTACGTTCACATCAGAGGACTCACACTGGGGAGAAACCCTATAAATGCCTGGAGTGTGGACAGAGCTTCACTGAGAATGGACATCTACGTTCACATCAGAGGACTCACACTGGGGAGAAACCCTTTAAATGCCTGGAGTGTGGACAGAGCTTCACTCAGAATGGAACTCTACGTAGACATCAGAGGACTCACACTGGGGAGAAACCCTTTAAATGCCTGGAGTGTGGACAGAGCTTCACTCGGAATGTGAGTCTACGTTTACATCAGAGGACTCACACTGGGGAGAAACCCTTTAACTGCCTGGAGTGTGGACAGAGCTTCACTCAGAATGGAAGTCTACGTTTACATCAGAGGACTCACACTGGGGAGAAAGCCTTTAAATGCCTGGAGTGTGGACAGATCTTTGCTTGGAGTAAAAGTTTACGTAGACATGAAAGGACACACACTGGGGTGAAACCCTATACATGCCTAGAGTGTGGAAAGAGCTTCACTCAGAATTCACATCTACGTTCACATCAAAAGATTCACACTGGGGAGAAACCCTATAAATGCCTTGAGTGTGAACAGAGTTTCACTTATAGTGCAAGTCTACGTTCACATCAAAGAATTCACACTGGGGAGAAACCCTTTAAATGCCTGGAGTGTGGAATGAGCTTCACTGAGAATGGAACTCTACGTAGACATCAAAGGACTCACACTGGGGAGAAACCCTATACATGCCTGGAGTGTGGAAAGAGTTTCGCTTGGAATTCAGGTCTACGTTCACATCAGCAGACTCACACTGGAGAGAACCCATATAAATGCCTAGAATGTGGACAGAGCTTCACTCAGAGTTCAACTCTACGTATACATCAAAGGACTCACACTGGGGAGAAACCCTATACGTGCTTGGAGTGTGGAAAGAGTTTCGCTTGGAATTCAGATCTACGTTTACATCAAAGGACTCACACTGGGGAGAAACCCTATACATGCCTGGAGTGTGGAAAGAGTTTCGCTTGGAATTCAGGTCTACGTTCACATCAAAGGACTCACACTGGGGAAAAACCCTATAACTGCCTGGAGTGTGGAAATAGCTTCACTCGGAATTCACATCTACGATCACATCAGAAGACTCACACTGGGGAGAAACCCTTTAAATGCCTGGAGTGTGGACAGAGCTTCACTGAGAATGGACATCTACGTTCACATCAGAGGACTCACACTGGGGAGAAACCCTATAAATGCCTAGAGTGTGGAAATAGCTTCACTCGGAATTCACATCTACGATCACATCAGAAGACTCACACTGGGGAGAAACCCTTTAAATGCCTGGAGTGTGGACAGAGCTTCACTAAGAATGGAAATCTACATTCACATCAGAGGACTCACACTGGGGAGAAACCCTTCAAATGCCTGGAGTGTGGGCAATGCTTCACTCAGAATGGAAGTCTACGTTCACATCAGAGGACTCACACTGGGGAGAAACCCTTCAAATGCCTGGAGTGTGGGCAATGCTTCACTCAGAATGGACATCTACGTTCACATCAGAGGACTCACACTGGGGAGAAACCCTATAAATGCCTAGAGTGTGGAAATAGCTTCACTCGGAATTCACATCTACGATCACATCAGAAGACTCACACTGGGGAGAAACCCTTTAAATGCCTGGAGTGTGGACAGAGCTTCACTAAGAATGGAAATCTACATTCACATCAGAGGACTCACACTGGGGAGAAACCCTTCAAATGCCTGGAGTGTGGGCAATGCTTCACTCAGAATGGAAGTCTACGTTCACATCAGAGGACTCACACTGGGGAGAAACCCTTCAAATGCCTGGAGTGTGGGCAATGCTTCACTCAGAATGGAAGTCTACGTTCACATCAAAAGACTCACACTGGGGAGAAACCCTTTAAATGCCTGGAGTGTGGACAGAGCTTTGTTTGGAGTAAAAGCTTACGTTCACATCAAAGGACTCACACTGGGGAGAAACCCTTCAAATGCCTGGAGTGTGGACAGAGCTTCACTGACAATGGAAGTCTACATACACATCAAAGAATTCACACAGGGGAGAAACCCTATTAATTCCTGCAGTGTGGAAAGAATTTCACTCAGAGCGATATATAATGTCTATATAAATAAAAATGTAATGTTCGTTTGTGCTATTCACAGAACTCAAAAACCCCTGGGGCAATTGGACACAAGACACCTGACAACCCAATGTATGTTCCCCATTCAAAAAACCCCACGAAAACAAAAAGCAGAAAGGACTTCGGAACTACATGTTCACAAAGGAGAAACTGCATTGCCCACGAAGAGACCCATGGCCACGCCCCCTCCTCCTCGCGAGGAAACAGCCGGCCGGCCGTTAAAGCATGAGGAGCCAGATGTGCGTGCAGGGCCACACACACACACACACACACACAAGTGAGAATGGGCACCATGGGAGTGGAGGTGGAGGCTTGCGCGAGGAAGGCCGGCGGGTGGGGGAGGGAGTTTAGGAGCCTACCCAGTGTCCTCCTCCACTTTCTCTCCTTCCTCATCTGAAACCGCACCACCACCGCTTTAGGAGTGAGGAAGAAGAGGAGGAAGATGATGGATGGGCTCCTAAGTCCCTCCTTTGCTAGCAGAAGCAGCAGCCTTTTCCTTTTGGCTGCCCCCCCCTCCCTTTCGTCGCCTCCTCTTCCTCCAAGATACCTGGTGGAAGCAGGAGGGAGGGAGGGAGGAGGGGAGAGAGACTGCTCCCTTCTTCACCAACTCTTCCTTGCCTCCCTCCCTTCACTGCAGGGAGGAGGAAAGAAAGAAAGAGGCAGAAACCAGTTTTATTTTTGAATTCTCCCATTCCTCTGCGCCCTGCTCCCTTCCTCCTCCTCCAACTTCTTTATTTCCTCCCTCTCTTTCTCTCTCATTTCTGTAGATCTCTCTCCGGCAACACGAGCAGACATTTAACTCTCTCTTTCTCTTCTATTAACATCCATACCGGGAGGTAGCTCCCTCTGCCACACTCCTTCTCTCCCTCACTCCCTTCCCTTCTTTCCTCTCCCCTTTTCTTCCTTCCTTTCCTTCCCCCCCTTCCTTCCCTTCCTGTCCCTCCCTCCTTCCTTTCCTTCTTTCCCTCCTTCCCTTCCATCCTGTCCTTCCTTCCTTTCCTTTCTTTTCCTTCTTTTCCTTCCACCCTCCCTTTCCTCCTCCTTTCCCTTTCTTCATTTCCTTCCCCTTCGTTTCCTTCCCTCCCTCCTTTCTTCACCCCTTCCTTCCTGTCCCTCCTCCTTTCCTTTCCTTTCTTCCCTTCTTTCCCTCTCTCCCTTTTTCCTTCCTTCCTTCTTCTCCTTCTTTCCTTCTTTCTATGTAAGATATCAATACAATATTTTATATATTGTTATATACATTACTATATAATATGTTACTATTATATATTACTATATAATACTAATTAAATAGACTTACAGAATAGAGTTGGAAGGAACAGGCAAGAAGTAATGGGAGAAGGAGGGAAAGAGGGAAGGAATGAAGGAGGGAAAGGGGGAAGGAGGGAGGAAAAGAAGGAAAGGAAGAAAGAAAGGGAGAGAAACAAAGAAGGAGAGAAGGAAATAAAAAAGGGAAAGAAGGAAGGATGTAACCAAAGAGCAAAGAAATGGAGGAAAGAAACAGGTAGAGATGGAAGAAAGAAGAAGATAAATAGGAAGGGAAAGAAGTAGAGGAAAGGAAGGAGAAAGTTGTGTTGCTGGAGACAGCTGAACAGATAGGAAAGAGGGAAGGTTGGCCACAGCAACGCGTGGCGGGTACAGCTAGTAATCTATATAAATAAACATGTAATGTTCGTTTGTCTTATTCAGAGAACTCAAAAACCCCTGGATGAATTGGCACCAAATTTGGACACAATACACCTCACAACCCAATGTATGTTCTCCACTCAAAAAACCCACGAAAACAATAAGCAGAAAGGACTGCTGAACTACATGTCCACAAAGGAGAAACTCCATGTCTACAAAGAGACCCATGGCCACGCCCCCTCCTCCTCATGGGGAAACAGCCAGTTGTTAAAGCATGAGGAGCCAGGCGCGCGTGTATGCCTCCCTCCCCGCCCCCCCCCCCCCACACACAAGCGAGAGTGGGCACCATGGGAGTGGAGGGGGAGGCTTGCCGCATGGAGCCCCTTCTCTTTCCCTGCTATGCCAGGAGGGTGGTCTCCTCCACCTTTCCCTGTTGGAAGAGTGGATGGGGTGGGGGTGGGGGGGCTTTCTGTAGACCCTTCTTTCTTTTTTAACTCTTTCCTATCTGTCTGACCTGTTCGGCTGTCTCCAGCAACACAAGCACACATTTAACACACACGCAGGAGGTAGCTGCCTCTGCCACACTCCACCCAAAAGGACTCCGTTCCCTTCTTTCCTCCCTCCCTTTCTTTCCTTTTATTCCTTCCTTCTCTCCCCTCCTCCTTCCTTTCCTTCTTTCCCTCCTTCCCTTCCTTCCTGTCCCTCCTTTCTTCTTCCTTTCCTTCCTCCCTTCCTTCTTTCCATTTCTTCATTTCCTTCTCCTTCATTTCCTTCCCTCCCTCCTTTCTTCACCCACCTCCTTCCTTCTTTTTCCTTTCCTTCCTTCTTTCCTTCTTCCTTTCCTTCTATGTAAAATATAAATACAATATTTTATATATTGTTATATGGATTACTATATAATATGTTAGAATCATAGAATCAAAGAGTTGGAAGAAAAGGTTGGGGAAAAAAAGCCAATGGGATTTTGGCCTGCATCAATAGGAGAATAGTGTCTAGATCTAAGGAAGTAATGCTACCCCTCTATTCCGCTTTGGTTAGACCACACCTGGAATATTTGGTTAGACCACACCTGGAACTAGGACGCGGAACAATGGCTTCAAACTACAAGAGAGGAGATTCCATCTGAACCTGAGGAAGAACTTCCTGACTGTGAGAGCCGTTCAGCAGTGGAACTCTCTGCCCCGGAGGGAGTGTGGTGGAGGCTCCTTCTTTGGAAGCTTTTAAGCAGAGGCTGGATGGCCATCTGTCAGGGGTGATTTGAATGCAATATTCCTGCTTCTTGGCAGAATGGGGTCGGACTGGATGGCCCATGAGGTCTCTTCCAACTCTGATTCTATGATTCTATGAAGAGACCTCCTGGGCCATCATCCAGTCCAACCCCATTCTGCCAAGAAGCAGGAATATTGCATTCAAATCACCCCTGACAGATGGCCATCCAGCCTCTGTTTCAAAGCTTCCAAAGAAGGAGCCTCCACCACACTCCTCTGGGGCAGAGAGTTCCACAGCTGAACGGCTCTCACAGTCAGGAAGTTCTTCCTCATGTTCAGGTGGAATCTCCTCTCTTGTAGTTTGAAACCATTGTCCCATTGCGTCCTAGTCTCCAAGGAAGCAGAAAACAAGCTTGCTCCCTCCTCCTCCCTGTGGCTTCCTCTCACATATTTATACATGGCTATCATATCTCCTCTCAGCCTTCTCTTCTTCAGGCTAAACATGCCCAGCTCCTTAAGCCGCTCCTCATAGGGCTTGTTCTCCAGATCCTTGATTATTTGAGTCGCTCTCCTCTGGACACACTCCAGCTTGTCAATATCTCTCTTGAATTGTGGTGCCCAGAATTGGACACAATATTCCAGGTAAAGTGGTCTAACCAAAGCGGAATAGAGCATGGGGAGCATGACTTCCTTAGATCTAGACACTAGGCTCCTCTTGATGGAGGCCAAAATCCCATTGGCTTTTTTTGCCGCCACATCACATTGTTGGCTCATGTTTAACTTGTTGTCCACGAGGACTCCAAGATCTTTTCCACACGTACTGCTCTCGAGCCAGGCGTCACCCAAGGGGCAGGGAAGTGGAGTTGCAGTGGTCTGTCTTGATTCCATTCCCCTGAACCAGGTTCCCCATCCCACAGTCCACAGGGTTTGAGTGTATTTACCTAGAGGTGGAGTGGATGAAGGATTAGGGGAAATCCAACCCTAAATAGGGAAACAAGTCATCCAGGAATGCTCTAGACCAGTGGTTCTCAACCTTCCTAATGCCGCGACCCCTTAGTACAAGTCCTCATGTTGTGGTGACCCCCAACCATAATGTTATTTTTGTTGCTACTTCATAATTGTAATTTTGCTTCTGTTATGAATTGTAATGTAAATATCTGATATGCAGGATGTATTTTCAGTCACTGGACCAAATTTGGCACAAATACCCGATACGCCCAAAATTTGAATCCTGGTGGGGTTGGGGGTGATTGATTTTGTCATTTGGTAATCCTGGAGTTGCTGGGATTTATAGTTCACCTTAAATCAAAGAGCCTTCTGAACTCCATCAATGATGGAATTGAATCATACATGGCACACAAAATTCCCATGACCAAGAGAAAATACTGGTAAGGTCGGTGGAAATTGACCTTGAGTTTTTGGAGTTGTAGTTCACCTATATCCAGAATGTGGAGTCAAACAATAATGGATCTGGATCAAACTTGGCACAAATACTCAATATGCCCAAATGTGAACACTGGTAGAGAAAATAGACCTTGCCATTTGGGAGTTGTAGTTGTTGGGATTTATAGTTCACCCACAATGAAATAGCATTCTGAACCCCACCAATGATAGAATTTGACCAAACTTTCCACACAGAACCCCCATAACCAACAGAAAATACTATGTTTTCTGATGGCCTTAGGCGACCCCTCTGACACCCCCTCGCGACCCCCACAGGGGTCCCGACCCCCAGGTTGAGAAACACTGCTCTAAACGAATTCAAGTCCACTACACCCGAGAGTACTGAAGGAAGTCATTTCGGAACCACTGGCAATCACCTTGGAGGGTTCTTGGAGAACGGGACAAGTCCCAGCAGGTTGGAGGAGGGCAAATGTGGTCCTTCTCTCTCTTCAGGAAGGGAAAAAAGGACGACCCAAAGCATTACCATTTGGCAAGCCTCACATCGACACCAAGCAAGAGTCTGGAAAACATCATTAAGGAAGAGGTCTGCAAACACTTAGAAAGGAGTGCCCTTTGTTACCGCAGAGAGCCAGCTTATTCGCAGCTTCTCCAGTGTTTTCTAGTGTTTTATTGTAATTATGTACTTTGATATTTTACCGATTGTATGTGTTTCTATGGTTGGAAACTGGGCTGAGTCCCTCTAATGAGGTGAGAAGCTTGGTATATAAAACTTTGAAATAAATAAACAAATAAATACTGCATTTCAGGAAATTTTATAATTCTTACTCTTCTTACTGGGATTTTACGTGTATTGTTTTTATACTTCAGTCATATCTATCTATATCTGGGCTGTCCAAACACGGAAAAAATTGTTTCTAAACTCGATTCGTTTTTAGGGGTTTTTTTGCGTTTCGTTATTTTAAAAAAATCTGAAATTTTCCTTAAAAAAAGTTCGATATTTACGAAATTTCGGAAATCGTAAAACAATTACGAAACAATTACGAATCGATTCGTTAATGGCGGCCGCGATTGCGCAATACGCTAAAAAAAAAACTTCTGAAGCTTCCATCTCCCTCTGTTGTTGACTGTTGATTATATTTTTTTTCACTGAGAAAACAAACAGTAACCCTAAAACTTGCACCAGACATGCGGAAATAATAACGAAACATTTACGAATCAATAACAAATCGATAATGAAACAATTACGAAACGAATTGGAAAAATTTGTTTCGTTTTTTAGTTGCTCCTGAATGGTTCAATATCGCTTCGTTATAAAAAAAAATAACGAATTTTTAACGAATTACGAAATTACAAAACGAAACCGCCCAACCCTACTATCTATCTATCTATAAAAAGGTTGTCGTCGCCATGAGTGGTTTAAAAACAAAAGAACTACTGGGCCAATACCCACCAAATTTGGCAACAAAACCCCTCACCATACAAGGTGTGACCAACAATAATAAAATATAGAAAAACTCTGAAAACAACTTACAAATCCTTAATAAAAGGAGAAGCCATCACAGTGCATGCATGCAGCTGTGGGGGGGGGGGGGTGTGCACGTGCATGTAAAAGCTCCTCCATTAAGTTCTTGTGGGTTTTTTTGGGCTATATGGCCATGTTCTAGAGGCGTTCTCTCCTGACGTTTCGCCTGCATCTATGGCAAGCATCCTCAGAGGTAGTGAGGTCTGTTGGAACTAGGAAAAAGAGTTTATATATCTGTGGAATGACCAGGGTGAGACAAAGGACTTTTGTCAGTTGGGCTAGGTGTGTGAATGTTTCAATTGACCACCTAGATTAGCATACAATGGGCTGACTGTGCCTGGAGCAAGCTCTTCTTGAAAGGTGATTAGATGTCCCTGCCTGTTTCCTCTCTGCTGTTTTTGCTGTTGCAATTTTAGAATTTTTTAATACTGGTAGTCAGATCTTGTTCATTTTCATGGTCTCTTCCTTTCTGTTGAAATTGTACACATGCTTCTTGTGGATTTCAATGGCTTCTCTGTGTAGTCTGACCTGGTGGTTGTTGGTGTGGTCCAGCATTTCTGTGTTCTCCAATAATAATCTGCTGCGTCCAGGTTGGTTCCTCAGGTGCTCTGCTATGGCTGATTTCTCTGGTTGAAGGAGTCTGCAGTGCCTTCCATGGTCCTTGATTCTTGTTTGGGTAAAGCTGTGTTTGGTGGTCCCTATGGACATCTAATTACCTTTCAAGAAGTTTGCTCCAGTTTTAATATGTCTAGATACTAGGCCTGTTTGATCAAGAAAAAATTTGTTTCTAAAATCGTTTTGTAATTGGGGTGTTTTTTTGTTTCGATATTTAAAATATTTACAAAACTTTCCAAAAAAAGTTTTGTTATTTACGAAATTTCGTAAATATTTACAAAACATTTTTTAAACTCCATTTGCCTAGTATTTTAAATATCGAAATTTTTTCTTGATCAAACAGGCCTAGTTTCCAACAGACCTCTGAGGATGCCTGCCATAGATGTGGGCAAAATGTCAGGAGAGAATGCTTCTGGATTGGTCATACATACAGCCCTGAAAAGTAAACTCACACAACCGGCCTCCCGCGCCATCCGGCTCGGGCTCCTGCGCCCTCCTCCTCCTCCTCCTCCTCCTCCCAGCTGTGTTGCAGGAAGTGCTAGGAGGAGGAGGAGGAGGGCGCAGGAGCCCGAGACGGATGGCGCGCGCGCGCGCTCCGCTCACCTTTACAACCGGCCTCCGCTCCTGCTGTTAGCCCCGCGCGCCATCCGGCTCGGGCTCCTGCGCCCTCCTCCTCCTCCTCCTCCTCCTCCCAGCTGTGTTGCAGGAAGTGCTAGGAGGAGGAGGAGGAGGAGGGCGCAGGAGCCCGAGCCGGATGGCGCGCGCGCGCTCCGCTCACCTTTACAACCGGCCTCCGCTCCTGCTGTTAGCCCCGCGCGCCATCCGGCTCGGGCTCCTGCACCCTCCTCCTCCTCCTCCTCCTCCTCCTAGCACTTCCTGCAACACAGCTGGGAGGAGGAGGAGGAGGAGGGGGGCGCAGGAGCCCGAGCCGATTGGATGGCGCGCGGGTGAGCACGCGCGCGCCATCCAATCGGCTCCTGCCACGGTGCACTCACTGCTGGGGTGCTTGGGAGCGCCGGATTGGCTCCCAGGCACCAGCACATGACCACAGCACAGCAGCCGCCATTCCATTTACGAGAAGAGCTGAAGCTCGTAAAAAAAATGGGGCTGCTGTTTCGATATTTTCAAACCCTTCCGGGTTTGAAAATATGTTTTGATATCGCGTTGGATATGCAAAAAAAACGAATTAAATACGAAATAACGAATTATTTATTTATTTATTTATTTTATTTCTTGCACTTATTGACCGCCACTCTCAGCCCTAGGGGCGACTCGTGGCGGTGAACAACAACATAGAAAAAACAGTGTACAGAAAATCACGACAATACATACCAAACTACTACTACATATTAACGAAACAAAACCGACAGGCCTACTAGATACACTCCATCCACGGCATTCCCCGCATTTACCCAGCTTATAACTCTATCAAAAAAAGAGATCAGATTCTCTTCTGTAGATGCAGGGAACGCCATGGATGGAGCATATCTAGATATATTTAAAACATCGTCATCAGTCCATATCGCCAAATCCAGTCCGATTCAGCCTCCAAAGTGCTGTCATGCTTCCTGTCCAAAGGCCTGGCTCGAGAGCGGAACGTGTGGAAAGGTCTTGGAGTCCTCCTCGTTGGGAGGAAGGAAGGAAGGAAGGAAGGAGCAGGAGCTAGGAATGCCACGCGGCAGCTAAAAAAGCCAAGGGGGTGTTGGCCTGCATCATGAAGAGCCCAGTGCCTGGATCCAGGGAAGAAGTCCTGCTCCCCATGCTCTCGTCTATTCTGCCTTGGTCAAATCACGTGACCTGGAATCACACTGTGTCCCATTCTGGGCACCGCCATGGAAGGGAGATGTGGAAGCGGGAATGTGTCCAGGGGAAGAGGGCGACACAAAGGATCCAGGTCTGGAGAACAAGCCCCATGAGGAGCGGCTTCAAGAGCTGGGCATGTTTAGCCTGCAGAAGAGAAGGCTCATGAGGAGGGCCAGGGATCAAGAGGATTAACTGAGGAAGTCAGAGGGAGAAGGGAGCAGGTTTCTTTTCTACCGCGAGTCCCTTTGGGGAGATGGGAGGTGGGGTATAAAAATAAAGTGGTTATTAGTATTCTTATTATAAAGCCCTAAACGGTCCTGGCCCAGCTTAGCTGTCCAAATGCATCTCCCCCTATGAACCATCTCGGAAGACCACCTGAGGAGCCATGCTCTTGATCCCACCACCTTCACAGGTGTGTCTGGTGGGGACAGGAGACAGGGCCTTCCTTCCTTCTCTGTGGTGGCCCCTCTTTTGGCTGTGGAATTCCCTCCACAGGGATATTAGATTGGCCCCCTCACTCTGACCTTCCGCAAGAGAGTCCTTTACCTTCAGGATGCTTGCAGAACGGCTCCGGCACCAAACAAAGGCTTTTCAGCTCAGAACGAGCCCTCAGGCAAAGCTTAGAAGGCAATGCTCCAAGTACAAACACACAGTGGCTTACTATATACGTGAGATAACCATACACTCATTAACTCATCAATTAACTGTGTCAGCTGCAACAGAAACAGCCCTGATCCTTTCCAAAACGTAGGAAAAGGACGTTGCAAACCCTGAGTAGCAAGAGGAGCCCCCACCAGTCACACATGTCCAGAAGCCCTGCCCGTGTCCTCCACAAACTCCATCCCGCAGCCAGGAAACCAGAAGACGTTTCCTTCTGGAGAGGAGAGCAAGGACCCATCTCGATCAAAGAGTGAAGAGTAGAGGCATCACTCTGGCAATGACGATCCGCATAGTCAAAGCAATCGTATTCCCTATAGTTACCTATGGCTGTGAGAGCTGGACCTCAGGGAAGGCTGAGCGAAGGAACAGAGATGCTTTTGAGCTGTGGTGCTGGAGGAACGTTCTGAGAGTGCCTTGGACCGCGAGAAGATCCAACCAGTCCATTCTCCAGGAAAGAAAGCCCAGCTCCTCATTGGAGGGAAGGAGACTAGAGACAAAGCGGAAGTCCTTTGGCCACATCATGGGAAGACAGGAAAGCCTAGAGAAGGCAATGATGCTGGGGGAGTGGGGAGTGGATGGTATCCTGGATTGCCCTTGAAGGAACCCCTGGGGGTGGCCACGGCCGACAGGGAGACACTCTGGCCTGGGACATTCCAGGAAGTCACGAAGAGGTGGAAGCGACTCAACGAAGAAACAACTCCATCCTGCCCACCACCTTTCAGGTGGGAAACCTTTCAGTCTAGATTTTCTGTTTTTCCTCCACCAAAGACACCTCCCGGGGTTCCTCTCCCTCTCCATTGGGGTGGAATTTGCATGACCCCGCCCACTGCCTCTCCCTCGACCCTTTCTATGGCACACAGCAAGGAGAGGAATTGATCAGCAAGTGAACATTTTGGAAGGGTTTGGGGGACTGACTCCTCAGGATGGAAGTTGTAGTTCACCCTGCACCAAAACACAGCTCTGTGAGTGGCCCCCACTGACGAGGGGCCTGGACCGCCTTTGCCTCCCAAAACCCCAAGACCGAAGGCAAATATAATGGAGAGCTGTGGGGGGAATGGACCTTGACTGAGAGGAATTGTAGTTCACCCGCACCCAGAGAGCCCTCTGAACGCAGACGACGACGATGGGTCTGCACCAGATTGGGCACAGATGCCCGATAGGCCCAAATTCCCATACTGGTGAGTTTGGGGCGGGATCGGCCTTGGCATATGTGAATTGGGGTTGCTGGGATGTATAGTTCACTTGCATGCAGAGAGCCCTGTGGATGCAAAAAACAATGATGGATCTGCACCAAATTGGGCACGCATGCCCGATAGGCCACAATTCCAATAATGGTGGGTTTGGGGTGGGATTGGCCTTGACGTCTGTGAGTTGGGGTTGCTGGGATGTATAGTTCACTTGCACCCAGAGAGTCCTGTGGACGCAAACAACAATGATGGATGTGCCCCAAATTCGGCACACATGCCCGATAGGCCCAAATTCCCATACTGGTGGGTTTGGGGTGGGATTGGCCTTAGCGTCTGTGAGTTGGGGTTGCTGGGATGTATAGTTCACCTGCATCCAGAGAGCCCTGTGGACGCAAACAATAACGATGGATCTGCACCAAATTGGGCACGCATGCCCAATAGGCCCAAATTCCCCATACTGGTGGGTTTGGGGTGGGATTGGCCTTAGCGTCTGTGAGTTGGGGTTGCTGGGATGTATAGTTCACTTGCACCCAGAGAGCCCTGTGGACGGAAAAAACAACGATGGATCTGCACCAAATTGGGCACGCATGCCCAATAGGCCCAAATTCCCATACTGGTGAGTTTGGGGCGGGATCGGCCTTGGCATATGTGAATTGGGGTTGCTGGGATGTATAGTTCACTTGCATGCAGAGAGCCCTGTGGACGCAAAAAACAATGATGGATCTGCACCAAATTGGGCACGCATGCCCGATAGGCCAAAATTCCCCATACTGGTGGGTTTGGGGTGGGATCGGCCTTGGCGTATGTGAGTTGGGGTTGCTGGGATGTATAGTTCACCTGCACCCAGAGAGCCCTGTGGACGCAAAAAACAACAATGGATCTGCACCAAATTGGGCACGCATGATCAATAGGCCCAAATTCCCCATACTGGTGGGTTTGGGGTGGGATCGGCCTTGGCGTCTGTGAGTTGGGGTTGCTGGGATGTATAGTTCACCTGCCATCCGAGGCACACAGAACCCCCAGGCCCACCTGGACGTAGTGGAGGGCCTTGGCGGGAGTGCCCCACCACGATGGGAGTTGTAGTCCACCCAGGGAGGGAGCTCATTTGCCCTGACGAACTTGAACTCTTGGTGATGAGAGTTGTAGTCCGCCAGAACCTTCAAAGGAAAACGAGGAGTCCTTCTACTAACCCGGATGTGAGGGATGATGATGGCGCCGAAGGGAGGCCCAGAGCGGAGGGGGCGGGGCCACGGGGCAGTCTCCAGGGCCAGAGCTGCATCCTGATTGGCTCTCAGGGTGATGGGCGGGAAAGCGCTGAGTGAGAGGCGGTGGGCGGGGCCATGGGGCAGTTTCCAGGGCCAGAGCTGCATCCTGATTGGCTCTCAGGATGATGGGCGGGAAAGCGCTGAGTGAGTGGCGGTGGGCGGGGCCATGGGGCAGTCTCCAGGGCCAGAGCTGCATCCTGATTGGCTCTCAGGATGATGGGCGGGAAAGCGCTGAGGGAGAGGCGGTGGGCGGGGCCATGGGGCAGTTTCCAGGGCCAGAGCTGCATCCTGATTGGCTCTCAGGATGATGGGCGGGAAAGCAATGAGGGAGAGGCGGTGGGCGGGGCTACCGGGCAGTCTCCAGGGCCAGAGCTGCATCCTGATTGGCCCTCAGGGTGATGGGCGGGAAAGCGCTGAGGGAGAGGCGGTGGGCGGGGCCATGGGGCAGTCTCCAGGGCCAGAGCTGCATCCTGATTGGCTCTCAGGGTGATGGGCGGGAAAGCGCTGAGGGAGAGGCGGTGGGCGGGGCCACGCTGAGGGGAGGAGAAGAAGCCGGCGCCATTTTGTGTCACTCCGAGTCAGGGAAGGCCGCCGAGGGTGAGGTAAGCCTGCGACTCGGTCCCGGCAGCAGCAGCAGCAGCAGCTGGAGCGGAGGGCCCTCTTTGGGGAACCCACGCCCCTTGTCACCCACCTCCTCGTGGTGGGAGTCAGGCAGCCCGTCTCCAGGCCTCGTCGGTGGGCCTCTCCCCCTCCTCCTCGCGCCCAGCAGGTGAGCCTCAGGGGTGGCCGCGGCCTACTGTGTGTGTGGGGAGATCCAAGCCTTGACGAGTGGGGGGGAGGCCTCCAAGGCGAGGGGGAGGGGGTCCGCCTGTCACCCCGAGTGATTGGCAGCCGAGGCGAGGCTGGGCGGGGCTTGTGGGCCTGGCGGGAGAGGAGGGGCCTCTGCGCGGACCCCTCCCTCTCTCTCTCTCCCTCTCCCTCTCTCTCCTTGGGTGAGGAAAGCAAAGGCCGGAAGGAAGGAAGTCAAAGCCGAGCAGACGGGGCGGTCCCCCATCCATCATCAATAGATACAAAGTAAACAGCAGAAATGCAAAGAGACAGAATGGGGGGCAATGATTCCTGGCTCGAGAGCAGGACGTGTGAAAAAGATCTTGGAGTCCTCTTGGACAACAAGTTAAACATGAGCCAGGAATGTGATGTGGCGGCAAAAAAAGCCAATGGGATTTTGGCCTGCATCAAGAGGAGCCTAGTGTCTAGATCTAAGGAAGTCATGCTACCCCTCTATTCTGCTTTGGTTAGACCACATCTGGAATATTGTGTCCAATTCTGGGCACCACAATTCAAGAGATATTGACAAGCTGGAATGTGTCCAGAGGAGGGCAACTCAAATGATCAAGGGTCTGGAGAACAAGCCCTATGAGGAGCGGCTTAAGGAGCTGGGCATGTTTAGCCTGAAGAAGAGAAGGATGAGAGGAGACATGATGAGAGCCATGTATAAATATGTGAGAGGAAGCCACAGGGAGGAGGAGGAGGGAGCAAGCTTCCTTTCTGCTTCCCTGGAGACTAGGACGCAATGGAGCCATGGCTTCAAACTACAAGAGAGGAGATTCCATCTGAACATGAGGAAGCACTTCCTGACTGGGAGAGCCGTTCAGCAGTGGAACTCTCTGCCCTGGAGTGTGGTGGAGGCTCCTTCTTTGGAAGCTTTTAAACAGGCTGGATGGCCATCTGTCAGGGGTGCTTTGAATGCAATATTCCTGTTTCTTGGCAGAATGGGGTTGGACTGGATGGACCATGAGGTCTCTTCCAAATTTTTGATTCTATGATCTATGTCTCTCAAGCCTTCGACTCTGTAAACCATGAGTCCCTATCCCAAGTCAGTGGAAACTTCAGACTGATTCTATGATCTGAGGAAGCCTGGCGTGGGCGTGGCTTGACAGTGTGAGTGCGAGGGGAGGGGAAGCCATGTTATGCACCATAATTTGGGGGAGAGAGGGGGGAGATGGCAGGCCTGGCCTTGCATTCTGGGAGTGGCAGGACAACCAAGCCAGGCCCTTCCCTCTCTCTCATAGAATCCTAGAATCCTACAGTTGGAAGAGACCTCCTGGGCCCTAATCCAGTCCAACCCCATTTTGCCAAGAAGCAGGAATTGCATTCAAATCACCCCTGACAGATAGCCATCCAGCCTCTGCTTTAAGGAGCCTCCACCACACTCCAGGGCAGAGAGTTCCACTGCTGAACGGCTTTCACAGTCAGGAAGTTCTTCCTAATGTTCAGATGGAATCTCCTCTCTTGTGGTTTGAAGCCATTGTTCCATTGCGTCCGAGTCTCCAAGGAAGCAAAAAACAAGCTTGCTCCCTCCTCTTCCCTGTGGCTTCCTCTCACATATTCATACATGGCTATCATATCTCCTCCAAGAGGACTCCCAAACTGCGGACCTGTGGCTTCAGTAGGAGTGTAACCCCATCCAGCATAGGTTGCCACCCTATACCCCGATCCAGTTTTCGATCGACCAGGAGGACCTCTGTCTTGTCGGGATTGATCTTCAGCCTGTTCTTCCTCATCCAGACAGCCACAGCAACCAAGCACTCGTCCAGCACCCGAGATGCCTCCTTGGAATTAGGTGGAAATGAGTAATAGAGTTGTGTGTCATCTGTGTAGAGATGGCACCTAACTCCAAAACTCCGGATGACTTCTCCCAGCGGTTTCATGTAGATGTTAAAAAGCATGGGAGACGGAATAGAGCCTTGTGGGACCCCACCGGTCAAAGGCCAGGGGTCTGAGCAGACATCTCCCAGCTTCACCATCTGGGATCGACCCTCCAGGAAGGACCGGAGCCACAACAGATCCATGCCCCCGAGACCCATCCCAGAGAGTCGGCCCAGAAGGATACCATGATTGATGGTATCGAAAGCCGCTGAGATATCCAAGAGAACCAGCAGAGTCACATTCCCCCTGTCCAGCTCTCTACAGAGGTCATCCACCAAGGCGATCAAAGCCATCTTGGTACCGTGGCCAGGCCTGAAACCAGACTGTGACTGATCCAGGTAATTGAGGTCATCTAGAAAACCCTAGATGCTGGCCACATGACCTTGGAGGTGTCTACTGGCTCTTCAGCTTAGAAATGGAGATGAGCACCACTAGCCAGTCAGACATGACTGGACTTAATGTCAGGGGACTACCTTTACCTTTTAACCTTTTTAGAAAACCCTGGAGCTGGGAGGCGACCACCCGCTCCAGCACCTTGCCCAAGAAAGGGAGGTTGGAGATTGGTCTGTAATTGCTCGGCACCGTGGAGTCAAGGGTGACCTTTTTGAGGAGTGGACGAACCACAGCCTGTTTTAGTCGAGCTGGAAAGACCCCATGCTCCAGTGATGCATTAATGAGCAACACAAACCAATCAACCAACCCCTCCCTGGCCGATTTAATTAGCCAAGACGGGCAAGGGTCTAGAGCCGATGTGGTTGCTCTCACAGCACCAAGGACCCCCTCCACGGTCTCAGGAAGAACAAGCCTAAAAGAATCCCACAAAGTTGGACAGGCAGATGCCTCAATCACCTCTCCTGGCACTGTGATGAAATTGGAGTCCAGCTCAAGGCGTATCTGAGCAACTTTGCCCGCAAAATGGTGTGCGAACTCGCAACACCGAGTTGTTGGGTCATTGAAGTTCTCCTCCACCACAGGTGGATGAAGGAGTCCCCCGACAACCCGAAACAGCTCCGATGATCTATTTGCTGCAGACGCTATATGGGCAGTCGTGAAAGACTCCCTGGCTGCCCGTATAGCCACGGTATATGCCCTAATTTATTTATTTATTTATTTCATTTACTTATACCCCGCCCTTCTCACCCCGGGGGGGACTCAGGGCGGCTTACAGAGGAGGCACAATTAAATGCCTAAATCAATTGACAATAATACAAATACCACAAAAGCAATTCAACAGTTAGAGTTAAAACATCAGTCTCATGCTCGGGTTCAGAGTCCACATATCCATTCCATTCCATTTGTCCTTGTCTGTCGTCAGATCCTTAATTTAGCTGCCAGTGTGTCCAAAGGCTTGGTCCCAGACCCAGGTCTTCAGTTGTTTCCTGAATGCCAGGAGGGAGGTCGCCGATCTAATCTCCCCGGGGAGTGAGTTCCACAGGTGGGGGGCCACCACTGAGAAGGCCCTGCTCCTCCTCCCCGGCAACCTCACTTGTGAGAGTGGCGGGGTCGAGAGCAGAGCCTCCCCAGAAGATCTTAAGCTTCGAGGTGGGATGTAGAGGGAGATCCGTTCGGACAAATACACTGGGCCGGTACCGTATAGGGTTTTATACATCAAAACCAGCACTTTGAATTGTGCTCGGAATTGGATCGGCAGCCAGTGGAGCTGGCGTAACAGAGGGGTGGTATGCTCCCTGTACGCCGCTCCGGTGAGCAATCTGGCTGCTTCTCGCTGGACTAGTTGAAGTTTCTGAGCAGTCTTCAAACACAACCCCACGTAGAGTGCGTTGCAGTAGTCCAGCCGGGATGTGACAAGAGCGTGGACCACGGTGGCCAGATCAGACTTCCCAAGATACGGGCGCAGCTGGCGCACAAGTTTTAATTGTGCGAAAGCTCTCCCGACCACCGCCGAGACCTGGAGTTCCAGGCTCAGCGATGAGTCCAGGGTCACTCCCAAGCTGCGAACCTGCGTCTTCAGGGGGAGTGGAACCCTATACCCTGTTCGGCCTTCCGACTGACCAGTAGGACCTCTGTCTTGCCTGGATTCAATTTCAATTTGTTAGCTCTCATCCAGTCCGATACAGCGGCTAAACACCGGTTCAAGGTCTGGACAGCCTCCTTGGTGACAGGTGGGAAGGAGTGACAGATTTGGACATCATCTGCATAGAGATAACATCTTAGTCCGAAACTCCGAATGATCTCCCCCAGCGGCTTCATGTAGATGTTAAATAACATCGGGGACAGAATTGAGCCCTATGGGACTCGACATAACAACGGTTGCGGAGCCGAACAGGTGTCACCCAATGACACCTTCTGGGTCCGTCCCTCAAGGAAGGATCGAAGCCACCGCAGAGCAGTGCCTCCGAGCCCCATGTCCATGAGGCGCCCCAGAAGGATACCGTGATCGACGGTATCGAAAGCCGCTGAGAGGTCCAGCAGAACTAACAGGGACACACTCCCCCTGTCCAGTTCCCTGCGTAGATCATCTACCAAGGCGACCAAGGCTGTCTCAGTTCCATGTCCCGGCCTGAAGCCAGACTGTGCCGGATCTAGATAATCAGTGTCTATCAGAAACCCCTGGAGTTGTGTTGCCACCACACGTTCCATGACTTTGCCCAAATAGGGGAGATTGGAAACTGGCCGATAGTTGTCGAATTGGGTGGGATCCAGTGATGGTTTCTTCAACAGCGGTTTTATAATAGCTTGTTTTAAGCTCGCTAAGAGAGGCTTTAGGTCATGGAAATTCGGCCAGTAGGCTGAGCAGTAAACATATTCATGGGTTCCCTGCTGTTATCGTTAGCCTGTCACTCATGCTACAACATGCTTGAAGTCAAGATTTCTTTTATTTGTAATGAGAAATCAATGTTTCACAATATCTATATCTATATCCAAATACCAAGAAAGACCAAACTTGGCACAGAGAGCCCCCTTGGCCAACTCAACATTCTGGTGAGGTTTGGGGGAGAACAGACTATGGATGATGGGACTTGCAGTACCTAAACTCACTTTCTGAGACCACTGTGACCCTCATCCAATGATTGATCAAGAACCAAACTTGGCACACAGAGCCCCCACGACCCACTCTCCCTTCCGGTGCAATTTGGAGGAGGATGGACCACGTATGATGGGACTCGCAGTACCTTCACTAATTTCCTGAGACCGCTGCGAGCCATATAAATAACTGATAAAGACCAACCTTGATACACAATTCCTTTCTCAAATAACCCGGGCAGCGCCGGGTCCCCAAGCTAGTCTTTTCTATTCTATTCTATTCTATTCTATTAAATTCTATTAATATAATAAAAGTCAAAGTTTTTATGCGGCGGACGTATGGCGGAGTGGAGGAGTATGTGCCAGCATTCTAATTCGCCAGCCTGAAAGTTCCAAGATTCTGATTGGCTGCCACTGTGGTGCTATTTGCATATGGTCTCTCATTGGCCAGCTTCAATCGGAGCCCCTGGTGAAGAAAAGGGTTCATGGCAGAAACGGGGACATGAGAAGGAAATTTGCATATGGTCTCTGATTGGCCAGCCTCAATTCCGAGATGACAAAGAGAGGAAAGGAAAGGCCAGAGGGGGCTGAGTCAGACAATTACCAATACAGACCAGACTTGGCACACAGAGCCCTTATGACCCACTCGACATCCTACTGCAGTTTGGAGGAGGATGAATCATGGATGATGGGACTTGCAGTACCATCACTCACATTCTGAGACCACTGTTAACCTCATCTAATGACTGACCAGGACCAAACTTGGTACATAGACCTCTCATGACCCATCTTATGTCCTGGTGCGGTTTGGCTGGGGATGGACCATGGATTATGGGACTTGCAGTACCTTTGCTCAATTCTTGAGACCACTGCAACCCTCATCCAATTACTGATAAAGACCAAATTTGGCACACTGAGTCTCCATGACCCACTCTACATCCTGGTGCGGCTTGGAGGATGATGCACCATGGACGATGGGACTTGCAGTTCCTTCACTCACTTAGTGAAACTACTGAGACCCTCATCCAATTACTGATGAAGACCAAACTTGGCACACAGAACCCGCATGGCCAACACAACATTCTGATCAGGTTTGGGGGAGAACAGACTATGGATGATGGGACTTCAAGTACCTCCACTCACTTCCCAAGACTGCTGCAACCCTCATCTAATGACCAATCAAGACCAAACTTGGCACACAAAGCCCCCATGACCCACTCGACATCCTGCTGCAGTTTGGAGGAGGATGAACCATGGATGATGGGACTTGCAGTACCATCACTCATATTTTGAGACCACTGTTAACCTCATCCAATGACTGATCAGGACCAAACTTGGCACATAGACCTCTCGTGACCCACTTTACGTCCTGGTGTGGTTTGGCCAGGGATGGACCATGGATTATGGGACTTGCAGTACCTTTGCTCAATTCCTGAGACCACTGCAACCCTCATCCAATTACCGATAAAGACCAAACTTGGCACACTGAGTCTCCATGACGCACTCTACATCCTGGTGCAGTTTGGAGGAGGATGCACCATTGACGATGGGACTTGCAATACCTTCACTCCCTTCCTAAGACCATTACAACTGCCAACAATGATGGATCAGGACCACAATTCACACACAGAGCCCGCATGACCCACTCTACATCCTGGTGCGGTTTGGAAGAATTTGGCAATGGATGATGGCACTTGAAGTCACTTTACTCACTTCCTGAGACCACTGAGACCCTCGCCAATAACTGACCAAGACCAAACTTGGCACACACAGTCCCCATGACCCACTCTACATCCTGGTGCACTTTCGAGGAGGACAGACCATGCATGATGGGACTTCAAGTACCTCCACTCCCCAAGACTGCTGCAACCCTCATCTAATGTCCGATCAAGACCAAACTTGGCACACAGAGCCCCCGTGACCCTATCTACATCCTGTTTCAGTTTGGAGGAGGGTGGATCATGGATGATGGGACTTGCAGTATCTTCACTCACTTACTGAAACCACTGTGACTCTAAGCCAATGACTGATCAAGACCAAACTTAGCAAACAGAGCCCCCATGACCCACTCTATATCCTGCTGCTGTTTGGAGGAGGGCGGACGATGGATGATGGGACTTCCAGTACCTTCACTCATTTCCTAAAAACCATGCAACCGTCATCCAATGACCAATAAAGACCAAACTTGGCATACAGATCCACCATTACCCACTTTCTCAAATATCCCAAGCTAGTATAAAATAAATGTTTAACCATATTCCCATGTAAACTGTAGTCTGGCCCTCCAACAGTCTGTGGGACAGTGAACTGCCCCCCTGTTCAAAACGTTTGAGGACCCCTGCACTAAAGGAAGTGTCTCTGAGTCCTGTTTACTTTGCTTTAATAAACTATTGTTTTGAATATACTCCTGTGTCTGGCTCTTTAAGGCATCTGGATTCCGACACACACACACACACACACAACACATGTATATAGACTGGGCCACAGCAAGGCATGGCAGAGGACAACTATTTATAAAGCAGAAGCTCATTTTGTGAACCTTCCAACAAGCCTGAATGTGAGTTTGAATTAGTCAGGTGGGGAGGCTGGGTCTTGGTTGGCGGCAGGATTCCTTTGGGAACAGACTGGGAATTTGATGGCAGCCGGCCTCTGATTTGGGATGCTCAGGAAGGAGATCTGGAACCCATTGTGGGAGGTAAGCAGCCCAGCACTCTTTGTGTCCCTCAGCATTGAGCACACTGTTTCTCAACCTTTCTAATGTCACAACCCCTTCATACAGTTCCTCGTGTTGTGCTGACCCCCAACCACAAAATGATTTACGCTGCTCCTTCACAACCACTTCACAACTTTAATTCCACTGCTGTTGTGAATTGTAGTGTAAATATCTGATATGCAGGATGTGTTTTCATTCACTGGACCAAATTTGGCACAAATACCCGATACGCCCAAATTTACTTATATAGGCGATCCCTCGTAGGTCGAGGATGCAATGCTTCATAGCTCAAGGATGAGGGTCTTCCAGATGTGGTGTCTTGGCGGTGGGTCTGCAGATGGCTGTGGAGCCCTAGTCTTGACCCACATGTTCTCCCAACTTGAGGACATCGGTTTCCAGGTGGCAATAATCTTCACTGCCCAAATTTGAATACAGGTGGGGTTGGGTGGGGGGGGGGGGGGGGGGTTGATTTTGTCATTTGGGAGTTGTAGTTGCTGGGATTTATACTTTACTTTTAATCAAAGAGCATTCCGAACTCCAACAACAATGGAGTTGAACCAAATGTGGCACACAGAACTCCAATGACCAACAGCAAATACTGGAAGGGTTTGGTAGGCATTGGCCTTGAGTTTTGGCATTGTAGTTCACCTACATCCAGAGAGGACTGTGGACTCAGGCTATGATGGAACTGGACCAAACTTGGTACGCATACTCAGTATACCGAAATGTAAACACTGGCAGAGTTTGGGGAGAATAGAGCTTGGCATTTGGGAGTTGTCGTTACTGGGATTTATAGTTCACCTACAATCAAAGAGCACTCTGAACCCAGCCCACAATGGATGTGCACTAAACTTGGCACACTACCTACATGGCCAACATGGAATACTGGTGGGGTTGGGGGGCTGTTTTTTAATCCTGGAAGTTGTAGTTCACAAACACCAAAAAGGAAGGGGACAGGCGGAGAGATCTGCAGCCTTCTCTGGTACCTAAGACCATCAGAAATATGTGTTTTATGATGGCCTTTGGTGACCCCCTTGAAAGCTCCCTTGCTGCCCCCCAAGGGCCCTGCCCCCTAGGTTGGGAAACACTGCCTTATACGGACCTGCCTGGTCACTGAGATCTTCAAGAGAGGCCCTTCCCTTGGTCCCACTTTCATCTCAAACTTGATTGGTGGGAGTGAGAGAGAGGGCCTTCTCGGTGTCTGCCCCTTGACTCTGGAACTCCCTCCTCAAGGAAGCCAAAATGGCCCCTTTCCTTGCTGTTTTCCTTATTGCAAGAGGCTAAAGCTTTTTTTATTCAGGCAGGCTTTCAAGAAGATTTTAAAGATCAATTCAGGGGGTGTTGTGGTTTTTAACATTGAGTATGTTTAATGTTAAGATTTATTATTATTATTATTATTAATGGTTTTTATCTGGGAATTTTTAAATACCGTTTATATTTAATTCTGTTTTAATGTTTGCATCTTTTATGTTTAAATTGTATGCTGATGTTTTATGTTCAGCTGCTTTGAGTATCCGTGAGGAGAGATAAAGCAGGCTATAAATCAATATAAAAATAATAATAATAATAATAATAATATTTCACTTCTTTTGTAACCAGGTAAATGAGGATTCTATGGAGCCACCTCTTGAATGCAGTAAAGAAACCAATAATATAGGAAGAAGAAATCCTCTCAAGGTGATGATCTTGCAGAATTCTTCACCCCACGGATAAGAAAGAAAAGAGGAGTCAAGTATCTGTATTGCAATTAAACACTCTTATTACTGTTGATATGGCGGAGAAACCCTATACATGTTTGGAGTGTGGAATGAGCTTCATCCGCAGTTCAGGTCTACGTTCACATCAGAGGACTCACACTGGGGAGAAACCCTTTAAATGCCTGGAGTGTGGACAGAGCTTCACTGAGAATGGACATCTACATTCACATCAGAGGACTCACACTGGGGAGAAACCCTTTAAATGCCTGGAGTGTGGACAGAACTTCACTCGGAATGGGAGTCTACGTTTACATCAGAGGACTCACACTGGGGAGAAACCCTTTAAATGCCTGGAGTGTGGACAGAGCTTTGCTCGGAATTCACATCTAAGATCACATCAGAAGACTCACACTGGAGAGAATCCATATAAATGCCTGGAGTGTGGACAGAGCTTCACTCACAGTTCAACTCTACATATACATCAAAGGAGTCACACTGGGGAGAAACCCTATACATGCTTGGAGTGTGGACAGAGCTTCACTCAGAATTCAAGTCTACGTTCACATCAGAGGACTCACACTGGGGAGAAACCTTATACATGCCTGGAGTGTGGACAGAGCTTCACTCAGAATGGAAGTCTACGTTCACATCAGAGGACTCACTGGGGAGAAACCCTTTAAATGCCTAGAGTGTGGAAAGAGCTTCACTGAGAATGGACATCTACATTCACATCAGAGGACTCACACTGGGGAGAAACCCTTTAAATGCCTGGAGTGTGGACAGAGCTTCACTGAGAATGGACATCTACATTCACATCAGAGGACTCACACTGGGGAGAAACCCTTTAAATGCCTGGAGTGTGGACAGAGCTTCACTGAAAATGGACATCTACATTCACATCAGAGGACTCACACTGGGGAGAAACCCTTTAAATGCCTGGAGTGTGGACAGAGCTTCACTGAGAATGGACATCTACATTCACATCAGAGGACTCACACTGGGGAGAAACCCTTTAAATGCCTGGAGTGTGGACAGAGCTTCACTGAGAATGGACATCTACATTCACATCAGAGGACTCACACTGGGGAGAAACCCTTTAAATGCCTGGAGTGTGGACAGAGCTTTGCTCGGAATTCACATCTAAGATCACATCAGAAGACTCACACTGGAGAGAATCCATATAAATGCCTGGAGTGTGGACAGAGCTTCAATCACAGTTCAACTCTACATATACATCAAAGGAGTCACACTGGGGAGAAACCCTATACATGCTTGGAGTGTGGACAGAGCTTCACTCAGAATGGAAGTCTACGTTCACATCAGAGGACTCACACTGGGGAGAAACCCTTTAAATGCCTGGAGTGTGGAAAGAGTTTCACTCGGAATTCACATCTACGTAGACATCAAAAGACTCACACTGGGGAGAAACCCTTCAAATGCCTGGAGTGTGGAAAGAGTTTCTTTCAGAATTCACATCTGCGTTCACATCAGCAGACTCACACTGGAGAGAACCCATATAAATGCCTAGAATGTGGACAGAGCTTCACTCACAGTTCAACTCTACGTATACATCATAGGACTCACACTGGGGAGAAACCCTATACATGCCTGGAGTGTGGAAAGAGTTTCGCTTGGAATTCAGGTCTACGTTCACATCAAAAGACTCATACTGGGGAGAAACCCTATAAATGCCTAGAGTGTGAACAGAGTTTCACTTATAGTGCAAGTCTACGTTCACATCAAAGAATTCACACTGGGGAGAAACCCTTTAAATGCCTGGAGTGTGGAATGAGCTTCACTGAGAATGGAACTCTACGTAGACATCAAAGGACTCACACTGGGGAGAAACCCTTCAAATGCCTGGAGTGTGGAAAGAGTTTCTTTCAGAATTCACATCTGCGTTCACATCAGCAGACTCACACTGGAGAGAACCCATATAAATGCCTAGAATGTGGACAGAGCTTCACTCACAGTTCAACTCTACGTATACATCAAAGGACTCACACTGGGGAGAAACCCTATACATGCTTGGAGTGTGGAAAGAGCTTCACTCACAGTTCAGCTCTACGTATACATCAAAGGACTCACACTGGGGAGAAACCCTATACATGCTTGGAGTGTGGAAAGAGCTTCACTCACAGTTCAGCTCTACGTATACATCAGCAGACTCACACTGGAGAGAACCCATATAAATGCCTAGAATGTGGACAGAGCTTCACTCACAGTTCATCTCTACGTATACATCAAAGGACTCACACTGGGGAGAAACCCTATACATGCTTGGAGTGTGGAAAGAGCTTCACTCACAGTTCAGCTCTACGTATACATCAAAGGACTCACACTGGGGAGAAACCCTATACATGCTTGGAGTGTGGACAGAGTTTCACTGACAATGGAGGTTTACGTAAACATGAAAGGACACACACTGGGGAGAAACCCTATAACTGCCTGGAGTGTGGAAATAGCTTCACTCGGAATTCACATCTACGATCACATCAGAAGACTCACACTGGGGAGAAACCCTTTAAATGCCTGGAGTGTGGACAGAGCTTCACTCAGAATGGACATCTACGTTCACATCAGAGGACTCACACTGGGGAGAAACCCTATAAATGCCTAGAGTGTGGAAAGAGTTTTTCTCAGAATTCACATCTACATAGACATCAAAGGACTCACACTGGGGAGAAACCCTTTAAATGCCTGGAGTGTGGAAATAGCTTCACTCGGAATTCACATCTACGATCACATCAGAAGACTCATACTGGGGAGAAACCCTTTAAATGCCTGGAGTGTGGACAGAGCTTCACTAAGAATGGAAATCTACGTTCACATCAGAGGACTCACACTGGGGAGAAACCCTTCAAATGCCTGGAGTGTGGGCAATGCTTCACTCAGAATGGAAATTTACGTTCACATCAAAAGACTCACACTGGGGAGAAACCCTTCAAATGCCTGGAGTGTGGAAAGTGTTTCTCTCAGAATGGAAATCTACGTTCACATCAAACGACTCACACTGGGGAGAAACCCTTCAAATGCCTGGAGTGTGGAAAGAGTTTCTCTCAGAATGGAAATCTACGTTCACATCAAAAGACTCACATTCACTGAGAATGGAAGTCTACATACACATCAAAGAATTCACACAGGGGAGAAACCCTATTAATTCCTGCAGTTTGGAAAGAGTTTCACTCAGAGTGATATATAATGTCTATATAAATAAAAATGTTCGTTTGTGCTATTCATAGAACTCAAAAATCCCTGGGGCAATTGGCACCAAATTTGGACACAAGACACCTGACAACCCAATGTATGTTCTCCACTCAAAAAACCCCACGAAAACAAAATACAGAAAGGACTTCTGAACTACATGTTCACAAAGGAGAAACTGCATTGCCCACGAAGAGACCCATGGCCACGACCCCTCCTTGGTAGGAAACAGCCGGCCGGCCGTTAAAGCATGAGGAGCCAGGCGTGCATGCATGGCCACACACACACTCACACACAAGTGAGAATGGGCACCATGGGAGTGGAGGTGGAGGCTTGCGCGAGGAAGGCTGGCGGGTGGGGGAGGGAGTTTAGGAGCCTACCCACTGTCCTCCTCCACTTTCTCTCCTTCCTCATCTGAAACCGCACCACCACCGCTTTAGGAGTGAGGAAGAAGAGGAGGAAGATGATGGATGGGCTCCTAAGTCCCTCCTTTGCCAGCAGAAGCAGCAGCCTTTTCCTCTTGGCTGCCCCCCCTCCCTTTCGTCGCCTCCTTTTCCTCCCAAGATGCCCCGGTGAAAGCAGGAGAGAGGGAGGGAGGAAGGGAGAGGGACTGTTGCCTTCTTCACCAACTCTTCCTTGCCTCCCTCCCTTCACTGCAGGGAGGAGGAAAGAAAGAAAGAGGCAGAAACCAGTTTAATTTTTGAATTCTCCCATTCCTCTGCGCCCTGCTCCCTTCCTCTTCCTCCAACTTCTTTATTTCCTCCCTCTCCTTCTCTCTCATTTCTGTAGATCTCTCTCCGGCAACATGAGCAGACATTTTACACACTCTCTCTCTTCTATTAACATCCAGACCGGGAGGTAGCTCCCTCTGCCACACTCCTTCTCTCCCTCGCTCCCTTCCCTTCTTTCCTCTCCCCTTTTCTTCCTTCCTTTCCTCCCCCCTTCCTTTCCTTCTTTCCCTCCTTCCCTTCCATCCTGTCCTTCCTTCCTTCTTCCTTTCCTTCTTTTCCTTCCACCCTCCCTTTCCTTCCACCCTCCCTTTCCTCCTCCTTTCCCTTTCTTCATTTCCTTCCCCTTTGTTTCCTTCCCTCCCTCCTTTCTTCACCCCTCCTTCCTTTCCCTCCTTCCTTCTTCCTTCCTTCTTGTCCCTCCTTCTTTCCTTTCCTTTCTTCCCCTCTTTCCCTCCCTCCCTTTTTCCTTCTTCCTTTCCTTCTTTCTATGTAAGATATCAATACAATATTTCATATATTGTTATATTCATTACTATATAATATGTTACTATTATATATTACTATATAATACTAATTAAATAGACTTACAGAATAGAGTTGGAAGGAACAGGCAAGAAGTAATGGGAGAAGGAGGGAAAGAGGGAAGGAATGAAGGAGGGAAAGGGGGAAGGAGGGAGGAAAAGAAGGAAAGGGAGAGAAACAAGGAAGGAGAGAAGGAAATAAAAAAGGGAAAGAAGGAAGGATGTAACCAAAGAGCAAAGAAATGGAGGAAAGAAACAGGTAGAGATGGAAGAAAGAAGAAGATAAATAGGAAGGGAAAGAAGTAGAGGAAAGGAAGGAGAGAAAGAGGAAGCGAAGGTTGGCCACAGCAACGCGTGGCGGGTACAGCTAGTAATCTATATAAATAAAAATGTAATGTTCGTTTGTGTTATTCAGAGAACTCAAAAACCCCTGGATGAATTGGCACCAAATTTGGACACAATACACCTCACAACCCAATGTATGTTCTCCACTCAAAAAACCCACGAAAAGAATAAGCAGAAAGGACTGCTGAACTACATGTCCACAAAGGAGAAACTCCATGTCTACAAAGAGACCCATGGCCACGCCCCCTCCTCCTCGCGGGGAAACAGCCAGTTGTTAAAGCATGAGGAGCCAGGCATGCGTGTATGCCTCCCTCCCCCCCACACACACATACACAAGCGAGAGTGGGCGCCATGGGAGTGGAGGGGGAGGCTTGCCACATGGAGCCCCTTCTCTTTCCCTGCTATGCCAGGAGGGTGGTCTCCTCCTCCACCTTTCCCTGTTGGAAGAATGGATGGGGGCGGGGGGGGGTTTCTGTAGACCCTTCTTTCTTTTTTAACTCTTTCCTATCTGTCTGACCTGTTCGGCTGTCTCCAGCAACACAAGCACACATTTCACACACACACACACACAGGAGGTAGCTGTCTCTACCTTACTTACTTACTTAGGCGATCCCTCGTTGGACGAGTAAGATGGTCTTCCATTATGGATTTCCTTGTGGGTCCGTATGTGGCTGTGGAGCCCTATTCTTGCTCTGCATCTTCTTCCGCAGTGAGGGCATTCGTTTCCAGGTGGAAGGCGGTCCCGGTCGGGGTTGGCTTGACGCGCCTTCCTCCTGGCACGTTTCTCTTTCACCCTCCACTCGTGCCTCCTCAAATTCTGCAGCACTGCTGATCACAGCTGTCCTCCAGCTGGAGCGCTCAACGGCCAGGGCTTCCCAGTTCTCAGTGTCTATGCCAGAGTTTTTAAGGTTGGCTTTGAGCCCGTCTTTGAATCTCTTTTTCTGTCCACCAACGTTTTCTGTTCTTAAGTTCGGAGTAGAGCAACTGCTTTGGGAGACGGTGGTCAGGCAACCGGACAACGTGGCCGGCCCAGCGGAGTTGATGTTGGGTTGATGTCTCTACCACACTCCACCCAAAAGGACTCCATTCCCTTCTTTCCTCCCTCCCTTTCCTTTTATTCCTTCCCTCTCTCCCCTCCTCCTTCCTGTCCCTCCCTCCCTCCTTCTCCTTCCTTTCCTTCTTTCCCTCCTTCCCTTCCTTCCTGTCCCTCCTTACTTCTTCCTTTCCTTCCTCCCTCCCTTCCTTTCCTCCTTCTTTCCCTTTCTTCATTTCCTTCTCCTTCATTTCCTTCCCTCCCTCCTTTCTTCACCCACCTCCTTCCTTCTCTTTCCTTTCCTTCCTCCTTTCCTTCTATGTAAGATATAAATACAATATTTTATATATTGTTATATAGATTACTGTATAATATGTTAGAATCATAGAATCAAAGAGTTGGAAGAGACCTCATGGGCCATCATCCAGTCCAGCCCCATTCTGCCAAGAAGCAGGAATATTGCATTCAAACCACCCCTGACAAATGGCCATCCAGCCTCTGCTTAAAAGCTTCCAAAGAAGGAGCCTCCACCACACTCCGGGGCAGAGAGTTCCACTGCTGAACGGCTCTCACAGTCAGGAAGTTCTTCCTAATGTTCAGATGGAATCTCCTCTCTTGTAGTTTGAAGCCATTGTTCCATTGCGTCCTAGTCTCCAAGGAAGCAGAAAACAAGCTTGCTCCCTCCTCCTCCCTGTGGCTTCCTCTCACATATTTATACATGGCAACCATTTCTCCTCTCAGCCTTCTCTTCAGGCTAAACATGCCCAGCTCCTTAAGCCGCTCCTCATAGGGCTTGTTCTCTAGATCCTTGATCATTTTAGTCGCCCTCCTCTGGACACATTCCAGCTTGTCAATATCTCTCTTGAATTGTGGTGCCCAGAATTGGACACAATATTCCAGGTGTGGTCTAACCAAAGCGGAATAGAGGGGTGGTATCTTTAACACATACAATAATTCCTCTCCATGTATCTCTGCATTGCTTCATTGTAACTTTTATACACACAATTATTTCTTCTCATTACATAACACATTTCTGCCACCCTATAATGTCTTAGTACATACAATCATATCTCCATACATTTCTGCATTTCCATTACATTTTAAATCCATATAATTACTGCTCTTCATTTCATAATATATCTCCGTGATTCTATAATCTTTCCAATACACACATTTACTTCTCTTCATTACTGCATACATTTCATTACTTCTTATTACATATTATTTCTTCATTACCACTTCTATACTTCATTACCTCAATACTTTAACAACCATTACATTTCATAATCATTTCATAACCTTAGGGACCGCCTCTCCTTCTCCCATCATCGGAGGTCGCAAGGACCAGGCGCAGGTGGGCTTTCTCCATTTCTGCCCCTCCTGCCTTAGGGAATTTCTTGCCGCCCTACGTGAGAGCCACGCGTGACTTCGGCCCTTTTACTCTCGCACTTAAGACCTGGCTTTTCACTAGAGCATTCAATCTCTTATGAATTTTTAATTTTTTACAATTTAGGTGTAAAACACCTAGAGCATTCTTGGATGGAGGGCAATTAATAAGTAATTAAATGATGATGATGATGATGATGTGACGCCTGGCTCAAGACCAGTACGTGTGAAAAAGATCTCGGAGCCCTCGTGGACAACAAGTTAAACATGAGCCAGGAATGTGATGTGGCGGCAAAAAAAGCCAATGGGATTTTGGCCTCAGGCATCAATAGGAGCATATGTCTAGATCTAAGGAAATAATGCTACTCCTCTATTCTGCTTTGGTTAGACCACATCTGGAATATTGTGTCCAATTCTGGGCACCACAATTCAAGAGAGATATTGACTCTAAGCTGGAATGTGTCCAGAGGAGGGCAACTAAAATGATCAAGGGTCTGGAGAACAAGCCCTATGAGGAGCGGCTTCAAGAGTTGGGCATGTTTAGCCTGAAGAAGAGAAGGCTGAGAGGAGATATGATAGCCATGTATAAATATGTAAGAGGAAGCCACAGGGAGTAGGGAGCAAGCTTGTTTTCTGCTTCCTTGGAGACGCGGAACAATGGCTTCAAACTACAAGAGAGGAGATTCCATCTGAACCTGAGGAAGAACTTCCTGACTGTGAGAGCCGTTCAGCAGTGGAACTCTCTGCCCTGGAGTGTGGTGGAGGCTCCTTCTTTGGAAGCTTTTAAGCAGAGGCTGGATGGCCATCTGTCAGGGGTGATTTGAATGCAATATTCCTGCTTCTTGGCAGAATGGGGTTGGACTGGATGATGGCCCAGGAGGTCTCTTCCAACTCTTTGATTCTATGATTTCAGTAATGCATGGGTTAGTACATAGAGATGTATAGTATTATTGGTAGAACGTCACTTTTGGAGGTTCCTGTGCTGGCCGGATGAAGAAGGGCTGACAAGCAAGGAACGTGCTTCTTGCAGCGTGCTGAGATGTGAGCGGGTGTGATTGACGGTTCTCTTGTCTATATATTGTGTAAATAGTAAAGAGAAGTGAGATGGCGAACGCTGAGCATTAGATTGTTTTTATTGATTTGAATGTATGGACTGACTGCCTTCATTGTTATAATTGCTGTTTACATGTTTTATCCATTGTTATGTTTATGTTGGCATCGAATTGTGCCTTTTGTAAGCCGCCCTGAGTCCCCCCCTCGGGAGTTGAGAAGGGCGGGGTAGAAGTGCGCGAAATAAATAAATAAGTGCCGTTTCTCAGTGAAAGCTGAATTGAAGGAGTCCGGTGTTTTCTATCATCTTGTGCCTTCAAGCAGAAGCCTGGAAGGCCAAGGAAACTGAGGTAAGGAAGGCGATTTATCTCCGTCTACCAACATAACTTGCATACTATATCTTCTCATATTCCCCACCTTCTCCTTTTTTCTTTCTGTGGTTTATTTGAGGGTTTTTTGTTTGTTTTTTTAAAACAAAACACAAAATAAAAAATTATTTGCCATTTCTGTGGTCTGTGCACGCTGACCGGCTTTGCATAACAGACCTGGCTGAGAGGGTGGGGGTGGTGTTGGGTGGGGATGAGGGTGAACCTTGGCTCTGCCCACCAGGATTCTCTGGTCAGCAGCAGCAGGGGAGGCCTGGATCATAGAATCCAAGAGTTGGAAGAGACCTCATGGGCCATCCAGTCCAACCCCATTCTGCCAAGAAGCAGGAATATTGCATTCAAATCACCCCTGACAAATGGCCATCCAGCCTCTGCTTAAAAGCTTCCAAAGAAGGCGCCTCCACCACACTCCGGGGCAGAGAGTTCCACTGCTGAACGGCTCTCACAGTCAGGAAGTTCTTACTCAGGTTCAGGTGGAATCTCTTCTCTTGAAGTTTGAAGCCATTGTCCCGTTGCGTCCTAGTCTCCAAGGAAGCAGAAAACAAGCTTGCTCCCTCCTCCTCCCTGTGGCTTCCTCTCACATATTTATACATGGCTATCATATCTCCTCTCAGCCTTCTCTTCTTCAGGCTAAACATGCCCAGCTCCTTAAGCCGCTCCTCATAGGGCTTGTTCTCCAGATCCTTGATTATTTGAGTCGCTCTCCTCTGGACACATTCCAGCTTGTCAATAACTCTCTTGAATTGTGGTGCCCAGAATTGGACACAATATTCCAGGTAAAGTGGTCTAACCAAAGCGGAATAGAGCATGGGGAGCATTACTTCCTTAGATCTAGACACTAGGCTCCTCTTGATGGAGGCCAAAATCCCATTGGCTTTTTTTGCCGCCACATCACATTCCTGGCTCATGTTTAACTTGTTGTCCACGAGGACTCCAAGATCTTTTTCACACGTACTGCTCTCGAGCCAGGCGTCACCCAAGGGGCAGGGAAGTGGAGTTGAAGTGGTCTGTCATGATTCCATTCCCCTGAACCAGGTTCCCCATCCCACAGTCAACAGGGTTCGAGTGTATTTACCTAGAGGTGGAGTGGATGAAGGATTAGGGGAAATCCAACCCTAAATAGGGAAACAAGTCGTCCAGGAATACCTGGCCGCTCTAGACCAGTGGTTCTCAACCTTCCTAATGCCGCGACCCCTTAGTACAAGTCCTCATGTTGTGGTGACCCCCAACCATAACGTTATTTTCGTTGCTACTTCATAATTGTAATTTTGCTTCTGTTATGAATTGTAATGTAAATATCTGATAAGCAGGATGTATTTTCAGTCACTGGACCAAATTTGGCACAAATACCCGATACGCCCAAAATTTGAATCCTGGTGGGGTTGGGGGTGATTGATTTTGTCATTTGGTAATCCTGGAGTTGCTGGGATTTATAGTTCACCTTAAATCAAAGAGCCTTCTGAACTCCATCAATGATGGAATTGAATCATACATGGCACACAAAATTCCCATGACCAAGAGAAAATACTGGTAAGGTCTGGTGGAAATTGACCTTGAGTTTTTGGAGTTGTAGTTCACCTATATCCAGAATGTGGACTCAAACAATAATGGATCTGGATCAAACTTGACACAAATACTCAATATGCCCAAATGTGAACACTGGTAGAGAAAATAGACCTTGCCATTTGGGAGTTGTAGTTGTTGGGATTTATAGTTCACCCACAATGAAATAGCATTCTGAACCCCACCAATGATAGAATTTGACCAAACTTTCCACACAGAACCCCCATGACCAACAGAAAATACTGTTTTCTGATGGCCTTAGGCGACCCCTCTGACACCCCCTCGCGACCCCCACAGGGGTCCCGACCCCCAGGTTGAGAAACACTGCTCTAAACAAATTCAAGTCCCACTACACCCAAGAGTACTGAAGGAAGTCATTTCGGAACCACTGGCAATCACCTTGGAGGGTTCTTGGAGAACGGGACAAGTCCCAGCAGGTTGGAGGAGAATTTTATAATTCTTACTCTTCTTACTGGGATTTTACGTGTATTGTTTTTATACTTCAGTCATATCTATCTATCTATCTATCTATCTGGGCTGTCCAAACACGGAAAAAATTGTTTCTAAACTCGATTCGTTTTTAGGGCTTTTTTGCGTTTCATTATTTAAAAGAATTCCGAAATTTTCCTTTAAAAAAGTTCGATATTTACGAAATTTCGGAAATCGTAAAACAATTACGAATCGATTACGAATCGATTCGTTAATGGCGGCCGCGACTGCGCAATACGCTAAAAAAAACTTCTGAAGCTTCCCTCTCCCTCTGTTGTTGACTGTTGGTGTGATAATTATATATTTTTTCACTGAGAAAACAAACAGTAACCCTAAAACTTGCACCAGACATGCGGAAATAATAACGAAACATTTACGAATCAATAACAAATCAATAATGAAACAATTACGAAACGAATTGGAAAAATTCGTTTCGTTTTTTAGTTGCTCCTGAATGGTTCAATATCACTTCGTTATCAAAAAAAATAACAAATTTTTAACGAATTACGAAATTACAAAACGAAACCGCCCAGCCCTACTATCTATCTATAAAAAGGTTGTCGTCGCCATGAGTGGTTTAAAAACAAAAGAACTACTGGGCCAATACCCACCAAATTTGGCAACAAAACCCCTCACCATACAAGGTGTGACCAACAATAATGAAATATAGAAAAACTCTGAAACAACTTACAAATCCTTAATAAAAGGAGAAGCCATCACAGTGCATGCTTGCAGCTGTGGGGGGGGGGGGGGGTGTGCACGTGCATGTAAAAGCTCCTCCATTAAGTTCTTGTGGGTTTTTTGGGGGGCTGAATGGCCATGTTCTAGAGGCGTTCTCTCCTGACATTTCGCCTGCATCTATGGCAAGCATCCTCAGAGGTAGTGAGGTCTGTTGGAACTGGGGAAAAGGGTTTATATATCTGTGGAATGACCAGGGTGAGACAAAGGACTTTTGTCAGTTGGGCTAGGTGTGTGAATGTTTCAATTGACCACCTAGATTAGCATACAATGGGCTGACTGTGCCTGGAGCAAGCTCTTCTTGAAAGGTAATTAGATGTCCCTGCCTGTTTCCTCTCTGCTGTTTTTGCTGTTGCAATTTTTGAATTTTTTAATACTGGTAGCCAGATCTTGTTTATTTTCATGGTTTCCTCCTCTCTGTTGAAATTGTGCACATGCTTCTTGTGGATTTCAATGGCTTCTCTGTGTAGTCTGACCTGGTGGTTGTTGGTGTGGTCCAGCATTTCTGTGTTCTCCAATAATAATACGCTGTGTCCAGGTTGGTTCCTCAGGTGCTCTGCTATGGCTGATTTCTCTGGTTGAAGGAGTCTGCAGTGCCTTCCATGGTCCTTGATTCTTGTTTGGGCAACGCTGTGTTTGGTGGTCCCTATGGACATCTAATTACCTTTCAAGAAGAGTTTGCTCCAGGTTTAATATGTCTAGATACGCTCCATCCACGGCATTCCCCGCATTTACCCGGCTTATAACTCTATCGAAAAAAGAGATCAGATTCTCTTCTGTAGATGCAGGGAACGCCATGGATGGAGCGTATCTAGATATATTTAAAACATTGTCATCAATCCAAATCGCCAATTCCAGTCCGATTCAGCCTCCAAAGTTCTGTCATGCTTGCTGTCCAAAGGCCTGGCTCGAGAGCAGAACGTGTGGAAAGGTCTTGGAGTCCTCCTCGTTGGGAGGAAGGAAGGAAGGAAGGAAGGAAGGAAGGAAGGAAGGAAGGAAGGAAGGGGAGCAGGAGCCAGGAATGCCACGTGGCAGCTAAAAAAGCCAAGGGGGTGTTGGCCTGCACCATGAAGAGCCCAGTGCCCGGATCCAGGGAAGAAGTCCTACTCCCCGTGCTCTCGTCTCTTCTGCCTTGGTCAAACCACGTGACCTGGAATCACACTGTGTCCCATTCTGGGCACCGCCATGGAAGGGAGATGTGGAAGCGGGAACGTGTCTAGGGGAAGAGGGCGACACAAAGGATCCAGGTCTGGAGAACAAGCCCCATGAGGAGCGGCTTCAAGAGCTGGGCATGTTTAGCCTGCAGAAGAGAAGGCTCATGAGGAGGGCCAGGGATCAAGAGGATTAATTGAGGAAGTCAGAGGGAGGAGGGAGCAGGTTTTTTTTCTACCGCGAGTCCCTTTGGGGAGATGGGAGGTGGGGTAAAAAAATAAAGTGGTTATTAGTATTCTTATTATAAAGCCCTAAACGGTCCTGGCCCAGCTTAGCTGTCCAAATGCATCTCCCCCTATGAACCATCTCGGAAGACCACCTGAGGAGGCCCTTCTCTTGATCCCACCACCTTCGCAGGTGTGTCTGGTGGGGACGGGAGACAGGGCCTTCCTTCCTTCTCCGTGGTGGCCCCTCTTTTGGCTGTGGAATTCCCTCCCCAGGGATATTAGATTGGCCCCCTCCCTCTGACCTTCCGCAAGAGAGTCCTTTACCTTCAGGACGCTTGCAGACGCTTGCACCAAACAAAGGCTTTTCAGCTCAGAACGAGCCCTCAGGCAAAGCTTAGAAGGCAATGCTCCAAGTACAAACACACAGTGGCTTACTATATACGTGAGATAACCATACACTCAATTAACTCATCAATTAACTGTGTCAGCTGCAACAGAAACAGCCCTGACCCTTTCCAAAACTTAGGGAAAGTACGTTGCAAACCCTGAGTAGCAAGAGGAGCCCCCACCAGTCACACATGTCCAGAAGCCCTGCCCGTGTCCTCCACAAACTCCATCCCGCAGCCAGGGAACCAGAAGACGTTTCCTTCTGGAGAGGAGAGCAAGGACCCATCTCGATCAAAGAGTGAAGAGTAGAGGCATCACTCTGGCAATGACCATCCGCATAGTAAAAGCAATCGTATTCCCCATAGTAGTCACCTACGGCTGTGAGAGCTGGACCTCAGGGAAGGCTGAGCGAAGGAAGAGAGATGCTTTTGAGCTGTGGTGTTGGAGGAAAGTGCTGAGAGTGCCTTGGACTGCGAGGAGATCCAACCAGTCCATCCTCCAGGAAAGAAAGCCCGACTAAAGCTCACTGGAGGGAAGGGTAGTAGAGGCCAAGAGGAAGTCCTTTGGCCACATCATGGGAAGACAGGAAAGCCTAGAGAAGGCAATGATGCTGGGGGAGTGGGGAGTGGATGGTATCCTGGATTGCCCTTGAAGGAACCCCTGGGGGTGGCCACGGCCGACAGGGAGACACTCTGGCCTAGGACATTACAGGAGGTCACGAAGAGGTGGAAGCGACTCAACGAAGAAACAACTCCATCCTGCCCACCACCTTTCAGGTGGGAAACCTTTCAGTCTAGATTTTCTGTTTTTCCTCCACCAAAGACACCTCCCGGGGTTCCTCTCCCTCTCCATTGAGGTGGAATTTGCATGACCCCGCCCACTGCCTCTCCCTCGACCCTTTCCTATGACACACAGCAAGGAGAGGAATTGATCAGCAAGTGAATACACTGGAGGGTTTTGGGGACTGACTCCTCAGGATGGAAGTTATAGTTCACCCTGCACCAAAACACAGCTCTGTGAGTGGCCCCCACTGACGAGGGGCCTGGACCGCCTTTGCCTCCCAAAACCCCAAGACCGAAGGCAAATATAATGGAGAGCTGTGGGGGGAATGGACCTTGACTGATAGGAATTGTAGTTCACCTGCACCCAGAGAGCCCTGTGAACGTGAACGACGATGATGGGTGTGCCCCAAATTCGGCACGCATGCCCGATAGGCCCAAATTCCCATACCGGTGGGTTTGGGGTGGGATTGGCCTTGGTGTCTGTGAGTTGGGGTTGCTGGGATGTATAGTTCACTTTCACATAGAGAGCCCTGTGAACGCAAACAACAACGATAGATGTGCCCCAAATTCGGCATGCATGCCCGATAGGCCCAAATTCCCATACCGGTGGGTTTGGGGTGGGATTGGCCTTGGCGTCTGTGAGTTGGGGTTGCTGGGATGTATAGTTCACTTTCACCCAGAGAGCCCTGTGGGCGCAAAAAACAACGATGGATCTGCACCAAATTGGGCACGCATGCCCGATAGGCCCAAATTCCCATACCGGTGGGTTTGGGGTGGGATTGCCTTGGCGTATGTGAGTTGGGGTTGCTGGGATGTATAGTTCTCCTGCACCCAGAGAGCCCTGTGGGCGCAAAAAACAATGATGGATCTCCACCAAATTGGGCACGCATGCCCGATAGGCCAAAATTCCCCATACTGGTGGGTTTGGGGTGGGATCGGCCTTGGCGTCTGTGAGTTGGGGTTGCTGGGATGTATAGTTCACCTGCCATCCGAGGCACACAGAACCCCCAGGCCCACCTGGACGTAGTGGAGGGCCTTGGCGGGAGTGCCCCACCACGATGGGAGTTGTAGTCCACCCAGGGAGGGAGCTCATTTGCCCTGACGAACTTGAACTCTTGGTGATGAGAGTTGTAGTCCGCCAGAACCTTCAAAGGAAAACGAGGAGTCCTTCTACTAACCCGGATGTGAGGGATGATGATGGCGCCGAAGGGAGGCCCAGAGCGGAGGGGGCGGGGCCACGGGGCAGTCTCCAGGGCCAGAGCTGCATTCTGATTGGCCCTCAGGGTGATGGGCGGGAAAGCGCTGAGTGAGAGGCGGTGGGCGGGGCCATGGGGCAGTTTCCAGGGGCAGAGCTGCATCCTGATTGGCTCTCAGGATGATGGGCGGGAAAGCGCTGAGTGAGAGGCGGTGGGCGGGGCCATGGGGCAGTCTCCAGGGCCAGAGCTGCATCCTGATTGGCTCTCAGGGTGATGGGCGGGAAAGCGCTGAGTGAGAGGCGGTGGGCGGGGCCATGGGTCAGTCTCCAGGGGCAGAGCTGCATCCTGATTGGCTCTCAGGGTGATGGGCGGGAAAGCGCTGAGGGAGAGGCGGTGGGCGGGGCCATGGGGCAGTCTCCAGGGCCAGAGCTGCATCCTGATTGGCTCTCAGGGTGATGGGCGGGAAAGCGCTGAGGGAGAGGCGGTGGGCGGGGCCATGGGGCAGTCTCCAGGGCCAGAGCTGCATCCTGATTGGCTCTCAGGATGATGGGCGGGAAAGCGCTGAGTGAGAGGCGGTGGGCGGGGCCATGGGGCAGTCTCCAGGGCCAGAGCTGCATCCTGATTGGCTCTCAGGGTGATGGGCGGGAAAGCGCTGAGGGAGAGGCGGTGGGCGGGGCCATGGGGCAGTCTCCAGGGCCAGAGCTGCATCCTGATTGGCTCTCAGGATGATGGGCGGGAAAGCGCTGAGTGAGAGGCGGTGGGCGGGGCCATGGGGCAGTCTCCAGGGCCAGAGCTGCATCCTGATTGGCTCTCAGGGTGATGGGCGGGAAAGCGCTGAGGGAGAGGCGGTGGGCGGGGCCACGCTGAGGGGAGGAGAAGAAGCCGGCGCCATTTTGTGTCACTCCGAGTCAGGGAAGGCCGCCGAGGGTGAGGTAAGCCTGCGACTCGGTCCCGGCAGCAGCAGCAGCTGGAGCGGAGGGGCCTCTTTGGGGAACCCACGCCCCTCGTGGTGGGAGTCAGGCAGTCCGTCTCCAGGCCTCGTCGGTGGGCCTCTCCCCCTCCTCCTCGCGCCCAGCAGGTGAGCCTCAGGGATGGCCGCGGCCTACTGTGTGTGTGTGGGGAGATCCAAGTCTTGACGAGTGGGGGGGGGATGCCTCCAAGGCGAGGGGGAGGGGGTCCGCCTGTCACCCCGAGTGATTGGCAGCCGAGGCGAGGCTGGGCGGGGCTCGTGGGCCTGGCGGGAGAGGAGGGGCTGCGCGACCCCCTCTCTACCTCCCTCCCTCTCTCTCTCTCTCTCTCCTTGGGTGAGGAAAGCAAAGGCCGGAAGGAAGGAAGTCAAAGCCGAGCAGACGGGGCGGTCCCCCATACATCATCAAAACATACAAAGTAAACAGCAGAAATGCAAAGACACAGAATGGGGGGGGGGGGGGCAATGATTCCTGGCTCGAGAGCAGTACGTGTGAAAAAGATCTTGGAGTCCTCGTGGGGAGGAAGGTGAACATGAACCAGGAATGTGATGTGGTGGCAAAAAAAAAGCCAATGGGATGTTGGCCTGCATCAAGAGGAGCCTAGTGCCTAGATCCAGGGAAGTCCTGCTCCCCATGCTCTATTCCGCTTTGGTTAGACCACTTTACCTGGAATATTGTGTCCAATTCTGGGCACCACAATTCAAGAGAGATATTGACAAGCTGGAATGTGTCCAGAGGAAGAGGGCGACTAAAGTGATCCAGGGTCTGGAGAACAAGCCCTATGAGGAGTGGCTTAAGGAGCTGGGCATGTTTAGCCTGAAGAAGAGAAGGCTGAGAGGAGATATGATGAGGGCCATGTATAAATGTGTGAGAGGAAGCCACAGGGAGGAGGGAGCAGATCAAGGGTCTGGAGAACAAGCCCTATGAGGAGCGGCTTAAAGAGCTGGGCATGTTTAGCCTGAAGAGCAGATGGCTGAGAGGAGACATGATGAGGGCCACGTATAAACGTGTGAGAGGAAGCCACAGGGAGGAGGGAATAGATAAAGGGTCTGGAGAACAAGCCCTATGAGGAGCGGCTTAAGGAGCTGGGCATGTTTAGCCTGAAGAAGAGAAGGCTGAGAGGAGACATGATGAGGGTCATGGATCAATATGCGAGGGGAAGCCACAGGGAGGAGGAGGTAGCAAGCTTGTTTTCTGCTTCCTTGGAGACTAGGACGCAAGGGAACAATGGCTTCAAACTACAAGAGAGGAGATTCCACCTGAACATGAGGAAGAACTTCCTGACTGTGAGAGCCGTTCAGCAGTGGAACTCTCTGCCCTGGAGTGTGGTGGAGGCTCCTTCTTTGGAAGCTTTTAAACAGGCTGGATGGCCATCTGTCAGGGGTGCTTTGAATGCAATATTCCTGTTTCTTGGCAGAATGGAGTTGGACTGGATGGCCCATGAGGTCTCTTCCAAATCTTTGATTCTATGATCTATGTCTCTCAAGCCTTTGACTCTGTAAACCATGAGTCCCTATCCCAAGTCAGTGGAAACTTCAGACTGATTCTATGATCTGAGGAAGCCTGGCGTGGGCGTGGCTTGACAGTGTGAGTGCGGGGGGGGGGGGGGGAGCCATGTTATGCACCATAATTTGGGGGAGAGAGGGGGGAGATGGCAGGCCTGGCCTTGCATTCTGGGAGTGGCAGGACAACCAAGCCAGGCCCTTCCCTCTCTCTCATAGAATCCAAGAGTTGGAAGAGACCTCCTGGGCCCTCATCCAGTCCAACCCCATTCTGCCAAGAAGCAGGAATTGCATTCAAATCACCCCTGACAGATAGCCATCCAGCCTCTGCTTAAAAGCTTCCAAAGAAGGCGCCTCCACCACACTCCAGGGCAGAGAGTTCCACTGCTGAACGGCTCTCACAGTCAGGAAGTTCTTCCTCATGTTCAGATGGAATCTCCTCTTTTGTAGTTTGAAGCCATTGTTCCGCGTCCTAGTCTCCAAGGAAGCAAAAAACAAGCTTGCTCCCTCCTCCTCCCTGTGGCTTCCTCTCACATATTCATACATGGCTATCATATCTCCTCCAAGAGGACTCCCAAACTGCGGACCTGTGGCTTCAGTAGGAGTGTAACCCCATCCAGCATAGGTTGCCACCCTATACCCCGATCCAGTTTTCGATCGACCAGGAGGACCTCTGTCTTGTCGGGATTGATCTTCAGCCTGTTCTTCCTCATCCAGACAGCCACAGCAACCAAGCACTCGTCCAGCACCCGAGGGGCTTCCTTGGAATTAGGTGGAAATGAGTAATAGAGTTGTGTGTCATCTGCGTAGAGATGGCACCTAACTCCAAAACTCCGGATGACTTCTCCCAGCGGTTTCATGTAGATGTTAAAAAGCATGGGAGACGGAATAGAGCCTTGTGGGACCCCACCGGTCAAAGGCCAGGGGTCTGAGCAGACATCTCCCAGCTTCACCATCTGGGATCGACCCTCCAGGAAGGACCGGAGCCACAACAGATCCATGCCCCCGAGACCCATCCCAGAGAGTCGGCCCAGAAGGATACCATGATTGATGGTATCGAAAGCCGCTGAGATATCCAAGAGAACCAGCAGAGTCACACTCCCCCTGTCCAGCTCTCTACAGAGGTCATCCACCAAGGCAACCAAAACCGTCTCGGTACCATGGCCAGGCCTGAAACCAGACTGTGACTGATCCAGGTAATTGAGGTCATCTAGAAAACCCTAGATGCCGGCCACATGACCTTGGAGGTGTCTACGGACAACACTGGCTCTTCAGCTTAGAAATGGAGATGAGCACCACACCCCAGAGTCAGACGTGACTGGACTTAATGTCAGGGGACTACCTTTACCTTTTTACCTTTTTAGAAAACCCTGGAGCTGGGAGGCGACCACCCGCTCCAGCACCTTGCCCAAGAAAGGGAGGTTGGAGATTGGTCTGTAATTGCTCGGCACCGTGGAGTCAAGGGAGACCTTTTTGAGGAGTGGACGAACCACAGCCTGTTTTAGTCGAGCTGGAAAGACCCCATGCTCCAGTGATGCATTAATGAGCAACACAAACCAATCAACCAACCCCTCCCTGGCCGATTTAATTAGCCAAGACGGGCAAGGGTCTAGAGCCGACGTGGTTGCTCTCACAGCACCAAGGACCCCCTCCACGGTCTCAGGAAGAACAAGCCTAAAAGAATCCCACAAAGTTGGACAGGCAGATGCCTCAATCACCTCTCCTGGCACTGTGATGAAATTGGAGTCCAGCTCAAGGCGTATCTGAGCAACTTTGCCCGCAAAATGGTGTGCGAACTCGCAACACCGAGTTGTTGGGTCATTGAACTTCTCCTCCACCACAGGTGGATGAAGGAGTCCCCCGACAACCCGAAACAGCTCCGATGATCTATTTGCTGCAGACGCTATATGGGCAGTCGTGAAAGACTCCCTGGCTGCCCGTATAGCCACGGTATATGCCCTAAGAGAGGCTTTAGGTCATGGGAATTCGGCCAGTAGGCTGAGCAGTAAACATATTCATGGGTTCCCTGCTGTTATCGTTAGCCTGTCACCCATGCTACAACATGCTTGAAGTCAAGATTTCATTTATTTGTAACGAGAAATCAATGTTTCACAATATCTGTATCTATATCCAAATACCAAGAAAGACCAAACTTGGCACAGAGAGCCCCCTTGGCCAACTCAACATTCTGGTGAGGTTTGGGGGAGAACAGACTATGGATGATGGGACTTGCAGTGCCTAAACTCACTTTCTGAGACCACTGTGACCCTCATCCAATGATTGATCAAGAACAAAACTTGGCACACACAGCCCCCGCGACCCACTCTCCCGGTGCAATTTGGAGGAGGATGGACCACGTATGATGGGACTCGCAGTACCTTCACTAACTTCCTGAGACCGCTGCGAGCCATATAAATAACTGATAAATCATAGAATCATAGAATCAAAGAGTTGGAAGAGACCTCATGGGCCATCCAGTCCAACCCCATTTGCCAAGAAGCAGGAATATTGCATTCAAATCACCCCTGACAGATGGCCATCCAGTCTCTGCTTAAAAGCTTCCAAAGACGGAGCCTCCACCACACTCCAGGGCAGAGAGTTCCACTGCTGAACGGCTCTCACAGTCAGGAAGTTCTTCCTAATGTTCAGATGGAATCTCCTCTCTCGTAGTCTGAAGCCATGGCTCCACTGCGTCCTAGTCTCCAAGGAAGCAGAAAACAAGCTTGCTCCCTCCTCCTCCCTGTGGCTTCCTCTCACATATTTATACATGGCTATCATATCTCCTCTCAGCCTTCTCTTCTTCAGGCTAAACATGCCCAGTTCCCCAAGCCGCTCCTCATAGGGCTTGTTCTCCAGACCCTTGATCATTTGAGTCTCCCTCCTCTGGACACATTCCAGCTTGTCAATATCTCTCTTGAATTGTGGTGCCCAGAATTGGACACAATATTCCAGGTGTGGTCTAACCAAAGCAGAATAGAGCATGGGGAGCATGACTTCCTTAGATCTAGACACTATGCTCCTCTTGATGCAGGCCAAAATCCCATTGGCTTTTTTTGCCGCCACATCACATTGTTGGCTCATGTTCCCCTTCCTCCCCACGAGGACTCCAAGATCTTTTTCACACGTCCTGCTCTCGAGCCAGGCATTGTCCCCCATTCTGTATCTTTGCATTTCATTTTTTCTGCCAAAGTGGAGTATCTTGCATTTGTCACTGTTGAACTTCATTTTGTTAGTTTTGGCCCATCTCTCTAATCTGTCAAGATTGTTTTGAATCCTGCTCCTGTCCTCTGGACTATTGGCTATCCCTCCCAATGTGTATCAAAGACCAACCTTGATACACAATTCCTTTCTCAAATAACCCGGGCAGCGCCGGGTCCCCAAGCTAGTCTTTTCTATTCTATTCTATTCTATTCTATTCTATTAATATAATAAAAGTCAAAGTTTTTATGCGGCGGACGTGTGGCGGTGTGGAGGAGTATGTGCCAGCATTCTGATTCGCCAGCCTGAAAGTTCCAAGATTCTGATTGGCTGCCGCTGTGGTGCTATTTGCATATGGTCTCTCATTGGCCAGCTTCAATCGGAGCCCCTGGTGAAGAAAAGGGTTCATGGCAGAAACGGGGACATGAGAAGGAAATTTGCATATGGTCTCTGATTGGCCAGCCTCAATTCCGAGATGACAAAGAGAGGAAAGGAAAGGCCAGAGGGGGCTGAGTCAGACAATTACCAATACAGACCAGACTTGGCACACAGAGCCCTTATGACCCACTCAACATCCTACTGCAGTTTGGAGGAGGATGAATCATGGATGATGGGACTTGCAGTACCATCACTCACATTCTGAGACCACTGTTAACCTCATCTAATGACTGACCAGGACCAAACTTGGTACATAGACCTCTCATGACCCATCTTATGTCCTGGTGCGGTTTGGCTGGGGATGGACCATGGATTATGGGACTTGCAGTACCTTTGCTCAATTCTTGAGACCACTGCAACCCTCATCCAATTACTGATAAAGACCAAATTTGGCACACTGAGTCTCCATGACGCACTCTACATTCTGGTGCGGCTTGGAGGAAGATGCACCATGGACGATGGGACTTGCAGTTCCTTCACTCACTTAGTGAAACTACTGAGACCCTCATCCAATGACTGATGAAGACCAAGCTTGGCACACAGAACCCGCATGGCCAACACAACATTCTGGTGAGGTTTGGGGGAGAACAGACTATGGATGATGGGACTTCAAGTACCTCCACTCACTTCCCAAGACTGCTGCAACCCTCATCTAATGACCAATCAAGACCAAACTTGGCACACAAAGCCCCCATGACCCACTCAACATCCTGCTGCAGTTTGGAGGAGGATGAACCATTGATGATGGGACTTGCAGTACCATCACTCATATTTTGAGACCACTATTAACCTCATCCAATGACTGATCAGGACCAAACTTGGCACATAGACCTCTCGTGACCCACTTTACGTCCTGGTGTGGTTTGGCCAGGGATGGACCATGGATTATGGGACTTGCAGTACCTTTGCTCAATTCCTGAGACCACTGCAACCCTCATCCAATTACCGATAAAGACCAAACTTGGCACACTGAGTCTCCATGACGCACTCTACATCCTGGTGCAGTTTGGAGGAGGATGCACCATTGACGATGGGACTTGCAATACCTTCACTCCCTTCCTAAGACCATTACAACTGCCAACAATGATGGATCAGGACCACAATTCACACACAGAGCCCGCATGACCCACTCTACATCCTGGTGCGGTTTGGAAGAATTTGGCAATGGATGATGGCACTTGAAGTCACTTTACTCACTTCCTGAGACCACTGAGACCCTCGCCAATAACTGACCAAGACCAAACTTGGCACACACAGTCCCCATGACCCACTCTACATCCTGGTGCACTTTCGAGGAGGACAGACCATGCATGATGGGACTTCAAGTACCTCCACTCCCCAAGACTGCTGCAACCCTCATCTAATGTCCGATCAAGACCAAACTTGGCACACAGAGCCCCCATGACCCTATCTACATCCTGTTTCAGTTTGGAGGAGGGTGGATCATGGATGATGGGACTTGCAGTATCTTCACTCACTTACTGAAACCACTGTGACTCTAAGCCAATGACTGATCAAGACCAAACTTAGCAAACAGAGCCCCCATGACCCACTCTATATCCTGCTGCTGTTTGGAGGAGGGCGGACGATGGATGATGGGACTTCCAGTACCTTCACTCATTTCCTAAAAACCATGCAACCGTCATCCAATGACCAATAAAGACCAAACTTGGCATACAGATCCACCATTACCCACTTTCTCAAATATCCCAAGCTAGTATAAAATAAATGTTTAACCATATTCCCATGTAAACTGTAGTCTGGCCCTCCAACAGTCTGTGGGACAGTGAACTGCCCCCCTGTTCAAAACGTTTGAGGACCCCTGCACTAAAGGAAGTGTCTCTGAGTCCTGTTTACTTTGCTTTAATAAACTATTGTTTTGAATATACTCCTGTGTCTGGCTCTTTAAGGCATCTGGATTCCGACACACACACACACACAACACATGTATATAGACTGGGCCACAGCAAGGCATGGCAGAGGACAACTATTTATAAAGCAGAAGCTCATTTTGTGAACCTTCCAACAAGCCTGAATGTGAGTTTGAATTAGTCAGGTGGGGAGGCTGGGTCTTGGTTGGCGGCAGGATTCCTTTGGGAACAGACTGGGAATTTGATGGCAGCCGGCCTCTGATTTGGGATGCTCAGGAAGGAGATCTGGAACCCATTGTGGGAGGTAAGCAGCCCAGCACTCTTTGTGTCCCTCAGCATTGAGCACACTGTTTCTCAACCTTTCTAATGTCACAACCCCTTCATACAGTTCCTCGTGTTGTGCTGACACCCAACCACACAATGATTTACGCTGCTCCTTCACAACCACTTCACAACTTGAATTCCACTGCTGTTGTGAATTGTAGTGTAAATATCTGATATGCAGGATGTGTTTTCATTCACTGGACCAAATTTGGCACAAATACCCGATACGCCCAAATTTACTTATATAGGCGATCCCTCGTAGCTCAAGGATGAGGGTCTTCCAGATGTGGTGTCTTGGCGGTGGGTCTGCAGATGGCTGTGGAGCCCTAGTCTTGACCCAATGTTCTCCCAACTTGAGGACATCGGTTTCCAGGTGGCAATAATCTTCACTGCCCAAATTTGAATACAGGTGGGGTTGGGCGGGGGGGGGGGGGTTGATTTTGTCATTTGGGAGTTGTACTTGCTGGGATTTATACTTTACTTTTAATCAAAGAGCATTCCGAACTCCAACAACAATGGAGTTGAACCAAATGTGGCACACAGAACTCCAATGACCAACAGCAAATACTGGAAGGGTTTGGTAGGCATTGGCCTTGAGTTTTGGCATTGTAGTTCACCTACATCCAGAGAGGACTGTGGACTCAGGCTATGATGGAACTGGACCAAACTTGGTACGCATACTCAGTATACCGAAATGTAAACACTGGCAGAGTTTGGGGAGAATAGAGCTTGGCATTTGGGAGTTGTCGTTACTGGGATTTATAGTTCACCTACAATCAAAGAGCACTCTGAACCCAGCCCACAATGGATGTGCACTAAACTTGGCACACTACCTACATGGCCAACATGGAATACTGGTGGGGTTGGGGGGCTGTTTTTTAATCCTGGAAGTTGTAGTTCACAAACACCAAAAAGGAAGGGGACAGGCGGAGAGATCTGCAGCCTTCTCTGGTACCTAAGACCATCAGAAATATGTGTTTTATGATGGCCTTTGGTGACCCCCTTGAAAGCTCCCTTGCTGCCCCCCAAGGGCCCTGCCCCCTAGGTTGGGAAACACTGCCTTATACGGACCTGCCTGGTCACTGAGATCTTCAAGAGAGGCCCTTCCCTTGGTCCCACTTTCATCTCAAACTTGATTGGTGGGAGTGAGAGAGAGGGCCTTCTCGGTGTCTGCCCCTTGACTCTGGAACTCCCTCCTCAAGGAAGCCAAAATGGCCCCTTTCCTTGCTGTTTTCCTTATTGCAAGAGGCTAAAGCTTTTTTTATTCAGGCAGGCTTTCAAGAAGATTTTAAAGATCAATTCAGGGGGTGTTGTGGTTTTTAACATTGAGTATGTTTAATGTTAAGATTTATTATTATTATTATTATTAATGGTTTTTATCTGGGAATTTTTAAATACCGTTTATATTTAATTCTGTTTTAATGTTTGCATCTTTTATGTTTAAATTGTATGCTGATGTTTTATGTTCAGCTGCTTTGAGTATCCGTGAGGAGAGATAAAGCAGGCTATAAATCAATATAAAAATAATAATAATAATAATAATAATCTTTCACTTCTTTCGTAACCAGGTAAATGAGGATTCTATGGAGCCACCTCTTGAATGCAGTAAAGAAACCAATAATATAGGAAGAAGAAATCCTCTCAAGGTGATGATCTTGCAGAATTCTTGACCCAACAGATAAGAAAGAAAAGAGGAGTCAAGTATCTGTATTGCAATTAAACACTCTTATTACTGTTGATATGGCGGAGAAACCCTATACATGTTTGGAGTGTGGAATGAGCTTCACCCGCAGTTCAGGTCTACGTTCACATCAGAGGACTCACACTGGGGAGAAACCCTTTAAATGCCTGGAGTGTGGACAGAACTTCACTCGGAATGGGAGTCTACGTTTACATCAGAGGACTCACACTGGGGAGAAACCCTTTAAATGCCTGGAGTGTGGACAGAGCTTTGCTCGGAATTCACATCTAAGATCACATCAGAAGACTCACACTGGAGAGAATCCATATAAATGCCTGGAGTGTGGACAGAGCTTCACTCACAGTTCAACTCTACATATACATCAAAGGAGTCACACTGGGGAGAAACCCTATACATGCTTGGAGTGTGGACAGAGCTTCACTCAGAATTCAAGTCTACGTTCACATCAGAGGACTCACACTGGGGAGAAACCTTATACATGCCTGGAGTGTGGACAGAGCTTCACTCAGAATGGAAGTCTACGTTCACATCAGAGGACTCACACTGGGGAGAAACCCTTTAAATGCCTAGAGTGTGGAAAGAGTTTCACTCGGAATTCACATCTACGTAGACATCAAAAGACTCACACTGGGGAGAAACCCTTCAAATGCCTGGAGTGTGGAAAGAGTTTCTTTCAGAATTCACATCTGCGTTCACATCAGCAGACTCACACTGGAGAGAACCCATATAAATGCCTAGAATGTGGACAGAGCTTCACTCACAGTTCAACTCTACGTATACATCATAGGACTCACACTGGGGAGAAACCCTATACATGCCTGGAGTGTGGAAAGAGTTTCGCTTGGAATTCAGGTCTACGTTCACATCAAAAGACTCATACTGGGGAGAAACCCTATAAATGCCTAGAGTGTGAACAGAGTTTCACTTATAGTGCAAGTCTACGTTCACATCAAAGAATTCACACTGGGGAGAAACCCTTTAAATGCCTGGAGTGTGGAATGAGCTTCACTGAGAATGGAACTCTACGTAGACATCAAAGGACTCACACTGGGGAGAAACCCTTCAAATGCCTGGAGTGTGGAAAGAGTTTCTTTCAGAATTCACATCTGCGTTCACATCAGCAGACTCACACTGGAGAGAACCCATATAAATGCCTAGAATGTGGACAGAGCTTCACTCACAGTTCAACTCTACGTATACATCAAAGGACTCACACTGGGGAGAAACCCTATACATGCTTGGAGTGTGGAAAGAGCTTCACTCACAGTTCAGCTCTACGTATACATCAAAGGACTCACACTGGGGAGAAACCCTATACATGCTTGGAGTGTGGAAAGAGCTTCACTCACAGTTCAGCTCTACGTATACATCAGCAGACTCACACTGGAGAGAACCCATATAAATGCCTAGAATGTGGACAGAGCTTCACTCACAGTTCATCTCTACGTATACATCAAAGGACTCACACTGGGGAGAAACCCTATACATGCTTGGAGTGTGGAAAGAGCTTCACTCACAGTTCAGCTCTACGTATACATCAAAGGACTCACACTGGGGAGAAACCCTATACATGCTTGGAGTGTGGACAGAGTTTCACTGACAATGGAGGTTTACGTAAACATGAAAGGACACACACTGGGGAGAAACCCTATAACTGCCTGGAGTGTGGAAATAGCTTCACTCGGAATTCACATCTACGATCACATCAGAAGACTCACACTGGGGAGAAACCCTTTAAATGCCTGGAGTGTGGACAGAGCTTCACTCAGAATGGACATCTACGTTCACATCAGAGGACTCACACTGGGGAGAAACCCTATAAATGCCTAGAGTGTGGAAAGAGTTTTTCTCAGAATTCACATCTACATAGACATCAAAGGACTCACACTGGGGAGAAACCCTTTAAATGCCTGGAGTGTGGAAATAGCTTCACTCGGAATTCACATCTACGATCACATCAGAAGACTCATACTGGGGAGAAACCCTTTAAATGCCTGGAGTGTGGACAGAGCTTCACTAAGAATGGAAATCTACGTTCACATCAGAGGACTCACACTGGGGAGAAACCCTTCAAATGCCTGGAGTGTGGGCAATGCTTCACTCAGAATGGAAATTTACGTTCACATCAAAAGACTCACACTGGGGAGAAACCCTTCAAATGCCTGGAGTGTGGAAAGTGTTTCTCTCAGAATGGAAATCTACGTTCACATCAAACGACTCACACTGGGGAGAAACCCTTCAAATGCCTGGAGTGTGGAAAGAGTTTCTCTCAGAATGGAAATCTACGTTCACATCAAAAGACTCACATTCACTGAGAATGGAAGTCTACATACACATCAAAGAATTCACACAGGGGAGAAACCCTATTAATTCCTGCAGTTTGGAAAGAGTTTCACTCAGAGTGATATATAATGTCTATATAAATAAAAATGTTCGTTTGTGCTATTCATAGAACTCAAAAATCCCTGGGGCAATTGGCACCAAATTTGGACACAAGACACCTGACAACCCAATGTATGTTCTCCACTCAAAAAACCCCACGAAAACAAAATACAGAAAGGACTTCTGAACTACATGTTCACAAAGGAGAAACTGCATTGCCCACGAAGAGACCCATGGCCACGCCCCCTCCTTGCGAGGAAACAGCTGTTAAAGCATGAGGAGCCAGATGTGCGTGCATGGCCACACACACACACACACACGTGAGAATGGCACCATGGGGGTAGAGGTGGAGGCTTGCGCGAGGAAGGCCGGCGGATGGGGGAGGGAGTTTAGGAGCCTACCCACTGTCCTCCTCCACTTTCTCTCCTTCCTTATCTGAAACCGCACCACCACCGCTTTAGGAGTGCGGAAGAAGAGGAGGAAGATGATGGATGGGCTCCTAAGTCCCTCCTTTGCCAGCAGAAGCAGCAGCCTTTTCCTCTTGGCTGCCCCCCCTCCCTTTCGTCGCCTCCTTTTCCTCCCAAGATGCCCCGGTGGAAGCAGCAGGTGGGAGGGAGGGAGGGGAGAGGGACTGTTGCCTTCTTCACCAACACTTCCTTGCCTGCCTCCCTTCACTGCAGGGAGGAGGAAAGAAAGAAAGAGGCAGAAACAAGTTTAATTTTTGAATTCTCCCATTCCTCTGCGCCCTGCTCCCTCCTCCTCCTCCTCCAACTTCTTTATTTCCTCCCTCTCTTTCTCTCTCATTTCTGTAGATCTCTCTCCGGCAACACGAGCAGACATTTAACTCTCTCTCTCTCTCTCTTCTATTAACATCCATACCGGGAGGTAGCTCCCTCTGCCACACTCCTTCTCTCCCTCGCTCCCTTCCCTTCTTTCCTCTCCCCTTTTCTTCCTTCCTTTCCTCCCCCCTTCCTTTCCTTCTTTCCCTCCTTCCCTTCCATCCTGTCCTTCCTTCCTTCTTGCTTTCCTTTCCTTCTTTTCCTTCCACCCTCCCTTTCCTCCTCCTTTCCCTTTCTTCATTTCCTTCCCCTTTGTTTCCTTCCCTCCCTCCATTCTTCACCCCCTCCTTCCTTTCCCTCCTTCCTTCTTCCTTCCTTCCTGTCCCTCCTTCTTTCCTTTCCTTCCTTCCCCTCTTTCCCTCCCTCCCTTTTTCCTTCCTTCCTTCTTTCTTTCCTTCTTTCTATGTAAGATATCAATACAATATTTTATATATTGTTATATTCATTACTATATAATATGTTACTATTATATATTACTATATAATACTAATTAAATAGACTTACAGAATAGAGTTGGAAGGAACAGGCAAGAAGTAATGGGAGAAGGAGGGAAAGAGGGAAGGAATGAAGGAGGGAAAGGGGGAAGGAGGGAGGAAAAGAAAGAAAGGGAGAGAAACAAGGAAGGAGAGAAGGAAATAAAAAAGGGAAAGAAGGAAGGATGTAACCAAAGAGCAAAGAAATGGAGGAAAGAAACAGGTAGAGATGGAAGAAAGAAGAAGATAAATAGGAAGGGAAAGAAGTAGAGGAAAGGAAGGAGAAAAAGAGGGAGGGAAGGTTGGCCACAGCAACGCGTGGCGGGTACAGCTAGTAATCTATCTAAATAAAAATGTAATGTTTGTTTGTGTTATTCAGAGAACTCAAAAACCCCTGGATGAATTGGCACCAAATTTGGACACAATACACCTCACAACCCAATGTATGTTCTCCACTCAAAAAACCCACGAAAACAATAAGCAGAAAGGACTGCTGAACTACATGTCCACAAAGGAGAAACTCCATGTCTACAAAGAGACCCATGGCCACGCCCCCTCCTCCTCGCGGGAAACAGCCAGTTGTTAAAGCATGAGGAGCCAGGCATGCGTGTATGCCTCCCTCCCCCCCCCCCCACACACACACACACAAGCGAGAGTGGGCACCATGGGAGTGGAGGGGGAGGCTTGCCGCATGGAGCCCCTTCTCTTTCCCTGCTATGCCAGGAGGGTGGTCTCCTCCACCTTTCCCTGTTGGAAGAGTGGATGGGGTGGGGGTGGGGGGGCTTTCTGTAGACCCTTCTTTCTTTTTTAACTCTTTCCTATCTCTCTGACCTGCTCAGCTGTTTCCAGCAACACAAGCACACATTTAACACACACACACACAGGAGGTAGCTGCCTCTGCCACACTCCACCCGAAAGGACTCCGTTCCCTTCTTTCCTCCCTCCCTTTCTTTCCTTTTATTCCTTTCCTCTCTCCCCTCCTGCTTCGTCTCCCTCCCTCCCTCCTTTCCTTCTTTCCCTCCTTCCCTTCCTTCCTGTCCCTCCTTTCTTCTTCCTTTCCTTCCTCCCTCCCTTCCTTTCCTCCTTCTTTCCCTTTCTTCATTTCCTTCTCCTTCATTTCCTTCCCTCCCTCCTTTCTTCACCCACCTCCTTCCTTCTCTTTCCTTTCCTTCCTTCTTTCCTTCCTCCTTTCCTTCTATGTAAGATATAAATACAATATTTTATATATTGTTATATAGATTACTATATAATATGTTAGAATCATAGAATCCTAGAGTTGGAAGAGACCTCATGGGCCATCATCCAGTCCAACCCCATTCTGCCAAGAAGCAGAAATATTGCATTCAAATCACCCCTGACAGATGGCCATCCAGCCTCTGTTTCAAAGCTTCCAAAGAAGGAGCCTCCACCACACTCCCTCCGGGGCAGAGAGTTCCACTGCTGAACGGCTCTCACAGTCAGGAAGTTCTTCCTAATGTTCAGATGGAATCTCCTCTCTTGTAGTTTGAAGCCATTGTTCCATTGCGTCCTAGTCTCCAAGGAAGCAGAAAACAAGCTTGCTCCCTCCTCCTCCCTGTGGCTTCCTCTCACATATTCATACATGGCTATCATGTCTCCTCTCAGCCTTCTCTTCTTCAGGCTAAACATGCCCAGTTCCCTAAGCCGCTCCTCATAGGGCTTGTTCTCCAGACCCTTGATCATTTGAGTCTCCCTCCTCTGGACACATTCCAGCTTAGAGTCAATATCTCTCTTGAATTGTGGTGCCCAGAATTGGACACAATATTCCAGGTAAAGTGGTCTAACCAAAGCAGAATAGAGGGGTGGTATCTTTAACACATACAATAATTCCTCTCCATGTATCTCTGCATTGCTTCATTGTAACTTTTATACACACAATTATTTCTTCTCATTACATAACACATTTCTGCCACCCTATAATGTCTTAGTACATACAATCCTATCTCCATACATTTCTGCATTTCCATTACATTTTAAATCCATATAATTACTGCTCTTCATTTCATAATATATCTCCGTGATTCTATAATCTTTCCAATACACACATTTACTTCTCTTCATTACTGCATACATTTCATTACTTCTTATTACATATTATTTCTTCATTACCACTTCTATACTTCATTACCTCAATACTTTAACAACCATTACATTTCATAATCCTTTCATAACCTTAGGGACCGCCTCTCCTTCTCCCATCATCGGAGGTCGCAAGGACCAGGCGCTGGTGGGCTTTCTCCATTTCTGCCCCTCCTGCCTTAGGGAATTCCTTGCCGCCCTACATGAGAGCCACGCGTGACTTCGGGCCTTTTACTCTCGCACTTAAGACCTGGCTTTTCACTAGAGCATTCGATCTCTATGAACTTTTAATTTTTTACAATTTAGCTGTAAATCACCTAGAGCATTCTTGGATGGAGGGCGATTAATAAGTAATTAAATGATGATGATGATGATGATGATGTGACGCCTGGCTCGAGAGCAGTACGTGTGAAAAAGATCTTGGAGTCCTCGTGGACAACAAGTTAAACATGAGCCAGGAATGTGACGTGGCGGCAAAAAAAGCCAATGGGATTTTGGCCTGCATCAATAGGAGCATAGTGTCTAGATCTAAGGAAATAATGCTACTCCTCTATTCTGCTTTGGTTAGACCACATCTGGAATATTGTGTCCAATTCTGGGCACCACAATTCAAGAGAGATATTGACTCTAAGCTGGAATGTGTCCAGAGGAGGGCAACTAAAATGATCAAGGGTCTGGAGAACAAGCCCTATGAGGAGCGGCTTCAAGAGTTGGGCATGTTTAGCCTGAAGAAGAGAAGGCTGAGAGGAGATATGATAGCCATGTATAAATATGTAAGAGGAAGCCACAGGGAGTAGGGAGCAAGCTTGTTTTCTGCTTCCTTGGAGACGCGGAACAATGGCTTCAAACTACAAGAGAGGAGATTCCATCTGAACCTGAGGAAGAACTTCCTGACTGTGAGAGCCGTTCAGCAGTGGAACTCTCTGCCCTGGAGTGTGGTGGAGGCTCCTTCTTTGGAAGCTTTTAAGCAGAGGCTGGATGGCCATCTGTCAGGGGTGATTTGAATGCAATATTCCTGCTTCTTGGCAGAATGGGGTTGGACTGGATGATGGCCCAGGAGGTCTCTTCCAACTCTTTGATTCTATGATTTCAGTAATGCATGGGTTAGTACATAGAGATGTATAGTATTATTGGTAGAACGTCACTTTTGGAGGTTCCTGTGCTGGCCGGAGGAAGAAGGGCTGACAAGCAAGGAACGTGCTTCTTGCAGCGTGCTGAGATGTGAGCGGGTGTGATTGACGGTTCTCTTGTCTATATATTGTGTAAATAGTAAAGAGAAGTGAGATGGCGAACGCTGAGCATTAGATTGTTTTTATTGATTTTAATGTATGGACTGACTGCCTTCATTGTTATAATTGCTGTTTACATGTTTTATCCATTGTTATGTTTATGTTGGCATTGAATTGTGCCTTTTGTAAGCCGCCCTGAGTCGTCCCCCCCCCCCCTCGGGGGTTGAGAAGGGCGGGGTAGAAATGCGCGAAATAAATAAATAAGTGCCGTTTCCCAGTGAAAGCTGAATTGAAGGACTCCAGTGTTTTCTATCATCTTGTGCCTTCAAGCAGAAGCCTGGAAGGCCAAGGAAACTGAGGTAAGGAAGGCGATTTATCTCAATCTACCAACATAACTTGCATACTATATCTTCTCATATTCCCCACCTTCTCCTTTTTTCTTTCTGTGGTTTATTTGAGGGTTTTTTGTTTGTTTTTTTAAAACAAAAAACAAAATAAAAAATTATTTGCCATTTCTGTGGTCATTAGAAAGGACTTGATTCTGAGTGAGCACGCTGACCGGCTTTGCATAACAGACCTGGCTGAGAGGGTGGGGGTGGTGTTGGGTGGGGATGAGGGTGAACCTTGGCTCTGCCCACCAGGATTCTCTGGTCAGCAGCAGCAGGGGAGGCCTGGATCATAGAATCCAAGAGTTGGAAGAGACCTCATGGGCCATCCAGTCCAACCCCATTCTGCCAAGAAGCAGGAATATTGCATTCAAATCACCCCTGACAAATGGCCATCCAGCCTCTGCTTAAAAGCTTCCAAAGAAGGCGCCTCCACCACACTCCGGGGCAGAGAGTTCCACTGCTGAACGGCTCTCACAGTCAGGAAGTTCTTACTCAGGTTCAGGTGGAATCTCTTCTCTTGAAGTTTGAAGCCATTGTCCCGTTGCGTCCTAGTCTCCAAGGAAGCAGAAAACAAGCTTGCTCCCTCCTCCTCCCTGTGGCTTCCTCTCACATATTTATACATGGCTATCATATCTCCTCTCAGCCTTCTCTTCTTCAGGCTAAACATGCCCAGCTCCTTAAGCCGCTCCTCATAGGGCTTGTTCTCCAGATCCTTGATTATTTGAGTCGCTCTCCTCTGGACACATTCCAGCTTGTCAATAACTCTCTTGAATTGTGGTGCCCAGAATTGGACACAATATTCCAGGTAAAGTGGTCTAACCAAAGCGGAATAGAGCATGGGGAGCATTACTTCCTTAGATCTAGACACTAGGCTCCTCTTGATGGAGGCCAAAATCCCATTGGCTTTTTTTGCCGCCACATCACATTCCTGGCTCATGTTTAACTTGTTGTCCACGAGGACTCCAAGATCTTTTTCACACGTACTGCTCTCGAGCCAGGCGTCACCCAAGGGGCAGGGAAGTGGAGTTGAAGTGGTCTGTCATGATTCCATTCCCCTGAACCAGGTTCCCCATCCCACAGTCAACAGGGTTCGAGTGTATTTACCTAGAGGTGGAGTGGATGAAGGATTAGGGGAAATCCAACCCTAAATAGGGAAACAAGTCGTCCAGGAATACCTGGCCGCTCTAGACCAGTGGTTCTCAACCTTCCTAATGCCGCGACCCCTTAGTACAAGTCCTCATGTTGTGGTGACCCCCAACCATAACGTTATTTTCGTTGCTACTTCATAATTGTAATTTTGCTTCTGTTATGAATTGTAATGTAAATATCTGATAAGCAGGATGTATTTTCAGTCACTGGACCAAATTTGGCACAAATACCCGATACGCCCAAAATTTGAATCCTGGTGGGGTTGGGGGTGATTGATTTTGTCATTTGGTAATCCTGGAGTTGCTGGGATTTATAGTTCACCTTAAATCAAAGAGCCTTCTGAACTCCATCAATGATGGAATTGAATCATACATGGCACACAAAATTCCCATGACCAAGAGAAAATACTGGTAAGGTCTGGTGGAAATTGACCTTGAGTTTTTGGAGTTGTAGTTCACCTATATCCAGAATGTGGACTCAAACAATAATGGATCTGGATCAAACTTGACACAAATACTCAATATGCCCAAATGTGAACACTGGTAGAGAAAATAGACCTTGCCATTTGGGAGTTGTAGTTGTTGGGATTTATAGTTCACCCACAATGAAATAGCATTCTGAACCCCACCAATGATAGAATTTGACCAAACCTTCCACACAGAACCCCCATGACCAACAGAAAATACTATGTTTTCTGATGGCCTTCGGCGACCCCTCTGACACCCCCTCGCGACCCTCACAGGGGTCCCGACCCCCATGTTGAGAAACACTGCTCTAAAGGAATTCAAGTCCACTACACCCAAGAGTACTGAAGGAAGTCATTTCGGAACCACTGGCAATCACCTTGGAGGGTTCTTGGAGAACGGGACAAGTCCCAGCAGGTTGGAGGAGGGCAAATGTGGTCCTTCTCTCTCTTCAGGAAGGGAAAGGAGGACGACAACCAAAGCATTACCATTTGGCAAGCCTCACATCGACACCAAGCAAGAGTCTGGAAAACATCATTAAGGAAGGGGTCTGCAAACACTTAGAAAGGAGTGCCCTTTGTTACCGCAGAGAGCCAGCTTATTCGCAGCTTCTCCAGTGTTTTCGAGTGTTTTATTGTAATTATGTACTTTGATATTTTACGGATTGTATGTGTTTCTATGGTTGGAATCTGGGCTGAGTCCCTCTAATGAGGTGAGAAGCTTGGTATATAAAACTTTGAAATAAATAAATAAATACTGCATTTCAGGACATTTTATAATTCTTACTCTTTTTACTGGGATTTTACGTGTATTGTTTTTATACTTCAGTCATATCTATCTATCTATCTGGGCTGTCCAAACACGGAAAAAATTGTTTCTAAACTCGATTCGTTTTTAGGGGTTTTTTTGCGTTTCGTTATTTAAAAGAATTCCGAAATTTTCCTTTAAAAAAGTTCGATATTTACGAAATTTCGGAAATCGTAAAACAATTACGAATCGATTACGAATCGATTCGTTAATGGCGGCCGCAATCGTGCAATACGCTAAAAAAAACTTCTGAAGCTTCCCTCTCCCTCTGTTGTTGACTGTTGGTGTGATAATTATATTTTTTTTCACTGAGAAAACAAACAGTAACCCTAAAACTTGCACCAGACATGTGGAAATAATAATGAAACATTTACGAATCAATAACAAATCAATAATGAAACAATTACGAAACAATTACGAAACGAATTGGAAAAATTCGTTTCGTTTTTTAGTTGCTCCTGAATGGTTCAATATCGCTTCGTTATCAAAAAAAAATAACAAATTTTTAACGAATTACGAAATTACGAAACCGCCCAGCCCTACTATCTATCTATAAAAAGGTTGTCGTCGCCATGAGTGGTTTAAAAACAAAAGAACTACTGGGCCAATACCCACCAAATTTGGCAACAAAACCCCTCACCATACAAGGTGTGACCAACAATAATGAAATATAGAAAAACTCTGAAACAACTTACAAATCCTTAATAAAAGGAGAAGCCATCACAGTGCATGCTTGCAGCTGTGGGGGGGGGGGGGTGTGCACGTGCATGTAAAAGCTCCTCCATTAAGTTCTTGTGGGTTTTTTGGGGGGCTGAATGGCCATGTTCTAGAGGCGTTCTCTCCTGACATTTCGCCTGCATCTATGGCAAGCATCCTCAGAGGTAGTGAGGTCTGTTGGAACTAGGAAAAAGGGTTTATATATCTGTGGAATGACCAGGGTGAGACAAAGGACTTTTGTCAGTTGGGCTAGGTGTGTGAATGTTTCAATTGACCACCTAGATTAGCATACAATGGGCTGACTGTGCCTGGAGCAAGCTCTTCTTGAAAGGTAATTAGATGTCCCTGCCTGTTTCCTCTCTGCTGTTTTTGCTGTTGCAATTTTTGAATTTTTTAATACTGGTAGCCAGATCTTGTTTATTTTCATGGTTTCCTCCTCTCTGTTGAAATTGTGCACATGCTTCTTGTGGATTTCAATGGCTTCTCTGTGTAGTCTGACCTGGTGGTTGTTGGTGTGGTCCAGCATTTCTGTGTTCTCCAATAATAATACGCTGTGTCCAGGTTGGTTCCTCAGGTGCTCTGCTATGGCTGATTTCTCTGGTTGAAGGAGTCTGCAGTGCCTTCCATGGTCCTTGATTCTTGTTTGGGCAACGCTGTGTTTGGTGGTCCCTATGGACATCTAATTACCTTTCAAGAAGAGTTTGCTCCAGGTTTAATATGTCTAGATACGCTCCATCCACGGCATTCCCCGCATTTACCCGGCTTATAACTCTATCGAAAAAAGAGATCAGATTCTCTTCTGTAGATGCAGGGAACGCCATGGATGGAGCGTATCTAGATATATTTAAAACATTGTCATCAATCCAAATCGCCAATTCCAGTCCGATTCAGCCTCCAAAGTGCTGTCATGCTTGCTGTTCAAAGGCCTGGCTCGAGAGCAGAACGTGTGGAAAGGTCTTGGAGTCCTCCTCGTTGGGAGGAAGGAAGGAAGGAAGGAAAGAAGGAAAGAAGGAAAGAAGGAAGGAGCAGGAGCTAGGAATGCCACGCGGCAGCTAAAAAAGCCAAGGGGGTGTTGGCCTGCATCATGAAGAGCCCAGTGCCTGGATCCAGGGAAGAAGTCCTGCTCCCCGTGCTCTCGTCTCTTCTGCCTTGGTCAAACCACGTGACCTGGAATCACACTGTGTCCCATTCTGGGCACCGCCATGGAAGGGAGATGTGGAAGCGGGAATGTGTCCAGGGGAAGAGGGCGACACAAAGGATCCAGGTCTGGAGAACAAGCCCCATGAGGAGCGGCTTCAAGAGCTGGGCATGTTTAGCCTGAAGAAGAGAAGGCTCATGAGGAGGGCCAGGGATCAAGAGGATTAATTGAGGAAGTCAGAGGGAGGAGGGAGCAGGTTTCTTTTCTACCGCGAGTCCCTTTGGGGAGATGGGAGGTGGGGTATAAAAATAAAGTGGTTATTAGTATTCTTATTATAAAGCCCTAAACGGTCCTGGCCCAGCTTAGCTGTCCAAATGCATCTCCCCCTATGAACCATCTCGGAAGACCACCTGAGGAGGCCCTGCTCTTGATCCCACCACCTTCGCAGGTGTGTCTGGTGGGGATGGGAGACAGGGCCTTCCTTCCTTCTCCGTGGTGGCCCCTCTTTTGGCTGTGGAATTCCCTCCCCAGGGATATTAGATTGGCCCCCTCCCTCTGACCTTCCGCAAGAGAGTCCTTTACCTTCAGGACGCTTGCAGAACGGCTCTGGCACCAAACAAAGGCTTTTCAGCTCAGAACGAGCCCTCAGGCAAAGCTTAGAACGCAATGCTCCAAGTACAAACACACAGTGGCTTACTATATACGTGAGATAACCATACACTCAATTAACTCATCAATTAACTGTGTCAGCTGCAACAGAAACAGCCCTGATCCTTTCCAAAACTTAGGGAAAGTACGTTGCAAACCCTGAGTAGCAAGAGGAGCCCCCACCAGTCACACATGTCCAGAAGCCCTGCCCGTGTCCTCCACAAACTCCATCCCGCAGCCAGGAAACCAGAAGACGTTTCCTTCTGGAGAGGAGAGCAAGGACCCATCTCGATCAAAGAGTGAAGAGTAGAGGCATCACTCTGGCTATGACGATCCGCATAGTAAAAGCAACCATATTCCCCATAGTAGTCACCTACGGATGCGAGGGCTGGACCTCAGGGAAGGCTGAGCAAAGGAAGAGAGACGCTTTGGAGCTGTGGTGCTGGAGGAAAGTGCTGAGAGTGCCTTGGACCGCGAGAAGATCCAACCAGTCCATCCTCCAGGAAAGAAAGCCCGACTAAAGCTCACTGGAGGGAAGGAGAGGAGAGGCCAAAAGGAAGTCCTTTGGCCACATCATGGGAAGACAGGACAGCTTGGAGAAGGCAATGATGCTGGGGGAATGGGGAGTGGATGGTATCCTGGATTGCCCTTGAAGGAACCCCTGGGGGTGGCCACGGCCGACAGGGAGACACTCTGGCCTGGGACATTCCAGGAGGTCACGAAGAGGTGGAAGCGACTCAACGAAGAAACAACTCCATCCTGCCCACCACCTTTCAGGCGGGAAACCTTTCAGTCTAGATTTTCTGTTTTTCCTCCACCAAAGACACCTCCCGGGGTTCCTCTCCCTCTCCATTGGGGTGGAATTTGCATGACCCTGCCCACTGCCTCTCCCTCGACCCTTTCTATGGCACACAGCAAGGAGAGGAATTGATCAGCAAGTGAACATTTTGGAAGGGTTTGGGGGACTGACTCCTCAGGATGGAAGTTGTAGTTCACCCTGCACCAAAACACAGCTCTGTGAGTGGCCCCCACTGACGAGGGGCCTGGACCGCCTTTGCCTCCCAAAACCCCAAGACCGAAGGCAAATATAATGGAGAGCTGTGGGGGGAATGGACCTTGACTGAGAGGAATTGTAGTTCACCCGCACCCAGAGAGCCCTCTGAACGCAGACGACGACGATGGGTCTGCACCAGATTGGGCACAGATGCCCGATAGGCCCAAATTCCCATACTGGTGAGTTTGGGGCGGGATCGGCCTTGGCATATGTGAATTGGGGTTGCTGGGATGTATAGTTCACTTGCATGCAGAGAGCCCTGTGGACGCAAAAAACAATGATGGATCTGCACCAAATTGGGCACGCATGCCCGATAGGCCACAATTCCAATAATGGTGGGTTTGGGGTGGGATTGGCCTTGACGTCTGTGAGTTGGGGTTGCTGGGATGTATAGTTCACTTGCACCCAGAGAGTCCTGTGGACGCAAACAACAATGATGGATGTGCCCCAAATTCGGCACACATGCCCGATAGGCCCAAATTCCCATACTGGTGGGTTTGGGGTGGGATTGGCCTTAGCGTCTGTGAGTTGGGGTTGCTGGGATGTATAGTTCACTTGCACCCAGAGAGCCCTGTGGACGGAAAAAACAACGATGGATCTGCACCAAATTGGGCACGCATGCCCAATAGGCCCAAATTCCCATACTGGCGGGATTGGGGCGGGATTGGCCTTGGCGTCTGTGAGTTGGGGTTGCTGGGATGTGTAGTTCACCTGCCATCCGAGGCACACAGAACCCCCAGGCCCACCTGGACGTAGTGGAGGGCCTTGGCGGGAGTGCCCCACCACGATGGGAGTTGTAGTCCACCCTGCGGCCGGAGAGCATACGGGAGGGAGGGAGCTCATTTGCCCTGACGAACTTGAACTCTTGGTGATGGGCGTTGTAGTCCGCCCAGAACCTTCAAAGGAAAACGAGGAGTCCTTCTATTAACCCGGATGTGAGGGATGATGATGGCGCTGAGGAGGCCGAAGGCAGGACTAGAGCGGAGGGGGCGGGGCCACAGGGAGTCTCCAGGGCCAGAGCTGCATCCTGATTGGCCCTCAGGGTGATGGGCGGGAAAGCGCTGAGGGAGAGGCGGTGGGCGGGGCTACCGGGCAGTCTCCAGGGCCAGAGCTGCATCCTGATTGGCCCTCAGGGTGATGGGCGGGAAAGCGCTGAGGGAGAGGCGGTGGGCGGGGCTACCGGGCAGTCTCCAGGGCCAGAGCTGCATCCTGATTGGCTCTCAGGATGATGGGCGGGAAAGCACTGAGGGAGAGGCGGTGGGCGGGGCCATGGGGCAGTCTCCAGGGCCAGAGCTGCATCCTGATTGGCTCTCAGGGTGATGGGCGGGAAAGCGCTGAGGGAGAGGCGGTGGGCGGGGCCACGCTGAGGGGAGGAGAAGAAGCCGGCGCCATTTTGTGTCACTCCGAGTCAGGGAAGGCCGCCGAGGGTGAGGTAAGCCTGCGACTCGGTCCCGGCAGCAGCAGCAGCTGGAGCGGAGGGGCCTCTTTGGGGAACCCACGCCCCTCGTGGTGGGAGTCAGGCAGTCCGTCTCCAGGCCTCGTCGGTGGGCCTCTCCCCCTCCTCCTCGCGCCCAGCAGGTGAGCCTCAGGGATGGCCGCGGCCTACTGTGTGTGTGTGGGGAGATCCAAGTCTTGACGAGTGGGGGGGGGATGCCTCCAAGGCGAGGGGGAGGGGGTCCGCCTGTCACCCCGAGTGATTGGCAGCCGAGGCGAGGCTGGGCGGGGCTCGTGGGCCTGGCGGGGGAGGAGGGGCTGCGCGGCCCCCTCTCTACCTCCCTCCCTCTCTCTCTCTCTCCTTGGGTGAGGAAAGCAAAGGCCGGAAGGAAGGAAGTCAAAGCCGAGCAGACGGGGCGGTCCCCCATACATCATCAAAACATACAAAGTAAACAGCAGAAATGCAAAGAGACAGAATGGGGGGCAATGATTCCTGGCTCGAGAGCAGTAGGTGTGGAAAAGATCTTGGAGTCCTCGTGGGGAGGAAGGTGAACATGAGCCAGGAATGGGATGTGGGGGCAAAAAAAGCCAATGGGATTTTTGGCCTGCATTAATAGGAGCCTAGTGTGTAGGTCCAGGGAAGTCCTGCTCCCCATGCTCTATTCCGCTTTGGTTAGACCACTTTACCTGGAATATTGTGTCCAATTCAAGAGAGATATTGACTCTAAGCTGGAATGTGTCCAGAGGAAGAGGGCGACTAAAGTGATCCAGGGTCTGGAGAACAAGCCCTATGAGGAGCGGCTTAAAGAGCTGGGCATGTTTAGCCTTCAGAAGAGAAGGCTGAGAGGAGATATGATGAGGGCCGTGTATAAATGTGTGAGAGGAAGCCACAGGGAGGAGGGAGTAGATAAAGGGTCTGGAGAACAAGCCCTATGAGGAGCGGCTTAAGGAGCTGGGCATGTTTAGCCTTCAGAAGAGAAGGCTGAGAGGAGATATGATGAGGGCCATGTATAAATGTGTGAGAGGAAGCCACAGGGAGGAGGGAGTAGATAAAGGGTCTGGAGAACAAGCCCTATGAGGAGCGGCTTAAGGAGCTGGGCATGTTTAGCCTGAAGAAGAGAAGGCTGAGAGGAGACATGATGAGGGCCATGTATATATATGCGAGGGGAAGCCACAGGGAGGAGGAGGGAGCAAGCTTGTTTTCTGCTTCCTTGGAGACTAGGACGCAAGGGAACAATGGCTTCAAACTACAAGAGAGGAGATTCCACCTGAACATGAGGAAGAACTTCCTAACTGGGAGAGCCGTTCAGCAGTGGAACTCTCTGCCCTGGAGTGTGGTGGAGGCTCCTTCTTTGGAAGCTTTTAAACAGGCTGGATGGCCATCTGTCAGGGGTGCTTTGAATGCAATATTCCTGTTTCTTGGCAGAATGGAGTTGGACTGGATGGCCCATGAGGTCTCTTCCAAATCTTTGATTCTATGATCTATGTCTCTCAAGCCTTCGACTCTGTAAACCATGAGTCCCTATCCCAAGTCAGTGGAAACTTCAGACTGATTCTATGATCTGAGGAAGCCTGGCGTGGGCGTGGCTTGATGGTGTGAGTGCGGGGGGAGGGGAAGCCATGTTATGCACCATAATTTGGGGGAGAGAGGGGGGAGATGGCAGGCCTGGCCTTGCATTCTGGGAGTGGCAGGACAACCAAGCCAGGCCCTTCCCTCTCTCTCATAGAATCCTAGAGTTGGAAGAGACCTCCTGGGCCCTCATCCAGTCCAACCCCATTCCGCCAAGAAGCAGGAATTGCATTCAAATCACCCCTGACAGATAGCCATCCAGCCTCTGCTTAAAAGCTTCCAAAGAAGGAGCCTCCACCACACTCCAGGGCAGAGAGTTCCACTGCTGAACGGCTTTCACAGTCAGGAAGTTCTTCCTAATGTTCAGATGGAATCTCCTCTCTTGTAGTTTGAAGCCATTGTTCCGCGTCCTAGTCTCCAAGGAAGCAAAAAACAAGCTTGCTCCCTCCTCCTCCCTGTGGCTTCCTCTCACATATTTATACATGGCTATCATATCTCCTCCAAGAGGACTCCCAAACTGCGGACCTGTGGCTTCAGTAGGAGTGTAACCCCATCCAGCATAGGTTGCCACCCTATATCCCGATCCAGTTTTCGATCAACCAGAAGGACCTCTGTCTTGTCGGGATTGATCTTCAGCCTGTTCTTCCTCATCCAGACAGCCACAGCAACCAAGCACTCGTCCAGCACCCGAGGGGCTTCCTTGGAATTAGGTGGAAATGAGTAATAGAGTTGTGTGTCATCTGCGTAGAGATGGCACCTAACTCCAAAACTCCGGATGACTTCTCCCAGCGGTTTCATGTAGATGTTAAAAAGCATGGGAGACGGAATAGAGCCTTGTGGGACCCCACCGGTCAAAGGCCAGGGGTCTGAGCAGACATCTCCCAGCTTCACCATCTGGGATCGACCCTCCAGGAAGGACCGGAGCCACAACAGATCCGTGCCCCCGAGATCCATCCCAAAGAGTCGGCCCAGAAGGATACCATGATTGATGGTATCGAAAGCCACTGAGATATCCAAGAGAACCAGCAGAGTCACACTCCCCCTGTCCAGCTCTCTACAGAGGTCATCCACCAAGGCAACCAAAACCGTCTCGGTGCCTTGGCCAGGCCTGAAACCAGACTGTGACTGATCCAGGTAATTGAGGTCATCTAGAAAACCCTAGATGCCGGCCACATGACCTTGGAGGTGTCTACGGACAACACTGGCTCTTCATCTTAGAAATGGAGATGAGCACCACACCCCAGAGTCAGACGTGACTGGACTTAATGTCAGGGGACTACCTTTACCTTTTTACCTTTTTAGAAAACCCTGGAGCTGGGAGGCGACCACCCGCTCCAGCACCTTGCCCAAGAAAGGGAGGTTGGAGATTGGTCTGTAATTGCTCGGCACCGTGGAGTCAAGGGAGACCTTTTTGAGGAGTGGACGAACCACAGCCTGTTTTAGTCGAGCTGGAAAGACCCCCTGCTCCAGTGATGCATTAATGAGCAACACAAACCAATCAACCAACCCCTCCCTGGCCAATTTAATTAGCCAAGACGGGCAAGGGTCTAGAGCCGACGTGGTTGCTCTCACAGCACCAAGGACCCCCTCCACAGTCTCAGGAAGAACAAGCCTAAAAGAATCCCACAAAGTTGGACAGGCAGATGCCTCAATCACCTCTCCTGGCACTGTGATGAAATTGGAGTCCAGCTCAAGGCGTATCTGAGCAACTTTGCCCGCAAAATGGTGTGCGAACTCGCAACACCGAGTTGTTGGGTCATTGAAGTTCTCCTCCACCACAGGTGGATGAAGGAGTCCCCCGACAACCCAAAACAACTCCGATGATCTATTTGCTGCAGACGCCATATGGGCAGTCGTGAAAGACTCCCTGGCTGCCCGTATAGCCACGGTATATGCCCTAAGAGAGGCTTTAGGTCATGGGAATTCGGCCAGTAGGCTGAGCAGTAAACATATTCATGGGTTCCCTGCTGTTATCGTTAGCCTGTCACCCATGCTACAACATGCTTGAAGTCAAGATTTCATTTATTTGTAACGAGAAATCAATGTTTCACAATATCTGTATCTATATCCAAATACCAAGAAAGACCAAACTTGGCACAGAGAGCCCCCTTGGCCAACTCAACATTCTGGTGAGGTTTGGGGGAGAACAGACTATGGATGATGGGACTTGCAGTGCCTAAACTCACTTTCTGAGACCACTGTGACCCTCATCCAATGATTGATCAAGAACAAAACTTGGCACACACAGCCCCCGCGACCCACTCTCCCGGTGCAATTTGGAGGAGGATGGACCACGTATGATGGGACTCGCAGTACCTTCACTAACTTCCTGAGACCGCTGCGAGCCATATAAATAACTGATAAATCATAGAATCAAAGAGTTGGAAGAGACCTCATGGGCCATCCAGTCCAACCCCATTCTGCCAAGAAGCAGGAATATTGCATTCAAATCACCCCTGACAGATGGCCATCCAGTCTCTGCTTAAAAGCTTCCAAAGACGGAGCCTCCACCACACTCCAGGGCAGAGAGTTCCACTGCTGAACGGCTCTCACAGTCAGGAAGTTCTTCCTAATGTTCAGATGGAATCTCCTCTCTTGTAGTTTGAAGCCATGGCTCCACTGCGTCCTAGTCTCCAAGGAAGCAGAAAACAAGCTTGCTCCCTCCTCCCTGTGGCTTCCTCTCACATATTTATACATGGCTATCATATCTCCTCTCAGCCTTCTCTTCTTCAGGCTAAACATGCCCAGCTCCCCAAGCCACTCCTCATAGGGCTTGTTCTCCAGACCCTTGATCCTTTGAGTCGCCCTCCTCTGGACACATTCCAGCTTGTCAATATCTCTCTTGAGTTGTGGTGCCCAGAATTGGACACAGTATTCCAGATGTGGTCTAACCAAAGCAGAATAGAGGGGTAGCATGACTTCCTTAGATCTAGACACTATGCTCCTCTTGATGCAGGCCAAAATCCCATTGGCTTTTTTTGCCGCCACATCACATTCCTGGCTCATGTTTAACTTGTTGTCCACGAGGACTCCAAGATCTTTTTCACACGTACTGCTCTCGAGCCAGGCATTGTCCCCCATTCTGTATCTTTGCATTTCATTTTTTCTGCCAAAGTGGAGTATCTTGCATTTGTCACTGTTGAACTTCATTTTGTTAGTTTTGGCCCATCTCTCTAATCTGTCAAGATTGTTTTGAATCCTGCTCCTGTCCTCTGGACTATTGGCTATCCCTCCCAATGTGTATCAAAGACCAACCTTGATACACAATTCCTTTCTCAAATAACCCGGGCAGCGCCGGGTCCCCAAGCTAGTCTTATCTATCCATCTATCTATTCTATTAATATAATAAAAGTCAAAGTTTTTATGCGGCGGACGTGTGGCGGTGTGGAGGAGTATGTGCCAGCATTCTGATTCGCCAGCCTGAAAGTTCCAAGATTCTGATTGGCTGCCGCTGTGGTGCTATTTGCATATGGTCTCTCATTGGCCAGCTTCAATCGGAGCCCCTGGTGAAGAAAAGGGTTCATGGCAGAAACGGGGACATGAGAAGGAAATTTGCATATGGTCTCTGATTGGCCAGCCTCAATTCCGAGATGACAAAGAGAGGAAAGGAAAGGCCAGAGGGGGCTGAGTCAGACAATTACCAATACAGGCCACACTTGGCACACAGAGCCCCTATGACCCACTCGACATCCTACTGCAGTTTGGAGGAGGATGAATCATGGATGATGGGACTTGCAGTACCATCACTCACATTCTGAGACCACTGTTAACCTCATCTAATGACTGACCAGGACCAAACTTGGTACATAGACCTCTCATGACCCATCTTATGTCCTGGTGCGGTTTGGCTGGGGATGGACCATGGATTATGGGACTTGCAGTACCTTTGCTCAATTCTTGAGACCACTGCAACCCTCATCCAATTACTGATAAAGACCAAATTTGGCACACTGAGTCTCCATGACCCACTCTACATCCTGGTGCGGCTTGGAGGATGATGCACCATGGACGATGGGACTTGCAGTTCCTTCACTCACTTAGTGAAACTACTGAGACCCTCATCCAATTACTGATGAAGACCAAACTTGGCACACAGAACCCGCATGGCCAACACAACATTCTGATCAGGTTTGGGGGAGAACAGACTATGGATGATGGGACTTCAAGTACCTCCACTCACTTCCCAAGACTGCTGCAACCCTCATCTAATGACCAATCAAGACCAAACTTGGCACACAAAGCCCCCATGACCCACTCGACATCCTGCTGCAGTTTGGAGGAGGATGAACCATGGATGATGGGACTTGCAGTACCATCACTCATATTTTGAGACCACTGTTAACCTCATCCAATGACTGATCAGGACCAAACTTGGCACATAGACCTCTCGTGACCCACTTGACGTCCTGGTGTGGTTTGGCCAGGGATGGACCATGGATTATGGGACTTGCAGTACCTTTGCTCAATTCCTGAGACCACTGCAACCCTCATCCAATTACCGATAAAGACCAAACTTGGCACACTGAGTCTCCATGACGCACTCTACATCCTGGTGCAGTTTGGAGGAGGATGCACCATTGACGATGGGACTTGCAATACCTTCACTCCCTTCCTAAGACCATTACAACTGCCAACAATGATGGATCAGGACCACAATTCACACACAGAGCCCGCATGACCCACTCTACATCCTGGTGCAGTTTGGAAGAATTTGGCAATGGATGATGGCACTTGAAGTCACTTTACTCACTTCCTGAGACCACTGAGACCCTCGCCAATAACTGACCAAGACCAAACTTGGCACACACAGTCCCCATGACCCACTCTACATCCTGGTGCACTTTCGAGGAGGACAGACCATGCATGATGGGACTTCAAGTACCTCCACTCCCCAAGACTGCTGCAACCCTCATCTAATGTCCGATCAAGACCAAACTTGGCACACAGAGCCCCCATGACCCTATCTACATCCTGTTTCAGTTTGGAGGAGGGTGGATCATGGATGATGGGACTTGCAGTATCTTCACTCACTTACTGAAACCACTGTGACTCTAAGCCAATGACTGATCAAGACCAAACTTAGCAAACAGAGCCCCCATGACCCACTCTATATCCTGCTGCTGTTTGGAGGAGGGCGGACGATGGATGATGGGACTTCCAGTACCTTCACTCATTTCCTAAAAACCATGCAACCGTCATCCAATGACCAATAAAGACCAAACTTGGCATACAGATCCGCCATTACCCACTTTCTCAAATATCCCAAGCTAGTATAAAATAAATGTTTAACCATATTCCCATGTAAACTGTAGTCTGGCCCTCCAACAGTCTGTGGGACAGTGAACTGCCCCCCTGTTCAAAACGTTTGAGGACCCCTGCACTAAAGGAAGTGTCTCTGAGTCCTGTTTACTTTGCTTTAATAAACTATTGTTTTGAATATACTCCTGTGTCTGGCTCTTTAAGGCATCTGGATTCCGACACACACACACACACACACAACACATGTATATAGACTGGGCCACAGCAAGGCATGGCAGAGGACAACTATTTATAAAGCAGAAGCTCATTTTGTGAACCTTCCAACAAGCCTGAATGTGAGTTTGAATTAGTCAGGTGGGGAGGCTGGGTCTTGGTTGGCGGCAGGATTCCTTTGGGAACAGACTGGGAATTTGATGGCAGCCGGCCTCTGATTTGGGATGCTCAGGAAGGAGATCTGGAACCCATTGTGGGATGGTAAGCAGCCCAGCACTCTTTGTGTCCCTCAGCATTGAGCACACTGTTTCTCAACCTTTCTAATGTCACAACCCCTTCATACAGTTCCTCGTGTTGTGCTGACCCCCAACCACAAAATGATTTACGCTGCTCCTTCACAACCACTTCACAACTTTAATTCCACTGCTGTTGTGAATTGTAGTGTAAATATCTGATATGCAGGATGTGTTTTCATTCACTGGACCAAATTTGGCACAAATACCCGATACGCCCAAATTTACTTATATAGGCGATCCCTTGTAGGTCGAGGATGCAATGCTTCGTAGCTCAAGGATGAGGGTCTTCCAGATGTGGTGTCTTGGCGGTGGGTCTGCAGATGGCTGTGGAGCCCTAGTCTTGACCCACATGTTCTCCCAAATTGAGGACATCGGTTTCCAGGTGGCAATAATCTTTACTGCCCAAATTTGAATACAGGTGGGGTTGGGTGGGGGGGGGGGGTTGATTTTGTCATTTGGGAGTTGTAGTTGCTGGGATTTATACTTTACTTTTAATCAAAGAGCATTCCGAACTCCAACAACAATGGAGTTGAACCAAATGTGGCACACAGAACTCCAATGACCAACAGCAAATACTGGAAGGGTTTGGTAGGCATTGGCCTTGAGTTTTGGCATTGTAGTTCACCTACATCCAGAGAGGACTGTGAACTAAAGCAGTAATGGATCTGGACCAAACTTGGTACGCATACTCAGTATACCCAAATGTGAACACTGGCGGAGTTTGGGGGGAATAGAGCTTGGCATTTGGGAGTTGTCGTTACTGGGATTTATAGTTCACCTACAATCAAAGAGCACTCTGAACCCAGCCCACAGTGGATGTGCACCAAACTTGGCACACTACCTACATGGCCCTTACAGCAGAAGGCTAAAACGTTTTTATTCAGACAGGCTTTTAAAGAAGAAGATTTTACAGATCAATTCAGGGGGTGTTGTGGTTTCTAACCTTGAATATGTTTTAATGGTTTTTATCTGAGAATTCTTAGATACCGTTTATACTTAATTCTGTTTTAATGTCTGCATATTTTTATGTTTTAAATTGTATGCTGATGTTTTATGTTCAGCTGCTTTGAGTATCCATGAGGGAGATAAAGCAGGCTATAAATCAATATAATAATAGTAGTAGTAGTAGTAGTAGTAGTAATAATAATAATAACAACAACAATAACAACAACAACAACAACAACAACAACAATAATAATCTTTCACTTCTTTCTTAACCAGGTAAATGAGGATTCTATGGAGCCACCTCTTGAATGCAGTAAAGAAACCAATAACATAGGAAGAAGGAACCTCTCAAGGTGATTATCTTGCAGAATTCTTGACCCAACAGATAAGAAAGAAAAAAGGAATCAAGTATCTGTATTGCAATTAAACACCCTTATTACTGTTGCTATGGCGGAGAAACCCTATACATGCCTGGAGTGTGGAAAGAGTTTTGCTTGGAGTTCACTTCTACGTTCACATCAGAGGACTCACACTGGGGAGAAACCCTATAAATGCCTGGAGTGTGGACAGAGCTTCACTCAGAATTCAAGTCTACGTTCACATCAGAGGACTCACATTGGGGAGAAACCCTATACATGCCTGGAGTGTGGAATGAGCTTCACTCACAATGGAACTTTACGTTCACATCAGAGGACTCACACTGGGGAGAAACCCTTTAAATGCCTGGAGTGTGGAAAGAGTTTCGCTCAGAGTTCAAATCTACGTTTACATCAGAGGACTCACACTGGGGAAAAACCCTATAAATGCCTGGAGTGTGGACAGAGCTTCACTCAGAATGGAAGTTTACGTTCACATCAGAGGACTCACACTGGAGAAGAACCCTATAAATGCCTGGAGTGTGGAAAGAGTTTCGCTCAGAATTCAAGTCTACGTTCACATCAAAGGACTCACACTGGGGAGAAACCCTATACATGCTTGGAGTGTGGAAAGAGTTTTGCTAAGAGTGGAGGTCTACGTACACATGAAAGGACTCACACTGGGGAGAAACCCTATAAATGCCTGGAGTGTGGACAGAGCTTCTCTGAGAATTCACATCTACGTTCACATCAGCAGACTCACACTGGGGAGAAACCATGTAGATGCCTAGAATGTGGACAGAGTTTCGCTCAGAATTCAAGTCTACGTAGACATCAAAGGACTCACACTGGGGAGAAACCCTATACATGCCTGGAGTGTGGAAAGAGTTTCGCTTGGAGTTCACATCTACGTAGACATCAAAAGACTCACACTGGGGAGAAACCCTATAAATGCCTGGAGTGTGGAAAGAGCTTCACTGAGCATGGAAGTCTACGTTCACATCAGAGGACTCACACTGGAGAAGAACCCTATAAATGCCTGGAGTGTGGAAAGAGTTTCGCTCAGAGTTCACTTCTACGTTTACATCAGAGGACTCACACTGGGGAGAAACCCTATACATGCCTGGAGTGTGGGAAGAGTTTTCCTTGGAGGAATAACCTACGTTCACATCAGCGGACTCACACTGGGGAGAAACCATATAAATGCCTAGAATGTGGACAGAACTTCGCTCACAGTTCAGATCTACGTAGACATCAAAGGACTCACACTGGGGAGAAACCCTTTAAATGCTTGGAGTGTGGAAAGAGCTTCTCTCGGAATGGAAGACTACGTTCACATCAAAGGACTCACACTGGGGAGAAACCCTTTAAATGCCTGGAATGTGGAAAGAGTTTTGCTTGGAGTTTACATCTACGTAGACATCAAAAGACTCACACTGGGGAGAAACCCTTTAAATGCCTGGAGTGTGGAAAGAGTTTCGCTGAGAATGGAAGTCTACGTTCACATCAAAGGATTCACACTGGGGAAAAACCCTTTAAATGCCTGGAGTGTGGACAGAGCTTCGCTTGGAGTGGATATCTATGTACACATCAAAGAATTCACACAGGGGAGAAACCCTATAAATTCCTGCAGTGTGGAAAGAGTTTCGCTCGGAGTGATATATAATATAATAATATAATAAAACTTTATTTATAGACTGCCGTCTCTCCCCAAGGGGACTCAGGGCAGTTTACACACACACACAAAAATCAAACATTTAATGCCCAATGTGAATACTAAGATCTTTAAAATAATACAAAATAATAACAAACTTATAACAAAAGAAAAAATAACATCAAAATAAAATCTGAGTAAACAAATAAACAGAATTATACACATAACATAATAAACCATTAAGACATAGACGCTGAGAAAACAATTAAAGTACAAATACATTGGGCTATACATGCCTGGAGTGTGGTCAGAGCTTCACTGAGACTGGAAATCTACATAGACATCAAAGGATTCATACTGTGTAGAAACCCTAGACATGCCTAGAGTATGGACAAAGCACCCTTATTACTGTTGATATTGTGGAGAAACCCTATACATGCTTAGCGTGCGGACAGAGCTTCCGCTGCAGTTCAGGTCTATGTTCACATCAATGAACCCACACTGGGGATAAACCCTAAAAACCCAGAGCGTGTGAAAAGAGCTTCTCGGAGAATTGAACTCTACATAGACACAGAATTCACATTGGAGAGAATGGTGGTATCTGACCCCAGAGACACTCTAAGACAGAGTTTTCCAAACTTTTAAGACATACATCCTTTTGTGACATGATCATTCAGTTTAACTAGGATACCGGAGGGTAAACCAACCCCATGTAAGAGGTTTAGTCTATCTATCTATCTATCATTCTGAACTCCACCAATGATGGATATGGACCAAACTTGGCACGAATACTCAGTATACCCAAATGTGAACACTGGTGGAGATTGGGGAAAACAGACCTTGACATTTGGGAGTTGCAGTTGCTGGAATACATAAAGCCCTCCTGACAAAGAGCCATCCAGCCATAGATGGATATACAATCTATGTTCCCTCGCTATATCGCGTTTCACTTATTGCAGACTCGCCGTTTCGCAGGTCTGCAATAAGCGGGGAGAGGAGACGCGGGGGGGGGAGGGGAGGCAGGCGCGGGTCCTTACCCTGTCTCCGCCCACTCGGCAGCAGCCTCGTCCTCTTCTCAGACCAGGCCTCAGCCCAGCCTGGCAGTGCCATCAACGGCGCCCATGGGAACTCCGAGGCGGGGAGCAGCAGACTTGGTGAAGAGAACGAGGCTGCTGCCAAGTGGGTGGAGCGTCCCTACTTCATGGATTTTCACATATCACGGGCGGTCCCGGAACGGATCACCCGCGATAAGTGAGGGAGCACTGTATATGACTCACACAGACACATATATGTATATGACAGATATAGTATCAGAGATTTGAAAGGGACCTCTAAAGAAGGACAATTATATGTTGCATGTTCCAGAGGATATGATAGCCATGTATAAATATGTGAGAGGAAGCCACAGGGAGGAGGGAGCAAGCTTCCTTTCTGCTTCCCTGGAGACTTGGACGCAATGGAACAATGGCTTCAAACTACAAGAGAGGAGATTCCATCTGAACATGAGGAAGAAATTCCTGACTGTGAGAGCCGTTCAGCAGTGGAACTCTCTGCCCCGGAGGGAGTGTGGTGGAGGCTCCTTCTTTGGAAGCTTTGAAACAGAGGCTGGATGGCCATCTGTCAGGGGTGATTTGAATGCAATATTCCTGCTTCTTGGCAGAATGGGGTTGGACTGGATGATGGCCCAGGAGGTCTCTTCCAACTCTAGGATTCTATGAGGAGGCAAAGCAGACAGTCTCTACATCAACACTGATAACAAAATAAGAAAATATACTGTTTACCTACAGGCGGAAAGAAATTGCATGTATTGGACACCAACAGTTTTTCATTACTTTATTTTCCAGATCAACAGACGGTCACAGCAACGTGTGGCAAGGAACTGCTAGTATATGCCTATAATGTAATATAGTAATTCATAGATATAAGCTTCATATAATTTTTACTGTATAATAATGATAATTGTGCGGTTTTCTGGCATTCTCTATATCTGCCGCTTCTGTGACTGTCCATTTGTATTTTGCTTCTGTCGCCCACTTGTCGATGGATGTCCAGAATCCGCAGCATCCACCGCGGCCCTTTTTATCCTGGGCGACAACCGAGCCAGGATAGACTTTGTTTTGGTCTGATTCTCCAGAGTGCTAATGGGTTCGGCGCTCTTAGTTCCATTCCTCAGCTGAGACCTCTCTGGCTTGGTTGGACCTGCTGGGAGTGACACTCCCGCCAGCACAGCTCTCGGCATCCTTGGAGCAGTTAAGCCCCCCACCACGACAAGGTGGCACCCATCGGGGGGCATGCACTGGCAGAATATGCAAAGGGAAGCAAAGAACCTGCATGGATTGAAGTCAGTAATCGGAAACTTCTCAAAGCACAGCAGACAAAGAATCGGTACAAGAAAACTGCCCTCGAAACCAGAGCTGACAACTGGCACAACAAAGCATTGCATGGGCAGTTCCATGACAAAACTGAAGGAAAAGTGGATAAGGAGAAGACCTGGTGGTGATGGCTCACGAATGGAACCCTGGAGAAGGAGACAGAAGAAGGCCGGATTCTTGCAGGCCAGGAGCAAGCCATCAGGACCAAGGCCATTAAGGCCAGGATCGAAAAATCCACTGATGACCCAAAATGCAGACTGTGCAAGGAAGCGGATGAAACCATGGATCATCTCCTCAGATGCTGCAAGAAAATCGCACAGACTGACTACAAACAGAGGCACAACTCTGTGGCCCAAATGAGTCACTGGAACTTATGTCACAAGAATCACCTGCCAGTAGTAAAGAACTAGTGGGATCATCAACCTGCAAAAGTAGTGGAAAATGAACACGCAAAAATACTGTGGGACTTTCCAACCCAAACTGACAAAGGTCTGGAACACAATACACCAGATATCACGACTGTGGAAAAGGAAAAAGTTTGGGGTACTGATGTCACTGTACCAGGTGACAGTCAAATTGAGGGAAAACAACAGGAAAAACTCAGCCGCTATCAAGACCTCAAAATGGAACTGCAAAGGCTCTGATGGCATCAACCAGCCCAGGTGGTCCCAGCGGTCATCGGCAGACTGGGTGCCGTGCCAAAAGATCTCAGCCGGCATTTGGAAAACATGGGTTGTAGGTTTTTCCGGGCTATATGGCCATGTTCTGGAGGCAATTTTTCTCCTGACGTTTCGCCTGCATCTTGGCAAGCATCCTCAGAGGTAATGAGGTCTGTTGGAACTAGGAAAAATGGGTTTATATATCTGTGGAATGACCAGGGTGAGACAAAGGACTCTTGTCTGCTGGGGCTAGGTGTGAATGTTTCAGCTGATCACCTTGATTTGTATTCAATGGCTTGGAAGCGCCTGGGGGGAATCTTTTGTTGAGGGTGATTTCATGTGCCTGTTTGTTTCCCCTCTGTTGTTTTGCTGCTGTAATTTTTGAGGTTTTTAATACTGGTAGCCAGATTTTGTTCATTTTCATGGTTTCTTCCTTTCTGTTGAAATTGTCCACATGCTTCTTGTAGATTTCAATGGCTTCTCTGTGTAGTCTGACATGGTGGTTGTTGGTGTGGTCCAGCACTTCTGTGTTCTCAAATAATCTGCTGTGTCCAGGTTGGTTCCTCAGGTGCTCTGCTATGGCTGATTTCTCTGGTTGGAGTAGTCTGCACTGCCTTTCATGTTCCTTGATGCGTGTCTGGGCATTTCTGCGTTTGGTGGTCCCTATGTAGACTTGTCCACAGCTGCATGGGATACAATGGTAGACTCCTGCAGAGGTGAGCGGATCCCTCTTGTCCTTTGCTGAACGTAGCATTTGTTGGATTTTCTTGGTGGGTCTGTAAGTGGTTTGTATGTTGTGTTTCCTCGTCAGTTTCCCTATGCGGTCAGTGGTTCCCTTGATGGATGGCAAGAACACTTTTCCTCTGGGTGGATCTTCATCTTTACTCTCGTGGCTTGTTCTCGGTGGTCTTGCAGCTCTTCCATCTCAAACTTGGTTGGTGGGAATGAGAGAGAGGGCCTTCTCGGTGTCTGCCCCTCAACTCTGGAAATCCCTCCTCAAGGAAGCCAAAATGGCCCCCTCCTTGCTGTTTTCCTTACAGCAGAAGGCTAAAACTTTTTTATTCAGACAGGCTTTTAAAGAAAAAGATTTTACAGATCAATTCAGGGGGTGTTGTGGTTTCTAACCTTGAGTATGTTTTAATGGTTTTTATCTGAGAATTCTTAGATACCGTTTATACTTAATTCTGTTTTAATGTCTGCATATTTTTATGTTTTAAATTGTATGCTGATGTTTTATGTTCAGCTGCTTTGAGTATCCATGAGGGAGATAAAGCAGGCTATAAATCAATATAATAATAATAATAATAATAACAACAATAACAATAATAACAATTCACTTCTTTTGTAACCAGGTAAATGAGGATTCTATGGAGCCACCTCTTGAATGCAGTAAAGAAACCAATAATATAGGAAGAAGAAACCTCTCAAGGTGATGATCTTGCAGAATTCTTGACCCAACAGATAAGAAAGAAAAGAGGAGTCAAGTATTGCAATTAAACGCCCTTATTACTTTTGATATGGCAGAGAAACCCGATACATGCTTAGCGCGTGGACAGAGCTTCACTCAGAATTCAAGTCTACGTTCACATCAAAGATCTCACACTGGGGAGAAACCCTACAAATGTCTGGAGTGTGGAAAGAGCTTCACTCAGAGTAAAAATCTATGTATACATCAAAGGACTCACACTGGGGAAAAACCCTATAAATGCCTGGAATGTGGAAAGAGTTTCGCTCAGAGTTCAACTCTACGTTCACATCAGAAGACTCACACTGGAGAAGAACCCTATAAATGCCTGGAGTGTGGAAAGAGTTTCGCTTGGAATTCAGATCTACGTTCACATCAAAGGACTCACACTGGGGAAAAACCCTATACATGCCTGGAGTGTGGAAAGAGTTTCGCTTGGAATTCGGGTCTATGTTCACATCAAAGGACGCACACTGGGGAGAAACCCTATAAATGCCTGAAGTGTGGACAGAGTTTCACTAAGAGTGGAGGTCTACGTACACATGAAAGGACTCACACTGGGGAGAAACCCTATAAATGCCTGGAGTGTGGACAGATCTTCACTCAGAATTCACATCTACGTTCACATCAGCAAACTCACACTGGGGAGAAACCATGTAAATGCCTAGAATGTGGACAGAGTTTCACTCACAGTTCAAGTCTACGTATACATGAAAGGACTCACACTGGGGAGAAACCCTATACATGCCTGGAGTGTGGAAAGAGCTTCTCTCAGAGTGGACATCTACGTTCACATCAGAAGATTCACACTGGGGAGAAACCTTATAAATGCCTAGAGTGTGGACAGTGCTTCACTCAGAATTCACATCTACGTTCACATCAGAAGACTCACACTGGGGAGAAACCCTTTAAATGCCTGGAGTGTGGACAGAGCTTCGCTAAGAATGGAAATCTACGTTCACATCAGAGGACTCACACTGGGGAGAAACCCTTTAAATGCCTGGAATGTGGAAAGAGTTTCACTGAGAATGGAAGTCTCCGTTCACATCAAAGGATTCACACTGGGGAGAAACCCTTTAAATGCCTGGAATGTGGAAAGAGTTTCACTGAGAGTGGAAATCTACGTTCACATCAGAGGACTCACACTGGGGAGAAACCCTTTATATGCCTGGAATGTGGAAAGAGTTTCACTGAGAATGGAAGTCTACGTTCACATCAGAGGACTCACACTGGGGAGAAACCCTATAAATGCCTGGAGTGTGGACAGAGCTTCTCTGAGAGTGGAGGTCTACGTACACATGAAAGGACTCACACTGGGGAGAAACCCTATAAATGCCTGGAGTGTGGACAGATCTTCACTCAGAATTCACATCTACGTTCACATCAGCAAACTCACACTGGGGAGAAACCATGTAAATGCCTAGAATGTGGACAGAGTTTCACTCACAGTTCAAGTCTACGTTCACATCAGAGGACTCACACTGGGGAGAAACCCTATAAATGCCTGGAGTGTGGAAAGAGCTTCTCTCAGAGTGGACATCTACGTTCACATCAGAAGATTCACACTGGGGAGAAACCTTATAAATGCCTAGAGTGTGGACAGTGCTTCACTCAGAATTCACATCTACGTTCACATCAGAAGACTCACACTGGGGAGAAACCCTTTAAATGCCTGGAGTGTGGACAGAGCTTCGCTAAGAATGGAAATCTACGTTCACATCAGAGGACTCACACTGGGGAGAAACCCTTTAAATGCCTGGAGTGTGGAAAGAGTTTCACTGAGAGTGGAAATCTACGTTCACATCAGAGGACTCACACTGGGGAGAAACCCTATAAATGCCTGGAGTGTGGACAGAGCTTCTCTGAGAGTGGAATTCTAAATACACATCAAAGGATTCACACTGGGGAGAAACCCAGAGCGTGTGAAAAGAGCTTCTCGGACAATTGAACTCTACATAGACACAGAATTCACATTGGAGAGAATGGTGGTATCTGACCCCAGAGACACTCTAAGACAGAGTTTTCCAAACTTTTAAGACATACATCCTTTTGTGACATGATCATTCAGTTTAACTAGGATACCAGAGGGTAAACCAACCCCATGTAAGAGGTTTAGTCTGTCTGTCTGTCTATCTATCTATCTATCTATCTATCTATCTATCTATCTATCTATCTGTTTTGAGTGACATAATAACTCAAAATCTGCTGGACAAATTGCTGTCAAATTTGGTCACAAGATACCTACTAACTCAAGGAGTGACCATCCCTTTAAAAATGATTTTGTCTTTTGGGAGTTGTAGTTGCTGGGATTTATACAAAACCTAGAATCCAAGAGCATTCTGAACTCCACCAATGATGGAGTGGATCTGGACCAAACTTGGCACAAATACTCAATATACCCAAATGTGAACACTGGTGGAGATTGGGGGAAACAGACCTTGACATTTGGGAGTTGCAGTTGCTGGAATACATAATCAAAGCCCTCCTGACAAAGAGCCATCCAGCCATAGATGGATATACAATGTTCCCTCGCTATATCGCGTTTCACTTATTGCGGACTCGCCGTTTCGCAGGTCTGCAATAAGCGGGGAGAGGAGACGCGGGGGGGGGGAGGGGAGGCAGGCGCGGGTCCTTACCCTGTCTCCGCCCACTCGGCAGCAGCCTCGTCCTCTTCTCAGACCAGGCCTCAGCCCAGCCTGGCAGTGCCATCAACGGCGCCCATGGGAACTCCGAGGCGGGGAGCAGCAGACTTGGTGAAGAGAACGAGGCTGCTGCCAAGTGGGTGGAGCGTCCCTACTTCATGGATTTTCACATATTGTGGGCGGTCCTGGAACGGATCACCCGCGATAAGTGAGGGAGCACTGTATATGACTCACGCAGACACATATATGTATATGACAGATATAGTATAGTAGCTTTGAAAGGGACCTCTAAAGAAGGACAATTATATGTTGCATGCTCTAGAGCAGGGGTCCCCAAACTTTTTGAACAGAGGGCCGGGTCACAGTCCCGCAAACTGTTGGGGGGCCGGATTATAATTTGAAAAGAAACATGAATGAATTCCTATGCACACTGCACATATATTATTTGCAGTGCAAACCCCCCCCCCCCCCAAAATCAAAAAACAAAGACCCACTCTTCTATATAAATAAAAATGTAATGTTTGTTTGTGGGATTAACAGAACTCAAAAACCACTAGACGAATTGACACCAATTTTAGACACAAGACACCTAACAACCCAATGTATGTCCTTCACTCAAAAAAAATGATTTTGTCATTTGGGAGTTGTAGTTGCTGTGATTTATAGTTCACCTACAATCCAAGAGTATTCTGAACCCCACCAACGATGGAATTGAACCAAACTTGGCACACATTTCTCCCATGACCAACTGAAAATAGTGGAAGGGTTTGGTGGGCAATGTCCTTTGTTTTTGGAGTTGTAGTTCACCTACATTCAGAGATCATTGTGGACACAAACAATGATGGATCGGGATCAAACTTGGCACAAATACTCAATCTGCCCAAATGTGAACACTGGTGGAGTTTGGGGGAGAATAGAATCTTGACATTTGGGAGTTGTCGTTGCTGGGATTTATAGTTCACCTACAATCAAAGAGCATTCTGAACCCCATCAATGGTGGAATTGAACCAAACTTGGCACACAGTTCTCCCATGACCAACAGAAAATACTGGAAGGGTTTGGTGGGCAGTGTCCTTTGGTTTTGGAGTTGTAGTTCTCCTGCCTCCATCAATCACTGGACAAAAGGCTGACCCTCCCACACGAGCATAAGGGCCGGAGCAGAGGGTTCCCGCGATTGGCGGAGTGGCGCCGAGTGGGTGTGGCCAGGCCGCACGGGCCAAAGAAATGCCCTCGGTGGGCCGTAGTTTGGGGACCCCTGTTCTAGAGGATATGATAGCCATGTATAAATATGTGAGAGGAAGCCACAGAGAGGAGGGAGCAAGCTTCCTTTCTGCTTCCCTGGAGATTTGGATGCAATGGAACAATGGCTTCAAACTACAAGAGAGGAGATTCCATCTGAACATGAGGAAGAAATTCCTGACTGCGAGAGCCGTTCAGCAGTGGAACTCTCTGCCCAGGAGGGAGTGTGGTGGAGGTTCCTTCTTTGGAAGCTTTGAAACAGAGGCTGGATGGCCATCTGTCAGGGGTGATTTGAATGCAATATTCCTGCTTCTTGGCAGAATGGGGTTGGACTGGATGATGGCCCAGGAGGTCTCTTCCAACTCTTGGATTCTAGGATTCTATGAGGAGGCAAAGCAGACAGTCTCTACATCAACACTGATAACAAAATAAGAAAATATACTGTTTACCCACAGGCGGAAAGAAAATGCATGTATTAGACACCAACAGTTTTTCATTATTTTCCAGATCAACAGATGGTCACAGCAACGTGTGGCAAGGAACTGCTAGTATATGCCTATAATGTAATCTAGTAATTCATAGATACAAGCTTCATATAATTTTTACTGTATAATAATGATAATTGTGCGGTTTTCTGGCATTCTCTATATCTGCCGCTTCTGTGACTGTCCATTTGTATTTTGCTTCTGTCGCCCACTTGTCGATGGATGTCCAGAATCCGCAGCATCCCCGCAGTCCTTTTTATCCTGGGCGACGACCGAGCCAGGATAGACTTTGTTTTGGTCTGATTCTCCAGAGTGCTAATGGGTTCGGCGCTCTTAGTTCCTTTCCTCAGCTGAGACCTCTCTGGCTTGGTTGGACCTGCTGGGAGTGACACTCCCGCCAGCACAGCTCTCAGCATCCTTGGAGCAGTTAAGCCCCCCACCACGACAAGGTGGCACCCATCGGGGGGCATGCACTGGCAGAATATGCAAAGGGAAGCAAAGAACCTGCATGGATTGAAGTCAGTAATCGGAAACTTCTCAAAGCACAGCAGACAAAGAATCGGTACAAGAAAACTGCCCTCGAAACCAGAGCTGACAACTGGCACAACAAAGCATTGCATGGGCAGTTCCATGACAAAACTGAAGGAAAAGTGGATAAGGAGAAGACCTGGTGGTGATGGCTCACGAATGGAACCCTGGAGAAGGAGACAGAAGAAGGCCGGATTCTTGCAGGCCAGGAGCAAGCCATCAGGACCAAGGCCATTAAGGCCAGGATCGAAAAATCCACTGATGACCCAAAATGCAGACTGTGCAAGGAAGCGGATGAAACCATGGATCATCTCCTCAGATGCTGCAAGAAAATCGCACAGACTGACTACAAACAGAGGCACAACTCTGTGGCCCAAATGAGTCACTGGAACTTATGTCACAAGAATCACCTGCCAGTAGTAAAGAACTAGTGGGATCATCAACCTGCAAAAGTAGTGGAAAATGAACACGCAAAAATACTGTGGGACTTTCCAACCCAGACTAACAAAGGTCTGGAACACAATACACCAGATATCACGACTGTGGAAAAGGAAAAAGTTTGGGGTATTGATGTCACTGTACCAGGTGACAGTCAAATTGAGGGAAAACAACAGGAAAAACTCAGCTGCTATCAAGACCTCAAAATGGAACTGCAAAGGCTCTGATGGCATCAACCAGCCCAGGTGGTCCCAGCGGTCATCGGCAGACTGGGTGCTGTGCCAAAAGATCTCAGCCGGCATTTGGAAAACAGTAAACATCAGGATTTGTCAACTTTAAAAGGCCACCTGACTTGGTTCTGTGCGCATCATTCGGGAATACATCACACAGTCCTAGACACTTGGGAAGGGTTCGACTTATAATTTTGTGATATGAAATGCAGCATAAAGATCTCGTTTGTTGTGTCATTCTGAATTTTTGTGTCAGTAAAATAATAATAATAATAGCAACTTCATTTTTGTACCCTGCCTCCATCTCCCAGAACGGACTCGGGGCGGCTTACAAATGGCACAAAGTGCCTAAAACAATGCATAAAATAAACACACAGGACAATACAGAAAGTGAAACCAAGAGCATATGAAACTGCAGTTTAAACTCTGAACAAGGCCCAATAACCGATGGTGGCAACTGCCATAAAACATGGCCAAACTCTAAAGAAGGACAAGGGAATATTAGTGGGAAGATGTGAACACAACGATGGACAGGATATAGGGATTTTATCTTTGAAGATCCCCACCGCTATCACCACTTGTACAGATGTGGATGTTATGGAGGGAATTTACCTCAAGCCTCAATTGTGTAGAAGAGTATATTATGGAGGAGGCCAATTATTATTTGTAAATTAAGGTAACGGCCACCAACGTGAGGTCTTTGAGGTACCACTGATGAGATATGGCTCTACAGACGCAGATTAGTTGAGATGAGATGGTTTTCAACAATAGATAAGTTTATTGTGTACAAAGCTTATAGTTGCAGGCTGTTAAATGACTTATGGAACTTTGAATGTCACGTGGTTTATAATACAGTCCACTCTTCCAGATAACACAGCTTGTGGCTAACTTTCACTGAGGTGAAGCTCTCTGGTGAACAATGTTTCACTACTATAAATAGCCTTTCAATTTGATCTTCCCCCGATCAAATCTCTGATCTCTAGTCCTTCCTTAACTAGGGATCTTAACTAGGCTTCCTTTAGTCTTCTTGGACTAAAGAATCTGGCCAGGTTTCTTTCTTCAGCCCTCCTAGACTGAAAAAAAACCAGCTGCTCATACACAAGCCTCTCTCTCAGGCCTTTCCAAGCCTCTCTCCGCTGCTTTTTTTAAAACATAACTTTTCCTGCTTGGCTCCGCCCACTTCTCCCTCTCATGAGCTAGCCAGCCTCGTCTCCTTGGCAACGCTCACTGTGGATTCAAACCAGATGACTCCAGTTTTAGCTACTGTTACAAACACAAATACCTACTCTAACAGTTAAACACAAACATAATAACAATGACTTCTGCACAATTAGTGCAAATTGTAGCTAAGGAACAAGGGCATGGGATGAAAGTGCAGCGCTGTCTAGTAGGCATGGGCAATCCATGGTTCTAAAGTACTTACAAAACTAGAGGGCACTGGTGCTTTGCTTCTAAAGTGTTGCTAAAGTTCTGGTGGTGAAAATTTCAGAACTCTAACAAAACTTTCAAAATTTCATTATTGGCGATTTTTATGACAGAACCAATTAGGAACTGCAATTTATAATGGATTTTTAAAAGTTTTGTGAGATTTCTGAAATTTTCACCACCAGAACTTTAGCGACACTGTAGAAGCAAAGCACCAGCGCCCTCTAGTTTTGTACGTACTTTAGGGCCATTGAGATCCATGGATTGCCCGTGCCTACCGTCTAGTTTCCTCTATAGCTGCTCCATGTGGTGTATCACAGAAATCATTATCAACCTATTCTCTTTTGGCTGCTATTAATACAGTAGAGACTCGCTTATCCAACCTCCACTTATCCAACGGGTCTGCCTCCCGCCCGGATCCACAGGTGAGGGAAGTGGAGTGTATGTTTACCTGTGGAATAACGTCCAGGGTGAGAGAAAGAAAGAAAGAAAGAATTCTTGTCTGTTTTGGTGCTAAATTCGTAAATACAGTAATCACTACACGTTACCGTATATTGAACTGCTTTTTCTGTCAATTTGTTGGAAAACATGATGTCTTGGTGCTCAATTTGTAAAATAGTAGTGTAATTAAGGCTTTTCCTTAATCTCTCCGTACTGTACAACATTGACGCTTACCCAGCATTCTGCCGGCCCATTTAGGTTGCGTACGCAAGACTCTCCTGTGGTAGAAAAATAGAGTTTGAATAAGTTAATTGATGAGATGAAAAAAAGGAATACTCACTCTGCAAATTTGGACGCTTTTTGTGTCACTTGGATTTTAGTAGTGTCCATTTTAATTAGTCGTTGAATATTTGAATATTGCATATTTTATCTCATTAAGTTGGGTTTTGTCTTCCGTAAGTGTTGTTTATGCTTTGATTTTGCGCTGTTAGTAATGCTGATATATCTTACTTGTATTTTACGTGTTTCACACCAACAATATATGCTGTTTTGAAGGCCGCCCTGAGTCCCTTGGGGAGATGGTCGTGGGGTATCAATACAGTTATTATTTGGTTATTTAGAAAGAGAAGGGACAATAGAAGAAGTTAAAAGAAATCATAGAATCCTCGACCTGGTGGGCCATCATCCAGTCCAATCCCATTCTGCCAAGAAGCCTGGAAATTGCATTCAAAGCACCCCTGACAGATGGCCATCCAGCCTTTAAATAAAGCCTCCAAGGAAGGAGAGAGAGTTCCACTGCTGAACAGCTCTCTCTCTGTGTCTCACCGTCAGGAAGTTCTTCCTCATTTCTTCTTCGTAGTTTGAAGCCATTGTTCCATTGCATCACAGTCTCCAGGGCAGCAGAAGGGAAGCCTCTGCTTCCTTTAAAGAATCAGTGTAAGGCAGTGTTTCTCAACCTGGGGGTCAGGACCCCTGAGGGGGTCGCAAGGGGGTGTCAGAGGGGTCGCCAAAGACTATCAGAAAACAGGATTTTCTGTTGGTCATGGGGATTCTGTGCAGGAAGTTTGGCTCAATTCTACCGTTAGTAGGATTCAGAATGTTTTTGTAGGTGAACTATAAATCCCAGCAACTACAACTCCCAAATGACAAATCTATTTCCCCCAAATTCCACCAGTGTTCACATTTGGGCATATTATTATTCGTGCCAAGTTTGGTCCAGATCTATCATTGTTTGACTCCACAGTGCTCTCTGGATGTAGGTGAACTACAACTCCAAAACTCAAGGTCAATGCCCACCAAACCCTTCCAGTATTTTCTCTTGGTCGTGGGAATTCTCTGTGCCAAGACTGGTTCACTTCCATTGTTGGTGGAGTTCAGAATGCTCTTTGATTGTAGCTGAACTATAAATCCCAGCAACACTACAACTCCCAAATGACAAAATCGCTTCCTCCCAACCCCCCCAGTATTAAAATTTGGGCATATTAGATATCTGTGCCAAAAATGGTATAGTGATTGAAAACGCATCCTGCATATTGGATATTTACATGACGATTCATAACAGTAGCAAAATTGCAGTTATGAAGCAGTAACAGAAATAATTTTATGGTTGGGGGTCAGCACAACATGAGGAACTGTGTTAAGGGGTCGCGGCATTTGGAAGATTGAGAAACACTGGTGTAAAGGATCTTGATTACTAATCCCCCAACTGGACAACAACACGATTCTGGCACGTAGCGTTTAGATGTATGTTGAGGTAACGTGTATGTATCTTGGTAGAGTTGCTGCCACCACCCAAGGAAATCTGGGAAATAATGTTGATGTTGTCCCTGAGGTAAAACTCCTTATTCACCAGCCCTCCCTTTAGCTCCCTTGAAATGACTGAGGTGAAAAGATGTTAAAAATCACTGGAACGGTTCTTATGGAATGAATCAATGCTGAGGCTTCTTTGAAAGTTGAACTCCGAACGTATTCTCCCTTACGAACTATCAAGATTATTAAGATCGTCTGGAGAGGCCCTGCTCTCGGTCCCACCGGCCGCACAGGCGCGTCTGGTGGGGACAAGGGACAGGGCCTTCTCGGTGGTGGCCCCGCAACTCTGGAACTCTCTCCCACTGGAGGTCAGAACCGCCCCGTCTATCCTGACATTTAGGAAACGGGTGAAGACGTGGTTGTGGAGACAGGCTTTCGATGAATGAGACAACACCCTAGGATTCTGGATGGAAGATCATGTATATTTGATTTTAATGTGACGACTGACCACCATAGTTTTAAATATATTTTTATTTTAAATGTGTTACTGTAATTGTGAACTATGATATTTTACTGATTGTATGTGTTTTTATGGTTGGAAACCGGGCTGAGTCCCTCAATGAGGTGAGAAGGTTGGTATAGAAAACTTTGAAATAAAATAAAATAATAATATTAATAGAGAAAAGTTTATTTAAGTATTTGAACCAACAACTAACTTTTTCTATGAGGCACACACGCGTAATTGGCTATAAAAGCACACTCTTCTTAAATGGTTTCTGAGTCCTACTAAACTTGGTGGTTTCCTTAAATGGGTTTCCTTCCTTTAACGTGAGCAAGTTCTCTCACTCTACCCTAACTCTAGTAGCAGTGAGTCCCTCAGACTAACCAAACCTGGCTGTCCCCAGAGTAATTAGCTTCCCTCTTCACAGAGATCACTAACAGCTAAAATACCCTGTTCCCTGGAGAGTAAAACAACTTGTGTCCTAACTCCAACACAAGTCCACACAAGACCTTCCTGGTCAATCACTATAGAAGTACCTGCCCCAAAATGCCCTCTCACAGGAAAAAATTGAGTTCACCAAAAATCCACCCTCTCCCTTCCGATCAAAAATCCAATCTCCCCTTTCTGTCAGACGCTGACAGCCTTTTTACACTCACAGCTCCAACTCCTCCCATTTGTTCTAACCAATCCTGGGATAGCTGAGCTCCTCCCCTCTGCTGATCTAACACTCCCAAGATGTCTGCCTCACTGTACTACCTTCCTAAAATGGAGGCCGGCTTACTGACATCTTAGACTTCGGCCTAAGAGGTAAGGGTCATTACACCTATGTTCACAGAAAATGCTGATTGTTTGAGAAATCAGTGCTCCAAAGAAGAAGTTACTATTAAAGAATAACAGAATATCCGGACAAAACCAGCTAGCTGTTGGCTAGATAGAACCCCCAAGTTTCCCAGCCATGTTTGCAACAGACTTAACAGATACGATACAGCCATGGTCAGAGAACAATGGGCTATAGTTGTGCTATAGTTAGGATCCCACGTGTGCTATAATGTCAGTCAAAATCATAAACAACTAATGAACAACTGTATAGTTAGCTTAGACCAATGAAATGATTTGTCTTTGGGAACCAATGAAAATGTATATTCCATTTGTATTGTCGAAGGCTTTCATGGCTGGAATCACTAGGTTCTTGTGGGTTTTTTCGGGCTATAGAGCCATGTTCTAGAGGCATCTCTCCTGACGTTTTGCCTGCATCTATGGCAAGCTTCCTCAGAGGTGAGGAAGATTGCCATAGATTCACCTCTGAGGAAGCTTGCCATAGATGCAGGCGAAACGTCAGGAGAGATGCCTCTAGAACATGGCTCTATAGCCCGAAAAAACCCACAAGAACCTAGTATATTCCATTTACTATGAAAGCTCTGCAGCCCCCTTGGAGGTGGCGACAAACCCTTGGATTGCATCCCTGTGTGCTTGTTTGTCGTTATTGCTATGGCCACGCAATAATAAATAGTTTTTTGCAGTTTAAAAGGTTCCACTTCCGTGGTGTCCATCCTTACCCTCCCCATTGGAAAGGGGGCTTCTGTCTTTTTGGGAAATAGTTTGGTTTCTTGGCCCCTACAGCACCATACCACTATATCGTAATATTATTAGTAATATTATGTGTAATATAAATATATAATTATAATACATTATTAGTAGTAGTAGTATTGTATTTCATTACATTGTAATATTATAAATATTATATGTATATACAATATATTAGTACTTTGGCCACATCATGAGGAGAGAGCAAAGCCTAGAGAAGACAATGATGCTGGGGAAAGTGGAAGGTAAAAGGAAGAGGGGCCGACCAAGGGCAAGAGGGATGGATGGCATCCTTGAAGTGACTGGACTGACCTTGAAGGAGACCCTGGGGGTGGTGACGGCTGACAGGGAGCTCTGGCGTGGGCTGGTCCATGAGGTCACGAAGAGTCGGAGACGACTGAACGAATGAACAACATACAATATATTATAAGAATAGCACAGGAGACAAGGTGGAACCAGAGGCAGCCCTAGGTAATTTTCAATGATAAGGAAACAGTATTTTGGCGCCCCCCCTCCCCCAACCTGATATCTGATATCTATTTTCTGTTCGTCTTGGGAGTTCTCTGTGCCATATTTGGTTCAATTCCATCATTACTGGAGTTCAGAATGGTCTTTGATTGTAGGTGAACTATACATCCCAGCAACTACAACTCCCAAATGTCAAGGACTATTTTCCCTCAAGAGCGCCCCTGGGCAAAACCAACTATACCGCAAATGCTTACTTTGCGCAATGGCTTGATCTGCCCCTGGCTGGGAGCTGATGGCATATGCAGGAGACATGATGGAACTCGCAGCCCTTGGCCTCCCCTCTCTTCACTCTGGCCCAGATAATAAACAATAATAAAGAGATGGCCGTCAGCTGGGGGTGCTTTGATTGTGCCTTTCCTGCATGGCGGTGAAATGGCAGGGAATAGGTTTTGAGGAAAGGAGACACAAAGATAGGTCCTGGAGGTCTAAAAGCACGTTGATTTACCAGCTGGGGCCTGGTGTGGAGTCATCCCACAAAAGCACCAGAGCAATGAAACAGGCGCGGACTGTGGCTTTTATAGTTTTCCAGCTTCAAGCAAACAAAGAACATGCTAGTACATACAATCATCATCATCCCTACGTCATCTGAGCATCATAAAAATATCAGGTGCCCCCCCCCCCCCCACACACACACAACATACGAAAAAGCATGTCTGTGTCTTGCTGCAGAGCAAGCATGGAATATGCCCCCTCCCTCTTGGCTGTGCTTCCATTCATCAATCAAGGGGCCCCTCTCTGGGATGTCAAGAGGCTTCTTCCTTAGAGCCTAGGTGTCCCAGCTAGGACGGCTTATCTCTTGGAATGTAGAGATAACAGTGCTTGCCTGGACACAGCTTGCTTGTCAGCTTGGCTTCCTTACACAGAGAGAGGTTTCTCTATGCATTTCAAGTACATAGGATTTCTATGCATAAATCAATCAATCAATATCTATTTTCCCAATATCTCCTCATCAGCGGAAGGGGGTGGACTGGATGGCCCCGGGGACCTTCCACTGAAATACTGGATAAAAGGGTTCCTTTCCAAGATTGTGTTTTCTTTCCTTCTCTCTTTCCTTTTGCACTATGAACGAGACAGATGCATGCAAAGTGTTCACAGAAACACTCTGCGCACTTCTGCTCCTGGCATTCAATACTGTGATTATGCCTGAGATAGAGACACTGAAATACAACACCGCCTGAGCTCTGTGAGCGCAGCATTTTTCCAAATGAAGCAGAGAGTGTTTGAGGACCGGGACATCCATAGGGATACCAAGGTGCTTGTCTATAAAGCTATTGTCCTCCCAACCCTGCTCTATGCCTGTGAGACGTGGACTGTCTACAGACGTCACATGCAACTCCTGGAATGATTCCATCAGCGCTGCCTCCGGAAACTCCTGCAAATCTCTTGGGAAGACAGGCGGGCAAATGTCAGCGTGCTGGAAGAAGCAAAGACCACCAGCATTGAAGCGATGGTCCTCCAACATCAACTCCGCTGGACCGGCCACGTTGTCTGGATGCCCAACCACCGTCTCCCAAAGCAGTTGCTCTACTCTGAACTCAAGAACGGAAAACGGAATGTTGGTGGGCAGGAAAAGAGATTTAAAGATGGGCTCAAAGCCAACCTTAAAATCTCTGGCATAGACACTGAGAACTGGGAAGCCCTGGCCCTTGAGCGCTCCAGCTGGAGGTCAGCTGTGACCAGCAGTGCTGCAGAATTTGAAGAGGCACGAATGGAGGGCGAAAGGGAGAAGCGTGACAAGAGGAAGGCGCGTCAAGCCAACCCCGACCGAGACCGCCTTCCACTTGGAAACCAATGCCCTCACTGCGGGAGAAGATGCAGAGCAAGAATAGGGCTCCACAGCCACATACGGACCCACAAGAATATTGGAAGACAATCATCCTCGGAAAACGAGGGATCGCCTAAGTAAGTAAGTAAAGTAGAGACATTCAATATTATCTATCTTCTATACACATAAGAAAAGTGAAAATGTGTGTCCGTGGTGAGGTGTCCGCTTACACAGAGAGAGTCCGGCCTCCGAGAACAGGCCATAGTTCCCACTGAGCAGGAGGCACCCATGGCCCTCCCAAAACTGACATTGCAGGTGACCACGAACATAGAATCACAGCATCACAGAATCCTAGAGTTGGCCATCCAGTCCAACCTCCTTCTGCCAAGAAGCAGGAAATCGCATCCAAAGCACCCCCCACAGATTTATTTATTTATTTATTTGGGGTTCTTTTACCCCGCCCTTCTCACCCCGGAGGGGACTCAGGGCGGCTTACAGGGGCAAGGCACAATTTGATGCCTGCATCATAAACAATTGTACACAAAATTACACAAAATTACAACAATTCACAGTTGACATGCATACAATATAACCATAAAATCAATAAAAACATTAAAAACCAAATACAAACCCAGTTCTCCTCTTACATGGTCAGTGTTTGTTAACCCCAGATCTAGTTTTCGTTCCATTCATCCATCCTGCTGGTCATACTTGCCTGGTTGACTGATTTAATTGCCCAAGTGCCCAAAGGCCTGGTCCCATAACCAAGTTTTCACCCTCCTCCTGAAGGCGAGGAGGGATGATGGCCATCCAGTCTCCATTTCAGTAGTCTATCCTGGATGTGACAAGAGCGTGGAGCACCGGAAGGAGAGGAGAGGCCAAGAGGAAGTCCTTTGGCCACACCATGAGAAGACAGGAAAGCTTAGAGAAGACAATGATGATGGGGGAAAGGGAAGGAAAAAGGAAGAGGGGCCGACAGTCAGGAAGTTCTTCCTCATGTTCAGATGGAATCTTCCTCTCTTGTAGTTTGAAGCCATTGTTCCCTTGCATCCATAGTGTCTAGGTCCAGGGAAGTCATGCTCCTCATGCTCTATTCCGCCTTGGTTAGACCACTTTACCTGGGATATTGTGTCCAATTCTGGACACCACAATTCAAGAGAGATCTTGACTCTATGCTGGAATGTGTCCAGAAGAGGGCGACTCAAATGATCAAGGGTCTGCAGAACAAGCCCTATGAGGAGCGGCTTAAAGAGCTGGGCATGTTCAGCCTGAAGAAGAGAAGGCTGAGAGGAGATATGATGAGGGCCATGGATAAATATGTGGAGGGAAGCCACAGGGAGGAGGAGGGAGCAAGCTTCCTTTCTGCTTCCCTGGAGACTAGGACGCAATGGAACAATGGCTGCAAACTACAAGAGAGGAGATCCCACCTGAACATGAGGAGGAACTTCCTGACTGTGAGAGCCGTTCAGCAGTGGAACTCTCTGCCCCGGAGGGAGTGTGGTGGAGGCTCCTTCTTTGGAGGCTTTTAAACAGAGGCTGGACGGCCATCTGTCAGGGGTGCTTTGAATGCAATATTCCTGCTTCTTGGCAGAATGGGGTAGGACTGGATGATGGCCCAGGAGGCCTCTTCCCACTGTAGGATTCTAGGATTCTATGTTCAGCAGTGGAACTCTCTGCCCCTTGAGGAGTGTGGTGGAGGCTCCTTCTTTGGAGGCTTTTAAGCAGAGGCTGGATGGCCATCTGTCAGGGGTGCTTTGAATGCAATATTCCTGCTTCTTGGCAGAATGGGGTTGGACTGGAGGATGGCCCAGGAGGCCTCTTCCCACTCTAGAATTCTAGGATTCTAGGGCTGGCGTGGAGAAGGCTGAACCCAGGCTCGGCCATGTTGTGAGGTGCAAGGAGGAGGGGGCGGGGCCTTGGGCAGCCTCCAGGGCCGGAGCTGCGCCCTGATTGGCCCTCAGGATGATTGGCGGGAGAGCGCTGAGGAGGGAGAGGCGGTGGGCGGGGCCACGCTGAGGAGGCCGAAGCCAGGCCAGCGTGGAGGGGGCGGGGCTACAGGGCAGCCTCCAGGGCCAGAGCGGCGCCCTGATTGGCCCTCAGGATGATTGGCGGGAGAGCGCTGAGGAGGGAGAGGCGGTGGGCGGGGCCACGCTGAGGAGGCCGAAGCCAGGCCAGAGTGGAGGGGGCGGGGCTACAGGGCAGTCTCCAGGGCCAGAGCCGCGCCCTGATTGGCCCTCAGGAGGATGGGCGGGAAAGCGCTGAGGAGGGAGAGGCGGTGGGCGGAGCCACGCTGAGGGGAGAAGAAGAAGGCCGGCGCCATTTTGTGCCAGTCGTAGAGAGGGCCGCGGAGGCTGAGGCGATCCTTCTGGAGCGGAGGGGCCTCTTTGGGGAGGTCAGTCAGCCAGTCCGCCCGCCCGCCCGCCTCTTCTAACCCACCTCGGTGGGCGTCTCCTCCTCGCCCACTCCTCGCTCACGCCCAGGAGGTGAGCCTGAGGGGCCGCGGCCTAGTCCTCCAAGGGGACCGGGGTATGTGTGTGTGTGTTTGGGGATCCAAGTATGGACGAATGAGGGGGGGCCTCCAAGGCGAGCGGGCCAGGGAGGGAGGGGTCCGCCTGTCTCCCCGAGTGATTGGCAGGCAGGGCGGGGCGGGGCTTGTGGGCCTGGAGGGGGCGGGGCTTGACGTTGTAAGGGCGGGAGATGGCAGGCCTGGCCTTGCATTCTGGAAGTGGCAGGACAACCCAGCCAGGCCCTTCCCTCTCCCTCTCCCGCCACCGTTTCTCGCGATGCCAGTGAACTACAACTCCCAAAAACCAAGGTCAGTACCCCCGACAGATGGCCATCCAACCTCTGATTCAAAGCCTCCGGGGTGGGAGAAAGAACTCTTGTGTGTTGGAGGCAAGTGTGAAGGCTGCAACTGGCCACCTTGACTAGCATTTAATGGCCTAGCAGTATTCAAGGTCTGGCTTCTTACTGCCTGGGGAATCCTTTGTTGGGAGGTGATTAGCTGGCCATGATAGTTTCCTGTCTGGAATTCCCCTGTTTTCGAGTGGTGTTCTTTAATTACTGTCCTGATTTTAGAGGATTCTTATGAGTGGTAGCCAGATTTTGTTCATTTTCATGGTTTCACGTCCTTTCTCTTGAAACTGTCCACCTGCTTCTTGTGGGTCTCAGTGGCTTCTCTGTGTCGCCTGACATGGTGGTGGTCAGAGTGGTCCAACATTCCTGTGTTCTCAAATAATACGATGTGTCCAGGTTGGTTCATCAAGTGCTCTGCTATGGCTGATTTCTCTGGCTGATGTAGTCTGCAGTGCCTTCCATGTTCCTTGACGCGTGCTTGGGCAATGCTGAGTTTGGTGGTGCCCTAGAGGAAAGTTCTGAGACTGCCTTGGACCGCGAGATGTTTCAACCAGTCCATACTTCATGAAATAAAGCCCGACTGCTCATAGGAAGGAAGGAGAGTAGAGGCCAAGATGAAGGACTTTGGCCACATTATGAGAAGAAAGGAAGGCTTAGAGAAGACAATGATGCTGGGGGAAATGGAAGGAAAAAGGAAGAGAAGGCGACCAAGGGCTAGATGGATAGATGGCATCCTTGAAGGGACTGGCTTGACCTTGAAGGAGCTGGGGGTAGTGACAGCCGACAGGGAGCTCTGGCGTGGGCTGGTTCATGAGGTCACGAAGAGTTGGAAATGACTGGACAACATCTATGTAGACTTGTCCACAGCTGCATGGTATACAGTAGGCTCCTGCTGAGGGTTCCTCTTGTCCTTTGCTGAACGGAGCACTGGCTGGATTTCCTTGGTGGGTCTGCAGATAGTTTGTATGTTGTGTTTCCTCATCAGCTTCCCTTTGCCGTCAGTGGCTCCCTTGATGTATGGCAAGAACACTTTTCCTCTGGGTCGATCTTGGTCTTGACTCTCTTGGCTTGTTCTCGGTCTTGCAGCTCTTCTGATGCCTGTGGTGGAGTCTCCTTTGGCCTGCAAAGCCCAGTTGAGGTTCTTCCGTTCTCCTTGGAGGAGGAGGGCTTTGCAGATTCTTTTTGCATTGCCTTCCGGGGCTTTCACGGTGCTTCTTTTTTGACTTGGGTGATGGTTGGAGTTTTGATGTCCAGATCTATCCGTGTGTATACATTCTCTGTAAACTCTGTGACCCAGTTGTTGATCTGGTTTGTGGATGACTGGGACATCTAGAGATGGCAGTTCTCCTTCGTTTTCTTTTTCCTTGGTGAATTGGATGTTTGAGCGGATGCTGTTCAGGAGGTTCAGGAATCTGTTGAGTTCTTCTTCTCCATGGCTCCAAATGGTGAAGGAGTCATCCACATATGTGAGCTTTTTGTTGCTGTTTCCAGGGCCTGTTTTTCAAAGTGTTCCATGTAGAAGTTGGCAATGACGGGGCTGAGAGGGCTCCCTCCCCATGGCTACTCCCTCTTTCTACTCATAGAAATCATTGTCCTCCTGGAAGGAGCTTGTGGTGAGGCAGTGGTGGAAGAGGCTGTGATGTCTTCTGGGAACTTCTGGTTGATGAGCGTGGTGGTGTCTGCTGCCGGGACTTTGGTAAATAGAGACACCACATCAAAGCTGGTCAGCTTGTCATTGGTGTTGAGCTTGAGGCTGATGGTTTTCTCTATGAAGTGGGCTGAGTCCTTGATGTTGTGCGTAGTGAGCCCAATACGGGTTGTGTGTGCAGCCAAAAATTTTACCAAGTCGTATGTGGGGGATCCAATGGCACTCACGATGGATCTGAGTGGGATTTATAGTTCACCTACAATCAAAGAGCACTCTGAACCCAGCCCACAATGGATCTGCACCAAATTTGGCACACTACCTACATGGCCAACATTGAATACTGGTGGGGTTTGGGGGGTCTGTTTTTGAATTCTGGACGTTATTTATTTGTCGTGTCAGAGCAACCAGTCCATTATATTACATTTCTAACAGAACAAAGCAAACAAACAGAAAAGTACAAAACTTGTGAGTTTGGTAGTTGGTTAAATATCCTTTGACCAGTATTCTGGACGTTGTAGTTCACCAACACCACAAAGGAAGAGAAGGACAGGCAGAGAGATATTCAAAGGGGTGCCTAAGACCATCAGAAATATTTGTTTTATGATGGTCTTTGGCGACTCCTCTGAAAGCCCCCTTGCTGCCCCCCAAGGGTCCTGCCCCCTAGGTTGAGAAACACTGCCTTATATGCGAGGCTTATATGGACATGCCTGGTATATTTTATTTGTCGTGTCAGGGCAACCAGTCAATTATATTACATTTCTAACAGAACAAAGCAAACAAACAGACAAAATACAAATTTGTGAGTTTGGTAGTTGATTAAATGTCCTTTGACCAGTAGCTGGCCACTTGGAGTGCTTCTGGTGTTGCCGCAAGGAGGTCCTCCCTTGTGCATGTGGCAGGGCTCAGGGTGCATTTCAGCAGGTGGTCAGTGGTTGGCTCTTCTCCACACTCGCATGGCGTGGACTCCACTTTGTGGCCCCATTTCTTGAGGTTGGCTCTGCATCTTGTGGGGCCAGAGCGCAGTCTGTTCAGCGCCTTCCAAGTCGCCCAGTCCTCTGTGTGCCCAGGGGGGACTCTCTCATTTCGTATCAGCCATTGATTGAGGTTCTGGGTTTGAGCCTGCCACTTTTGGACTCTCGCTTGCTGAGGTGTTCCAGCGAGTGTCTCTGTAGATCTTAGAACACTATTTCAAGATTTAAGTCGTTGACGTGCTAGCTGATACCCAATCAGGGGATGAGATGGAGATGTCTCTGCCTTGAAAGGACCTGCCTGGTCACTGAGATCTTCAAGAGAGGCCCTTTCCTTGGTCCCACTTCCATCTCAAGCTTGGTTGGTGGGAGTGAGAGAGAGGGCCTTCTCGGTGTCTGCCCCTAAACTCTGGAACTCCTTCCTCAAGGAAGCCAAAATGGCCCCCTCCTTGCTGTCTTCCTTACTGCAGAAGGCTAAAACTTTTTTATTCAGGCAGGCTTTTAAAGAAAAAGATTGTAAAGATCACTTCAGGGGGTGTTGTGGTTTTTAACCTTGAATATGTTTTAATGGTTTTTATCTAGGAATGTTTAAATACCGTTTATATTTAATTCTGTTTTAATGTCTGCATATTTTTATGTTTTAAATTGTATGCTGATGTTTTATGTTCAGCTGCTTTGAGTATCCACGAGGGGAGATAAAGCAGGCTATAAGTCAATATAATTTTATTTATTTTGTATCAAAAGCATTGCATAAATTAGTATAAAACCGATAAAAATAGAGGAGCGCAGGTGGCTAAATATCTTTTGACCAAGAATGGACAACAGCAATAGCATTGTCTGTAGCCTCCCAACAATTCCTCCTCTGTACATGAGGCAGGGCGGAGTGGAGAATTATTATTATTATTATTATTATTATTATTTCGGTTACTTCTACCCCGCCCTTCTCACCCCAGAGGGAGACTCAGGGCAGCTTACAAAATGGCACAATTCGATGCCGGCATCAACATAACGGTAGAATAAAAACAATACAGCAGCAATTAAACAATTAACAATCAGTTTCTGCACTGCAACAATAAAACCAATAAAACCGATTTCACCTAATTAACGCTCAGCGTTCACCATCTCATAGTCCAAATTCCAATTCCACTTTGTCAGTCCTGTCAGTCCTAGTCGTCTAATTGTCTTTATCTAGTTTGTCAGATTGCCCGAAGGCCTGGTCCCACAACCACGTTTTTAATTTCCTCCTGAAGAAGAGGAGGGATGTTGATGCCCTAATTTCTCCCGGGAGTGAGTTCCATAGGTGAGGGGCCACCACTGAGAAGGCCCTGCTCCTCGTCCCCACCAACCTCACTTGTGATAGTGGTGGGGTCGAGAGCAGGGCCTCCCCAGATGATCTCAAATTCCGAGGTGGGACGTAGAGGGAGATGCGTTCGGACCGGAACCGTATAGGGTTTTGTAGGTCAAAACCAGCACCTTGAATTGTGCTCGGAACTGAACCGACAGCCAGTGGAGCTGACTTAGCAGGGGGGGTGGTATGCTCCCTGTATGACGCTCCGGTGAGCAATCTGGCTGCCGCTCGCTGGACCAGTTGAAGTTTCCGAACAGTCTTCAAGGGCAACCCCACGTAGAGTGCGTTGCAGTAATCTATTCAGGATGTAACAAGAGCGTGGACCACTGTGGTCAGATCAGGCTTCCCAAGGTACGGGCGCAACTGGTGCACAAGTTTTAATTGCGCAAAAGCTCTCCCAGCCACCGCCAAGAAGCATACAGATGCAGAGTTGTCTGTTCTGCTCCACAGTCACATAAGGTGTGGGATTCTTTTAGGTCGTGCCATTTTGCAGGATGTCTTTTGATCTCCACACTCCACTTCTGAGTCTGTTCAGGGACTTCCAAGTTGCCCGTTCTTGGCTTGCCCCTCAAGAAAGACCCTCCCTTGTGGGGGGCCATCCAGTTGGGGTATCCTGATCAAGCTGCCCAGAGGGAAGCTCTTGCTGTTGCTGGGGAGACGCCAAGAGGAGTGGTAGTTCTCAACATGCCTTGCCTGTTGAAACCCGAACTATCCGAGATCTACTTACTTTTCGGAAAGCCAGTAAAACCTTTCTTTTCCGACAAGCTTTTGACGGGTGAATAACTCTGTTTCTCGCTTCTTACTGTTATTTTAAAGCAAATTGTATTGTTTTAATCTACTTATGTAAACCGCTCCGAGCCAAATTGGGAGTAGCGGTATACAAATCGAATAAATAAATAAATAAATAAGGCTTTTCCTTGATTTGAGTCTACTGGGAGGAGGCTGGCAGTCATGTAGTGGATGGCTTTCACAATCAATATAATAATAATAACCTTTCACTTCTTTCTTAACCAGGTAAATGAGGATTCCATGCAGCTACCTCTTAGATGCACTAAAGAAACCAATAATATAAGAAGAAATCCTCTCAAGGTGATGATCTTGCAGAATTCTTGACTTCACAGATAAGAAAGGAAAATACGAAGAGTCAGTTATCCGAATAACAATTACACATCCATATCATTCTTGACATGGAGGAGAGAGCATTTAAGTGCCTGGAGTGTGGGACGAGTTTTACTTGGAGGGATGATCTGCAGCAGCATGAAATAACTTATACTGGAGAGAATCCCTACAAATGCCTGGAGTGTGGAAAGAGCTTTGCTCAAAGTCCAGGTCTACATTTGAATCAAAAGACTCACACTGGGGAGGAACCATACACATGGTTGGAATGTGGGATAAACTTCACCCACAGTTCAAGTCTACTATCGCATCAAAGGACTCACACTGGGGAGAAACCCTATAAATGCCTGGAGTGTGGAAAGAGTTTCTCTCGGAGTGAAAATCTACGTTCACATCAAAGGACTCACACTGGGGAGAAACCCTATAAATGCCTGGAGTGTGGAAAGAGTTTCTCTCGGAATGAAAATCTACGTTCACATCAACGGACTCACACTGGGGAGAAACCCTATAAATGCCTGGAGTGTGGAAAGAGTTTCTCTCGGAGTGATCATCTACGTTCACATCAAAGGACTCACACTGGGGAGAAACCCTATAAATGCCTGGAGTGCGGAAACAGCTTCACTGAGAATGGAACTCTACGTTCACACCAGAAGATTCACACTGAGGAGAAACCTTATACATGCCTGGAGTGTGGAAAGAGTTTCTCTCAGAGTAAACTTCTACGTTCACATCAAAGGACTCACACTGGGGAGAAACCCTATAAATGCCTGGAGTGTGGACAGAGCTTCATTCACAGTGGAAATCTACAATCACATCAGAGGACTCACACTGGGGAGAAACCCTTTAAGTGCCTGGAGTGTGGAAAGAGCTTCACTCAGAGTGGAATTCTACATAGACATCAAAGGACTCACACTGGGGAGAAACCCTTTAAATGCCTGGAGTGTGGACAGAGCTTCACTGAGAATGGAAATCTACGTAAACATCAAAGGATTCACACTGGGGAGAAATCCTATACATGCCTAGAGTGTGGAAAGAGCTTCACTGAGAGTGGAATTCTACGTTCACATCAAAGGACGCACACTGGGGAGAAGCCCTATGAATGCCTGGAGTGTGGAAAGAGTTTCACTGAGAGTGGAATTCTACGTAGACATCAAAGGATTCACACTGGGGAAAAACCCTATACATGCCTAGAGTGTAGACAGTCCTTCAGTAGCAGTGAACATCTACGTAGACATCAAAGGACTCACACTGGGGAGAAACCCTTTAAGTGCCTGGAGTGTGGACAGAGCTTCACTGAGAATGGAAGTTTACGTTCACATCAAAGGATTCACACTGGGGAGAAACCCTTTAAATGCCTGGAGTGTGGACAGAGCTTCACTCAGAATGGAAGTCTACGTTCACATCAAAGGATTCACACTGGGGAGAAACCTTTTAAATGCCTGGAGTGTGGAAAGAGTTTCACTTGGAGTTCACATCTACGTAAACATCAATGGACTCACATTGGGGAGAAACCCTTTAAATGCCTGGAGTGTGGACAGAGCTTCACTCAGAGTGGACTTCTACGTTCACATCAAAGGATTCACACTGGGGAGAAACCCTATACATGCCCGGAGTGTGGAAAGAGTTTTGCTTGGAGTAAAAACCTACGTTCACATCAAAAGACTCACACTGGGGAGAAACCCTATAAATGCTTGGAGTGTGGACAGAGCTTCACTGACAATGGAGGTCTACGTAGACATGAAAGGATTCACACTGGGGAGAAACCCTATAAATGCCTGGAGTGTGGAAAGAGTTTTGCTTGGAGTTCACTTCTACGTTCACATCAAAGGACTCACACTGGGGAGAAACCCTATACATGCCTGGAGTGTGGAAAGAGTTTTGCTTGGAGTAAAAACCTGCGTTCACATCAAAAGACACACTGGGGAGAAACCCTATACATGCCTGGAGTGTGGACAGAGCTTTGCCCTGAGTGGAGATCTACACACACATTCGAGGACTCAGTCTGGGGAGAAACCCTGTGCATGCCTGGAGTGTCGACAGAGCGTTGCCCTGAGTGGAGATTTACACACACATCTGAGGACTCACACTGGGGAGAAACCCTGTGCATGCCTGGAGTGTCGACAGAGCTTCAGTGAGACTGGAAATCTACATATAGACATCAAAGGACTCACACTGGGGAGAAACCTGATAAATGCCTAGAGAGTGGACAGAGCTTCACTCAGAATGGAAGTATACATACACTTCAAAGGATCCACGTTGGGGAGAAACCCTATGCATGCCTAGAGTGTGGACAGAGCTTCAGGTGCAGATCAGGTCTAGGTTCACATCAGTGAACTCACCCTGGGGAGAAACCCTACGGCATGTGAAAAGAGCTTCTTGGAGAGTTGAACTCTACATAGACATAGCATTCACATTGGAGAGAACAGTGGTATCTGGCCCCAGAGACACTCTCTATAAGAGAGTTTTCCAAACTTTTCATGTTGCTGATACACTTTTTCGGCATACATTGTTTTGTGACGATAATTCAGTTTAACTGGCATCCTGGAGGTTAAGATAAAGGTAAAGGTCAAGGTTTCCCCCTGATATTAAGTCCAGTCGTGTCCGACTCTGGGACTCTGTGCTCATCTCCATTCCTAAGCTGAATAGCTGGCGTGGTCTGTTGACACCTCCAAGGTCATGTGGCCGGAGTGACTGCATGGATTGCTGTTACTTTCCCGCCAGAACGGTACCTATTGGTCTACTCACATTTGCATGTTTTCGAACTGGTAGGTTGGCAGAAGGTAGGGCTACCAGCGGGAGCTCTCCCTGCTCCCTGGATTCAAACCTTCTCGGTGGTGGCCCCTCGACTCTGGAACTCACTTCCCAAGGACATCAGACATGCCCCAACTTTGGCAGTCTTTAGGAGGAGCCTGAAAACATGGTTGTTCCAGTGTGCCATCCCAGAATAAGGAAACTCTTGGCAATATGTCCTTTAAACGCACTTTATCATTGATTTAGGATTGCATGTGCACCCTCATCTCTCTCTGAAACTCAATCCCAGTTAGATTCCACCTTGCTCGTGCCCAGATTTATTTCTTAAATTTTAATTATTACATTTGGCCCAGCCTTAAGTTTTAAATGTTTGTTGTCCTACTGTTAATGCAATTCTTTATTTTTGTCTATGAGATTTATTTTAATTTTTGTATTGTTTGTTAATGCTTTTATTATTGCTTTTATTATTGATGTGTTGTTGGTTCGGCCTCATGTAAGCTGCACCGAGTCTCTTGGGGAGGTGGTAGCAGGGTATAAATAAAGTTTTATTATTATTATAAACCTGCAACCTTTCGATTAGCAAGTTCAGCAGCTCAGCGGTTTAACACAGCTGGTTAATCACCTGCAATAAATCACTGCCAAATGAAAGGTGATGTTGCAACCCAGAGCAAGAAATGAGGCCCTAAGGTAACCATCCACCACACTTGACTGGGAAAAAACAATCCTTTTTTATTGATGAAAAATGGTTACAAAATAAAGGAAAAATGCAAAGTCAAAAGCCACAGCAAAATCAGCAAACATGAATGTCCATGAACAAGATCAAAAACCCAAAGCCACACTGTAACATACTGGAACCTGTTAGCAATCCACTAACCGTACTTGGTGTCCTAGAAATCTCTCAAGACAATGGACGGAGGAACCGGGAGAACTGCCAAGGTCTTCATCAATCTAAAACGATGCCTGAACTGGGAAAGTCAGCCCGGCGGAAGGCACTTAAAGCCGAGGAATTGGTTTCGTGATACGCCTCCCTGCTTTGAAGTCCTTGTTTGTTTTTCTTTTAACCGGGAAGACCTTCGCAAGCTGAGTGATTTACTCCTGTCTTGCCAGATCTGGCCCCTTCTATTCTCATTAAGGTTCCCAGGTGCAGAAGGGAGTGAAAGGTCATGGCTTCCCTCTGAAACATTCTCAGGAACACTGGTACTTTCATTTTCCAAATCTACAGAAGTTGCTTCCTCACTAATTTCAGGAACATTGTCACTAATTTCAGGATCATTGACCTCAAGAAGTACATTTTCATTAGCATCAGTAAATATATTTTCATTAGCATCAGGAGGTACAAACAGAGAATCAGGTTCAAACTCAGGCTGAACCCCAACAGTTTGAAGTTTGAAGCCTGAGTCAGGGTTGGGCTCCTGACTGTTAAATAGCCCAGCTTACTCTTCACCTAAGCAGCTGTGCTGTGAGTAGAGAAATTAAGGACTGCTTAAAGTGAGGAGGTTAATTTATGACACCATAAAAATGCCGGAGAGTAAGGAGAAAATGCTACGATCAAAAGGCCTAGTGTCATAGTGGATGAAACGACAGCTCCCCCGTGGCCACAACGAGCAACCTCCAGGACCCGAAGTGGAAGAAACTCCTGAATGACCTCTGTATTGTATGTAAAAAACGGCATTGAATGTTTGCCGTGTATGTGTGCATTGTGCTCCATCCTGAGTGAGAAGGGCAGACTATAAATACTGTAAATAAATAAATAACAATGGCAAACATTTGATGCCTAAATAAAAAACACAATGCTAACATAAAATCCCAGAAAAACCCCACATATATGTTAATGTAAGATTAATGTAATGTGAATGTTTAAATAATTTTGTGCAATGCCTGTGAATGTCACCTGATTGCATCAACAGAGAGTGTATGGACTCTGAAATGGTTAATCAGTCAAGCCTCTAATGAACTGTGTAGTTGTGTTCCTGAGTGTGCCTGGTACGCGTAGGGAGGATTCAGAGATAAGATTTCATTCGTCCTTCTTACTTCGGTGTTCTTTTGTCATGTTCCTGTCTGGTTGGTTGGGTGTCAACGCGAGTGTGTGCTGTATATTTGCTCTACTCAGTAAAGCTATATGTTTCTTTTACTCAAGTCTCAAAGTGTTCATTCTTCTAAGCTTCAAAGCTTCTGTTGCACTCTGAAAATATGAAAGTAACATTAAAACCTAACCTCCAATTAAAGCCTAACATCAGTAAATTAAACTTAAAATTATATAATAATATAAATCTAAATAAAACATCTGTTACACTAAGTTGTAGCAGGACCAAGTCTGTGTGTGTGTGTGTTGAAGAAAAACCTTATGATGTTTATTATGTGCAGCTGGTAATGTAGGTCAACCAGCAATCTTGGACCACACCCGATAGGGTATGACTATGAGGTTTTGGCCCATCCGGCCAAGATATTACAGCAGAGACTTCTCAGAGCCACTTCATAAATAAGATCAATCTGCTCCGCGAAGGACTATCTCCTACAGAGGACACATCGAGGGAACTAGAAGGCTCCTGGCCATCTAGGGGCCAACTTCTAGAACATTTTGTGTTATTAGAAATGGAAGACTTGGAAAAGACTAGCTGCAGCAAGACCAACCACCTGCTCCCTCGATCCTTGCCCCTCCCGGCTGGTTAAGAAGTGCTGGGAGGGACTACGAGATCCCTTAAGGAGCATCATCAACAGCTCCTTGGAGCAAGGAATTTTTCCAGATGGTCTTAAAGAAGCAGTGGTCCACCCTCTCCTGAAAAAAACAAGCCTTGATGCTGCCATACCTAGTAGCTATCGCCCAGTTTCAAACCTTCCATTCTTGGGCAAGGTGATTGAACGGAGAGTGGCGGGGCAGCTACAGCAATTCTGAGAGGAGACTGCGGGTTTGGACCCCTTTCAATCAAGCTTTCGTTCAGGTCATGGGACAGAGACTGTCTTGGTAGCTATTACTGATGAAATTCGTCGTCAGTTAGACCGAGGCAGATCAGCACTATTGGTCCTCTTGGACTTCACAGCTGCATTCGACACCGTGGACCATGACTTACTGATTCATCGATTGACTCTGTCTGGTGTACGAGGTTCAGCCCTCAAATGGTTCAATTCATTCCTCCAGGACCGGAAACAAAGGGTGGAGTGGTGAGGCCAAAGCTCTGAGAGCTCCTGCCTTTGCTGTGGAGTGAGTTCCCCAGGGTGCTCTCCTCTCGCCCGTTATTTAACATCTACGTCCGACCACTTGCTGGACTGGTGCGGAGCTTTGGCCTAGAGTGCTACCAGTATGCAGATGATACCCAACTACTCTTGCGTCTCGAACCTGGGACAACCGTGTTTCATGAGAACTTTAAGCTGTGTTTGGAAGCAGTGATGAGTTGTCTACGAGCAAGCGGACTCAAAGGGAATCCTGCAAAAACGGAGATCCTCTGGCCCGGCCAGCCGCCAGAATTAATCCCGTCTCTGCCTGATTTCGATAGGGAAGCTCTGGTTCCATCTGCCACTGTTAAAAGCCTTGAGGTTGTGTTGGATTCATCGCTGACGATGGAGGCCCAGATCACGGCCATAAGGGAAGCAGGCCTTTTTTCATCTTCACCAGGCAAGGAAATAGGCATCCCTTGCCTTAGAGAATGTATTTTTTGTTCCACATGTTGATTATAATCTCCTATCAGTGGTAAACTTAATAGTGAGTGGTTTGATATTATTTTTTCAAGAGGCAAGGTTAAAATCCTGAAAGGAACCAAACTGTATGGAACAGGAAAAATACAGGATGGTATTTATATGTTGGAGCCAAGAGATACAAACAGTGTTAACATAATAATTAAGAGTACTCCATTGCATCATAGGTGCAACCATGAACTGCACAGAGTTTTGGGTCATCCAAGTTTTAAAGGTCTACAAAATGCAGGAGTGCAGCGAGGGTCTAAAATTAAATGACTAAGCAATTTTTTTGGATGGCACTGTATGCAAAAGAACAAAGGCCCAATCTGTGTCAATAAGCAAAAAGAGCTTAAGAAATTCAGAAAAGCCTTTTCAGCTGGTGCATGCAGATTTAATTGGGCCTTTTCACCCCAGTAAAGGAGGGGGAGAGGAAGAGGAAGGAATGCGTTTTGGAGTCATGTTCCTTTTGGCAGTTTGAAGTTTTGGCATTTTAGAAGTTTTGGAACCGTGTGTTGACAGATTTGCAAGGAAGCAATCTGGCCTAAAAGATGTCCTTTACAGAGGAAGAATAGAGAAATGGTGATGTATACATGAGGTGAATGCATTCACAAGTGTGGGAATACTGAGTAAAAATGTAATCCCCCCTTTGTTTGTGTGTTAACCAATGTAACTAGGTGGTTGTGAATCCAATGTAGTTCTATAGCAGCTATATGTCCATATGTCCAATGTCATTCTTTGTGTCAAAGTGTAGAACTTCTGATATACCGGGCTTTGGCACAGCTAGTTAGTAGCCAGCTGCATGAAATCACTACTGACCGAGAGGTCGAGTTCAAAGTCAGCCTGGGTCGGAGTGAGCTCCTGGCCATTAATAGTCTAGCTTGCTGTTGACCCATGCAGTCTGAAAGACAGTTGCATATGTTAAGTGGGAAATTTAGGTGCCACTTTATGCGGGGAGGCTAATTTAACTAATTTACGACACCATAAAACCTTCCTGCAGTGTGTGGAAGAAGTACTCCATCAAGGACTCGATGTCACAAGTGGACAGTGAAACAACAGCTCCCCCTGTGGCCGGAATCGAGCATACCCTCATGCAGCCAGAAAGCTGGAATGTTAAATCATCTCTGTGTTGTATGTCTAATGCCATTGAATGTTTGCCATTTATATGTACATTGTAATCCGCCCTGAGTCCCCTGCGGGGTCAGAAGGGCGAAATATAAATCCATATAAATAAAAATGTAATGTTCGTTTGTGGTATTCACAGAACTCAGAAACCACTGGGGCAATTGACACCAAATTTGGACACGATACCCCTAACAACCCAATGTATGTTCTTCACTAAAAAAAAACCAAGGAAAACAAAAAGCAGAAAGGACTTCTAAACTGCATGTCCACAAAGGAGAAACTGCATGTCTCCAAAGAGACCATGGCCACGCCCTCTCCTCCTCGTCGCGGGGAAACAGCTGTTAAAGCCAGGCACACGTGCCTGGCCTCACACACACACACACACACAAGTGAGTGGAGTGGAGGTTTGCCACATGGAGCCCCTTCTCTTTCCCTGCTAGGTCAGGAGGGAAGTCTCCTCCTCCTCCTTTCCCTGTTGGAGTGCCAGCAGCAGCAACAGAGACTCCACGCAAGGAAGAAGGGGAGGAGGAGGAGGAGGCGAGGAAGGTCAACGGTGCTTGAATGAAGGACCTTCCTTCTCTCTCTCCCTTCCCTTCCTCCCTCCCTTTCTTCCTTCCTTCCTTCTCTTTCCTTTCCTTCTTTCCCTCCTTCCCTTCCTTCCTGTCCCTCCTTTCTTCTTCCTTTCCTTCTTTTCCTTCCTCCCTCCCTTTCCTCCTTTCCCTTTCTTCATTTCCTTCCCCTTCATTTCCTTCCCTCCCTCCTTTTTTCATCCCCCTCCTTTCTTTCCCTCCTTCCTTCCTCTCTTCCTTCGTATCCTTCCTTCCCTTCTTTCCCTCCCTTCTTCCTTTCCTTCTTTCTATGTAAGATATAAACACAATATTAAATGGGACAGTCAAGAAGTAACGAGAGGAGGGAAAGTGGGAAGGAAGGAAGGTAGGACAGAAGGAGGGAGGTAAAGAAGGAAAGAAAGAAAGAAGCAAGGAAGGAGAGAAGGAAATTAAAAAATTGAAAGGAAAAAGGGAAGGAAGGAGAGAAGGAACGAAAGATAAGGAAAGAAGGAAGGATATAACCAAAGAGCAAAGAAAGGGAGGAAAGAAACAGGTAGAAATGGAAGAGAGATAGGGAAAGAAAAAGAGGAAAGGAAGGAAGGAGGGAGGGAAGATTGGCCACAGCAACGCGTGGCGGGTACAGCTAGTACTGTGAATAAATAAATAAATTCTCACACTGAAATTGCAATAAAAAGAATCTTTGTTATAAAAATATTCATGACACCCGGCAAGGCCAAACAAGTCCTGTCCTGGGATAGCACCGCATGCGCCGGCCATTTCAGGGGAGCGATTGGCACTCCAGAAACGGGCCCAGCAGGCTGCCTTTGCAAATCCAGCCCATCTCTCGTCAAGGGCTCCAGAGGCGCTTTCGGAAGCCAGGGCCTGGCTGAAGGCATCAAGGGGGACACATCCTCATCGCACGGCCCAGAGGAAGCCCAGGGACAGGCGGACCGGATGGTGGTTCAGGTGGCTGCCGAAGGAGAAGCAGTTGCCGCCACCGCCCAGGACCAGAACCGCTTCCTCCTTGGGCAAGAAGACGCTGCTGTGGCCATGGAGCATCAGGGGCCACTCGAGAGGAGCCTGTGGAAGAACCGACGGGGTCACAGGAGTGGGAACGAGGGAAGCCGCAGCAGAGGAAGAGGTCAGCAAGGACCATGGTGCCACGCCCAACCCTGTGACTGTGGTGCAGCTGCATTAAGATCACTACTGACCAAAAGGTCATGAGTTCGAAGCCAGCCCAGGTCGGAGTGAGCTGACTAATTTGTGTAGCTTGCTGTCGACCTTTGCAGCCCAAAAGACAGTTGCATCTGTCAAGTAGGAAATTTAGGTACCGTTTACCACACCATAAAAATCTCCAGCAAGCATGCAAAGAATGAGGAAGTACTTCATCAGTGTCACAAATGGACGGTGAAGTGACAGCTCCCCCGGTGGCCAGAATACCCTCATGAAAAAGCTGGAATGTTAAATAGCCTCTGTGTGCCTGTCAATATATGTTATGTGTATATGGCATTGAATGTTTGCCATGTATATGTGCATTGTAATCCGCCCTGAGTCCCTTGAGGGGTGAGACGAGCGGAATATAAATGCTGTAAATAAATAAATAAATACATAAATAACACTCCCCAGCACACCTTCACAATGCTCTCCTGCAGAAGACCCTGTGCCCATGACTTCCTTGGCTCCTCTGCCCACTTTTGCTGGGTCTCCCCAGTTAAGCTGAGCCAGGGGAGGATAGCTCATCCCCATCATCATCATCATCACCATCAAGTTTATTTCCAGACCCCTTACTCTCCTCAAGGAGACTCAAAGCGGCTTACATTAAGAGCATTAAATGTCCCTTCCCACGCTCCATAGCACCAGTGACAGGAATGAAGGTGCCTTGCTGTCTGTGCTTGAGGTCCAGCTGAAAGGGTCTTTGAGTGAAATTTACAAATGCTAAGCAAGGGGCTTTGCATGAAATTAACAGAAATATACCTTTCTCTGTAGAAAAAGCAACACGGAAGAAAATGTTTTTAAGAAACAAGATGTGACATGTAGAGGTCGGAAGTTGTGTTGTGGTTAAGTTCAAAGGTTGTGCTTAAGTGTAGAGTCTGCAGGTACAAGAAGGTACTTTCTATGAAAAGTACCCTCAAGGGAGGGGGCTGGAAAGAGAGTACTTTCCATGACAAAAAAATGTTCTTGTTTACTTGAGGTGGTCAAAAGCCAAGGGGGCACGGCAGTCACTTGAAGGGTAACATCTGCGTATGCTGCCAGGCTGTCTGTCTTCTTCATGAAGAAACTAAAATAAACCTTGTTTTTTTATCTTTTTTGGGACTGTCTCCTTCCTTACATGTTCCTGTGATGTGGACCTAAGAAGAACCAATTTAGTGTCTCTAACACAGCCAGGCGGTCAAGAAGCTGGACGAGGGAAGGGTGGCCGCTTCACACTCAGGCCTATAGACATACGCTTGGGACCAGAGGAGGAGAACGGAGCAAGTGGATCAGAACCAGCAGGAAGCACCCTCCCCTCCCAAAGCACCATTCACCCACTCACCGTGTCAATGCTGTACTCCACCGCCTGTCCTGTGGCCAGGTCCACCACCGCGACACCAGGCACGGAAGGGGCCTGGAGCCAGATGCCTCCCACCAGCAGCAGCTTCCCCCGGTGTGCATGGGCCGTATGGGAGTACCTAGGGGAGGAGGTAGTAGGCTCAGTGCCATGAAGAAGTGCCCATTGGAGGTACTCAATGGCACCAACCCTCAAGAGCTCCCTTCCCAGGAGGTGTGCCCTCTCCTCCAATGGATGCAATTCTCTGGTTGCCACCGAGGCATAACAATCTCTCCTTTGGCCACATGAGCCATGGAAGCCCACCAGCCCTTTCTCCTACAATCAGGCAGTAGAGACAGGGACAGAGTGCCCACTAGGGAGACCTTCAGGCACCAGTGGGAAGCATCAAAGGACGCAGGGAGCAGAAGTGGTCCCTTCCTTGGCTGAGCCTCTCTTGAAGAATGGCGCCTGATGGTGAGATGCCACTGGAGAGAAGCCTTCTTGCGACACCAGAGAGGCTGCATAGCAGTGGCTGCACAGAGGGCACCTCAGGATGCCAGGATACGGCCACCCACCCTCTTCCCCTGAGCCGCACTCTCCAATCAAGCCAATGGCTGTGTGTCACTGGAGGGTTGTACTGGGGGGTGGGGGGTGGCAGGGGTCCGGCTGGGCTGCGCGAGGGAGGAAGGCCAGAGACCCCTCCTCCTTCCTCACCAGGAGCCCTTCTGCAGGTGCTTTGGCTGCCCCTCTCCCCCACTTTAACGGTAAAGCGTATAAACAAGAGGACTGCTGTGGTCACTGTTAATATCATGAAAATTCAATGTACAGATTTGATAAATACGGATTTGATACGATGTGTGGGAATTAATGAGTTGGATGGAAGGATGTATGGATTAAGTTAATAATTTTGGAAACACCGGTAAAATATTAAGGCCTGCAGTGACTAACTACCTACTTGCTGGACTATAATTCAAAGTTGCTAATAAGAACTGAAATGTAAACTGTGATAAGAACTGGGACAGTGATGAGATCAATGTTTACAATGTTAAGAAGAAAGTCAACACAAGGCTAACACCAATCAAGAAGAATCAACAACTGGCCAGGAAACTGGGATGGATACAGGATGCAAGACGTCTATCATTAACTTACAACTTTGGGACGACATCAGCAGAATATTCCTATAAAAGACTCAATCTAATAATTCTCAAACTGTGACAGACCTGAGGAGTCTAGTTCACCCTGTCAGGATGTAGGATCTAAATAGCAATAGTAAATAACCACTCACTGACCTCCCTGGACAGTGACGGCAGCAGCAACGTCTTCAGCTATCCAATCCTCTGGTCTGGCCGGGGGCTTACCTGGGAATGAGCGGGGGGCAGGTCTCCAGCATCTGCCACTGGAAGCCCCCCTCGACCGGCCTCAGGAACAGGACGGAGCCCAACGGCTGTTCAGCGGCCCCCAGCCCTCCGGCAATGAGCACCCCTCCCTCCCAGGCACAGGCGCTGTGCGAGTGACGGCCAGCCGGGACAGGACCCTCCACAGGAACCTAAGAGAGGGAAGGAGAAAGGGAAGAAGGGAAAGGAAGGGCAGGTGAGGAAGGAAGGAAGAATGGGGCCTCCCCAATTCCTCCTTCCTCAGCTGCCCTTCTGCTAGGACCACTGCAGGCCCCAAAGGAAGCCCCACGGGAAGAGGAACTCAAGTCCTGCCTCCTTCCATCCATGGCTCCCAACTTCAGGAAAGGAGATTCCACCTGAACATCAGGAAGAACTTCCTCACTGACTGGGAGAGCTGTTCAGCAGTGGAACTCTCTGCCTCGGAGTGTGGTGGAGGCTCCTTCTGTGGAGGCTTTGAAACAGAGGCTGGATGGCCATCTGTCGGGTGATTTGAATGCGATTTTCCTGTTCCTTGGCCGAATAGGGTTGGACTGGAATCAGCTGCTCTCTCCCTTGCACACCTCCAAAGGGAGGGAGAAGCACATGCACTGCCCTAGAGTTGATGAGCATCGACCCAGGTGGGAATCAGGCAGCAGCTGAGCTGTTGTAGGTTTTTTCGGGCTATATGACCATGTTCTAGAGGCATTATCTCCTGACATTTCACCCACATCTATGGCAGGCATCCTCAGAGGTTGTGAGGTCTGTTGGAAACTAGGAAAGTTGGGTTTATATATCTGCGGAATGACCAGGGTGGGACAAAGAACTCTTGCCTGCTGGAGTGAGGTGTGAATGTTTCAACTGACCACCTAGATTAGCATTTGATGGCCTGGCAGTACCTGAAGCAAACTTTTGTTGAGAGGTGATTAGATGTCCTTGTTTGTTCCCTCTCTGTTGTTGTGCTGTTGCAATTTTAGAGTTTTTCAATACTGGTAGCCAGATTTTGTTCATTTTCATGGTTTCCTCCTTTCTGTTGAAATTGTCCACCTGCTTCTTGTGGGTTTCAATGGCTTCTCTGTGTAGCCTGACCTGGTGGTTGTTGGTGTGGTCCAGCATTTCTGTGTTCTCCAATAATCTGCTGTGTCCAGGTTGGTTCCTCAGGTGCTCTGCTATGGCTGACTTCTCTGGTTGATTTAGTCTGCAGTGCCTTTCGTGTTCCTTGATGCGTGTCTGGGCAAGGCTGCTGCGTTTGGTGGTCCCTATGTAGACTTCTTGTCCACAGCTGCATGGGATACAATGGTAGACTCCTGCAGAGGTGAGAGGATCCCTCTTGTCCTTTGCTGGACGGAGCATTTGTTGGATTCTCTTGTGGGGCCGTAGATAGTTTGTCTGTTGTGTTTCCTCATCCGCTTCCCTCTGCGGTCAGTGGTTCCCTTGATGTCTGGCAGGAACACTTTCCCTCTAGGTGGGTCTTTGTCTTTATTCTCGTGGCTTGTTCTCGGTTGAATACACAAGCATGTGGACAATTTCAACAGAAAGGAGGAAACCATGAAAATGAACAATGTCTGGCTACCAGTATTAAAAAAAACTCTAAAATTACAACAGCACAACAACAGAGAGGAAACAAACAAGGACATCTAATCACCTCTCAACAAAAGTTTCCTCCAGGCACTGTGAGGCCATTATATGCTAATTAAGGTGGTAAGTTGAACCATCCACACCTAGCTCCAGCAGACAAGAGTCCTTTGTCCCACCCTGGTCATCATTCCACAGATATATAAACCCTTTTTCCTAGTTCCAACAGACCTCACTACCTCTGAGGATGCTTGCCATAGACGAAGGCAAAACGTCAGGAGAGAATGCCTCTAGAACATGGCCATATAGCCCAGAAAAACCTACCACAACCCACTTAATGACAGCTGCTTTGAGAGAAAGCATAATAATAATAATAATAATAATATTAATAATAATAATAATAAATGTATTATTATTATCATTATTATTATGCTTTCTCTCAAAGTGACTGGCATTAACTTCCAGTGGAAACAACAACAACAACAATTATAGCCCAAGAAAAAGCCATTGGAACCAATGCCATCAAAGCCAGAATTGAAAAGTCAATGATAGCATTTATTGGATTTCCTTAGTGGGTCTGCAGATAGTTTGTATGTTGAGTTTCCTCACCAGCTTCCCTCTGTGGTCAGTGGTTCCCTTGATGTATGCAGCTGAGTTATCCAGCCCTCCCACCACCCCCGGTCCACCCACAGAGCCCTGAGACAAGGGCACTCCCCAGGACGGACTGTGGAAGTCCTGCCCTGCCCGTCCCAGCTCCCCACCTTGTGGCACTGCATCTTCTCCAGGTGGAGGAAGCACCAGTCATCCAGAACGCACTGCCCAGAGCTGCATCCGCCATAGACGAAAAGGTAGGCCTCTCCTGGAAGAGAGCAAGGAACCGGCTTTGCATCCCCCTTGGCCCTGCCACTTCCCCCTCCAGCGGAGCAACCAGGGTACGAGGGGCAGGAGAGGAATATGCGCCGTCGGAGCCCCATCTTGCCCACCAGCCTGCCTGTGCGACCCACAACAGGATCAGGGAACTATAAGGATGAGTGTCGGTGCAGGAAGCCCTGCTCCAGACTGGCCCTCCCTGCCCCCCCCCCCCACCTCCTACCTTGATGTTCAACCTCAGTGGCCGAATGCCTCCAACGTGGTGTGTCCAAGCCCTGGATGGGCGGCAGGTGGGAGAGCTCAGCGGACATGAGGTCCTCGTCAGGGCTTCCCGACACACTCAGGCGACAGGCGTCCAGTGCGGGGGATGCTGGGGACCTCCGCCCCCCGAGAACGAGGACCCAGCCGGGCTTCAGGAGCGTCAGCGAGTGGAAAAGCCGTCCGTCTGGGAAAAGAGAGAGGCAGCCACACTGAGGGAGGATCCCACAGGCCAGGCCTGCCCCCGACTCCGTGGTCCTCACCCCGTTGCTCACCCCAAGTGTCTCCGGAGTCCGCCAGGCACAGAGCCCGGCCCTCCCAGTCCTGCTCCTCTGGCGGCAAGTGCCTCCTCTTCCTCAGGAGGTGCAGCTGCGTCAGGCGGCAGTGGCGCCCCTCCTGGTCCCCAAAGCCCCCCGCGGTCAGGACCGTCTGCAGAGCGAGCAGCACTGAGCGATGGCCAAAGCGCCTCAAGCCGGAGGCTCCTGCCTCTGTTGTGCAGGCTGAGGCAGGGATCGTCCCAGCAAAGGTAGGCTCCCGGGAAGGCGGAAGGGCTTGGGAGCACAGAGGAAAGAAAGGGTGTCAGCGGATGGATGGGGAACCCGGCCAAGGAGGAGGGAGGCCGGAGCTGACCCTCAGAGGACTCCAGTGGGCAAGACACCCTTGAAAGCCACCTCCGGCATTGGTGTTGCCCTCCCGACAGATGACCAGCCGGCCATAGATATGATAGAGAGAGAGAGAGAGAGAGAGAGAAATTCAATCCGAGATGGAGGGGACCCCCGGGCACCATCCAAGCCATCCCAACAGATGGCCATCCAGCTATAGACATGATTGAGAGAGTGGGGGGGTTCAACCCCAGAGTTGGAAGTGACCCTTCAAGGCCATCCGGTCAGTCCAGTCCAGCCCCCTTCTGCCAGGCAGGTAGGCACCACCCAAGCCCTCCCGACAGATGGCCAGCAAGCCATACATATGATTGAGAGAGAGAGAAAGAAAGAGAGTTGGAAGGGTCCCCGGAGGTACTATCCAAGTCCTCCCGACAGATAGCCAGACAGCCATAGAAACACTTGAGAGAGAGAGAGAGAGAGAGAGAGATTCAACCCCAGAGTTGAAAGGGATCCCTCAAGGTCATCCAGTCAGTCCAGCCCCCTTCTGCCAGGTAGCAGAGCAATGTGGCCAGAAGGGAGCAGGACCACGCTCAGGCTCCACTGCCTGCCACAGGCAAAGCATTCCCAACCTTTCAGGTGAACAGAGTAGTGCCTAGCACTGAGATAACCATGCTCATGGTGTCTAGTGTGCTTTGTGTCAGGGCCTGGCTCTGCACTACTCAAGCCTGGTGGGAAGGGAGGGAGGGACTGTGGCGGGACTGTGGCGCAACTGGCTGGGAGTCAGTTGCGTTAAGATCACCACTGATCAAAAGGTCATGAATTCAAAGCCAGCCTGGGTCGGAGTGAGTTTCCGACTATTGTGTGTAGCTTCCTGTCGACCTTTGCAGCCTGAAAGACAGTTGCATCTGTCCAGTAGGAAATTTAGGTACTTCTTATGCGGGGAGGCTAATATAACTAATTTATGATGCCATAAAAAACTCCAGCAAGCATGCCAAGAATGAGGAAGTACTTCATCAGTGTCTTAAATGGACGGTGAAGCAACAGCTTCCCTGGTGGCCAGAATACCCTCATGAAAAAGCTGGAATGATAATAATAATAATAATAATAATAATAATAATAATAATACTTTATTTGTACCCCGCCACCATCTCCCCATGGGACTCGGTGCGGCTTACATGAGGTCGAGCCCATAGAACAACAATAAAAACAACAACAAAACATCAATACAAAACAATCAAAATAAATCTCATAAACAAAAAATAAACAATAAACATTAACAATAACACAACCATGTTTAAAAAACCTATGGCACGGCCAAATGTACTAACTAAAAATTAAAAAAATAATGCTGGGTGTGACCAGGTGACATATAAACAGGATAGAAATTTTGGAGAGGGATAGAGCGTGCAGACAATCCTAGATCACTACTAAAGTGCGTTTAGGGACATATTGCTTGGAATTTCCTTATTCTGGGAAGGCACACTGGAACAACCACGTTTTCAGTCTCCTCCTAAAGACTGCCAGGGTTGGAGCATGTCTGATGTCCCTGGAGAGTGAGTTCCAGAGTTCAGGGGACACCACTGAGAAGGCCCTGTCCCTCGTCACCGCCAATCGCGCTTGCGATGGGGACGGGAGCGCGAGCAGGGCCTCTTAAATAGCCTCTGTGTGTCTGTCTATATATGTTGTGTGTCTATGGTATTGAATATTAGCCATGTATATGTACTCTATAATCTGCTCTGAGTCCCGTGTGGGGTGAGAAGGGCGGAATATAAATACTGCAAATAAATAAATAAATCAACAGGAAGGGAAGCCCTCTTGCTTGTGCAGAAGGGTGTGGCCTTGGTCAGAGCCACGGACTTCTGTGTGACTCTCTGCCCCGGAGGGAGTGTGGTGGAGGCTCCTTCTTTGGAAGCTTTTAAGCAGAGGCTGGATGGCCATCTGTCGGGGGTGCTTTGAGTGCAGTGTTCCTGCTTCTTGGCAGAATGGGGTTGGACTGGGTGGCCCAGGAGGTCTCTTCCAACTCTTTGATTCTATGATTCTATGACTCCACAAACTCCCAAAGAAGCCAGGCTGCTGAGTAACCATCAGGTCGGCCACACCACCTGAAGAAGACCCTTTTCCGGTCACAGGGTCCACAGTACAGGACTTCCCTCTGCCTTGGCCCTTGATCCTCCTTCTTTCAGCACAGGAGTGGAGAGGTCAGAGCTGCCAGGAGGGCCACCACCGCCACCCGCCATGACAGCCCCCGGGAAGAGCAGAAGCCCTTACCTTCCAAGGCAGACAAAACCGAAGCCAGAGAGAGGGGCTCCCCCTTCGAGGACACAAGGATGAAATAGTGCGAGCACTTCAGGTGCCACTCCTGCAGAGAAAGAGCGAGGGAGAAGAAAATAGTAATAATAATAATAATAATAATAGTAGTAGTAGTAGTAGTAGAGGGGAAGGGGCTGCTGCCAGGGACAGGTCTTCCTTCCTCCCTCCTTCCCTCCCCAAGCACATGCCACGTCCAAAGGGAGGGTCCGGCAGCCACGCAGAAGCCCAGCGCCCACGGGTTTTGACAGCCTTTCCATAATAATACCCTGTTGTTTGTATCCCGAGGGGACTCAGACCGGTTTCCAGCATGGCTCAAGCATTCAATTACCAGCACAAAAACATACAGAAGAACCATTTAAAAAGAGAAACATAACACTACTCCAAACAATCATCCATATTGAAAATTTGGAAAAATCAGGCCTTTTTAAGTTGACCTGCTGACGTGACGGCTTTTATGGAACTGACCGACTGCTCCTTGGATGCTGACTTAAACGGGCAACTGTTGACTGTTTGATTGTTTTTATACTGTTTTAGTGCTAAGTGTATATTTATGTTTTGGGTTGTGGGCACCATGGGGTGACGGTTTGTTAGCCGCCCTGAGACCCTCTGCAGAGGTCGAGATAGGACGGGATACAAATGTCCGAAATAAATAAATCCCAGTTCCGGTATGATTCTGTTTGGGCTAAATTCGACTACCAATGGCCAGGATTACAGAGTGGACAACTATGAGAGGGCTGGGCTATTCTGCAATGAAATACTGCAAAGCAGGGTCCTACCTGATGTCCAGGGTGGGACCTGGGGCTACTGACTCCCAAGGCCTGCTGGACAGTTATGGGAGGGCTGGCCCAACGGGGAAGCCTAGGGCCAATGGGGAAGTGGGTCAAGTGCAGAGCAGGGCTCTATTTAATGGCCAGGGAAAGGCCTGGGACTACTTGTTTCCACTCATTTCCAAGGCCAACTGAATAGTTATAATAGGGCCGGCTGGGCCAGGGCGAGTCCAACAAGGTAGCCTAGGGCCAATGGCTGCCGAGGGCCTGCCCCACAAATGTACCTTTTCATTGCTACCTCATCCAGAGTTTTATCATTTTATGTCGTGCATTTGGCCCACCCACTGTGTTTGATTTTCCATTATGTTATGTTATTTTGTACTGTTTATTTTACTTGATTTGTTTATTTATTTTATTGTGGTGTTGTTATTATTATTATTATTGTTATTATTATTATTGGGTTGTTGTAGGTTTCTTTCGGGCTATATGGCCATGTTCTAGAGGCATTCGCCTGCATGTATGGCAAGCATCCTCAGAGGTAGTGAGGTCTGCTGGAACTAGGAAAATTGGGTTTATTTATCTGTGGAATGATGTCCAGGATGGGACAAAGGACTCTTGTCTGCTGGAGCTAGGTGTGAATGTTTTAACTGACCACTTTGATTAGCATTTGATGGCCTGGCAGTGCCTGGAGCAATCTTTTGTTTAGAGGTGTCCTTGTTTGTTTCCTCTCTGTTGTTTTGCTGTTGCAATTTTAGAGTTTTTTAATACTGGTAGCCAAATTTTGTTGATTTTCATGGTTTCCTCCTTTCTGTTGAAATTGTCCACATGCTTCTTGTGGATTTCAATGGCTTCTCTGTGTCGTCTGACATGGTGGTGGTGAGAGTGGTCCAGCATTTCTGTGTTCTCAGATACTATTCTGTGTCCAGGTTGGTTCATCAGGTGCTCTGCCATGGCTGATTTCAGTGCTCCAGGAACTGTTATGCCATCAAATGCTAATCAATAGGCTTGGACAATCCATGGTTCTAAAGTACTTACAAAACTAAAGTTCTGGTGGTGAAAATTTCAGAACTCTAACAAAACTCCCAAAATTCATAGAATCATAGAATCAAAGAGTTGGAAGAGACCTCCTGGGCCATCATCCAGTCCAACCCCATTCTGCCAAGAAGCAGGAATATTGCATTCAAATCACCCCTGACAGATGGCCATCCAGCCTCTGCTTAAAAGCTTCCAAAGAAGGAGCCTCCACCACACTCCCTCCGGGGCAGAGAGTTCCACTGCTGAACGGCTCTCACAGTCAGGAAGTTCTTCCTCATGTTCAGATGGAATCTCCTCTCTTGGAGTTTGAAGCCATTGTTCCATTGCGTCCTAGTCTCCAGGGAAGCAGAGAACAAGCTTGCTCCCTCCTCCTCCCTGTGGCTTCCTCTCACATATTTATACATGGCTATCATATCTCATATTTCATAATAAATGGCAGTTCCTAATTGGTTCTGTCATTAAAATCACCAATAATGAAATAATAATTAAATTTTGAAAGTTTTGTTAGAGTTCTGAAATTTTCACCACCAGAACTTTAGTTTTGTAAGTACTTTAGAACCATTTAGAACCATGGATTGCCCAAGCCTACTAATCAAGTTGGTCAGTTGAAACATTCACACCTAGCTCCAGCAGACAAGAGTCCTTTGTCCCACCCTGGTCTTTCCACAGATATATAAACCCTTTTCCCTACTTCCAAGAGACCTCACTCCCTCTGAGGATGCTTGCCATAGATGCAGGCGAAACGTCAGGAGAAAATGCCTCTAGAACATGGCCATAGAGCCCGAAAAAACCTATAACAACCCGGTGACTCCGGCCATGAAAGCCTTCGACAATACATTATTATTATTATTATTATTTGAAACACAACCAGATGAGTCCACATCAGACAAGATCACTCTGCTGGCTGTTCTATTGGATCACACGTCAGGCACTTCCCAAGTGTATTGTCATGTATTGGTGAATAATGCATGCAGATCCCAGTAAGGTGGCCTTTTGCAGCTGGCAGATTATTATTATTATTATTATTATTATTATTATTATTATTATTATTATTATAAAGTGCAGAGTAGGACCTCTCCGATGACCAGGGAAGGGCCTGGGGATAGCCATTTTGCAAAGGCGAAATGATTATCAATATCTGTATGTATGTATTTTTATCCTTTACAATTTAGCTTGTAAATCACCTAGAGCATCTTGGATGGAGGGCGATTAATAAGTAATTAAATGATGATGATGATGATGATGATGATGACACAATCAAGGGGAGGGGGAGAGAGGGAGTGGGATTGGGGTCCCAAGTGGGGGGGGGGGTGAATACCTCAAATTCATCGAAGGGCTCCAGGGCCCGGATCCTCTCCTGCTCCTCTCCGGGGACAAAGCGACGATAGAACTCATTCATGTCGATGGCGCTGCACTCCGTCCAGCCCTGGAAGGCAACCCACCAGCCGGGCACTCAGGACAAGGACCGGGCTCTTTCTCCTGCTGCCCACCTGCCCTGGAGACCCCCCCCCCGCCCCTCCCTTCTCCTCCCTCACCCACCCGCTGGAGGAAGCGCAGCCGCTGGGCCTCGCAGTCCGAGTAGCGGTCGAGGGAGCGGAGGGGTGACCTTAGCCGGCGGAAGTGCTGCTGCATGACGTGTCCAAACGGGTCTCCCGGGTGGATCTGCTCGTACAGGACGAACCAGGCCTGAGGGAAGAAGCCGGCCGCCCAGCGGATCAAGGCGTCGGACCTGGAGGGCGCCAAGAGGTCAGTGAGTGGAGCACCCCAAGACCTTGGAAGCCCAAAGGGAGCGAGATGAACTGGGACTCAGGTGCATCACGATCACTACTGACCGAAAGGTCATGAGTTCGAAGCCAGCCCCGGTTGGAGTGAGCTTCCGACCAATTTGTGTAGCTTGTTGTCAACCTTTGAAGCCCGAAAGACAGTTGCATCTATCAAATAGGAAATTTAGGCCTTCCCAAACACAGTGTAGCCATTAAACTAAGGAGTTTCCCGCCGCCGCGGTAGGTGATCATGTCGAGGCCTTGGTCGCTCTCTGGAATGGGGAGATGACCAGGGCTATTGACAAGATCGCTCCGGAACGTCCCCTCTCGAGTAACCGAGCTAAACCAGCCCCTTGGTTCACTGAGGAGCTGGCAGCGATGAAGCGAAAGAAGAGGGTTCTAGAGAGCGTGTGGCGCTCGGACCCAAGCGAGTCAAACCGAACACGGTTTGTGTCCTTTTTAAGGGCATATGCCGCGGCAATAAAAGCCGCAAAGAAAACTTTCTTTGCGGCCACTATTGCGTCTGCAAAAAACCGTCCGGCGGAGTTGTTTCGGGTTGTCAGAGGTCTTTTAACTCCCCCTACTTCAGGTGGGAGCCCTGACAACTCGGCAGCGCGCTGTGAAGCATTTGCTCGGTTCTTTGCAGACAAAGTCGCTTTGATCCGTTCTGAGCTGGACGCCACATTAGATGCAGTCTCTGTGGATGTGACACAAGCACCTGCTTGTCCGATTTTGTTGGATTCTTTTCAGTTTGTGAAACCCGAGGATGTGGACAAGATACTTGGAGGAATGAGACCCACCACGTCCATCCTAGACCCCTGCCCATCCTGGCTTCTGAAGGAGGCCAGAGGGGGATTGGCCGAGTGGGTAACGGTGGTGGTTAATGCCTCCCTCCGGGAAGGCAAGATTCCAGCGAGCCTAAAACAGGCTATTGTAAAGCCGCTGTTGAAGAAACCATCACTTGACCCCACTAAATTGGACAACTTTCGGCCTGTTTCCAATCTTCCCTTCTTGGGCAAAGTCATGGAAAGCGTGGTGGCCTCACAACTCCAGGTATTCTTGAGAGACACGGATAATCTGGATCCGGCACAGTCTGGTTTCAGACCGGGACATGGTACCGAGACGGTCTTGGTCGCCTTAGTGGATGATCTGCGCCGGGAGCTAGACAGGGGGAGTGTGTCCCTGTTGGTGCTCCTGGACCTCTCAGCGGCCTTCGATACCGTCGACCACGGTATTCTTCTGGGGCGCCTTGCAGAGATGGGTCTTGGGGGCACTGCTTTGCAGTGGCTCCGGTCATTTCTGGAGGGTCGTACTCAGAAGGTGTTGCTGGGGGACTCCTGTTCAGCGCCACAGCCGTTGATCTGTGGCGTTCCTCAGGGTTCCATCTTGTCCCCCATGCTGTTTAACATCTACATGAAGCCGCTGGGTGAGATCATCCGGAGTTTCGGGGTGCGGTGTCACCTGTACGCAGATGATGTCCAACTCTGTCACTCCTTCCCACCTGCTACTAAGGAGGCCGTCGAAGTCCTGAACCGGTGCCTGGCCGCTGTAATGGTCTGGATGAGGGCGAACAAACTGAAACTAAATCCAGACAAGACAGAGGTACTCCTGGTCAGTCGCAAGGCCGAACGGGGTATAGGGTTACAGCCTGTGCTGGACGGGGTCGCACTCCCCTTGAAGGCGCAGGTTCGCAGCTTGGGTGTGACCCTGGACTCATCGCTGAGCCTGGAGCCTCAGGTTTCAGCGGTGACCAGGGGAGCATTTGCACAGCTCAGGCTCGTGCGCCAGCTGCGCCCGTATCTTGGGAAGTCTGACTTGGCCACGGTGGTACACGCTTTGGTCACATCCCGCCTCGACTACTGCAACGCTCTCTACGTGGGGCTGCCCTTGAAGACGGCCCGGAAGCTTCAGCTAGTCCAACGCGCGGCAGCCATGTTGTTAACGGGAGCAGGACGCAGAGAGCATACAACGCCCCTGCTGTCCCAGCTCCACTGGCTGCCGATTCGCTACCGGGCCCAATTTAAGGTGCTGGTGTTATCCTACAAAGCCCTGAACGGTTCCGGCCCAAAATACCTTGCAGACCGCATCTCGGCCTATGAGCCCACGAGGGCCTTGAGATCTTCCGGGGAGGCCCTCCTCTCGGTCCCGCCTGCCTCACAGGCACGTTTGGCGGGGACGAGAGAGCGGGCCTTCTCGGTGGTGGCCCCCCGGCTGTGGAACGCCCTCCCTGTTGAAGTTAGACAGGCGCCCTCCTTGATGGCCTTTCGTAGGGGCCTAAAAACATGGCTCTTCGAGCAGGCCTTCAATTGAGTGTATCTTGAAACGACACTGGAATGAACTAGGATTATGAAATTTGGCTATGACCCCAGGACTTGACGAAGCGGATTTTTAGTATAAGTATATGTTATGTTGTATTGTCTAGTCTGTACTGTCGTGATTTATTGTACACTGTTCCTTTTTGTTGCTGTTCACCGCCCCGAGTCGCCCTCGGGCTGAGAGGGGCGGTCAATAAATGCAAAAAATAAATAAATAAATAAATAAATAAACTCTGATCTCGGAACAGTTGGACAGCGTGACTGGATAATGACTGGTAATGAAACGCAGAGGACTTCTGGTTTTTATTGTGTTACTGATGTTAATTGTAATGAATTTTTACCTCTGTTAAATGTTTTTAATGTTTAAATTATTTTTGTACTATTGTGGGCATCGAATTGTGCCGTTTTGTAAACCGCCATGAGTCGCCCTCGGGCTGTGAATGGCGATATAGAGCGTAGTAAATAAATAAATAAATAAATAAATAAAATAGGTACCACTTATGTGTGGAGAGGCTAGGTTAACTAATTTACGAGGGCATAAAAATCTCCAGCAACCATGCGGGGAATGAGGAAGTACTTCATCGGTGTCGTGGATGGACAGTGAAGCGACAGCTCCCCTGGTGGCCAGAAAAAGTTGGAATGTTAAATAGCCTCTGACTGTCTGTCTATATGTGTTGTCTATGGCATTGAATGTTTGCCATGTATATGTACATTGTAATCCACCCTTCCAACAGCCTTGGAAGCCCAAAGGGAGCAGGGGAGCAAGATGAACTCAGCTGCATCTCGATCACTACTGACCGAAAGGTCATGAGTTCAAAGCCAGCCCTGGTCGGAGTGAGCTTCCGACCAATTTGTGTAGCTTGTTGTCGACCTTTGCAGCGCGAAAGACAGTTGCATCTGTCGAGTAGGAAATTTAGGTACCACTTATGTGTGGGGAGGCTAATTTAACTAATTTACGAGGCCATAAAATTCTCCAGCAAGCATGCGGGGAATGCGGAAGTACTTTATCAGTGTTACAGATGGACAGTGAAGCAACAGCTCCCCTGGTGGCCAGAAAAAGCTGGAATGTTAAATAGCCTCTGACTGTCTGTCTATGTCTGTTGTCGCTTTTTATTGTTATTTTAAAGCTAATTCTATTGTTTTAATCTATTCTGTAAACCGCTCCGAGCCAAATTGGGAGTGGCGGTATACAAGTCAAATAAATAAATAAATAATATGTTGTGTTTATGGCATCGAATGTTTGCCATGTATATGTATATTGTAATCTGTATATGTATATTGTAATCTGTCCTAAGTCCCCTTGTGGGGTGAGAAGGGCGGAATATGTTGTTGTTCATTCATTCAGTCATCTCCGACTCTTTGTGACCTCATGGACCAGCCCACGCCAGAGCTCTCTGTCGGCCGTCACCACCCCCAGCTCCTTCAAGGTCACTCCAGTCACTGTAAATAAAATGAAGGGCTACCCGAGACCCTTTGAGTCAGCTGTCTGAGGCTGAGCTGTGGGGTTGAGAGAGAGTGACCGGCCCAAGACCACCCAGGATTTCTGTGGGGCTTCCAGCTTTGGGGGAGAAGGGCCAGGACTTCTCCCCCAAAGGGCCACTCCGTCCACCCTTTCAGACCCACTCTGCAGGGTATCATTCCTAAAGCGAATGACAATGGGCCTCGAGAGCGGCCAAAGCCTTCCTCCTACAACGACCCAGGTGCCACAGACCTCTCTGTCTCCATGTAGGTGAGCACAACCTCTGCCAGGATCAGCGTTGGGACTCCAGGGTCCAGGCCGCCCTCCAGCAATGCCTCCTCCAGATGCGTCAGTTCCGCAAGGTCCGCCCCCAGAAGCCTGTAGTCCTCTCCCCAAAACTTAACGGCGTCTGCAGAAGAGAAACCGGGGCTCAAGTTTGGGGAGGGGGAGAAGATGGAGTAGGGGGTGTGGGAGTGGGAATGCAGCACAGAATAAGAGGGAAGGGGGCAGTGCAGGATGGCCTGGCTAATCTAACCGAACTCATGTCCCCAGACTTCTTTTGCCAGGAGGTCCTTTGTGGGATGCCTTCCAGGATTGTATCCTCACCCGAGTCCTGCGTAGAAGGGCTCTTCCCAGCCACGGCAGCCAGTCCCTCCGTCCGAGACACGAGGGCCGCTTTGTGGGCCATGACCTCCGGGAAGTCCACCTCGAAGAACCGGGTCCGGGGCAGAAGCCCCTCGGCCTTGGCCCAGAAGAAGAGCGAGTCCATGCCTGCCCCCAGGGAGAGCACCTGCGGGGAGAAGGGCAGGCGGGGCCAATTTAACTCAATTTACGACACCATAAAAATCTCCAGCAAGCATGCAAAGAATGAGGAAGTACTTCATCAGTGTCACAAATGGATGGTGAAGCAACAGCTCCCCCAGTGGCCAGAATATCCTCATGAAAAAAGCTGGAATGTTAAATAGCCTCTGTGTGTCTGTCCATATATGTTGTGTGTCTATGGCACTGAATATTTGCCTAGTATATGTACTAGGCATAGGCAATCCATAGTTCTAAATGGTTCTAAAGTACTCACAAACTTAAAGTTCTGGGGGTGAAAATTTTAGAACTCTAACAAAACTTTCAAAATTTTGTTATAAATGGCAGTTCCTAATTGGTTCTGTCATAAAAATCACGAATAATGAAATAATAATGAAATTTGAAAGTTTTGTTAAAACTTTGAACACATATTATTTTAAGCATTATATAAATATGTTTTAAATCTTATTAAACTATATATATATATATATATATATATATATATATATAATTTTAAAAAAAATTAAGCATATATTATTTTAAGCATTATTTAAACATTATTTAACTATATATATTTTAATTAATTATATGTTTTAAATATTATTTAACCAAATATATATTAAAGTTATTTGAATAAATATTATTTTAAACTATATTTAAACATTTAATATTATTTTAAGCATTATTTAAACATATATTATTTTAAGCCTTATTTAAACATATTATTTTTAAAATTATATAACTATATATTTTTAAATTATTTAAGTATATGATGTAAATATTTAAATATATTATTTTAAAAATATTTAAACATATATTATTTTAAGCCTTATTTAAACATATTATTTTAAAAATTATTTAACTATAAATATTAAATTTATTTAAATATGTTTTAAATATTATTTATCTTTATATATACTAACATTATTTAAATACATATTATATTTAAAAATATTTAAAACATATTATTTTTAGCATTATTTTATTTTAAAAATTATTTAACTATACACTTTTTTATTTAAATATATGTTTTAAATATTATTTAACTCTAGAGAGTTAAATAATATTTAAAACATATATTTAAATAAAAAAGTATATAGTTAAATAATTTTTAAAATAAAATAATATATATATATATTATTTAATATAAATTATTTTTAAAATATTTAAACATATATTATTTTAAACATTATTTAAACGTATTATTTTTAAATTATTTAACTATGTATTTTTAAATTATTTAAATATATAGTGTTTTAAATAATATTTAACTATATATATTAAAATTATTTAAATAGATATTATTTTTAAAACATATTATTTTAAGCATTATTTAAAGATATTATTATAAAAATTATTTAACTATATATTTTAAAATTATTTAAATATAGGTTTAAAATATTATTTAACTATATATATATATATATATATATAATTAAAATATTTAAATATATTATTTTAAAAATATTTAAACATATAATATTATTTTAAGCATTATTTAAGCATATTATTTTTAAATTTATTTACCATATATTTTTTAAATTATTTAAATATATGTTTTAAATATTATTTAACTTTATATATATATAGAGAGAGAGACATTATTTATATATATATTATTTTAAAAAATTAAACATATTATTTGAAACAATATTTAATCATTATTTTAAAAAATCATTTCACTGTATTTTTAAATTATTTAAATATATAGTGTTTTAAATAATATTTAATTATATATATTAAAATTATTTCGTTAGATATTATTTTTAAAACATATTATTTTAAGCATTATTTAAAGATATTATTATAAAAATTATTTAACTATATATTTTTAAATTATTTAAATATATATTTTAAATATTATTTAACTATATATATATATATAAATTATTTAAATACAAATTATTTTTTAAAATATTTAAACATATTATTTTAAGCATTATTTTAAAATATTATTTTTTAAATTATATAACTATATATTTTTAAATTATTTAAATATATATATATATTTAAACATAATATTATTTGAAGCATTATTTGAACATATTATTTTAAAAATTATTTAACTATATATTTCTAAATTATTTAACTATATATTTTTAATTATTTAAATATATAATGTTTTAAATATTATTTAATTACATAAATATTTAAATACATTATTATTTAATAATAACTTAAACATATTATTTTTAAATTATATAACTATATATTTTTAAATTATTTAAATATATATATATATATTTAAACATAAAATATTATTTGAAGCATTATTTGAACATATTATTTTAAAAATTATTTAACTATATATTTCTCAATTATTTAACTATATATTTTTAAATTATTTAAATATATAATGTTTTAAATATTATTTAACTATATATATATATGAAAATGAATTATATATATATATATATATAATTTTTAAAAAAATATTTAAACATATATTATTTGAAGCATTATTTAAACATTATTTTAAAAATTATTTAACTATATATTTTTAATTATTTAAATATATAATGTTTCAAATATTATTTAACTATATATATATTAAAATGAATTATATATATATGTATAATTTTTAAAAAAATATTTACACATAAAATATTATTTGAAGCATTATTTAAACATATTAATTTTAAAATTATTTATGTATTTAAAATTATTTAAATATATGTTTAAAATATTATTTAACTATATATAAATACATTAAAATTACTTAAATATATGTTTAAAATATTATTTAACTATATATAAATACATTAAAATTATTTAAATATATGTTTAAAATATTATTTAACTATATATATATATATATATATATATATATAAATTATTTAAATACATATTATTTTTTAAAATATTAAAACATAATATTGTAAGCATTATTTAAACATATTATTTTTAAAATATATTTAAACATATAATATTATTTTAAGCATTATTTAAACATATAATATTATTTTTAACATAATTTGAGTACATAATATTGTATTTCATAATAATGTTTTCCAAGCAGACTGGGAACCAAAGCCATGCCTGTGTCTTTAAATAGGCAACCTCATTGCGCATGCGTGGCTCCGCCCGCGCTGCCTCACCTGCCTGTGTGGGAGGCCATCGCTTCGGCGCAGGAATGCCCGGAGGCAGTGCTCGACTGCGCAGGCGCGGACATGGTAGCCCCTGAGGGAGGGGAAGAGAGAGAGAGAGTGAGTCAGCGATGAAGGGGAGGCGCTTCCCGATCTGCGCATGCTCCGTCCCTCTCACCGGTGGATGGCTGGGGCGCGGCGCGGGGCCCTGCCACCAGGGGGCGCCCTCAGCAGCAGTTCCACGAAGCGGTCCTCTCGGTAGCCCCTTCCGGCCGCCGACCTCTTGCTCTGGGCGCTGCTGCTTCCGGTCCCGCGGACCTGAGGGGGGAGAACGAGCGAGAGGACACGGCTAGAGCGGGCGCAGCAGGGAGAGAAGAGTAGCGAAGGAAGGAAAAGAAGGAAGGACTCACCGCGGAAGCGCGGCCCATCGCTTCTTCTTCGGCCTCCAGTGTTGCTCGGCAACCTCGCCTCGCCCGTCCTCTCAACACAGAGACTTCCGGCGGGGACAGGAAGCCAGCCGAAAGGGCTTGTGGGGGATGTAGTTCGCAGTCCGCAGCAGCCGGAAGGAGAAGGGAGGGTGCTTCACTGCTCCGCAAAGGCCGCCAGGGGGCCGCCACGGCTAGGCTTAGACCAGCTCGCGCATGCGCCGACAGCTCTTAAGCTACTCTGAAGATTTGTTTGTTTGTTTGTTCCCTCAAGGCTCCTTCCTCACGTGACGGACCTGGGCCAAACCTGGCACGCAGACACCTCATGGCCCAACTTAGAAGAATGGGTGGGTTTGGGTGTTTTTGAGACACCCCATTTGAGACTCACCCCAGTTCTAAACAGGCATCCCTCTCTGGAGGGGGGAGGGAGGTCCTTGTTTGTTTGTTTGTTTGTTTGTCCCCGCAAGGCCCCTTCCCCACGTGACGGATCTGGGCCAAACCTGGCACACAGGCCCCTCATGGCCCAACTTAGAGGAATAGGTGGGTTTGGGTGTTTTTGAGACACCCCATTTGAGACTCGCCCCAGTTCTCAACAGGCATCCCTCTCTGGGAGGGGTGCTTGTTTGTTTGTTTGTTTGTTCCCGCAAGGCTCCTTCCTCACATGACAGATCTGGGCCAAACGTGGCATGCAGGCCCTTTGTGGGCCAACTTAGAAGACTAGGCGGGTTTGGGTGTTTTTAAAACACCACATTTGAGTCTCAGCCCTAAAAACTAAAGTGTGTGTATGCAGCACTCAGGTACCACCAGCAGGGGGCGACCTGGAGACAGAAAGGCGTCCCCTTTGATCTCACGCTGCAGTGCATCCCATTTGTTTATTTATTATTTATTTATTCAATCACAGTATGTCTATTCTGCCCTTCTTACCCCGCAGGGGACTCAGGGTGGATTACAATGCACATATACATATCAAACATTCAATGCCATAGACACACAAAATATATAGACAGGCACACAGTGGCTATTTAACATTCCAGCTTTTTTTGTTAAGGGTATTCTGCCCACCAGGGGAGCTGTCGCTTTCCCTTCCATTCGTGACAACGATGGAGTACTTCCTCATTCTTTTTGCATGGTTGCTGGAGATTTTTATGGCATCGTAAATTAATTAAATTACCCTCACCTGCTTAAGCGGTACCTAAATTTCCTACTTGACAGGTGCAACTGTCTTTCAGGCTGCAAAGGTCAACAGCAAGCTACACAAATTGGTCGGAAGCTCACTCTGATCGGGGCTGGCTTCGAACTCATGACCTTTCGGTCAGTAGGGATCTTAATGTAGCTGACTGTGCCACAGTCCCAGTGCATTATTGAAAAAAGTAATAATATAATGGTGGGGGAAGTTCACAAAGAATAATAAATGTGTAAGGCAGCCCCTTAGTGGCGCAGTGGGTTAAACTGCTGAGCTGCTGAACTTGCTGACTGAAAGGTTGGCAGTTCAAATCCAGGGGGTGGGGTGAGCTCCCACTGTTAGCCCCAGCTTCAACCTAGCAGTTCAAAAACATGGAAATGTGAGTAGATCAATAGGTACTGCTTCTGCAGGAAGGTAACAGCATTCCATGCAGTCCTGCCAGTGGAGGCGGCTACGGACAACGCCAGCTCTTCGGCTTAGAAATGGAGATGACCACCACCCCCCAGAGTTGGTCATGACTAGACTTTGTTACGGTAAGTCCTTGCAGGACACAAGTATATGTGTGAAGATAAACCTTATTGTTTGTAATTATCTTGTTCAGCTGACTCAGTAGCTCAAGCAGCAATCTTGTGCCACTCCCAAGAGGCTAGAACTCTTTATTTGTTTATTTATTTACAGCTTTTCTATTTCACCCTTCTCAGTCAGGGCGGATTACAGTGTACACATATATGGCAAACATTCAATGCCAATTTTTTCATACAACATATACAGACATACACAGAGGCTATTCAACTTTTTCTGTCCTCCAGGGGAGCTGTCGCTTTCCTCGTCCATCTGCGACGCTGAAGAAGCACTTCCGCATTCCCTGCATGCTTCCCCGCTGGAATGCTTTTGCTGGAGTCTTCTTTATGGCCTCATAAATCAGTTAATTTAGCCTCTCCACGCTTTAATGTGGTACCTTATTTTCCTACTTGACAGATGCAACTGTCTTTCGTGTTGCAAAGGTCAACAACAGGCTACACACAATTGGTTGGAAACCCACTCCAACCCGGGCTGATGAAGCACTTCCGCATTCCCCGCATGCTTCCCCACTGGAATGCTTTCCTGGAGTCTTCTTTATGGCCTCATAAATCAGTTAATTTAGCCTCCCCACACTTTGAGGTGGTACCTAATTTTCCTACTTGACAGGTGCAACTGTCTTTCGTGTTGCAAAGGTCGACAACAGGCTACACACAATTGGTTGGAAACCCACTCCAACCCGGGCTGGCTTCGAACTCATGACCTTTTGGTCAGAGTGATCTTAATGCAGCTGACACTCAGCCCGCTGCGCCACAATCCCGGTGCTTTGTGTTGTTTGAATACGTTGTAGTGGGTGTTGGATTTCTGGAGTGCTGCTGCTGGAGTTCTGTCTCACCAGTGTGGTGTTACAGCAGGAGATGCTGATGGTGAAATAGCTATTTACTTCAGGTTGTTTTGATTTCCCATTTGCACCTTAGGAGATGCTTTATCTTATGTTTATCACAAAGACTGTGTAAACGTGTTGCCTGGCTGATTTGTGTGTGCTGCATTGCCAGTTTTGTTTCATCTCTGCAAAGTAAAGAGAGTAAAAGTTTTCTGTTTACCTTGACTATTGGTCTGAGACTATTTTGCATCTGGGTTTTTGGACGTTAGGTCAGTGGATTAAAACACGCACTGAGTAACAGACTCCGTGTCCAGGGGAAACCTTTACCTTTAACATTGGGGTGGTGCAGCAGGTTAAACCACTCATAGAATCCTAGAGTTGGAAGAGACCTCTTTGGCCATCCGGTCCAACCCCATTCTGCCAAGAAGCAGGAATATTGCATTCAAAGCACCCCTGACAGATGGCCATCCAGCCTCTGCTTAAAAGCCTCCAAAGAAGGAGCCTCCACCACACTCCCTCCGGGGCTGAGAGTTCCACTGCTGAACGGCCCTCACAGTCAGGAAGTTCTTCCTCATGTTCAGATGGAATCTCCTCTCTTGTAGTTTGAAGCCATTGTTCCATTGTGTCCTAGTCTCCAGGGAAGCAGAAAGGAATCCTAGAATCAAAGAGTTGGAAGAGACCTCATGGGCCATCCAGACCAACCCCATTTTGCCAAGAAGCAGGAATATTGCATTCAAAGCACCCCTGACAGATGGCCACCCAGCCTCTCTTTAAAAGCTTCCAAAGAAGGAGCCTCCACCACACTCCAGGGCAGAGAGTTCCACTGCTGAACAGCTCTCACAGTCAGGAAGTTCTTCCTCGTGTTCAGAGCTGCTGAACTTGCTGACCGAAAAGTTGGAGGTTCGAATCTAGGGAGCAGGGTGAGCTCCCGCTGTTAGGCCCAGCTTCTGTCAAACCAGTAGTGTGAGTAGATCAATAGGTACCGCTCTGGCGGGAAGGGAAAGGCACTCTTTGCAGTCATGCCAGTGGCCACATGACCTTGGAGGTGTCTACGGACAACACCTTTTCTGTGGTGGCCCCTCGGCTTTGGAATGCCCTCCCCATAGAGGTGAGATCAGCCCCTTCGCTGATAGTATTTCGAAAAAGGTTGAAGACATGGATGTTTAAACAAGCATTCGATTAATCTGGTGCAACGAAACTGATGAACAAGGATTGGTTAATCACAGACGACGAAATTGGATTGCGACTACAATTAAGAGATGCATTGGATTATTATTGGTGGCCCAATAATATTGTGTATTGTGTATGTGTTTTTATGCTTTTTAATGGAATATTGCTGCTTGTCGTTGTGTTGTAAACCGCGTTGAGTCGCCGATTTAGGCTGAGAAACGGCGGTATATAAGCACAGTAATAAATAAATAAATAAATAAATAAACGCCGGCTCTTCAGCTTAGAAATGGAGATGAGCACCAGAGTCGGACACGACTAGATTACATGTCAGGGAAAAACCTTTACCTTTTAAGATGGAATTATGGGCCCCACCTCTTCTGTCCCCCGACACGTGATGACTGAGACAACAACGACATTTATTTCTATCCCGCTTTCTTTTCTGAAACGACACTCAGAAGCATCTCACGGCAGTTGCAGCCGCTGCACAAATGACCATCCAATTGTCGAAGGCTTTCATGGCCGGAATCATTGGGTTGTTGTAGGTTTTTCTGGGCTACAGATGCAGGCGAAACGTCAGGAGAAAATGCCGCTAGAACATGGCCATATAGCCCGGAAAAACCTACAACAACCCGACCATCCAATTGTTTTGTACCGTACCAGCAGAAAGAATGGCAAGTCCGTTGAGAACGTGCCCAGCAAGTCCAAGGTGGATTCAGCCATTTGGTGCCTCAAGAAGCTTGGACTGGAGTGACCGGAAGACTTGCGCCAACCAAAGCTGGAGGATGCGCTTTGAGATGATGGTTGACGCTGTTGTACGTGTTGGTTATGTGAACCCACGTAGTGAAGAAGGGAGCGAGGTTGGAGCGAAGGGAGGAGGGGTCTGGCCAGCTTTCTAATAGAAGCCCCTTCCTTGGAAGCTGTTAAATGGAGGCTGGGTGGCCATCTGTTCAGGGTGTTTTGATGGTGCTTTTCCTGCCTGGCAGGGGGTTGGACTGGATGGCCCATGAGGTCTCTTCCAACTCTTTGATTCTATGATTCTAAGTGAACTATACATCCCAGCAACCCCAACTCACAGACGCCAAGGCCAATCCCACCCCAAACCCACCAGTATGGGAATTTGGGCCTATCGGGCATGCGTGCCCAATTTGGTGGAGATCCCTCATTGTTGTTTGCATTCACAGGGCTCTCTGGGTGCAAGTGAACTAGACATCCCAGCAACCCCAACTCACAAACGCCAAGGCCAATCCCACCCCAAACCCACCAGTATGGGGTCTCTTCCAACTCTATTATTTTGTGGTTCTAGCCTTTTTAAAATTGTGTCAATCAAAAAATGTCCTCTATAGAGTAACTAACTTAGGCGATCCCTCATAATCCAAGGATGATGGTCCTCCAAGTGTAGTGTCTTGGTGGTGGGTCTGAAGGTGGCTGTGGAGACCTCTTCTCGATCCTCATGTTCTCCCACAGTGAGAAGGCAATCCTGGTCAAGGTTGGCTTGACACGTGCCCTTACTTTACTTTTACTCAGGCGATTCCTCGTAGCTTGAGGGTGATGGTCTTCCAGATGTGGTGTCTTGGTGGTGGGTCTGAAGGTGACTATGGAGCCCTCTTCTCAATCCTCATGTTCTCCTGCAGTGAGAAGGCAGTCCTGGTCAAGGTTGGCTTGACATGTGTCCTTACTTTACTTTTACTCAGGCGATTCCTCAGAGCTTGAGGGTGATGGTCTTCCAGATGTGGTGTCTTGGTGGTGGGTCTGAAGGTGACTATGGAGCCCTCTTCTCAATCCTCATGTTCTCCTGCAGTGAGAAGGCAGTCCTGGTCAAGGTTGGCTTGACATGTGTCCTTACTTTACTTTTACTCAGGCGATTCCTCAGAGCTTGAGGGTGATGGTCTTCCAGATGTGGTGTCTTGGTGGTGGGTCTGAAGGTGACTATGGAGCCCTCTTCTCAATCCTCATGTTCTCCTGCAGTGAGAAGGCAGTCCTGGTCAAGGTTGGCTTGACATGTGTCCTTACTTTACTTTTACTCAGGCGATTCCTCAGAGCTTGAGGGTGATGGTCTTCCAGATGTGGTGTCTTGGTGGTGGGTCTGAAGGTGACTATGGAGCCCTCTTCTCAATCCTCATGTTCTCCTGCAGTGAGAAGGCAGTCCTGGTCAAGGTTGGCTTGACATGTGTCCTTACTTTACTTTTACTCAGGCGATTCCTCAGAGCTTGAGGGTGATGGTCTTCCAGATGTGGTGTCTTGGTGGTGGGTCTGAAGGTGACTATGGAGCCCTCTTCTCAATCCTCATGTTCTCCTGCAGTGAGAAGGCAGTCCTGGTCAAGGTTGGCTTGACATGTGTCCTTACTTTACTTTTACTCAGGCGATTCCTCAGAGCTTGAGGGTGATGGTCTTCCAGATGTGGTGTCTTGGTGGTGGGTCTGAAGGTGACTATGGAGCCCTCTTCTCAATCCTCATGTTCTCCTGCAATGAGAAGGCAGTCCTGGTCAAGGTTGGCTTGACATGTGTCCTTACTTTACTTTTACTCAGGCAATTCCTCGTAGCTTGAGGTTGATGGTCTTCCAGATGTGGTGTCTTGGTGGTGGGTCTGTAGGTAGCTATGGAGCTCTATTCTTGACCCACATGTTCTCCTGCAGTGAGGACATTGGTTTCCAGATGGAAGGCAGTCCCATTCTGGGTTGGCTTGACATGCCTTCCCCTTTCACCCTCCATTCGTGCTTCTTCAAATTCTGCAGCACTGCTGGTCACAGCTGACCTCCATCTGAAGCTCTCATGGGCCAGGGCTTCCCAGTTCTCAGTGTCTCTGCCACAGTTTTTAAGTTTGGCTTTGAGCCCATCTTTCAATCTCTTTTCCTGCCCTCCAACATTCTGTTTTCCATTCTTAAGTTCAGAGTAGAGCAACTGCTTTGGGAGACGGTGGTCAGGCATCCGGACAACATGGCCGGTCCAGCGGAGTTGATGGCGGAGGACCATCGCTTCAATGCTGGTGGTCTTTGCTTCTTCCAGCACGTTGACGTTTGTCCGCTTGTCTTCCCAAGAGATTTGCAGGATTTTTCAGAGGCAACGCTGATGGAATCGTTCCTGGAGTTGAGTGTGACATCTGTAGACAGTCCACGTTCTGCAGGCGTGTAGCAGGGTTGGGTGGACTATAGCTTTATAAACAAGCAGCTTTTTAATGTTATGTAAATCAAAAATGTGCTAAATTGTGTCAACAGGATTAAGAAGTATTGTCGAAGGCTTTCATGACTGGAATCACAGGGTTGTTGTAGGTTTTTTTTAGGTTATATGGCCAAGTTCTAGAAGCATTCTCTCCTGACGTTTTGCCTGCATCTATGACAAGCATCCTCAGAGGTTGTGAGGTTGTGTGGTGGAAGCTCCTTCTTTGGAGGCTTTGAAACAGAGGCTGAATGACCATCTGTTGGGGTTGCTTTGAATGTGATTGTCCTGCTTCTTGGCCGAATGGGGTTGGACTGGATGGCCCACCAGGTCTCTAGGATTCTGTGATTCAATTTCCACAATTCCTCACAGCCAGTAGGTTGTCGGGAATGATGGGAGTTGAAGTCCAAAAGACTTGGAGGGCCAGGGTTGGCCCATGCCTGGTATATCCCATTGTTTGATGGACTTTTGAATAAGCTTCAATGCCATATTGTTTCTAAACATGTGGTTAGCTGCTTATTATGGAGGATGACTAAACTACAGGGAAGAAGACTAGAATAGACTATCCATGTTGTCATTGTCCCAAACCCTCGGGAGGACTGGAGTTGTCCCATCCCTGGTGTAGAGATACATCCTTGGTTGACCACAAGGTAAACATGAGGCCATTGGGTGTGACTCATGCTCTCTGCTGCACACAGGACAAAAAAAATGACAACATCCCACGTGAGAAAGATCTTGGAGTCTTTGAGGAGAACACGTTGAAGGTGAGCCAAGAGTGGGATGGGATTCTAGGGTGCATCCAAAGGAGTGGAGTGTCCAGATGGAGGGAAGAAGTCCGGGTGCCTCTCTCTTCTGCTTTGGCCAGACTCTTCACCTGGAATCACACTGGGTCCAATTCTGGGCCCCACGGTTCCAAAGAGAGATGGACTCTAAGCTGGAAGGTGATCAGAAGAAGAGGGAGACTCAATGGAGGAAAGGTCTGGAGACCATGAATCGTCCCTCTGAGGAGCATCTTCACGAGCTGGGTCTGTTTAGCCTCAGAAGAGCAGGACGTGTGAAAAAGATCTTGGAGTCCTCGTGGACAACAAGTTAAACGTGAGCCAGGAATGTGATGTGGCGGCAAAAAAAGCCAATGGGATTTTGACCTCAGGCATCAAGAGGAGCCTAGTGTCTAGATCTAGGGACGTCCTGCTCCTCATGCTCTATCCTGCCTTGGTCAGACCACTTGACCTGGAATATTGTGTCCAATTCTGGGCACCACAATTGAATGGAAATGTTGACTCTAAGCTGGAATGTGTCCAGAGAAAGAGAGAGACTCTGGAGAACAAACCCTATGAGGAGCGGCTTAAAAAGCTGGGCATGTTTAGCCTGAAGAGCAGAAGGCTGAGAGGAGACATGATGAGGGCCAGGTATAAATATGTGAGGGGAAGTCTTAGAATCATAGAATCCTAGAATTGGAAGAGACCCCATGGGCCATCCAGTCCAACTCCTGCCAAGACGCAGGAATATTGCATTCAAAGCACCCTTGACAGATGGCCATCCAGCCTCTGTTTCAAAGCTTCCAAAGAAGGAGCCTTCACCACACTCCACAAGGGGCAGAGAGTTCCACTGCTGAACAGCTCTCAGTTAGGAAGATCATAGAATCCTAGAGTTGGAAGAGACCTCCTGGGCCATCATCCAGTCCAATCCCATTGTGCCAAGAAGCAGGAATATTGCATTCAAAGCACCCCTGACAGATGGCCATCCAGCCTCTGTTTCAAAGCCTCCAAAGAAGGAGCCTCCACCACAGGGAGCAAGCTTCCTTTCTGCTTCCCTGGAGACTACGATGCAATAGAACAATGGCTTCAAACTACAGGGAAGGATGGAGATTCCACCTGAACATGAATGAGGAAGAACTTCCTGAGTGTAAGGAGAGCAGGAACACTCTGCCACAAAGTGTGGTGGAGGCTTCTTCTATGGACGGTTTTAAATAGAGGCTGGATGGCCATCTCTCGGGGGTGCTTTGAAGGCGATTGTCCTGCTACTTGGCAGAATGGGGTTGGACTGGATGGCCCATGAGGTCTCTTCTAACTCTCTTCCAACTTTTATGAGTCTATGATTCTAAGAGAAGGTTAAATATGTGCAAGGATGTCCAGAGGAGGGCGACTAAAATGATCAAGGATCTGGGGAACAAGTCCTATGAGGAGCGACTTAAAGAGCTGGGCACGTTTAGCCTGTGGAAGAGAAGGCTGAGAGGAGACATGATGAGGGCCAGGGATCAAGAGGTGAGAGGAAGCCACAGGGAGGAGGGAGCAAGCTTGTTTTCTGCTTCCCTGGAGACTAGCACGCAATGGAGCCATGGCTTCAAACGACAGGAAAGGAAGGACACTCCACCTGAACTTGAGGAAGAGCTTCCTGACTGTGAGAGAGAGCTATGGAACTCTCTCTCTCTCTCTGCCCCAGAGTGTGGTGGAGGCTCCTTCCGTGGAAGCATTTGAGCGGGGGCTAGATGGCCGCCTGTCAGGATGCTTTGGTTGTGCCTTTCCTGCATGGCAGGAGGTTGGACGCGATGACCCATGCAGTGGTCTCTTCCAACCAATACTCCAGAGGACAGGAGCAGGATTCAAAATGATCTTGACAGATTGGAGAGATGGACCAAAACTAACAAAATGAAGTTCAACAGGGACAAATGCAAGAGACTCCACTTAGGCAGAAAAAACGAAATGCAAAGTGACAAAATGGGGGACAATGCCTAGCTGGAGAGCAGTACGTGTGAAAAAGGTCTTGGAGTCCTCGTGGACAACAAGTTAAACATGAGCCAGGAATGTGATGTGGCGGCAAAAAAGCCAATGAGGTTTTGGTCTACATCAATAGGAGCAGAATGTCTAGATCTAGGGAAGTCATGCTCCCCATGCTCTATTCCGCTTTGGTTAGACCACATCTGGAATATTGTGTCCAATTCTGGGCACCACAATTCAAGAGAGATATTGACAAGCTGGAATGTGTCCAGAGGAGGGCGACTCAAATGATCAAGGGTCTGGAGAACAAGCCCTATGAAGAGCGGCTTAAGGAGCTGGCCATGTTTAGCCTGAAGAAGAGAAGGCTGAGAGGAGATATGATAGCCATGTATAAATATGTGAGAGGAAGCCACAGGGAGGAGGAGGGAGCAAGCTTCCTTTCTGCTTCCCTGGAAACTGGGACGCAATGGAGCCATGGCTTCAAACTACAAGAGAGGAGATTCCATCTGAACATGAGGAAGAACTTCCTGACTGTGAGAGCCGTTCAGCAGTGGAACTCTCTGCCCCGGAGGGAGTGTGGTGGAGGCTCCTTCTTTGGAAGCTTTTAAGCAGAGGCTGGATGGCCATCTGTCAGGGGTGATTTGAATGCAATATTCCTGCATCTTGGCAGAATGGGGTTGGACTGGATGGCCCATGAGGTCTCTTCCAACTCTTTGATGCTATGATTCTATGACGGTGAGAGCTGTTCAGCAGTGGAACTCTCTGCCCCGGAGGGAGTGTGGTGGATGCTCCTTCTTTGGACGCTTTGAAACAGGGGCTGGGTGGCCATCTGTCAGGGGTGATTTGAATGCAATACTCCTGCTTCTTGGCAGAATGGGGTTGGACTGGATGATGAAGGCCCAGGAGGTCTCTTCCAACTCTAGGATTCTATGCTTCTATGACTTCCCCTCACATATTTATACCTGGCCCTCATCATGTCTCCTCTCAGCCTTCTGCTCTTCAGGCTAAACATGCCCAGGTTTTTAAGCCGCTCCTCATAGGGTTTGTTCTAGGATTCTAGGATTCAATGCTTCCAAGGAGGACTTTGACATGCTGGAATCAGGAGGGAGAGAGGGAAGCTGGGACCAGGGCCTTGGCTCTCTGGGCAGCCTTGCAAGCGTTCTCGTCCCTTGGCCCAAGCTTGGCCAAAACCCTGCTCTGGATGACATTTCGTGCTCCATCTCCCTCTTGATCCTTCTCTCTTGCAATGGGTCTCCTCCATGGGGGGCTAATTGCAAGGGGGGGGGTTCCTTTGTTGTTGGGGAAGGGCCCCCGCAGGAGGGCAGGGCTGGCAAGGAGGGGTCTCCCTGACCCCTTGACCCCAGCCCTGGCTCCCAGGCAGCTAATTGGCCTTCTCTTTCCCAGCTTGCTTTCATAGAATCCTAGAATCCTAGAGTTGGAAGAGACCTCCTGGGCCATCATCCAGTCCAGCCCCATTCTGCCAAGAAGCAGGAATATTGCATTCAAATCACCCCTGACAGATGGCCATCCAGCCTCTGCTTAAAAGCTTCCAAAGAAGGAGCCTCCACCACACTCCCTCCGGGGCAGAGAGTTCCACTGCTGAACGGCTCTCACAGTCAGGAAGTTCTTCCTCATGTTCAGATGGAATCTCCTCTCTTGTAGTTTGAAGCCATTGTTCCGCGTCCTAGTCTCCAAGGAAGCAGAAAACAAGCTTGCTCCCTCCTCCCCCCTGTGGCTTCCTCTCACATATTTATACATGGCTCTCATCATATCTCCTCTCAGCCTTCTCTTCTTCAGGCTAAACATGCCCAGTTCCCTAAGCCGCTCCTCATAGGGCTTGTTCTCCAGGCCCTTGATCCTTTGAGTCGCCCTCCTCTGGACACATTCCAGCTTGTCAATATCTCTCTTGAATTGTGGTGCCCAGAATTGGACACAATATTCCAGATGTGGTCTAACCAAAGCAGAATAGAGCATGGGGAGCATTACTTCCTTAGATCTAGACACTAGGCTCCTATTGATGCCTGAGGCCAACATCCCATTGGCTTTTTTTGCTGCCACATCACATTCCTGGCTCATGTTTAACTTGTTGTCCACGAGGACTCCAAGATCTTTTCCACACATACTGCTCTCGAGCCAGGCATTGTCCCCCATTCTGTATCTTTGCATTTCGTTTTTCCTGCCAAAGTGGAGTATCTTGCATTTGTCACTGTTGAACTTCATTTTCTTAGTTTTGGCCCTTCATCTCTCTAATCTGTCAAGATCGTTTTGAATCCTGCTCCTGTCCTCTGGACTATTGGCTATCCCTCCCAATTTGGTGTCGTCTGCAAACTTGATGATCCTGCCTTCTCGCCCTTCATCTAAGTCATTAATGAAGATCCTGATCAGGACCGGGCCCAGGACGGAACCCTCCGGCACTCCACTTGTCACTTCTTTCCAAGATGAAGAGGAAGCATTAGTGAGAATCACTCTCTGTGTTCGTCCACTTAACCAATTCCAGATCCACCTCACCGTAGTTTTGCCTCGCCCACATTGGACTAGTTTCCTTGCCAGAAGGTCATGGGGGACCTTGTCGAAGGCCAGCTAACACCTCCAAGCAAAAGATTCACCCAGGCAGGAAGCAGCCAGGCTTTGAAGCTGCAAGGCCACTCAATGCTAATCAAGGTGGTCTATTGCAGCCCTGAGTCTCTGTGGCGAGGGAGCTACATAGGCCAAGTTGTAAACAAAGTATGATTATTGTTGTTGTTGTTGTTGTTATAGCTTATGCTACCTTACCCCTCCTTCTTGGGCTCCCCCCTCATAATTGCACTTTTTCTATTCCTATCTCACCCAGGGTTGTAACATTTTAAGATTTTATCTCGTGCATCTGCCCCGCCCTTTGTGCTTGATTTTTTATTATGTTATTTTGCAATGTTTGTGTTATTTTGTTTATTTTTATGTATTTTGTCGTGGTGGAATTTTTCTGTTGTTTTGTGTCTAATTATGCTGTATTGTTTTTGGGCTCGGCCTCAGGTTAACTGCCCTGAGTCCCCTTCGGGGAGATGATGGCAGGTTATAAATATATTATTATTATTATTACTATTAGTAGTAGTAGTAGTAGTAGTTGTTGTTCATTCGTTCAGTCGTCTCCGACTCTTCGTGACCTCGTGGACCAGCCCACGCCAGAGCTCCCTGTCGGCCGTCACCACCCCCAGCTACTACTACTACTAGTAGTAGTAGTAGTAGTAGTGGTAGTAGTAGTAGTATTATTGGGGTATTTTACCAACCAGCCCCACTTTGACCACCAACTTAGTACTGGGCTTGGATTAGGACCACTTCTGACTCTGCTCCTCCTGGGCTTTGAGAGCAATACTCAAAAGGCAGGGGAAATCCAGACAAGAATCAATCAGGGCCAGCTAACACCTCCCAACCAAGGATACCCCCAATTAGGAAACAGCCAGGCTTTGAAGCTGTAAGGTCATTCAATGCTAATCAAGGTGGTCTATTGCAGCCCTGAGTCTCTGTGGGGAGGGAGCTAGAGAGGCCAAGTTGTAAACAAAGTATTGTTATTATTGTTGTTGTTGTTGTTGTTGTTGTTATAGGTTATGATACCTTATAGGACAGTACTGGGGTATCTTACCAATCAGCCCCGCTTGGACCATCAACTTTGTAGTGCAACCAGGCTTGATGGCCAGAATCACTGGGTTGCTGTAGGTTTTTTCGGGCTGTATGGCCATGTTCTAGAGGCATTCTCTCCTGACGTTTCGCCTGCATCTACGGCAAGCATCCTCAGAGGGAGTGAGGTCTTGGCTTGGCTCGGGGCCACTTCTGGCTCTGATCCTCCTGGGCTTTGAGAGCAACACTCAAAAGGCAGGGGAATTCCAGACAAGAATCAATCAAGGCCAGCTAACACCTCCCAACAAAGTATTCCCCCAGGCAGGAAGCAGCCAGGCTTTGAAGCTGCAAGGCTATCCAATACTAATCAAGTTGGCGAATGGCAACATTCAGATTTGCCCCCAACAGCCAAGAGTTCTTTCTTTCTCCCACCCTGGACACCATTCCACAGGAAAATATGAACCTCACTTGCCTGGTTTCCAACAGAGCTCACAACTTCTGAGGATGCCAGCCATAGATAACAACAACAGCAACAACAACAACAGCAACAACAACTTTATTTATACCCCACCACCATCTCCCCAAAGGGGACTCGGAGCGGCTTACAAAGATGTGGGCAAAATGTCAGGAGAGAATGCTTCTGGAACATATTGGCCAGGCAGCCTGGAAAACTCTCAACAACCCAGTGATTCTGGCCATGAAAACATTTGGCAACACATCAAGCTGTTGGGAGTGAATAATCATCTGCCCTGGAAGGAGAAGAGCGGTCCAGCATTTCTGTGTTCTCAAATAGGCTGATTCCCCCAGGCAGGAAACAGCTAGTCCTTGAAGCTGCAAGGCCATTCAGTGCTAATCGAGGGGGCCAGCGGCAACATTCCCACCTGCCTCAAGCAGACAAGAGTTCTTTCTCCCACCCTGGACATCATTCCATCTCCCAACAAAGGATTCACCCCAGGCAGCAACCGGACAGGCTTTGAAGCTGCAAGGCCATTCAACGCTAATCAAGGCGGCCAATGACAACATTCACACTTGCCTCCAACAGAGAAGAGTTCTTTCTCCCACCCTGGACATCATTGCACCTCCCAACAAAGGATTCCCCCCCCCCCCACGCAGCAACCAGACAGGCTTTGAAGCTGCAAGGCCATTCAGTGCTAATCGAGGGAGCCAATGGCAACCTTCGCACTTGCCTCCAACAGACAAGAGTTCTTTCTCCCACCCTGGACATCATTCCATCTCCCAACAAAGGATTCACCCCAGGCAGCAACCGGACAGGCTTTGAAGCTGCAAGGCCATTCAGTGCTAATCAAGGCGGCCAATGGCAACATTCACACTTGCCTCCAACAGAGAAGAGTTCTTTCTCCCACCCTGGACATCATTACACCTCCCAACAAAGGATTCCCCCCCCCACGCAGCAACCAGACAGGCTTTGGAGCTGCAAGGCTATTCAGTGCTAATCGAGGGGGCCAATGGCAACCTTTGCACTTGCCTCCAACAGACAAGAGTTCTTTCTCCCACCCTGGACATCATTCCACCTCCCAACAAAGGATTCCCTCCAGGCAGGCTTTGAAGCTGCAAGGCCATTCAGTGCTAATCGAGGGGGCCAATGGCAACATTCCCACCTGCCTCCAACAGACAAGAGTTCTTTCTCCCACCCTGGACATCATTGCACCTCCCAACAAAGGATTCCCCTCCCCCACGCAGCAACCAGACAGGCTTTGAAGCTGCAAGGCCATTCAGTGCTAATCGAGGGGGCCAATAGCAACCTTCGCACTTACCTCCAACAGAGAAGAATTCTTTCTCCCACCCTGGACATCATTCCACCTCCCAACAAAGGATTCCCCCCCCACGCAGCAACCAGACAGGCTTTGAAGCTGCAAGGCTATTCAGTGCTAATCGAGGGGGCCAATGGCAACCTTCGCACTTGCCTCCAACAGAGAAGAGTTCTTTCTCCCACCCTGGACATCATTCCACCTCCCAACAAAGGATCCCCCCCACGCAGCAACCAGACAGGCTTTGAAGCTGCAAGGCCATTCAGTGGTAATCGAGGGGGCCAATGACAACCTTCGCACTTGCCTCCAACAGAGAAGAGTTCTTTCTCCCACCCTAGACATCATTACACCTCCCAACAAAGGATCCCCCCCCACGCAGCAACCAGACAGGCTTTGATGCTGCAAGGCCATTCAGTGCTAATCGAGGGGGCCAATGGCAACCTTCGCACTTGCCTCCAACAGACAAGAGTTCTTTCTCCCACCCTGGACATCATTACACCTCCCAACAAAGGATTCCCTCCAGGCAGGCTTTGAAGCTGCAAGGCCATTCAATGCTAATCAAGGCGGCCAATGGCAACATTCACACTTGCCTCCAACAGAGAAGAGTTCTTTCTCCCACCCTGGACATCATTACACCTCCCAACAAAGGATCCCCCCCCCACGCAGCAACCAGACAGGCTTTGGAGCTGCAAGGCTATTCAGTGCTAATCGAGGGGGCCAATGGCAACCTTCGCACTTGCCTCCAACAGACAAGAGTTCTTTCTCCCACCCTGGACATCATTCCACCTCCCAACAAAGGATTCCCTCCAGGCAGGCTTTGAAGCTGCAAGGCCATTCAGTGCTAATCGAGGGGGCCAATGGCAACATTCCCACCTGCCTCCAACAGACAAGAGTTCTTTCTCCCACCCTGAACATCATTACACATCCTAACAAAGGATTCCCCCCTCACGCAGCAACCAGACAGGCTTTGGAGCTGCAAGGCTATTCAGTGCTAATCGAGGGGGCCAATGGCAACCTTCGCCCTTGCCTCCAACAGACAAGAGTTCTTTCTCCCACCCTGGACATCATTGCACCTCCCAACAAAGGATTCCCCTCCCCCACGCAGCAACCAGACAGGCTTTGAAGCTGCAAGGCCATTCAGTGCTAATCGAGGGGGCCAATAGCAACCTTCGCACTTACCTCCAACAGAGAAGAATTCTTTCTCCCACCCTGGACATCATTCCACCTCCCAACAAAGGATTCCCCCCCCACGCAGCAACCAGACAGGCTTTGAAGCTGCAAGGCTATTCAGTGCTAATCGAGGGGGCCAATGGCAACCTTCGCACTTGCCTCCAACAGAGAAGAGTTCTTTCTCCCACCCTGGACATCATTCCACCTCCCAACAAAGGATTCCCTCCAGGCAGGCTTTGAAGCTGCAAGGCCATTCAGTGCTAATCGAGGGGGCCAATGGCAACCTTCGCACTTGCCTCCAACAGACAAGAGTTCTTTCTCCCACCCTGGACATCATTCCACCTCCCAACAAAGGATTCCCCTCCCCCACGCAGCAACCAGACAGGCTTTGAAGCTGCAAGGCCATTCAGTGCTAATCGAGGGGGCCAATAGCAACCTTCGCACTTACCTCCAACAGAGAAGAATTCTTTCTCCCACCCTGGACATCATTCCACCTCCCAACAAAGGATTCCCCCCCACGCAGCAACCAGACAGGCTTTGGAGCTGCAAGGCTATTCAGTGCTAATCGAGGGGGCCAATGGCAACCTTCGCACTTGCCTCCAACAGAGAAGAGTTCTTTCTCCCACCCTGGACATCATTCCACCTCCCAACAAAGGATTCCCTCCAGGCAGGCTTTGAAGCTGCAAGGCCATTCAGTGCTAATCGAGGGGGCCAATGGCAACATTCCCACCTGCCTCCAACAGACAAGAGTTCTTTCTCCCACCCTGAACATCATTACACATCCTAACAAAGGATTCCCCCCTCACGCAGCAACCAGACAGGCTTTGGAGCTGCAAGGCTATTCAGTGCTAATCGAGGGGGCCAATGGCAACCTTCGCCCTTGCCTCCAACAGACAAGAGTTCTTTCTCCCACCCTGGACATCATTGCACCTCCCAACAAAGGATTCCCCTCCCCCACGCAGCAACCAGACAGGCTTTGAAGCTGCAAGGCCATTCAGTGCTAATCGAGGGGGCCAATAGCAACCTTCGCACTTACCTCCAACAGAGAAGAATTCTTTCTCCCACCCTGGACATCATTCCACCTCCCAACAAAGGATTCCCCCCCACGCAGCAACCAGACAGGCTTTGGAGCTGCAAGGCTATTCAGTGCTAATCGAGGGGGCCAATGGCAACCTTCGCACTTGCCTCCAACAGAGAAGAGTTCTTTCTCCCACCCTGGACATCATTCCACCTCCCAACAAAGGATTCCCTCCAGGCAGGCTTTGAAGCTGCAAGGCCATTCAGTGCTAATCGAGGGGGCCAATGGCAACATTCCCACCTGCCTCCAACAGACAAGAGTTCTTTCTCCCACCCTGAACATCATTACACATCCTAACAAAGGATTCCCCCCTCACGCAGCAACCAGACAGGCTTTGGAGCTGCAAGGCTATTCAGTGCTAATCGAGGGGGCCAATGGCAACCTTCGCCCTTGCCTCCAACAGACAAGAGTTCTTTCTCCCACCCTGGACATCATTGCACCTCCCAACAAAGGATTCCCCTCCCCCACGCAGCAACCAGACAGGCTTTGAAGCTGCAAGGCCATTCAGTGCTAATCGAGGGGGCCAATAGCAACCTTCGCACTTACCTCCAACAGAGAAGAGTTCTTTCTCCCACCCTGGACATCATTCCACCTCCCAACAAAGGATCCCCCCCACGCAGCAACCAGACAGGCTTTGAAGCTGCAAGGCCATTCAGTGGTAATCGAGGGGGCCAATGACAACCTTCGCACTTGCCTCCAACATAGAAGAGTTCTTTCTCCCACCCTAGACATCATTACACCTCCCAACAAAGGATTCCCCCCCCCCACGCAGCAACCAGACAGGCTTTGATGCTGCAAGGCCATTCAGTGCTAATCGAGGGAGCCAATGGCAACCTTCGCACTTGCCTCCAACAGACAAGAGTTCTTTCTCCCACCCTGGACATCATTACACCTCCCAACAAAGGATTCCCTCCAGGCAGGCTTTGAAGCTGCAAGGCCATTCAATGCTAATCAAGGCGGCCAATGGCAACATTCACACTTGCCTCCAACAGAGAAGAGTTCTTTCTCCCACCCTGGACATCATTACACCTCCCAACAAAGGATCCCCCCACACGCAGCAACCAGACAGGCTTTGGAGCTGCAAGGCTATTCAGTGCTAATCGAGGGGGCCAATGGCAACCTTCGCACTTGCCTCCAACAGACAAGAGTTCTTTCTCCCACCCTGGACATCATTCCACAGATATACAAACCCCACTTGTAACTCCTCAACGTCTAAGGATGCCTGCCATAGATGTAGGCGAAATGTCAGGAGAGGATGCTTCCGGAACATGGCGAAGACTCTCCGCAACCCAGGACAACACGAATGACAGAAAGGAAGGAAGGAAGGAAGGAGGCGTGGTCTGTACAAAGACGGTGTGGTTTATTAAGGCATTATTATGATGAGGATGAGGAGGAGGATGAAGAGGACTCCTTCAAGAACAATGATTGGCACTTGGGGATCCGGCGAAGGGGGGAGGAGGCGGGGAAGCAGCCCTCCCCCTCTGCCCCTCCCCGCCCCACAGGTGGCAATAAATAAAGGGGCAGCAAGGTGTCATTTGGGGGCTGGCAAGACACTCCCAGGCCCGGCCACAAGGGGCGCAAGAGAGCTGCAGCACACCTGAGCACTAGGCGGGGCCCCACCTTGCACGGCCCCCTTTCTCGCTCTCAAGAGCCTCTTCTTTCTCACCCCCCCCCCCAATTGACTTTCTGTCCCCCGTCCTGCCCATCAAAGCTTCGCCCCATTTCACCCATTTCAAGGGTCGGGTGGGGTAAGGTGGGGGGAGGAAATGGGGTGCTTAATTATTGCTATGGGGAGTACCAGGACCCACTTCCTCCCCGCTGCTGCCCACCCGCCCCCCAGAGCTGGGCCCGCTTATTGCACAATGGATGGGGGTCTTGGGGGTCTTCCGGGAAGCAGGGGGGGGGGGGTTCTCCCGTTGTGGGAGTAGCACCAAGAGGAGGATTCTGGGAAGAAGAGGGCCAGGGTCTCTCTCTAGGGCGGCCATGACACCCAAGGTGCCGCATGGGGCGCTTCGTGTGTGCGTGCGTGTGTGCGCAATGCCAGAGTGAGCGAGCAAAGTGAGTGAGAGCATTGGAGAAGCCATTGGGTAACCAGCCCCACACCCTTTGGGCAGGGCTTCCCTTGCAACAGGAGACCCCCAAGGTCGGCCCCAGAACAAGGCAGGCTGCCCACTGGAGGAAATGGGGTGACGCTGTGTGTGTGTGTTTGTGGGGTGCAGCAAGGCTTGGTGTGAGAAGGGGCCGCCTCCTCTGTGCATGTGGGGACGGACGGACACGGGACCGGGAATACGGTGTGCCCTACAAAGAGTGTCCATACGTGGCCAGGTGGGGCCTCTCCCTCCGGACCCTCAGCCCCGCTTCAGTCCAGGAATGAGGGTCTCCAGGAAAGGGAGTGAATGAGGGGCTGCACCCCCCCCCCAATGTTCCCCACAAGGGTCCTCTTGTCGCCCATGGTTCGAGAGACGGAGGGGGTACGGTCGCACGGGGTCCCGCTAGATGCGCAGCTCTCCCTCCTCGTTGGCGGCAGCCACGGCCTCGGTGGTGATGGCGGAGGCGGAGGGCCCTTGGGAGACGCCAAAGGGGGAGACCATCGGGGAGCGGGCGGCCAGAGGGGAGAGTGAGGGGGAGAAGCTGGGGGACATGGCAGCCGAGGAGGAGAGGGAGCCCTCCTGGCTGAGGGGGGAGCGGCGCAGCGCAGCCGACAGGTGCGGGAAGGCCCGCCCCACAGCCGGCTTGGGCGGCACCGACTTGGCCCCCGGGTGCGCCACGGAGGTGATGAGGGGAGGCGGGTCGATGCGGGGCTTGGGCTTGGCCGGGAAGGGCTTCCGCAGGGAGTTCTCATCCTTGAGGCGGGCGATCTCCGTGAAGACGCTGGCCAGCGGCTGGAACTGGGGGCACCAGTTGAGGAGGTAGTCCCAGTTGTAGCTGCCGCGCAGCTCCTCATCGCTGGCCACAATGGCCGTCAGGGAGCCGTCCATGCAGGGCTTCCCATCCTCGGGGAAGGCGTAGTCCTTGACGGCGCTGCCGGAGGAAGAAACGCTCAGTCCGCAGCCCCCAGAGCCCAGGTAGGGGCCGCCGCTGCCACCGCCCCTCTCATCCCGGTAGAGCTGCGAAGACTGCCCGGGCAGCAGCAGGCCTGGCCCCTTGCGGCTCTTGAACCAGTGGCTAGCGTCCAGGGTGGCGGGCTCACAGGAAACGTCCGAAAGGCGGTCGGCATCGGTCTGGATGCCGGAGTCTGGCCCGCGAGCGGCCATGTGCTCCTGCAGGGAAGAGGTGACGCTGGACATGCGGGGGCACTCGTTGATCATCCGGATTTCGTCGTCTTCTGCCGCCTCCGCCGAACCCCGTCCGCTCGAGTGGGAGGGGTCCAGGGAGCCCCCCCGCGTGGCATAAGGGCCAGCCACATCTGTGCCGTAGCCGGGCAGGGCCTCGTGGTAGAGGCAGTCTCCCCCTGGCAGCACAGGATCCCCGTGGCCTAACTTCTGCAAAGAGCCGCCCTGCAAGTGTGCCGGATTCCCCACCTCCTTGCGGCCACCACCACGGCCCTGCCGAGAACGGACAAGAACCAGCACAATGGCCACTGCAGCCAGCACCACTACCACTCCCAGGGAGGCGGCCACGGCAACCACCAGCAGCAGATTGAGGTCGGTGGCCAGGCCGAAGGCGGTGTGGGTGACGTCAATAGTCACTCGGGTAGAAGCCGAGCGAGAGGCCGGCAGAGGCCCATGGGCCTGGACTTCCAGCACCAGCTCCCGCGGCTCCCTCTTGGGGGCCCCACCGGAAGGGCCCTGGCTGTCCATGCGCAGGTAGATGGTGCCGCTGGTCCGGTTGACCCCAAAGAAAGGGGAAGGCTTGGTTAGCGTGTAGAGCACTACCCCGTCAGGACCCTCGTCCTCATCGGTGGCCACCACCTGCCCGATGCTCTGCCCCCGACGCGCTCCCTCCGGGATCTCAAAGTTGAAGGTGGGGCGGAGGAAGACTGGGTCGTATTCATCCTCCCCTGTCACCAGGACACGCACAGTGGCAGTGGCCGAGGCGTTCCCTGCGTCGGTGGCCTGCACCAGCAGCTGTGAGGACTTGCTGCGCTCGTAGTCGAAGGGGAGGCGGGCGCTGAGCTCCCCGGAGGTGCTGTTGAGGGCAAAGGCCTGCCAGCCCAGAGTGGGGAGCAGGGAGTAGCGCAGCACCCCGAAGGCGCCTACATCTGCGTCCACGGCACGCACCCTGGTGACCAGGCTCCCGGGGGGCTGATTCTCCCTCACACTGGCTGTCAGGACCTCGAGCGGGAAATATGGGAGGTTGTCGTTTACATCTTTCACTTCAACGGTCACGGAGGCCAAGGCAAAGTGCCCGTTCGCCCCATCTGAGGCTTGAACAACCAGCGTGTGCTGGTTCTGGACCTCGCAGTCCAGTGTCTCAGCCAGTCGCAGTGCCCCGGTGGATGGGTGGAGGTGGAAGAGTCCCCCGGGGTCGCCGGAACTGACACTGTAGTGCACCTGGCCGTGGGGACCAGAGTCTGGGTCGTGGGCAGCCACGCGCAGGAGCTCTGTGCCCGGAGCTGCCGTCTCACTCACTGCAGTGTGGTAGGCAGAGCGGTCAAAGGCCGGTGGGTTGTCGTTGACATCCAGAATACCAAGGAGGACGGGCACCAGGGCACTGCGCTGCGGCACGCCTCGGTCGGACGCAGCCACTGTCAGGTTGTAGAGAGCCACAGCCTCAAAGTCAAGGGGCTCGACCAGGACCAAGGCACTGGCACCTCCGGCCCGGCCCTCCAATTGGAAGGCATGACCACTATTCCCGCTGACGATGGTGTAGTCCAGGGCGGCGTTGTCCCGTGCTATGTCTGCATCGGTGGCTTCCAGGGTGAGCAGAGTGGTGCCAGGGCGCAGGTCCTCAGGCACACTGGAGTTGTAGTGCGGCTTCAGGAACTGCGGGCTGTGGTCATTCAGGTCCAGCACTTGGATCTGGACGGTGGCCCAGGAGGAGAGGCTGGGCTGGCCCTGGTCCCGGGCCTCAACCCGGATGTCCAGCGTAGAGTGCCGTGGCTCCAATCGCAGGGGTTGAGTAGTGAACAGGGTGCCTGGAAAGCAGGAAAAGGGGTAGTGAGGATTTGGGGGAGGCAGGAAAACTGGGGCTGACCCATCAGGTGTGCCACTCTGTACCCCTGGACTGGTCCAGGAAACATGCATATTTCCCTTAAGCATGCCTATGTCCTTCTCCAGGTGCAGCAGAGTGGTATCTTCAGCACCCCCGCCTCCCCAGCACTGAGAGTCCCTGCAAGTCACTAGGGAGCCGTGGGAGACCCTCCTCTCCAAGCCATCCATCCTGAGATCCCCTGGGGTTGACTGGAGGCCACATTGCTAGGTCAGTCACTTCACGTCTGGGGCAGGGCAGGCATATCAGGGGTACTGCATATTCCCATAAAGGAGGGGAGGGTTCTAATGGGGTGTCAGAGATGGCAGCCAAGGAAGTTGGGAGGGGAGAGGTTACCAAGACAGTTCCCCGTGTCCATGGGGAGAACGTCCAGGGTGGGCAGTTCTGTGCCTCCCTGGTCAGAAGGGGTCAGGGAGAGGAAAGGTCAGAGCCTGGCTGCACCCCCCCCCCAATGATCTAGGGAAGGCCTAAACACACCCCTTGATTGTCCCCTGCCCTTCGTACCATTGCTGGCGTGGATGGAGACCGCGTGGCTTGGCGTGGCCAGTCGGTAGGTGACCTCCCCATTGGTGCCAGAGTCGAGGTCTGTGGCGCTGAGGCTCAGGATGGAGGTTCCCACTGGAGTGTGTTCTGGCAACAGCACCTGTGGACACGGCACATGAGGTGTTATTCACGGATGTTTAGCTTCTGCCAGACAGGAGTCATCGAGGACTTGGAGGGGTATTGGCACAGCAAAGCCCAAACCTCTGAACGTCCCTTGCCCTACACCTGGGCAGAACAGGCATAACCCAGGAGAGCCACCCAGTCCCCCAACACAAAGGAACACTGGGCCCTCTGCGGGGGCAGGATACCTGATACAGGGGCTGGGTGAAGGCAGGGGCATTATCGTTCACATCCTCCACCAACACGGTGAGGTTGGCCTCCGTCTCGTGCTGCAGGTCCGAAGTGCGGATGGTCAGGCTGTAGCGGCTGTGCTGCTCGTAGTCCAGGGGGCCCGTCAGGGTGATTCGGCCGCTGTAGCGGAGGATGCCAAAGGTCCCGGTGGTGCTGCTCTCCAGCGAGAGCACATAGGACAGCTGCGGCCCACAGTCCACATCGTTCCCAGTCACCATGGTGATTTCAGTGCCCAACAAGGCATCTATGGGAACATGTAGGAGAGCACAGTGAGGGACAAGACGTCCTCCATGGAAGGTGAAGCTCATTGGCTTAAGGGCCCTTCAAAGGAAGATACTATGTCCTGGAGCAGAGCAAGGAGTGGGATATTTCTGGGACTCCCAGCCAGTCATGGGACTCATGTCACAAAAATATTATTGCAGATTTGATAAATGTAAATTTAATATATGTGTGGGAGTGGATGGAAGAACGGAAGGATCTAGGGATGGAGTTAATATTTTTTGAGACACCAGTATAATATTAAGGCCTGCAATTACTAACTACCTGCTTGCTGGACTGTAATTAAAAGTTGCTAATGAGAACTGAAAAGTAAACTGTGATAAGAATTGTGACAATGATTATTTCAAGTTAAGGAAATGTTTACAACATTTCTTATGTTAAGAAGGAAGTCAACATAAGATCAACACCAATCAAGAAGATGAACATCTAGCCAGGAAACTGGGATGGAGTCAGGATGGAAGATGTCTATTTATTTGTTTACCACTTTGGGATGACATCAGAAGAAAATTCCTATAAAAGACTTGATCTAATAATGCTCAAAGTGTGGCAGACCTGAGGAGTCTGGTTCACCCGCTATGCTCTGCTCCATGAGAAGGAGAGAGATAGTGTACATATGGAGAGTGGCAGACCTGAGGAGTCTGTTCCACCCGCCTCTCTGCTCCACGGGAAGGGGAGAGATGGTGTATTCGGAGAGTGTCAAATCTGCCCTGGGAAAGCATGATTCTGGTCACTTTGGGGCTTCTTTCTCAAGGGAAGAGGAAGAAGTGTGCTCTTGGAGTCTTGGATTTTGTGCAGGGAGTCAAGTTCTGCTGTATGGAAAACAGAGATCTGGTCCTTGGCACTGTCCTTAGGGAAAGGATGTATTTTGAAGTTTTGGAGTCATGGCATTATGGAAGTTTTGGAAATATGCGTTGGCAGGCTGCAGGAAAGCAGTGTCTGGCCTAACAGGTGCTTCTCCAATCATGAGATATTTCTGGGATTCACTCCCGTCCGATTCCTGACTGATTATAGCTGTGAGCAAAGGGAGGTGGGGTGGCCATGGCATCCGCCCAAGGAGCCCTTTGATCCCCTCAATTCCCCTCAATCATACAGGTGATTCGCCATGACCCTGGACTGGGCAACATCCAGGAATCCCGACCCCTCTGGCCCTCTGCCTACTCACTCTCAGGCACCCGCACCTCCCAGGGCACAGGGATGGTGGGGCTGTTGTCGTTGATGTCCATCACCACCACGGTCAGCGTGGCTGAGCCCACCAGCGGAGGGGTCCCTCTGTCCGTCGCGGTCAGCACCAGCCTGTCGGGAGAAGAACAGGCATCTCAGGGGTCCGAGTGACTGACCAGTCAAGGTGGCCTGGAGAAGCCAAGGCCTGCCATAGGCCACAGCTTCCTCTCCCCGCGTCATATATTATGAGGGGCAGGTGGGCTGGAGGGATGGCTCCTCTCTGTGGTCCAATGGTCGGCAAGGGGAGGGTTGGCTCACCGTGTTTGGGCCCAAATCTCCCTGTCCAGGATGGCTGCCGTGGTGATGGCCCCGGTCTGGGCGTGAATGTGGAACAGGCCATTCATGGGCAGTGTCTGGTCGATCGTGTAGGTCACCTGCCCATTGGGGCCCTGGTCCAGGTCGTCTGCCATCACCTGTAACGAGAAGCATGGGTTCTCTGGGGCCAGGGGGAGCCCTGCTTGAGCCCCTGCCCAGCATCCCCCTTGGGCCCAAGGCAGGGCCAGGACCCCTTCACCCGTCGACCCACAAGTCCCGAGGAAGTACCTGGATGACAGGTGAGTCGTACCCCTGGGCCTCCCAGATGAAAGCGATGTAGTTCTGCAGCTGGAAGCGGGGAGCGTTGTCGTTGAGGTCTTGCAGGTTGACGTTGACGGCCATGAAGCCGAAGGAGGAGGAGGACTCGGCCTGCAGCACCAGGCGCAACCGGGGACCCTGCTCAAAGTCCAGGCCGCTGGAGTTGTGGACGGTCACCAGGCCTGGGGGTGGGGGTGGGGGGGTGAGTGGGAGAAAGAGAGGAAGAAGGGTCACTGGATGTGGATGCTGGGACTGTAGCGCAGCTGGCTGGAAGTCAGCTGCATTAAGATCACTACTGACCAAAAGGTCATGAATTTGAAGCCAGCCCGGGTCGAAGTGAGCTTCCAACCAATTTGTGTAGCATGCTGTCGACCTTTGCAGCCCGAAAGACAATTGCATCTGTCAAGTAGGAAATTTAGGTACCACTTATGCAGGGGAGGGTAATTTAACTAATTTACGACACCATAAAAATCTCCAACAAGTATGCAAAGAATGAGGAAGTACTTCATCAGTGTCATATTTGGTTCAGTTCCATCATTGGTGGAATTCAGAATGCTCTTTGACTGGAGGTGAACTATACATCCCAGTAACTACAACGTGCATATGTCAAAGTCTATTTTCCTCCAAGAGCGCCTCAAGAGCGCCCCTGGGTAAAATCAACTCTACTGCAAAGGCTTACTTTGCGTAAGAGTTGAGCCGCCCCTGTCCCTATAGTTTGCTCCAGTAAGGGGCCTGGTTGTACCAATTGAAACTTCCAGGCCGTCTTCAAGGGCAGCCCCACGTAGAACGCATTGTGGTAGTCCAGTCTGGATGTAACCAAGGCATGGACCAGCGTGGCCAAGTCAGACTTCACGAGGTATGGTCACAGCTGGCGCACAAGTTTGAGTTGTGCAAAGGCTCTCCCAGGTTGCAACAAGTCAGGGACTTTGGCACACTGGCATTAAGATCACTACTGACCGAACGGTCATGAGTTCGAAGCCAGCCCAGGTTGGAGTGAGCTTCCAGCCAATTTGTGTAGCTTGTTGTAGACCTTTGCAACCTGAAAGACAGTTGCATCTGTCAAGTAGGAAATTTAGGTACCACCTGTGTGTGGGGAGGCTAATTTAACAAATTTACGGGGACATAACAAATCTCCAGCAAAAGCATGCGGGGAATGCGGAATGGACTTCATCAGTGTCGCAGATGGACGGTGAAGCAACAGTTGGAATGTTAGATAGCCTCTGGGTGTCTGTCTATATGTGTTGTGTGTCTATGACATTGAATGTTTGCCTGTATGTGTACATTGTAATCTGCCCTGAGTCCCCTGCGGGGTGAGAAGGCGGAACATAAATACTGTAAACAAATGAAATAAATAAATTGAAGGTCCGCAGCAATGAGAAAGGAAGAGGCCGATTCCGCTCTCCCCGTGTCGGTCGGCCAGCCAGCCAGCACCGGCTGTGACAAAATAAACAGCTTTGTTTCTAAAACACAATTACAGAACAAGCCAACAATTCCAAGTCCAAAACGTAGTAAGCCAATAAACAGCAGGAGCAGGAGCAAAATGAAACAACTGGACTGGAAAATCCAGCCAAGAGGAAGCGCTTCCCTTTGGGGCCCGGGATTTGTTTGGCACGGGGCCCCTGGGGTCACCAACACAGGTCCCTCCTGCTCTTGAGTTGCCACAGAGACTGTTTCTTCATGTGAGAGTTGTTCAGCAGTGGGACCCTCTGCCCCGGAGGGAGTGTGGTGGAGGCTCCTTCTTTGGAAGCTTTGAAACAGAGGCTGGATGGCCATCTGTCAGGGGTGATTTCAATGCAATGTTCCTGCTTCTTGGCAGAATGGGGTTGGACTGGATGGTCCATGAGGTCTCTTCCAACTCTTGGATTCTAGGATTCCATCTGAACATGAGGAAGAACTTCCTGACTGTGAGAGCCGTTCAGCAGTGGAACTCTCTGCCCTGGAGTGTGGTGGAGGCTCCTTCTTTGGAAGCTTTGAAACAGAGGCTGGATGGCCATCTGTCAGGGGTGCTTTGAATGCAATATTCCTGCTTCTTGGCAGAATGGGGTTGGACTGGGTGATGGCCCAGGAGGTCTCTTCCAACTCTAGGATTCTAGGATTCTATAACTTCCTGACTACGAGAGCCGTTCAGCAGTGGAACTCTCTGCCCCTTGAGGAGTGTGGTGGAGGCTCCTTCTTTGGAAGCTTTTAAACAGAGGCTGGATGGCCATCTGTCAGGGGTGCTTTGAATGCAATATTCCTGCTTCTTGGCAGAAAGGGGTTGGACTGGATGATGGCCCAGGAGGTCTCTTCCAACTCTAGGATTCTAGGATTCTATAACTTCCTGACTACGAGAGCCGTTCAGCAGTGGAACTCTCTGCCCCTTGAGGAGTGTGGTGGAGGCTCCTTCTTTGGAAGCTTTTAAACAGAGGCTGGATGGCCATCTGTCGGGGGTGATTTGAATGCAATATTCCTGCTTCTTGGCAGAATGGAGTTGGACTGGATGATGGCCCAGGAGGTCTCTTCCAACTCTAGGATTCTAGCATTCTATGAAGGCACGGTGGGAAGGACCTCCCGCTCCTACATGAGGATGGCTGTGTTGGAATTCTACCCCATACTGCCCAAGTCAATGAGGAACAGTTTAGTTAGTTTAGTACAGACCAAGGCAGTGTTTCTCAAACTGGGGGTCGGGACTCCGGGGGGGGGGGTCACGAGGGGGTATCAGAAGGGTCGCCAAACACCATCAGAAAACGCAGCATATTCTGTGGTCATGGAGGTTCTGTGTGAGAAGTCTGGCCCAATTCTCTCATTGGTGGGGTTCAGAATGCTCTTTGATTGTAGGTGAACTATAAATCCCAGCAACTACAACTCCCAAATGTCAAGATTCTATTTTCCCCAAGCTCCACCAGTGTTCACTTTTGGGTGTATTGAGTATCCATGCCAATTTTGGTCCAGATCCATCATTGTTTGAGTCCACAGTGCTCTCTGGATATAGGTGAACTACAACTCCCAAACTCAAGATCAATGCCCACCATATCCTCCCAGTATTTTCTGTTGGTCATGGGAGTTCTGTCTGCCAAGTTTGATTCAATTCCATCATTGGTGGAGATCAGAATGCTCATTGATTGTAGGTGAACTATAAATCCCTGCAACTGCAACTCCCAAATTTCAGGTTCTATTTCCTCCAAACTCCATCAGTGTTCACATTTGGGCATATTAAGAATTCGTGCCAAGTTTGGTCCAGATCCATCATTGTTTGAGTCCACAGTGCTCTCTGGATATAGGTGAACTACAACTCCCAAACTCAAGGTCAATGCCCACCACATCCTTCCAGTTTTTTCTGTTGGTCTTGGAAATTCTGTGTGCCAAGACTGGTTCAATTGCCTCATTGGTGGAGTTCAGAATGCTCTTTGAATTTAAATGAACCATAAATCGTAGCAACTACAACTCCCAAATGACAAAATCAATCCTCCCCAACCCCTCCAGTATTCAAATTTGGGTGTATCGCTTATTTGGGCCAAATTTGCATCACGTTTTAAACATTTAACTGAGATGGATCCAGGATGGAAGACGTCTATCATTCATTTACAACTTTGGAATGACATCAGCAGAATATTCGTATAAAAGACTCAGTCTAATAATGCTCAAAGTGTGGCAGACCTGAGGAGTCTGGTTCACCCGCTATGCTCTGCTCCATGAGAAGGAGAGAGGTGGTGTACCTATGGAGAGTGACAGATTTGCAAGGACACTTTGGGGCTTCCTTCTCAAGGGAAGAGGAAGGAGTGCACTTTTGGAGTCTTGGATTTTGTGCAGGGAGTCACGTTCTGCTGTATGGAAAACACAGATCTGGTCCTTGGCATTGTGCTTAGGGAAGACATTTTGGCATTTCAGCGTTTTGAAGTTATGGCGTTATGGAAATTATGGAACTATATGTTAGCAGGCTGCAGGAAAGCAACGTCTGGCCTAACAGGTGCTTCTTCAAAGAGGGAGAAAAGGACATGATACTATTTTGGATTCATGTGGATGAATGTTGAGTGAAAATGTAATTTCCCTTTGTTTGTTTGTTAAACCAATGTAATTGTGAATCCAATGTAGTTGCATAGAATCTGTAGTTGCATAGAATCTGTACCTTGGGAAGTCTGACTTGGCCACGGTAGTCCACGCTCTGGTTACATCCCGCCTTGACTACTGCAACGCTCTCTACGTGGGGTTGCCTTTGAAGACGGCTCGGAAGCTCCAACTAGTCCAACGTTCGGCAGTCATGTTACTAACAGGAGCAGAGCGCAGGGAGCATACCACTCCTCTGCTGCACCAGCTCCACTGGCTGCCGATTTGCTACCGGGCTCAATTCAAAGTGCTGGCGTTGGCCTTTAAAGCCCTAAACGGTTCTGGCCCAACTTACCTTTCCGAACGTATCTCGGCCTATCAGCCCACCAGGACCCTAAGATCTTCGGGGGAGGCCCTGCTCTCCATCCCGCCTGCTTCACAGGTGCGGCTGGTGGGAACGAGAGACAGGGCCTTTTCTGTGGTGGCCCCTCGGCTTTGGAATGCCCTCCCAATAGAGATAAGATCAGCCTCCTCGCTGATGGTATTTCGAAAAAGACTGAAGACATGGATGTTTGAACAAGCATTCGGCTAATCCGGTGCGATGAAGTTGATGATCAAGGACTGGTAATCACAGACGATGAAATTGGATTATGATTTTAGTTAAGAGATGCATTGGTTTGTATTGGTGGCCCAATACTGTGTATTGTGTATGTATTTTATGCTTTTTAAACTGAATATTGTTGATTATTGTAGTGTTGTAAACCGCGTTGAGTCGCCATTGTAGGCTGAGAAACGGCGGTATACAAGCGCAGTAATAAATAATAAATAAAATAAATGTCCAATGACATTCTTGGTCTAAATGTTCTTCTGTCATCTGATCGACCCTCTCACACTGGGAATTGCAATCAAAGGAACCTATGCTTCAAAGTGATTGGAAAGTCATTCACGACACCTGAGCTGGGCTGGATCCGGAAGGCGCCCTTCTCATTCCCGCTGACGATGCTGTAGGCGATGCGGCCGGAGGAGCCTGTGCTGTGTGCGGCCGGGATGTTGACCACGGTGGTCCCTGCAGGGAAAGAGGGAGGGAGGGAGGGTGGACGGACAGCGGGATGGTCAGGCCGGCTTAGGGGGGAGGGAGTGAGGAAAGAATGAAGGAGGGGGGCTGCCCGAGGGAGGGGTTGTGCCTGGTGAGGGGAGCCCAGCCCCTCCTTGTCCGGTCATTTTCTCTGCCTGTAAAACTGCCCAGACCCCACTGAGCCTGCTTCTCCCAAGCCGTGCTTTCACCCAAACGCCCTGCACCACCACCACTTCCTGCTCTGTGTGTCCAGCTTGATGTCCCTTACAGGAAGCCGGCCACCATCTGCAAGTAAGGGTCGGTGACCAACGGGCTGCAGCACGAGTACATACCTGGAGCGGCGTTCTCGGGCAGGGCGACCTCGCTAGTACTCCTTGGGAAGCGCACCCCCCGGAGGCCCTCCCCTTGCAGGTGGATCGTGACCACGCCGGTGGAGGAGCGCGGCGGCTGGCCCAGGTCGCTGGCCAGTATGAACAAGGTGCGTTGCCGCTGGTTGAGGGTGGCCAGGGGCTGCAGAAGCTCAATGGCCCCCGTGTAGGTGTTGATGGAGAAGGCCGAGGCAGGACTGGCAAAGCGGTACAGGATGGAGGCGTTGGCCCCGGCGTCGTAGTCCTCGGCTCGCAGAGTGGCCACCGCTCGTCTGGATGGCGTGTCGCGGGGCAGGGTTACGGCCAGAGGGCTGAGCGGGAAGGTGGGCGCGTGGTCATTGACGTCCTGGACGGTGATGGAGATGCGCGCCATGGCGCTCCGGGGGGTCAGCGGGGAGGAGTCCACGGCCAGAGCTAGGAAGCTGTAGGCAGCCCTGCGCTCCCGGTCTAGCCGCTGCCTGCTGGTGAGGCGCCCCGTCTGTGGCTCCACCTCAAACATGCCCAAGGACTCGTTGGCCAGGAAGTAGGACACGTGGCCGTTGGAACCCTCGTCCGGGTCTGTGGCCTCAAGTTGTAACACCAGGGCTCCCACGGGAAGATCCTCGGGCACCTCGCTGGCGTAGGCCTCCTGCGCAAAGGTGGGCGGGTTGTCGTTGAGGTCCAGCACCCGCACGTTCACCGTCATGCTGGCACAGCGCGGCGAGGGGCCGTGGTCACAGGCGCGGACCCCCAGCACATAACTCGCTGCTCGTTCCCGGTCCAGACCTCGTGCCACAGACAGCTTGCCCGAGGCGGGGTCCAGGACAAAGTCTTCCTCGGGGTCTCCAGCTGCAAGAGAGAACAAGGCAGGAGCTGTAGCCTGGAGGTGGCAACACACTCCTAACACCCCCTCCCAGTATGTTCCTCAGTCTTCCCAGTATGCTCCACAGCCCTGCTCCTTACATCCGTCGCGGGGTGTCCCTCACCTGCCAGATGGTAAGCCAGCCGGCCGTTCTCTCCCGCATCATAGTCCGTGGCACGCAGAGTGACCAGCTCCACGTGGTCCTGGTTCTCTGGCACCTCCAAGGAGTACGCCTCGCTGGGGAAGGCGGGCGCGTGGTCGTTCTCGTCCGTCACCAGCACGCGCACGGTGGCCCTGGACTGGCGCGGGGGGAGACCCTTGTCCTGAGCGTACACTGGCGGAGGAAGGAGGGGGCAGCTCTGTGGCCAGGAGCAGGGCAAGGTGGGCTGACCAGCACACCCAGAGGTCTTCGCTCCAGGACTTATTTATTTATTTACGGCATTTATATGTCGCCCTTCTCACCCCGAAGGGGACTCAGAGCGGCTTACAAGTCATAAGTACATACAACATTCTACATAATACATAACTAAAGGTAAAGGTAGTCCCCTGACATTAAGCCCAGTCATGTCTGACTCTGGGGTGTAGTGCTCATCTCCATTTCTAAGCCGAAGAGCCAGCGTTGTCCGTAGACACCTCCAAGGTCATGTGGCCAGCATGACTGCATGGAGCGCCGTTACCTTCCTGCCGGAGCAGTACCTATTGATCTACTCACATTTGCATGTTTTCGAACTGCTAGGTTGGCAGAAGCTAGGGCTGACAGCGGAAGCTCACGCCGCTCCCTGGAATCGAACCTGCGACCTTTCGATCAACAAGCTCAGCAACTCAGTGATTTAACCCACTGCGCCACCGGGGGCTCCTAGCATAGTACTATTACATCATTCATAACACTAGTACTACATAATTGCACAAGTTAGGAAGTGCAAACATGTGGGCCATCTCCCCTGACTCGGAATCTGGGATGGAGGGATGGGTCTGTGGTTGCCCACGTCCCTTGACCATCAAACGCTGTCCTGCCCACCTCTGAGACCACTGGGGCTCTGACCCCTTCCATAAGAAAGACGATGGTTTGGTGGTGCTCATGCATCACAGCTCCATCTCTTTCAAAGTAGGGGGGAGAAACCATTTGGTTCAGATCCATGGGGCAGGCAGGGGTGGGCCCTTTGCAAAGGGAAACTGACCCTCGGCAGCAAGCCTGGGCAACGTCTCTAACTTGGGGGCCACATGATAGCACTCCCTCCTAAGAGGACCGGCTTCCTGGTGACGGAAGGAAGGGAGGGAGGGAAGGAGAAAGGAAAGAGAGAAGGAAGGAGGGAGAAAAGAGGGAAGGAAGGAAGGAAAGACAAAAGGGAAGAAAGGAAGGGAGGGAGGGAGGGAGGGAGGGCGAAATGGAGGAAGGGAAGGATGGAAGGAGAAAAAGGGAGAGAGAGGAAAGGAGAGGGAAAAGAGGGAAGGAAGGAAAGACAAAAGGGAAGGAAGGATGAAAGGGTGGAAGGGAAAGAAGGTAGAGAAGGAAGAAGGAAAAAGAGAAGGAAGGGAGGAATATAAGGATGGAAGGAAAGGAAAGAATGAAGAAAAGAGAGAAGGAGGGAAAGACAAAAGGGAAGGAAGGAGAAAGAGGGAGAGAGGGATGGAAGGGAAGGATGGAAGAAAGGGAGAGGGAAGGAGGAAGAAAGACAAAAGGGAAGGAAGGATGAAAGGGTGGAAGGGAAAGAAGGTAGAGAAGGAAAAAGAGAAGGAAGGGAGGAATATAAGGATGGAAGGAAAGGGAAGAATGGAGAAAAGAGAGAAGGAGGGAAAGACAAAAGGAAAAGAAGGATGAAAGAGGGAGAGAGGGATGGAAGGGAAGGATGGAAGAAAGGGAGAGGGAAGGAGGAAGAAAGACAAAAGGGAAGGAAGGATGAAAGGGTGGAAGGGAAAGAAGGTAGAGAAGGAAAAAGAGAAGGAAGGGAGGAATATAAGGATGGAAGGAAAGGGAAGAATGAAGAAAAGAGAGAAGGAGGGAAAGACAAAAGGGAAGGAAGGAGAAAGAGGGAGAGAGGGATGGAAGGGAAGGATGGAAGAAAGGGAGAGGGAAGGAGGAAGAAAGACAAAAGGGAAGGAAGGATGAAAGGGTGGAAGGGAAAGAAGGTAGAGAAGGAAAAAGAGAAGGAAGGGAGGAATATAAGGATGGAAGGAAAGGGAAGAATGGAGAAAAGAGAGAAGGAGGGAAAGACAAAAGGAAAAGAAGGATGAAAGAGGGAGAGAGGGATGGAAGGGAAGGATGGAAGAAAGGGAGAGGGAAGGAGGAAGAAAGACAAAAGGGAAGGAAGGATGAAAGGGTGGAAGGGAAAGAAGGTAGAGAAGGAAAAAGAGAAGGAAGGGAGGAATATAAGGATGGAAGGAAAGGGAAGAATGAAGAAAAGAGAGAAGGAGGGAAAGACAAAAGGGAAGGAAGGAGAAAGAGGGAGAGAGGGATGGAAGGGAAGGATGGAAGAAAGGGAGAGGGAAGGAGGAAGAAAGACAAAAGGGAAGGAAGGATGAAAGGGTGGAAGGGAAGGATGGAAGGAAGGGAAGGATGAAGAAAAGAGAGAAGGAAGAAAAGACAAAAGGAAAGGAAGGAGAAAGAGGGAAGGAAGCAAGGATGAAAGGGTGGAAGGGGATGAAAGGAAGGGAAGGACAGAAAGGGTGGAAGGGAAGGGTAGAAGGAAGGAAAGAAGGAAGGGAAAGAGAAGGAAGGCCGAAAGGGTGGAAAGGAATGGAGGGAGGAAAGGAAGAAGGAAGGAAAAACAAAAGGGAAGGAAAGAAGGAAAGAGAAGGAAGGACGAAAGAGTGGAAAGGAAGGAAGGAGCGAGAGTGGGAAGGAAGAAAGAGAGGAAGGAAGGAGAAAAGGGTGGAAGAGAAGGAGAAAGGGGGGAAGGAGGAAAGAAAGAGAGAAGGAAGGCAGGATAGGATGGGGAGAGAGAGGAGGGCCTGAGAAAAGAGCCCAAGGGGCCACATCCGGGTTAACCCACACGTGCTGTACAGGAAGGAAAACAGATGTGACAGTGACATAACTGAAGGGGACACCCTCCCCCACACCCACCAAAATAGCTGTTGCTCTTGAAGAACGTTGGTGCCCCAGCTCAGTGTCACGAGCAATGCCTAAACTGACGAAGGCACACCTGGAGTCGTGCTGGCCCCCCATTGCCAAATGTTCTGGGCCCAGCAGAAGGGAACCCGCTCCTAGAATGAATGGTTCCTTGCAGTGTCCAGTTCCCTCGCCCACCCTCCGCCCACGCCTTGGCCCCTTACCGGTCAGCAGGTGCTCTGCACGCTCCTCGCGGTCCAGAGAGCGGAGGGTGCTGATCAGGCCTGTTTGGGGGTCGATGGAGAAGTCTGCCCCGGAGATCCCTCCGTACAACACCTCCCCATTGGTGCCTGTGGACAAATCCCGAGGGAGGAAGACCACATTGTATTGTCGAAGGCTTTCATGGCTGGAATCACTAGGTTCTTGTGGGTTTTTTCGGGCTATGTGGCCATGTTCTAGAGGCATTCTCTCCTGACGTTTCGCCTGCATCTATGGCAAGCATCCTCAGAGGTAGAGGTCTGTTGGAATTAGGACAATGGGTTTATATATCTGTGGAATGGCTGGGGTGGGGCAAGGAGCTCTTCCCTGCTGCAGTTAGGTGTGAATGTTTAGCTGATCACCTTCATTAGCATTTGAAGGCCTGCCTGAGCCTGGGAAAATCTGTTGCTGGGAGGTGTTAATCTGTGCCTGGTTGTTTCCTCTCTGTTGTTTAGCTGTTATAATTTTAGAGTTTTTTAATACTGGTAGCCAGATTTTGTTCATTTTCATGGTCTCTTCCTTTCTGTTGAAATTGTCCACATGCTTCTTGTGGATTTCAATGGCTTCTCCAAATTGTACCCTTGGGGACACGGTTCCTGGACCTCAACCATCATCGTCCAGCTAAAAGGGAACCTCCCTCCACCACTGTTTTTGGGAATACTTTTGGTTCAGGGAGAGCAGAGGATCCAGGAAAGGTGTGGAAGATGTAGGTGTGTGTGTGTGTGTGGGGGGGGGGGGGGGTGTTGCAGGTGAAGGTCAAGGGCCACAGAGTCTTTGTCCACCATTTCATCCCCAAAGGACCCCCAAGGTCAGGGGACTGTGGGGACGCACCCTCCTCCTCCTCCCCACTTGGAGAGCCTCCTCGTACACAGCAGCTGTGCCGGCCCCTTCCTCACCCAGGTCGCGATCCGTCGCGTGCAACTGCAGGACGGGGACCCCCGAGGGCCGGTTCTCAGCCACCCGGGCTTCGTAGCTGTTGCGCTCAAAGGCCGGCGCCTCGTCGTTCACATCCAGCACGTGCACCGAGAGCAGCTGCGTGGCCGAGCGGCGAGGGGAGCCGTGGTCCGTGGCCACCACCGTCAGGTTGTGCTGGGACACCTCCTCCCGGTCCAGCGGCCGCACGATGGACAGCACCCCTGCGAGGAGCACAAAGAGCGGTCAGAGTGCCTCCTTCCTTCCTTCCTTCCTTCCTTCCTTCCTTCCTGCTCAGACCAAGACCTCTGGGGCGGTCATCTGGCCGGACGTGACCTTGGTGGCGCTGCCTCCAGATGGTTCCTTCCTGTTTCTCCCCAGAGCTATTCTTGCAAGAGGCAGTGTTGGTTTTGGCCAGGCCGTCGTCCGAGTGGGAGGTTTATTTTTATCTGCAAGGCTTCTGCTAGGAGAAGTCTCCGTGAGTCCTTCTGCTTCAAACAGGAGCCGGAAGAACTTGCGCGCCACCTGCGCCCGTACCTGACTTGGCCGTGGTCGCCCACACCTAAGTCACAATCTGTCTGGACTACTGCAACGCTCTCTATGTGGGGCTGCCCTTGAAGATAGCTCGGAAGCTTCAGCTGGAAGCCAGATTACTAACTGGAGCGCCATCCAGGGAGAGGTCCACTCCCTTGTTGCGGCAGCTCCGCTGGATGCCGGTCTGCTTCTGGGCTAAATACACAGTGCTGGTCAAACGGCTCGGGTCCAGGCTGCTTGACCAATGGCATCTCCTACTACAAACCAGCCCAGGCACTGTGGTCATTGGAGGACCTGACAAGCTGGAATGTGTCCAGAGGAGGGCAACTAAAATGATCAAGGGTCTGGAGAACAAGCCCTATGAGGAGCGGTTTGGGAAGCTGGGCATGTTTAGCCTGAAGAAGAGAAGGCTGAGAGGAGATATGATGAGGGCCATGTGTCAATATGTGAGAGGAAGCCACAGGGAGGAGGGAGCAAGCTTGTTTTCTGCTTCCCTGGAGACTAGGACGCAATGGAGCCATGGCTTCAAACTCCAAGAGAGGAGATTCCATCTGAACATTAGGAAGAACTTCCTGACTGTGAGAGCTGTTCAGCAGTGGAACTCTCTGCCCTGGAGCGTGGTGGAGGCTCCTTCTTTGGAAGCTTTGAAGCAGAGGCTGGGTGGCCATCTGTCAGGGGTGCTTTGAATGCAATATTCCTGCTTCTTGGCAGAATGGGGTTGGACTGGATGGCCCATGAGGTCTCTTCCAACTCTTTGATTCTATGATTCTATGAGGAGGCCCTGCTCTTTGTCCCACCCCTATGATCTCAAGCACGGCTGGTGGGAAGGAGAGCCAGGCTGTGTTGCAAATGGCTGGAGCACTTCAAACACGGCTCAGCTCAATGAGATGCCAAGTGAACGAATGACATGTCAACATACACTGCATCTTGTTACCAAGGAAAAAACACACAACTGGCCAGGGGATTTGTAGGACCCCCCCTCTCCGCCCACTGTGAGGATGAGGACGATGTTTGTTTATAAGAAGACTCCAAGTGGCTGACATTCAAGACATTTCAATACAAACTAAACAAACCCGTCAAAAATGCTTCAGCCCAGATTCTGCAGGGAAACCTGCAGGACTTCCCAGGAGCCGGGAGGGAGAACGGCAAGCCCACCTGACGAGCAACAACAATGGGGAGGGGAGGGGCTGCCAAGCGTGGCCCCTCGGGGACCCTTCTGGCCCCTCCCTGTGGCACAAGGTGGCCGCCCTTTCCCCCTCACCCCCTTCCTGTCCCCACTGCTCACCCGTTCCGGGGTTGAGGTGGAAGCGTCCCTTGGCGTTCCCGGCACGCAGGGCGTAGCTGACCCGGCCGTTCTCGCCCAAGTCCCGGTCCCTGGCCACCACTTGCAGCACCAGGAAGCCGGTTGGCTGGTCTTCAGGGATGTCGACCTTTGCGGGGGAGAGGAACTCGGGCGCGTTGTCGTTCTCATCCGTGACAAAGACGTGTGCGGTGACGGCTGCCGAACGGCGCTGGCTGGCATTGAGGGCCTGGTCTGTGGCCTGGACCACCAGCAGGTAGGCGGCCTGGCTCTCCCGGTCCAGCGGGCCCTGCAGGCTGAGTTCCCCACTGCGAGGGTCCAGCTGGAAGGGCGGGAGGGCCGCCTCCTGGCGCAAGAGGCTGTAGCGCAGCTGGCTGTTGGGGCCCGGGCCGTCCTTGTCCAGCGCCTGGAACGTGAAGAGGGAGAAGCCGGGGGCCACGCTCTCGGACACCACCACTGTGACCGGGTCCTGCGGCCAGGCGGGCGCGTGGTCATTACGGTCCTGGACGTGGATCTCGACCAGCACCAGGCGCTGGCTCGGGTAGCCCTGCGCGGCGTCCTCCACGCTCACTTGCAGAGTGTGCCTCGTACCGGACTCGTAGTCCAGCTCCTGCGTCACATAGATCTCCCCCGTCTCTGCGTCCACAGTGAAGACTCCGGCCCCAGGGCTGCTCCCCACCAGCATGTAAGTGGCTGGCCCGCGGGGAATCGGCTCTGCCGTGGCTACGGAGCCAATGATGGAGCCGGGCGGGAGCCCCTCGGTGGGCTGGAAGGTCAGCACCACAGCGTCTGGCCGAGGAAGCCCACGTCCTGAGAAGACCACCTGCGGAGAAGGGCAGTTGGGAGAAAGGCCAAGTGGGGCCAAGGTTTGGGGAGGGGGGTTGTCTATAGGCATGTAAGCAGCCCCTCCCAGGTACCTGGATGCGCACGACCGCCGTTGCACTGCGAGGGTTCGTGCCCCGGTCGCTTGCGGTCACCGTGAAGATGTATTCTCCACGGTCGGCCTGACGGAGCTTGGTAGCCGTGCGTAGCTCCCCGGTGGCCGCGTGGAGGAAGAAGCGCTCGGCCCAGGTGCCTGCAGGGGAGGAAGGCAGGTGGTCGTTGGAGGCCAATGGAAATTGGATCTCATACCACCCCTATCCATCCTCAGCAGACTACGAACTGGACCATCCTGAGACGCCTCAGGAACCAACTGACTGCATTCCCAGCCGCATACCCAAGGGCTGCCCAGAACCCCCAAATGCATTGTTCCATGGGGCCGTTACCTGCCAGCGAGTAGGCGATGGTCCCGTTTTCTCCCTCGTCGGGGTCCTTCGCCTGCAAGGAGGCCACCAGGAGCCCTGCCGGCTTCTCCTCTGGGACCTGGCACAGACACAGACATGGGGGCTGAGAACCTGCACCAACTGGTGACCCAGAGAAGGGCAGCAATCCCTCACTCTAATCCTATATCTAAGTCTAGCTACTCATTGAGACTTCTGGAGACTTGTGTAGTCCACGGATGAAACCACAAGTCTCAATGAGTAGCTAGACTTAGATATAGGATTAGAGTGAGGGATTGCTTTCCCCACATTCCTATGCATGCTTTTCCTAGAAAGGGATTTGTCTTTACTCTTCCTGTTTGCCACTGTCTCCTCCCCCCTTGAAGATGTAGCAATGGAACCTCTCTAAGGGATGAGGTAACTTCCTCTTTAGAGGTATTTTTATTGCCCTGGCTTTTGACCATGTGCTCATTCTCCATTGCCGTTTCTTCTGCCTTTGTCTTCCTTCTAGTGAGGACACATTTTGCCATTCCTGCCCAGAGCCCTCCGCCCCCATACCTTCCTGCCCAGAACCCTCTGGCCCCATACCTTCCTGCCCAGGACCCTCTGCCCCCATACCTTCCTGCCCAGAACCCCCAGCCCTCATACCTTCCTGCCCAGAACCCCCATACCTTCCTGCCCAGAACCCTCTGGCCCCATACCTTCCTGCCCAGAACCCTCTGGCCCCATATCTTCCTGCCCAGGACCCTCTGCCCCCATACCTTCCTGCCCAGAGCCCTCAGCCCCTATACCTTCCTGCCAAGAGGCCTCCACCCCCATACCTTCCTGCCCAAAGCCCTCAGCCCCCATATCTTCCTGCCCAGAGCCCTCCGCCCCCATACATGCTCAGAGTCCTCCACCCCCTTACCTTCCTGCCCAGAGCCCTCTGCCCCCATACCTTCCTTCCCAGGACCCCCACTCCTCATACCTTCCTGCCCAGAGTCCTCAGCCCCCTACCTGCACCAGAAGCTCCCGCCCCTCAGCCACATGCAGGAAGCTGGGCGTGTTGTCATTCTCATCCAGCACGGTAACGTAGATGGTGCCCGTGGCACTGCGTGGTGGTGTCCCCCCGTCCTGCACCAGGACCTGCAGCTGGTAGCTGGCCTGCTGTTCCCGGTCCAAGCTCTTCCCGATGCTGAGCTCTCCTGCAGGGTGGGTGCCCGGATCAGCCCTGGGCAAGAGACCCTTGCCCTCCCTTGGGATTCCCTCCCTTTCCTGCTAAGGACCCCCTCCCTGCCCCCACTCCCTGCCCCCATCTCACCAGTCTGTGTGTGGATCAGGAAGCTGCTTTCCGGGAGCGGCACCAGGCGAAAGGTGAGGCGGCTGTTCTGCCCGGCGTCCCTGTCACTGGCCGCCACTCGGCCTACGCTGCTGCCGGCCGGCTGGTTCTCGCCCACGGCGAAGAAGTAGCGCTCCTCACTCAGCCGGGGGCTGTTGTCATTCTCGTCGGTGACAGTGACGCGCACCGTGCTGCTGCCCGTCTGCCGCCCCTCGCCCTCACCTGCCACGGCCAGCACCATCAGCACGTACAGCTCCTGCACCTCCCGGTCCAGGGCGCTGCGGACGTGCAGCCAGCCCGTGTCCGGTGCGATGCCAAAGCTGGAGGCGTCCCCGTCGGCACGCAGGTGATAGGTGAGTTGGGGGCCCGACTCCTGCGCCAGCGCACGCACCTGCAGGAAGCGAGTGCCCACCGGCACCCCTTCTCGCACCTCCACCCGGTAGGTGAGCGTATCAAAGACGGGGCCGTGGTCGTCCTCCGCCCGGACGTGGACGAGGAGGGTGAACGTGGCGCTGAGCCGCGGGACGCCTCCGTCTTGGGCCAGGATGAGCAGCTTGAAAGGCGATCCGGCCTCCCTCGCCAAGGGCCCCGCCAGCCTCACCTTTCCCGAGGAACGCTCCACCGCGAAGGCAGCCGCCGCTCCTGCCCCATTGGGCGCCAGCTCGAAGTGGACGTGCCCATTGGTGCCGCTGTCCCGGTCCTCCGCCTGTACCGTGTACACCACCGTGCCCAGGGCGGCCCCCAAGGGAAGCAGCACGGAGTCGGAAGGGGCAGGGAAGGCGGGCGCGTTGTCATTGACATCCGAAATGCTGATCTGCACCCGGGCGCTGCTGTAGGCCGGAGGGGAGCCGCTGCGAGCCTGGACGTCCAGGGTCAGGGCCGGCTGGGCCTCGTGGTCCAGGGCACGGCTGGTGTGGAGCTTCCCGGAACGCGGGTCGATGGAGAAGAAGCCTTGCGGGTCTCCCGAGGAGATGGAGTAGAAGACTCCTCCTGCGTGACCTGGACGGGGTAGCAGAGAGAACAGGGGTGTAGGGCGGGGCACTGCCATCGTTTGCCAAGGGTCCCCTACCCTCTTCTCCCACCCAGGGCACACCCTCCACCCTCCCTTCCTTTGCTGTTGATTTTTAGAGGCTGAGAGAGCCCTCCATCTGATGGGGCAGCCCCACACACATGGGCTTTCCAGGACCCTCGGCCCACTCTTGATCTCATCCTAACAAATGCGGAGGACCTGATCGATGCGGTCGAAGTGGTAGGATCCTTAGGGGCAAGTGACCATGTGCTCCTGCAATTTGAAGTACAAAGGAAGGCTGAAACTAAGACAAGTCAAACCCGTATTTTGGACTTCAGGAGAGCTGATTTCCAAAAAATGAAGGAAACGCTGAGCAGCATTCCGTGGACACAGATACTAAAAGACAAGGGAGTTACGGATGGATGGGAATTTCTCAAGAGTGAAATACTCAAGGCGCAATTGCAAACCGTGCCAACAAAGAGAAAAAATAGGACAAGTGCAAAGAAGCCAGAATGGATGTCCAAAGAACTTCTAACTGTGCTAAGACACAAAAGAGACATGCACAAGAAGTGGAAAAAGGGAGAAATCACCAAAGAAGAATTCAAACAAATAGCCAACACCTGTAGGGAAAAGGTCCGCAAGGCTAAAGCAAAAAACGAGCTCAGACTTGCCAGGGACATTAAAAACAATAAAAAGGGCTTCTATTCTTATGTCAGTAGAAAAAGGAAAAACAAGGAGAGCCGTTCAGCAGTGGAACTCTCTGCCCCAGAGTGTGGTGGAGGCTCCTTCTTTGGAAGCTTTTAAGCAGAGGCTGGATGGCCATTTGTCAGGGGTGATTTGAATGCAATATTCCTGCTTCTTGGCAGAATGGGGTTGGACTGGATGGCCCATGAGGTCTCTTCCAACTCTTTGATTCTATGATTCTATGATTCTATGGGACACCCATCTGCCATGCAGGCATTTCGTCTGCTTTTCCATCGTCCACTTTGAGCATTTAGAGTCCCATACGGCACTCAAGAGAACTTTAGTTTGCAGACCAATCAATCAATATGCCTTCCCTTCTGAGGCAAGTACCGCTCGCAAGGAAAATGCCTTTGGGAGACGAGTACATGGCTCAGCTCCACCAGATGGTTGTTTCTGCTCCTTCTCAAGGTCTTTGGCTTCAGACTCTTAATCTGCCTCCCTCCCTTCCTTCCTTGAACAACAACAACAAAGGAAGTGCCCTGAGCTGCGCCGGAAAGGCAGCTTCCACTTTGGACCGAAATCCAAGGAAGAGCATCCTGCTTTCCTCAGCCCCGCCCCCCTCCCCCGGCTTGGTCTGTGTGGCTCAAGGGCAAGGCTGACCACGAGTCTGTTGGAGCATGGATGGAATCAGTTAAAGTGTATGTGTGTGTCAACTGTAAAAAAAGAGGACTGAAGCTGATTGGTTGGGCAATACCTGGGGAGATGGCTGAGCCTGGGACTTTTGGGTACAGTTACATTTTTGTTCAGGCTTGAGCTATGCATATGCAGAGAGAGACAGTTTGAAGAGAGAAGCAGAGAGGAAGAGAGTTTTTGGAGTGTAACTCATGAGCTGCTGAAGGGGTTTATCTAAATGGATAAAGAAATACTATTTTGAACCTCTCATGCGAGGACATTATGTGAGTTGGTGCAACAGATCACCCTGTACATATGGAATCAGTTAAAGTGTATGTGTGTGTCAACTGTAAAATAAGAGGCATGAAGCTGATTGGTTGGGCAATACCCGGGGAGATGGCTGAGCCTGGGACTTTTGGGTACTGTTACATTTTTGTTCAGGCTTGAGCTATGCATATGCAGAGAGAGAGAGAGAGAGTTTGAAGAGAGAAGCAGAGAGGAACAGTACCTCATGAGCTGCTGAAGGGGTTTATCTAAATGGACAAAGAAATACTATTTTGAACCTCTCATACAAGGACATTATGTGAGTTGGTGCAACAGATCACATTAAAGTGTATGTGTGTGTCAACTGTAAAATAAGAGGCATGAAGCTGATTGGTTGGGCAATACCCAGGGAGATGGCTGAGCCTGGGACATTTGGGTACTGTTACATTTTTGTTCAGGCTTGAGCTATGCATATGCAGAGAAAAACAGTTTGAAGAGAGAAGCAGAGAGGAAGAGAGTTTTTGGAGTGTACCCCATGAGCTGCTGAAGGGGTTTATCTAAATGGACAAAGAAATACTATTTTGAACCTCTCGTACAAGGACATTATGTGAGTTGGTGCAACAGATCACCTTGTACATATGGAATCAGTTAAAGTGTATGTGTGTGTCAACTGTAAAATAAGAGGCATGAAGCTGATTGGTTGGGCAATACCGGGGAGATGGCTGAGCCTGGGACTTTTGGGTACTGTCACATTTTTGTTCAGGCTTGAGCTATGCATATGCAGAGAGAGACAGTTTGAAGAGAGAAGCAGAGAGGAACAGAGTTTTTGGAGTCTACCTCATGAACTGCTGAAGGGGTTTATCTAAATTGACAAAGAAAGACTATTTTGAACCTCTCATACGAGGACATTATGTGAGTTGGTGCAACAGATCACATTGTACGTATGTTGTTCTGAACAAAGAAGAGTAAACTGCTTGTTCTTTACTGTTCACCCACATGGCATATTTTCTTTCTCTGGCAAGGTAGTGTGTGGGCTGATTAAACGTGAATGACACATGGTTTAAATTACATTATGCCACATATTTTGGCTTTGGGCACCAAGAGGAGGAGAAGGAGCCATGGGTGGAGTAAGAGGGGTGGTCCCGAAGGTCCTACCTGAGGGGCTGTGGGCATAAACGGCCCCAATGCTGCTGCCCAGCCGGGTGTCCTCAGGGACGGAGAAGTAGTACTGGGCACGCTCAAAGCTGGGGGCGGAGACGGTCCCAGCCACGATGCTGATGTTGACTTGAGCATTGGGCTGGGCGACCAAGCCCCCGCCGTCCCGCGCTCCGATCTCCAGCTGCACCAGTGTATTGGCCTTGCCGGCCAGGCTCCGCAGGAGGGAGATGGCCCCTGAAGAGAGAGTGGCAACTCAGAGAGAGAGGGAGGAAGCCATGCTACCCTGGCGTCCAAGGAAGGAATGTGGGGAGTGGGCTGTGGGGACACCTGCACTTGTCCAGAAGGAGGGACTGAGAGATAGGACCGAGAGCTCCTCCTCCGTCCGTTCCCACCCCACTGCCCCTCCTCACCGGTGTCGGGGTTCATGGTGAAGAGGGGCGGCGTGTTGCCGGCCACCAGGTGGTAGGTCACCCGCCCGTGGGGCCCATCGTCCTTGTCGTGGGCCGTGACACGCAGGACGGCGGACCCCGGCTGGCTCTGGGTGCTGATGCTGGTGGCGTACTCCAGCGGGTAGAAGGCGGGCGCGTTGTCGTTGACGTCCTCCAGGAACACTCGGACGTAGGCCATGGAGCTGAGGCCACCCTGGATATGGGGGGGGGGGCACGACAGGGGTGAGGAACCAGGCAAGACCTCTCCTACAAATGGAGGCCAACTGGGAAGATGGTTTGAGGTCAAAGCTAGGAGTCCTTGAGGCAGAAAGAGATCTACCCTGTCATCAAGGTCAGGGTGAGGGACATCCTTCAGGGCCCGTCCAGAGACCCCCCTTTCCCCTGCCCCCCAGGAAAGTTCCAAAGTGGGCTTCATGCCCCCCTCAAAGCCCAGGAACTGACCCCTCCCTCCTTCCTTCCACCCCCAGGGCTGTAAGTGTCCCTCATGGGCTGCTCACCCCATCGATGGCCGTGACGGTGAAGTCGTAGGCAGTGGTGCCCTCATCGCGGTCCAGATCCCATGCCGTGCAGAGCTGACCACTGTCTTCTCCCAGGACGAAGGCAGACGGTGCCGCGGTACCCAGACCCGTCCCCAGCGAATAGGAGAGGGAGCCCAGGGAGCCGCTGTCGGCATCTGTGGCTGTGATCTGTGGGTCACAAAGGGGGGGAGACTCAGCACTATTGGGCCAGGAGGCTTCTCATGGTGGTGCGGTCAGCCCTTCCTGCCTCAATCCATCAGGCGTGAAGAAGCAACAACCCTTGCGTGTATGTGAATAAGATTCTATTACACCAATGTTTCTCAACCTGGGGGTCAGGACCCATGAAGGGGTCGCGATGGGGGTGTCAGAGGGATCACCAAAGACCATCAGCAAACATATATTTCTGATGGTCTTAGTTTGGTCCAGATCCACCATTGTTTGGGTTCACAGTGCTCTCTGGATGTAGTTGAACTACAACTCCAAAACTCAAGGTCAATGCCCAGAGTTCAGAGTGCTCAGAGTTGGTGGGAGGAAAAGAGACTGAAAGATGGGCTGAAAGCCAACCTTAAAATCTCTGGCATAGACACTGAGAACTGGGAAGCCCTGGCCCTTGAGTGCTCCAGCTGGAGGTCAGCTATGACCAGCAGTGCTGCAGAATTTGAAGAGGCACGAATGGAGGGTGAAAGGGAGAAGCATGCCAAGAGGAAGGCGCATCATGCCAACCCTGACCGAGACCACCTTCCACCTGGAAACCAATGCCCTCACTGCGGTAGAACATGAGGGTCAAGAATAGGGCTCCACAGTCACCTGCGGACCCACCACCAGGACACCGAACTTGGAGGACTATCATCCTCGGAAAACGAGGGATCGCCTAAGTAAGCAAGTACCCCGATCGACTTCACGACTGACCAGGAGGACTTCCCTCAGGCGCAGGTGCAAAATAGCGGTTGGAACGGAGACCAGGGACATTGGGAAGCCATGGGTGGAATCCCCTTTGCCCAGCCATGGAAACCCAGTGGGTGACCCTACGGGAAAGCCCCACTCTCCCAGGGGAAGGCAAAGGCCAGCCCACGCCGAGGAAGCCTTGCCAAGGAATCCCCACGAGGTGCATTCATACATTCATGCATTCATTCATGCATTCATTCAGGGTCCTGTCAGTCAGAAATGGCCTGAAGGCACGGGACAACTGCAGCCTCCGGCAGAGGAGATGAAGTGGGAGACGGGAGTGGAGCGCTGGGTTATTTAGACCCCTGGCAAGAGAAACAGACCCACCCCCACCCCACAAAAAATCCTCACTCGTTTCCTTGTAGATGCCTTTCAGCTCTGGGTGGGAAACACTGGGTGACACTCCCAGGAATACCAAGAGGGTGAGTTTGGGGTGGGACCGCTCCCACTCGGATCTTTGGCATTCCTGGAAGGGATGCTCTGTTGGGTTGCGGGGGGGACGGGACACTCAAGTCTCAACACCCCCCCCCCCCATAGCCCAGATGCCCTTCCCACCCCATCTGATATCCCCTCCCGCCATCATTGAGATAAAGCTTTGGGTTGTTGCAGGTTTTTCAGGCTCTATGGTCATGTTCTAGAAGCATTCTCTCCTGATGTTTCACCTGCATCTAGAGCAGGCATCCTCAGAGGTTGTGAGGTGTATGCTGCCCCAGTTAGATGTCTGGCTGCCACCCGTTGGACTACGTGAAACTTCCGAACAGTCTTCAAAGCTCTGAACTCTGTGAGTGCAACATTTTTCCAAATGAAGCAGAGAGTGGGTTGTTGTAGGTTTTTCTAGCTGTATGGCCATGGTCTAGAGGCATTCTCTCCTGATGTTTCGCCTGCACTTTGGCAAGCATCCTCAGAGGTAGTGAGGTCACCTCACAGACCTCACTACCTCTGAGGATGCTTGCCATAGATGCAGGCAAAACGTCAGGAGAGAATGCCTCTAGACCATGGCCATACAGCCCGAAAAAACCTACAACAACCCAGTGATTCCGGCCATGAAAGCCTTTGACAATACATTGAAGCAGAGAGTGTTTGAGGACTGGGACATCCGTAGGGAGACCAAGATGCTTGTTGATAAAGCTATTCCCCTCCAACCCTGCTATATGCCTGTGAAACGTGGACTGTCTATAGATGTCACATGCAACTCCTAGAATGATTCCATCAGTGCTGCCTCCAAAAAATCCTGCAAATCTCTTGAGAAGACAGGCAGACAAATGTTCGTGTGCTGGAAGAAGCAAAGACCACCAGGATTGAAGCGATGCTCCTCCGCCATCAACTCTGCTGGACCAGCCACGTTGTCCGGATGCCCGACCACCGTCTCCCAAAGCTGTTGCTCTACTCCGAACTCAAGAACAGAAAACGGTATGTTGCTGGGCAGGAAAAGAGATTCAAAGATGGGCTCAAAGCCAACCTTAAAAACTCTGGCATAGACACTGAGAACTGGGAAGCCCTGGCCCTTGAGCGCTCCAGTTGGAGGTCAGCCGTGTCCAGCAGTGCTGCAGAATTTGAAGAGGCACAAGAGGAAGGCACGTCAAGCCAACCCTGACTGGGACCGCCTTCCACCTGGAAACTGATGCCCTCACTGCGGGAGAACATGCAGGTCAAGAAGAGGACTCTACAGCCACCTATGCACCCACCGCCAGAACACCCATCTTGGAAGACAATCCTACTCAGACTACAAGGATCATCTATGTAAGTAAATAAGTTTGCTATCAGTTTTTGTTTTATATTCTGTGGCTGCGTGCTATCTTTATGTTTTATATTTTGGACTATTAAAACAGCCAGGAAGTAAGCGCTGCTTTAATTAAACTGCTTGGTACAAACTGGGAGTTTGTTTGGTTCATCTCTGCCTCTGCATCGGAAGAGCTCCGGCATTGTGACACCTTGATGTAACCAGAGTGTGGACAACTGTGGCCAAGTCTGACCTCCCAAGGTATGGGCGCAACTGGCGCACAAGTTTTAGTTATGCGAAAGCTCCCCTGGTTCGGGTGAGACCTGAGTTCCAGACTCAGCAATGAATGTATCTCATGCAAAGCCTGCAGAGAGTCCCACATTGGGAGAAAAGCCGGTAAAGAAGTGAAATCAATACAAACAAATGAACGAACGAATGGATAAACAAGGCTCCACAGCCACCTACGCACCCACCGCCAGGACACCAATCTTGGAAGACAATCCTACTCGAACAACGAGGGATCACCAAAGTAAGTAAGTAAGTTTGTTATCATTTTTTGTTTCATATTCTGTGGCTGAGTGCTATCTTTATGTTTTATATTTTGGACTATTAAAACAGTCACTAAGTAAGCACTGCTTTAATTAAACTGTTTGATACAAACTGGGAGTTTGTTTGGTTCATCTCTGCCTCTGTATCGGCAGAGCTGTGGCATTGTGATACCTTGATGTAAGCAGAGTGTGGACAACTGTGGCCAAGTCTGACCTCCCAAGGTACGGGCGCAACTGGCACACAAGTTTTAGTTGTGCGATAGCTCCCCTGGCCTCTGGCGAGACCTGGGGAGATCAGCGATGAATGTATCTCATGCAAAACCTGCAGAGAGTCCCAAGTAAGTAAGTAAGTAAGTTTGCTATCATTTTTTGTTTCATATTCTGTGGCTGAGTGCTATCTTTATGTTTTATATTTTGGACTATTAAAACAGTCACTAAGTAAGCACTGCTTTAATTAAACTGTTTGATACAAACTGGGAGTTTGTTTGGTTCATCTCTGCCTCTGTATCGGCAGAGCTGTGGCATTGTGATACCTTGATGTAAGCAGAGTGTGGACAACTGTGGCCAAGTCTGACCTCCCAAGGTACGGGCGCAACTGGCACACAAGTTTTAGTTGTGCGATAGCTCCCCTGGCCTCTGGCGAGACCTGGGGAGATCAGCGATGAATGTATCTCATGCAAAACCTGCAGAGTCCCAAGTAAGTAAGTAAGTAAGTTTGCTATCATTTTTTGTTTCATATTATGTGGCTGAGTGCTATCTTTATCTTTATTAAGCGCTGCTTTAATTAAACTGTTTGATACAAACTGGGAGTTTGTTTGGTTCATCTCTGCCTCTGTATCAGCAGAGCCCTGGCATTGTGACACCTTGATGCGACCAGAATGTGGAAAACTGTGGCCAAGTCTGACTTCCCAAGGTACGGGGTATAAATAAAGATGATGATGATGATTATTATTATTATTATGGGCAAAGCTGGCACACAAGTTTTAGTTGTGCGAAAGCTCCCCTGGCCTCCGGCGAGACCTGGGGTTCCAGGCTCAGCCATGAATGCATCTCATGCAAAGCCTGCAGAGAGTCCCACATTGGGAGAGAAGCCGGTAAAGAAGTGAAATCAATACAAACAAATGAACGAACGAATGGATAAACAAGGTCTTCTTGCTGCTATGGGCATGTACTGTATGTGTGTGTGTGAGAAGAGTCCTTGTATGTTGTGTGTGGTTCAAGGGAGGGCGGGCGGCCGCCTCCTTCCCTTCAGGCTCTCTCTCCATCCTTCTGACGCATTCCGCTCAATTGGCTCAACACGGGGACGTCCAGAAGGGCGAACTGAGAACTGACCGCCAGGCTCTGGGGTCATGAGTCCCATAGCAGAAGGGGGCTGGGAGGGGAGGGGGCTGCGGGAGGGGAGGGGGGGGGTCTCCTGGCACCGCTTGGCACTGCATCTCCCTGGCTCTGGGCGGAGGGAGCCTTTGGTGGTCTTGCAAGCGGTCTCAGGTTTCAGGGGAAAACGCTGATGGGAGGAAAGAGGGGAGATGGAGGGGGGCCTGACTCAGCAGGGAGGCCCCTGCCCCACAAGGTCCCCTCCTCCGCCAAGAGCCAAGGGCAACCATGGCACGGATTGAGGATTGAGGCTGATTGCGGGTTTGGTTGTCCCTTCCTAGGAAGGGAGTCACGTCCTCGGTTGCGCAGGGACTCGAACCCAGGCTTGGCTTGCTGCCCTTAAGCAGTCCTGTTAACCAAGGGAGTCTCTCCTCAAACGCCCTCCTCAGTTCTCATAGAATCCTAGATAGAGGTCAAAGACCATCCAGTCTGACCCCCTTCTGCAACAAGGGAAGACACCATCCAAGCCCTCCCGACAGATGGCCATCCAATCCGCTTCTGTGTTGTCGAAGGCTCTCCTGGACTCCCAGGAAGCAGCACATTCCTCTCAAAAGCAGCCGAGACCATCAGGAGGTTTTTTTCTCTTATGTTAAGCTGGAGTCTCGTTTTCTGCCATTTGAACCCGTTGCTCCGTTGTGTCCCAGCTGGGGTGTTTTGGGTTTCTGGGATGTACGGCCATGTTCTGGCAGTGTTTTCTCCTGACGTTTCACCTGCATTTTGTGGCTGGCATCTTTAGAGGATCGTCAGTCAGATGCAGGCAGAACGTCAGGAGAAAATGCTGCTAGAACACATTGACCATCTCGTTTTCTGCCATTTGAACCCGTTGCTCCGTTGTGTCCCAGCTGGGGTATTGTGTTGTTTCTGGGATGTACGGCCATGTTCTAGCAGTGTTTTCTCCTGATGTTTCACCTGCATTTGTGGCTGGCATCTTTAGAGGATCCTCAGTCAGATGCAGGCAGAATGTCAGGAGAAAATGCTGCTAGAACACATTGGCCATCTCGTTTTCTGCCATTTGAACCCGTTGCTCTGTTGTGTCCCAGCTGGGGTATTGTGTGGTTTCTGGGATGTACGGCCATGTTCTAGCAGTGTTTTCTCCTGATGTTTCACCTGCATTTGTGGCTGGCATCTTTAGAGGATCCTCAGTCAGATGCAGGCAGAATGTCAGGAGAAAATGCTGCTAGAACACATTGGCCATACAGCCCAGAAACCACAAAACACTCCTGTAATTCCAGCCGTGAAAGCCTTTGACAACACAGAATCAAGCGCCTTGGCCCCTCCTCAATGCTACACTGATTTTCATTCCAAATTCTTTGAGCTCCAGTATTCAACATACATTTTCAATGTGGTCTCTAATGCCCCTTTTTTTCCTGAACCCGGTTTGGACGCCTAGCATTTCTCACTCTGCATTTGGTAAAATCCGTTGTTGTGGGATTTCAATGGGAAATCATAGAATCATAGAATCAAAGAGTTGGAAGAGACCTCCTGGGCCATCCAGCCCAACCCCATTCTGCCAAGAAGCAGGAATATTGCATTCAAAGCATCCCTAACAGATGGCCATCCAGCCTCTGTTTAAATACCTCCAAAGAAGGAGCCTCCACCACACTCTGGGGCAGAGAGTTCCACTGCTGAACACCTCTCACAGTCAGGAAGTTCTTCCTCATGTTCAGATGGAATCTCCTTTCTTGTAGTTTGAAGCCATTGTTTTGCATCTTAGTCTCCAGGGAAGCAGAAAGGAAGCTTGCTCCCTCCTCCTCTCTGTGGCTTCCTCTCACATCTTGATACATGGCTCTCATCATATCTCGTCTCAGCCTTCTCTTCTTCAGGCTAAACATGCCCAGTTCCCTAAGCCGCTCCTCATAGGGCTTGTTCTCCAGACCCTTGATTCTTTGAGTCACCCTCCTCTGGACACATTCCAGCTTGTCAATATCTCTCTTGAATTGTGGTGCCCAGAATTGGACCCAATATTCCAGGTGTGGTCTAACCAAGGCAGAACAGAGCATGGGGAGCATGACTTCCCTAGATCTAGACACTATGCAAATGAATGCAATGATCCTGCGGTTCCTGTAGTTTCCAACACACTTTCTTGGGGATTGGAATATAAATTGAGCACGGTCATGGTTTTATTTTCCACATTTGTTCTCAGATTTTAATTAGAATTGTAGGTTCTGCTTTTGTGCCTGAAAGTCCCCGTTCCTGGTGACCTCCCAAACGCTCTTCATATGGGCCTTCCAATAATCTGTGTATTGTTTACATTACTTTTGCACTTCTCCTGGATCCTTTGATACAAACTGGGAGTTTGTTTGGTTCATCTCTGCCTCTGTATCGGCAGAGCCCTGGCATTGCGACACCTTGTGTAATGTGTCCCTTTGCTGGTGGTAAAACATGACCGCTCTTGGTTTACATTCCCTTCTGATTTCTTGGATCTTGTGGAAGCGGTCTCTTGATCTTCTTCCTATTTGTACCTCTTCTATTTCTTCTGGCTCCAGAGTTCTCCTGGCTTGGAGTCAATGAGGCGGAATAAAACAAGTTTTCCACATTATCTTTAAATTCTGCAAGGATGTTCTTCATATGGTCCTTCCAATAATCTGTGTATTGTTTACATTACTTTTGCACTTCTCCTGGATCCTTTGATACAAACTGGGAGTTTGTTTGGTTCATCTCTGCCTCTGTATCGGCAGAGCCCTGGCATTGCGACACCTTGTGTAATGTGTCCCTTTGCTGGTGGTAAAACATGACCGCTCTTGGTTTACATTCCCTTCTGATTTCTTGGATCTTGTGGAAGCGGTCTCTTGATCTTCTTCCTATTTGTACCTTTTCTATTTCTTCTGGCTCCAGAGTTCTCCTGGCTTGGAGTCAATGAGGCGGAATAAAACAAGTTTTCCACATTATCTTTAAATTCTGCAAGGATGTTCTTCATATGGTCCTTCCAATAATCTGTGTATTGTTTACATTACTTTTGCACTTCTCCTGGATCCTTTGATACAAACTGGGAGTTTGTTTGGTTCATCTCTGCCTCTGTATCGGCAGAGCCCTGGCATTGCGACACCTTGTGTAATGTGTCCCTTTGCTGGTGGTAAAACATGACCGCTCTTGGTTTACATTCCCTTCTGATTTCTTGGATCTTGTGGAAGCGGTCTCTTGATCTTCTTCCTATTTGTACCTCTTCTATTTCTTCTGGCTCCAGAGTTCTCCTGGCTTGGAGTCAATGAGGCGGAATAAAACAAGTTTTCCACATTATCTTTAAATTCTGCAAGGATGTTCTTCATATGGTCCTTCCAATAATCTGTGTATTGTTTACATTACTTTTGCACTTCTCCTGGATCCTTTGATACAAACTGGGAGTTTGTTTGGTTCATCTCTGCCTCTGTATCGGCAGAGCCCTGGCATTGCGACACCTTGTGTAATGTGTCCCTTTGCTGGTGGTAAAACATGACCGCTCTTGGTTTACATTCCCTTCTGATTTCTTGGATCTTGTGGAAGCGGTCTCTTGATCTTCTTCCTATTTGTACCTCTTCTATTTCTTCTGGCTCCAGAGTTCTCCTGGCTTGGAGTCAATGAGGCGGAATAAAACAAGTTTTCCACATTATCTTTAAATTCTGCAAGGATGTTCTTCATATGGTCCTTCCAATAATCTGTGTATTGTTTACATTACTTTTGCACTTCTCCTGGATCCTTTGATACAAACTGGGAGTTTGTTTGGTTCATCTCTGCCTCTGTATCGGCAGAGCCCTGGCATTGCGACACCTTGTGTAATGTGTCCCTTTGCTGGTGGTAAAACATGACCGCTCTTGGTTTACATTCCCTTCTGATTTCTTGGATCTTGTGGAAGCGGTCTCTTGATCTTCTTCCTATTTGTACCTCTTCTATTTCTTCTGGCTCCAGAGTTCTCCTGGCTTGGAGTCAATGAGGCGGAATAAAACAAGTTTTCCACATTATCTTTAAATTCTGCAAGGATGTTCTTCATATGGTCCTTCCAATAATCTGTGTATTGTTTACATTACTTTTGCACTTCTCCTGGATCCTTTGATACAAACTGGGAGTTTGTTTGGTTCATCTCTGCCTCTGTATCGGCAGAGCCCTGGCATTGCGACACCTTGTGTAATGTGTCCCTTTGCTGGTGGTAAAACATGACCGCTCTTGGTTTACATTCCCTTCTGATTTCTTGGATCTTGTGGAAGCGGTCTCTTGCTCTTCTTCTTATTTGTACCTCTTCTATTTCTTCTGGCTCCAGAGTTCTCCTGGCTTGGAGTCAATGAGGCGGAATAAAACAAGTTTTCCACATTATCTTTAAATTCTGCAAGGATGTTCTTCATATGGTCCTTCCAATAATCTGTGTATTGTTTACATTACTTTTGCACTTCTCCTGGATCCTTTGATACAAACTGGGAGTTTGTTTGGTTCATCTCTGCCTCTGTATCGGCAGAGCCCTGGCATTGCGACACCTTGTGTAATGTGTTCCTTTGCTGGTGGTAAAACATGACCGCTCTTGGTTTACATTCCCTTTTGATTTCTTGGATCTTGTGGAAGCGGTCTCTTGCTCTTCTTCTTATTTGTACCTCTTCTATTTCTTCTGGCTCCAGACTTCTCCTGGCTTGGAGTCAATGAGACAGACTGGAACAAATCTGTTTTCCACATTATCTTTAAATTCTGCAAGGATGTTCTTCATGTCCTTTTGGCTGGCTTAGAACTCTTCTCAATGCAGTCATTAGCAGCTTCTTCAATCTGCTCCTGGTCTTGTTTTTTTCCCCCAGCGGGAATGCAGCTTCTCCAACTTCCAATTTTGTAGTCTACTTGAATGTCCACATTGGTTGCGTGTTGATCTCCACGTAAACACTCACTTTCTGAATGGCTTGAAGACCATGCTCACAAGGAGCCAAGTGTGGGCCTTGCCTCCTGCTTCATTTCCAGATTCTAGGGCCTAGCTCTTCTCTCTTCTTCGATTCTGCTGTTTCCTATTTATACACTCCGATTGCCTGTAATTAGCAAGAATCTCTGTTTTGGTGTGTGATTCAGCACGGGATCTTTCCATTTCCTCATCTGCTGCTCTTTTAGTCAGAGCATAAATTTGGGCTAGGTTCATCTTCATAGGTTGCCTGAAGTCAGAGAGAGCATTCTACCCTTTTACTGCTTTTTATACCTCTCTCCTGACTATTAATCGCACCCCATTTTTCTTTGATTTCCATTTCCCGAGTAAAAACACCAAACAGAGAATCCAGACCATTTGACCTGGAATCCCACTGTGTCCCATTCTGGGCAACACAACCGAAGGGAGAGGTGGGCTCTGAGCTGGACTACTGTGTCCAGAGGGAGAGGACGACTCAAAGGACTAAGGGTCTGGAGAATATGCCCTACGAGGAGCGGCTGAAAGAGCCGGGCATGTTTAGCAACACAGAAGAGAAGGCTGAAAGGAGACAGGATGAGGGCCAGGGATCAAGAGGGGAGGGGGATACGTCCTAGGGAGGAGGAGGAGGGGGCAGGCTTTCTTTCGGCTGCCCTGGAGATGAGGAACCAATGGGGCAATGTATTGTCGAAGGCTTTCATGGCCGGAATCACTGGGTTGTTGTAGGTTTTTTCAGCCTACGAGCATGTGGACAATTTCAACAGAAAGGAGGAAACCGTGAAAATGAACAAAATCTGACCACAGTATTTAAAAAAAAACCTCTAAAATTACAACAGCACAACAACAGAGAGTAAACAAACAAAGACATCTAATCACCTCTCAACAAAAGATTGCTCCAGGCACTGCCAGGCCATCAAATGCTAATCAAGGTGGTCAGTTGAAACATTCCCACCTAGCTCCACCAGACAAGAGTCCTTTGTCCCACCCTGGTCATTCCACAGATATATAAACTTTTTTTCCTAGTTCCAACAGACATCACGACCTCTGAGGATGCTTGCCATAGATGCAGGTGAAACGTCAGGAGAGAATGCCTCTAGAACATGGCTATATAGCCCAAAAAAACCTACAACAACCCAATGGGGCAATGGCTTCAAATGACAGGAGAGGAAGGAGATTCCACCTGAACATGAGGAAGAACTTCCTGAGTGTGAGAGAGAGCTCTTCAGCAGTGGAACTCCCTCTCTCTCTCTGCCCCAGATGGGATGTGGTGGAGGGAGGCTCCTTCTTTGGGGCTTTTAAACAGAGGCTGAGTGGCCATCTGTCAGGGGGGCTTTGAGTGCGATTTCCTTGCTTCTTGGCAGGGAAAAGTAGCCTGAGTCCTCCCACTTGCACAATGAAGGACATCTTCTCAGAAGCAGACGAGAAGCTCGGCCTGTCATTGAACATTGAGAAAACCAAAGTCCTCTTGCAGCAGACACCAGCCAACCCCTCTCCATTCCCGGAAATACAACTTAATGGTGTCACATTAGAAAACGTTGACCATTTCCGCTCCCTTGGCAGCCCCCTCTCCACCAAAGTCAACATCAACACCGAAATACAACACCGCCTGAGCTCTGCGAGCGCAGCATTTTTCCGAATGAAGCAGAGAGTGTTTGAGGACCGGGACATCCGTAGGGAGACCAAGGTGCTTGTCTATAAAGCTATTCTCCTCCCAACCCTGCTGTATGCCTGCAAAACGTGGACTGTCTACAGATGTCAACACTGACACCGAAATACAACACTGCTTGAGCTCTGTGACTGCAGCATTTTTCCGAATGAAGCAGAGAGTGTTTAAGGACCGGGACATCCGTAAGGAGACCAAGGTGCTTGTCTATAAAGCTATTGTCCTCCCAACCCTGCTATACGCCTGCGAAACGTGGACTGTCTACAGACATCAACACTGACACCGAAATACAACACTGCTTGAGCTCTGTGACTGCAGCATTTTTCCGAATGAAGCAGAGAGTGTTTAAGGACCGGGACATCTGTAAGGAGACCAAGGTGCTTGTCTATAAAGCTATTGTCCTCCCAACCCTGCTATACGCCTGCGAAACGTGGACTGTCTACAGACATCAACATTGACACCGAAATACAACACTGCTTGAGCTCTGTGACTGCAGCATTTTTCCGAATGAAGCAGAGAGTGTTTGAGGACCGGGACATCCGTAGGGAGACCAAGGGGCTTGTCTATAAAGCTATTCTCCTCCCAACCCTGCTGTATGCCTGTGAGACATGGACAGTCTACAGACATCCACAAAAGTCAACATTGAGGCTGAAAGACAACACCGCCTGAGCTCTGCAAGTGCAACATTCCTCTGAATGAAGCAGAGAGTGTTTGAGGACCAGGACGTCCGTAGGGAGACCAAGGGGTTTGTTTATAAAGCCATTGTCCTCCCAACCCTGCTCTACGCCTGCGAAACGTGGACTGTCTACAGACGTCTCATGCAACTTCTGGAACGATTCCATCAGCGCTGCCTCTGGAAAATCCTGCAAATCTCTTGGGAAGACAGGCGGACAAACGTCAGCGTGCTGGAAGAAGCAAAGACATCCAACACTGAAGCGATGCTCCTTCGCCATCAATTCTGCTGGACCGGCCACTGTTCAGATGCTCAACCACCGTCTCCCAAAGCAGATGCTCTACTCCGAACTCAAGAACGGAAAACGGAATGTTGGAGGACAGGAAAAGAGATTGAAAGATGGGCTCAAAGCCAACCTCAAAAACTCTGGCATAGACACTGAGAACTGGGAAGCCCTGGCCCTTGAGCGCTCCAGCTGGAGGTCAGCTGTGACCAGCAGTGCTGCAGAATTTGAGGAGGCACGAATGGAAGAGGGCTCCACAGCCAACTGTGGACCCACCCCCAGGACACCGAACTTGGAGGACCATCATCCTTGGACTACGAGGGATCGCCTAAGCAAGTAAGTACAGTGAAGGAGTTTCTTCCAGCCACGACGGAGGCACTCCAAGTGGCCAACTACTCACCAAAGGACATTTAGCATCATGCCAAGCTTTTAAACATTGGGTTGTTGTAGGTTTTTTCGGGCTATATGGCCATGGTCTAGAGGCATTTTCTCCTGACGTTTCGCCTGCATCTATTCTCAGAGGTAGTGAGGTCTGTTGGAACTAGGAAAATGGGTTTATATATCTGTGGAATAATGTCCAGGGTGGGACAAAGGGCTCTTGTCTGCTGGAGCTAGATGGGAATGTTTCAACTGACCACCTTGATTAGCATTTGATTAGCATCAAATCATCTGGGCGTCCTCTGGGCAACGTCCTTGCAGACGGCCAATTCTCTCACAACAGGAGCGACTTGCAGTTTCTGAAGTTGCTCCTGACACGACAAAAAAAAAGAAAGAAAAGCATTTGATTGCCTGGCAGTGCCTGGAGCAATCTTTTGTTGAGAGGTGATAAACTGTGTTTTCTTAAAAATACATTAGAACTGTATCCTCGGTTCGCTCCTCATATGATAAATTCTAATTCTATGTGGACTTGGCAACTCCCACCTTTCCTAGCAGCCTTGGGGGCCTTTCCTTTCCCGTCGCGGCTGCTTAAGCGAAAAGGGCCCGAGGCTGTTAGGAATGGTGGGAGTTGAAGTCCAAAGCCCAGGCCTGTTTGACACTGAGGGTTGCTCTGAGTCTGGAATGCCTTGAAGGCTTTCGCGGCTGGAATCACTGGGGTGTTGTGGTGTGGTTGTTCTGAATGGCCGTGCCCTTGCAGCATTCTCTCCTGACGTTTCGCCTCTGAGAATGCAGCTAGGACACTTCCCTGCAAACACACAGCATCCCGCTGTTAGGGATGGTGGGAGTTGAAGTCCAAAGCCCAGGCCTGTTTGACACTGAGGGTTGCTCTGAGTCTGGAATGCCTTGAAGGCTTTCACGGCTGGAATCACTGGGGTGTTGTGGTGTGGTTGTTCTGAATGGCCGTGCCCTTGCAGCATTCTCTCCTGACGTTTCGCCTGAGAAAATGCAGCTAGGATACAGCCCTGCAGCCCAATCTCCTTCCTTCCTTCCTTCCTTCTCTGGAGGTTTGGAGGCAGACTGGAGGAGGGAAGGCGGGAGGGGGCCGTGGTGCGGAGCCTCCACATCTGGCTCCCATCATCTCCTGGCCCCTCCGCCCCCCTCCCCCCCTCCCTCCCGGCAAAGAAGGATGGGAAGGGAAGGGAAGGAGGGGAGGCCGCGGCCGGCCGGAGCGGCGCCACTGTGGCCAGCCACTCCACGCGCACGCGCCCCTCCAAGTCCCATCTCTTCCCACCCCACAACGTCTCCAGGCGCGTGGCCGCAGGGACCTCAGGGACCTCCGACGGACGCCTCCGGGTCAGAAGCTCGGCAGGCCAGGCCAAGCCCTTGCTTGCTCCTTCTCTCTCTCTATATATATCTGTGATGATGAGATTGGGTCATTGGGAAACCATGGCCAGATGGGTTGTTGTAGGTTTTTCCAAGCTATATGGCCATGCTCTACAGGCATTTTCTCCTGACGTTTTGCCTGCATCTATGGCAAGCATCCTCAGAGGTAGAACTTCTAACTGTGTTAAAACACAAAAGAGACATGCACAAGAAGTGGATAAAGGGAGAAATCACCAAAGAAAAAGGGAGAAATCACCACATGCACAACGGAGGACCTTCTCACGGCCACACCAGAGGCACTCCAAGGGGCCAACTTTTGCAAAAAAAGGACATTTCGTATCCTGCCAAGTTTGCAAACTTGTGTTTTTGAGCGCATTACAACGGTACCCTTGGTTCGCTTCTGATATGATAAACCAATCAAAAAAATCAGGAGTAAAGCTTATCAAACTGCAAAAATGTTGTTTCTTCGGGAGGGAGGGACATCATCCTGCAGCAGGACATTTGGCCATGTCTTGTCAAAGGCTTTCATGGCCGGAATCAGAGGGTTGTTGTAGGTTTTCATGGGCTATATGGCCATGTTCGAGAGGCATTCTCTCCTGACGTTTCGCCTGCATCTATGGCAAGCATCCTCAGAGGTAGTGAGGTCTGTTAAAACTAGGAAAAAGGGTTTATATATCTGTGGAATGACCAGGGTGGGACAAAGGACTCTTGTCTGCTGGAGCTAGGAGTGAATGTTTCAACTGACCACCTTGATTATCATATAATGGCCTGGCCATGGTCTAGAGGCATTCTCTCCTGACGTTTCGCCTGCATCTGTGGCAAGCATCCTCAGAGGTCGTGAGGTCTGTTAGAACTAGGAAAAAGGGTTTATATATCTGTGGAATGGCTAGGGTGGGACAAAGGACTCTTGTCTGCTGGAGCTAGGGGTGAATGTTTCAACTGACCACCTTGATTACCATATAGTGGCCTGGCCATGGTCTAGAGGCATTCTCTCCTGACGTTTCGCCTGCATCTGTGGCAAGCATCCTCAGAGGTCGTGAGGTCTGTTAGAACTAGGAAAAAGGGTTTATATATCTGTGGAATGACCAGGGTGAGACAAAGGACTCTTGTCTGCTGGAGTTAGGTGGGAATGTTTCAACTGACCACCTTTGATTAGCATATAATGGCCTGGCAGTGCCTAGAGCAAACTTTTGTTGAGAGGTGATTCAACAGAAAGGAGGAAACCATGAAAATGAACAAAATCTGGCTACCAGTATTAAAAACCTCTAAAATTACAACAGCACAACAACAGAGAGGAAACAAACAAGGACATCTCATCACCTCTCAACAAAAGTTTGCTCCAGGCACTGTCAGGCCATCAAATGCTAATCAAAGGTGGTCAGTTGAAACATTCACCCCTAGCTCCAGCAGACAAGAGTCCTTTGTCCCACCCTGGACATTCCACAGATATATAAACCCTTTTTCCTACTTCCAACAGACCTCAATACCTCTGAGGAGGCTTGCCATAGATGCAGGCGAAACGTCAGGAGAAATGCCTCTCGAACATGGCCATATAGCCCAAAAAAACCTACAACAACCCTCTGATTCCGGCCATGAAGCCTTTGACAAGACATGGCCAAATGTCCTGCTGCAGGATGATGTCCCTCCCTCCCGAAGAAACAACATTTTTGCAGTTTGATAAGCTTTACTCCTGATTTTTTTGATTGGTTTATCATATCAGAAGCGAACCAAGGGTACCGTTGTAATGCGCTCAAAAACACAAGCAAAGTTTGCAAACTTGGCAGGATACAAAATGTCCTTTTTGCAAAAGTTGGCCCCTTGGTCCTGATCCATCATTGGTGGAGGTTGCAGTGCCTTGGAGTGCCTCTGGTGTGGCTGCGAGAAGGTCCTCCGTTGTGCATGTGGTGATTTCTCCCTTTTTCTTTGGTGATTTCTCTCTTTATCCACTTCTTGTGCATGTCTCTTTTGTTTTTTAGCACAGTTAAAAGATTAGAAGCCTCTGCTTCAAAGCTTCCAAAGAAGGAGCCTCCACCACACTCCCTCCGGGGCAGAGAGTTCCACTGCTGAACGGCTCTCACAGTCAGGAAGTTCTTCCTCATGTTCAGATGGAATCTCCTCTCTTAGAATCATAGAATCATAGAATCAAAGAGTTGGAAGAGACCTCCTGGGCCATCATCCAATCCAACCCCATTCTGCCAAGAAGCAGGAATGTTGCATTCAAATCACCCCTGACAGATGGCCATCCAGCTTCTGCTTCAAAGCCTCCAAAGAAGGAGCCTCCTCCACGCTTCGGGGCAGAGAGTTCCACTGCTGAACGGCTCTCACAGTCAGGAAGTTCCTCCTCATGTTCAGATGGAATCTCCTCTCTTGTAGTTTGAAGCCATTGTTCCATTGTGTCCTAGTCTCCAGGGAAGCAGAAAGGAAGCTTGCTCCCTCCTCCTCCTCCCTGTGGCTTCCTCTCACATATTTATACATGGCTCTCATCATATCTCCTCTCAGCCTTCTCTTCTTCAGGCTAAACATGCCCAGTTCCCTAAGCCACTCCTCATAGGGCTTGTTCTCCAGACCCTTGATCCTTTGAGTTGCCCTCCTCTGGACGCATTCCAGCTTAGAGTCAATATCTCTCTTGAATTGTGGTGCCCAGAATTGGACACAATATTCCAGGTAACGTGGTCTAACCAAAGCGGAATAGAGCATGGGGAGCAGGACTTCCCTAGATCTGGACACTAGGCTCCTCTTGATGCAGGCCAACATCCCATTGGCTTACATCCCAGTAACTACAACTCGCCTATGTCAAGGTCTATTTTCCCCCAAGAGCACCCCTGGGCAAAACCAACTCTACTGCAAAGGCTTACTTTGCGTAATGGGTTGAGCTGCCCTTGCATACAGGACTCTCATGACCAACAGAAAACACCAGAAGGGTTTGGTGAGCACTGACCTTGGGTTTGGGAGTTGTAGTTCACCTACATCCAGAGAGCACCTTGGACTCAAACAATGATCGATCTGGACCAAACTTGGCACGAATATTCCATATGCCCAAATATGAATACAGATGGAGTTTGGGGGAAATAGGCCTTGACAATTGGGAGTTGTAGTTACTGGGATTTATAGTTCACCTACAATCAAAGAGCATTCTGAACTCTACCAATGATGGAATTGAACCAAAGGTGGCACACAAGGACTCCTATGACCAACAGAAAAGACTAGAAGGGTTTGGTGGACATTGACCTTGAGTTTGGGAGTTGTAGTTCACCTACATCCAGAGAGCACTTTGGACTCAAACAATGATGGATCTGGACCAAACTTGGCACAAATATTCCATATGCCCAAATAGGAATACAGATGGAGTTTGGGGGAAATAGGCCTTGACAATTGGGAGTTGTAGTTACTGGGATTTATAGTTCACCTACAATCAAAGAGCATGCTGAACCCCACCAACGGCAGAAATGGGGCAAACTTCCCACACAGAACCCCCATACTGAAGGCCACCCAGTCCAAGTCCCTTCACCTGGGCAAGAAAACATAATCAAAGCCCTCCTGACAAAGAGCCATCCAGCCATAGATAGAGATAGATATATGTGATTCACACACAGAGAGAGATATAGTATCCTAGATTTGGAAGGGACCCCTGTTGCATGTTCCAGAGTGGGCCAACCAGACACTCTCCACATCAACACAGACAAAGAAACAACAAGAAATACTGAATATCCACAAGCATCAAGACATGACATAGATTAGAAACCAATACTTTCTCATTATTTTCCCGATGCAACCCCCACGAATGACGGACCTGGACCAAACTTGGAACACATCACTCCCATGACCACCTTATCTCCTGGTGAAGTTTGGGGGAGGATGGACCACAGATGATGGGATTTGAAGTACTTTCAATCGCTTCAGCTCCCAGAGGCTCCTGCGACCGCCACAAATGACGGACCTGGTTCAAACTTGGGACACAGACCCCCCCCCCCCCAATCACCCACTTTACATCCTGGTGTGGTTTTAGGGAGGACAGATCATGGTTGGCGGGATTTGTAGTACCTTAACTGATTTCCAGAGACCACTGTGACCCCCCCCCCCCATGCATGATGGCCCTGAGCCAAATTTGGCGCACAGAACCCCCATGACCAACTTTATGTCCTGATACGGTTTGAAGGAGGATAGACCATGGATGATGGGACTTGAAGTACCTTCACTCACTTGCTGGGACCACTGTGGCCCCCACCAATGATGGACCACACTTGGCACACAGAGCCCCCACGACCCACTTATGTCCTGGTGCAGTTTGGGGGTGGATGGACCATGGATGATGGGACTTGAAGTACCTTCACTCACTTCCTAAGACCACTGCAACCTCCACCAATGACCGATCAGGACCAAACTTGGCACACAGAGCCCCCATGATCTACTTATGTCCTGGTGCAGTTTGGGGGAGGATGGACCATGGATGATGTGACTTGAAGCACCTTCACTCACTTCCTAAGACCACGACAACCTCCACCAATGACAGATCAGGACCAAACTTGGCACACAGAGCCCCCATGATCTACTTATGTCCTGGTGCAGTTTGGGGGAGGATGGACCATGGATGATGGGATTTGAAGCACCTTCATTCACTTCCTAAGACCACTGCAACCTCCACCAATGACGGATCAGGACCAAACTTGGCACACAGAGCCCCCATGATCTACTTATGTCCTGGTGCAGTTTGGGTGAGGATGGACCATGGATGATGTGACTTGAAGCACCTTCACTCACTTCCTAAGACCACGACAACCTCCACCAATGACGGATCAGGACCAAACTTGGCACACAGAGCCTCCATGACCCACGGGCATCACCGGGTCCCCAAGCTAGTATATATATAAGAAAGTGGGGTGACTGGAGAAGCAATGCCCCCTCCTCTCCTTCTTCCGTGGGGTCCCCTCTCTGTGTGTAAAGGGCTTCGATATGTCATCATTGCAAAGGACAAGCATCTCCTCCGTTTTTAGCAGCACGTTCTAAATAGATTGGAGAGCCCAGCAGCTGCTCTGGAGAGCTTCAGGCACGAATGGGAGAAGCACACCCAAGCATCTGGGAGGGGACCCCCACCCCCACCCCACAATGCCCCACCATTGCTCTGGATGGGGTGCCGTTTTGGCTTCCCCACCCCATAATACCCCACCATTGCTCTGGATGGGGTGCCGTTTTGGCTTCCCCACCCCACAATGCCCCACCATTGCTCTGGATGGGGTGCCGTTTTGGCTTCCCCACCCCATAATACCCCACCATTGCTCTGGATGGGGTGCCGTTTTGGCTTCCCCACCCCACAATGCCCCACCATTGCTCTGGATGGGGTGCCGTTTTGGCTTCCCCACCCCACAATGCCCCACCATTGCTCTGGATGGGTGCCGTTTTGGCTTCCCCACCCCATAATACCCCACCATTGCTCTGGATGGGTGCCGTTTTGGCTTCCCCACCCCATAATACCCCACCATTGCTCTGGATGGGGTGCCGTTTTGGCTTCCCCACCCCATAATGCCCCACCATTGCTCTGGATGGGGTGCCGTTTTGGCTTCCCCACCCCACAATGCCCCACCATTGCTCTGGATGGGGTGCCGTTTTGGCTTCCCCACCCCATAATACCCCACCATTGCTCTGGATGGGTGCCGTTTTGGCTTCCCCACCCCATAATACCCCACCATTGCTCTGGATGGGGTGCCGTTTTGGCTTCCCCACCCCATAATGCCCCACCATTGCTCTGGATGGGGTGCCGTTTTGGCTTCCCCACCCCATAATGCCCCACCATTGCTCTGGATGGGGTGCCGTTTTGGGTTCCCCACCCCATAATACCCCACCATTGCTCTGGATGGGGTGCCGTTTTGGCTTCCCCACCCCATAATGCCCCACCATTGCTCTGGATGGGGTGCCGTTTTGGCTTCCCCACCCCATAATACCCCACCATTGCTCTGGATGGGGTGCCGTTTTGGCTTCCCCACCCCATAATGCCCCACCATTGCTCTGGATGGGGTGCCGTTTTGGCTTCCCCACCCCATAATGCCCCACCATTGCTCTGGATGGGGTGCCGTTTTGGCTTCCCCACCCCATAATACCCCACCATTGCTCTGGATGGGGTGCCGTTTTGGCTTCCCCACCCCATAATGCCCCACCATTGCTCTGGATGGGGTGCCGTTTTGGCTTCCCCACCCCATAATGCCCCACCATTGCTCTGGATGGGGTGCCGTTTTGGCTTCCCCACCCCATAATGCCCCACCATTGCTCTGGATGGGGTGCCGTTTTGGCTTCCCCACCCCATAATGCCCCACCATTGCTCTGGATGGGGTGCCGTTTTGGCTTCCCCACCCCGTAATGCCCCACCATTGCTCTGGATGGGTGCCGTTTTGGCTTCCCCACCCCATAATACCCCACCATTGCTCTGGATGGGGTGCCGTTTTGGCTTCCCCACCCCATAATACCCCACCATTGCTCTGGATGGGGTGCCGTTTTGGCTTCCCCACCCCATAATACCCCACCATTGCTCTGGATGGGGTGCCGTTTTGGCTTCCCCACCCCATAATACCCCACCATTGCTCTGGATGGGGTGCCGTTTTGGCTTCCCCACCCCATAATGCCCCACCATTGCTCTGGATGGGGTGCCGTTTTGGCTTCCCCACCCCATAATACCCCACCATTGCTCTGGATGGGGTGCCGTTTTGGCTTCCCCACCCCATAATGCCCCACCATTGCTCTGGATGGGGTGCCGTTTTGGCTTCCCCACCCCATAATGCCCCACCATTGCTCTGGATGGGGTGCCGTTTTGGCTTCCCCACCCCATAATGCCCCACCATTGCTCTGGATGGGGTGCCGTTTTGGCTTCCCCACCCCATAATGCCCCACCATTGCTCTGGATGGGGTGCCGTTTTGGCTTCCCCACCCCATAATGCCCCACCATTGCTCTGGATGGGGTGCCGTTTTGGCTTCCCCACCCCATAATGCCCCACCATTGCTCTGGATGGGGTGCCGTTTTTGGCTTCCCCACCCCATAATGCCCCACCATTGCTCTGGATGGGGTGCCGTTTTGGCTTCCCCACCCCATAATGCCCCACCATTGCTCTGGATGGGGTGCCGTTTTGGCTTCCCCACCCCATAATACCCCACCATTGCTCTGGATGGGGTGCCGTTTTGGCTTCCCCACCCCATAATGCCCCACCATTGCTCTGGATGGGGTGCCGTTTTGGCTTCCCCACCCCATAATGCCCCACCATTGCTCTGGATGGGGTGCCGTTTTGGCTTCCCCACCCCGTAATGCCCCACCATTGCTCTGGATGGGTGCCGTTTTGGCTTCCCCACCCCATAATACCCCACCATTGCTCTGGATGGGGTGCCGTTTTGGCTTCCCCACCCCATAATACCCCACCATTGCTCTGGATGGGGTGCCGTTTTGGCTTCCCCACCCCATAATACCCCACCATTGCTCTGGATGGGGTGCCGTTTTGGCTTCCCCACCCCATAATACCCCACCATTGCTCTGGATGGGGTGCCGTTTTGGCTTCCCCACCCCATAATGCCCCACCATTGCTCTGGATGGGGTGCCGTTTTGGCTTCCCCACCCCATAATACCCCACCATTGCTCTGGATGGGGTGCCGTTTTGGCTTCCCCACCCCATAATGCCCCACCATTGCTCTGGATGGGGTGCCGTTTTGGCTTCCCCACCCCATAATGCCCCACCATTGCTCTGGATGGGGTGCCGTTTTGGCTTCCCCACCCCATAATGCCCCACCATTGCTCTGGATGGGGTGCCGTTTTGGCTTCCCCACCCCATAATGCCCCACCATTGCTCTGGATGGGGTGCCGTTTTGGCTTCCCCACCCCATAATGCCCCACCATTGCTCTGGATGGGGTGCCGTTTTGGCTTCCCCACCCCGTAATGCCCCACCATTGCTCTGGATGGGGTGCCGTTTTGGCTTCCCCACCCCATAATACCCCACCATTGCTCTGGATGGGGTGCCGTTTTGGCTTCCCCACCCCATAATGCCCCACCATTGCTCTGGATGGGGTGCCGTTTTGGCTTCCCCACCCCGTAATGCCCCACCATTGCTCTGGATGGGGTGCCGTTTTGGCTTCCCCACCCCATAATGCCCCACCATTGCTCTGGATGGGGTGCCGTTTTGGCTTCCCCACCCCATAATGCCCCACCATTGCTCTGGATGGGGTGCCGTTTTGGCTTCCCCACCCCATAATGCCCCGCCATTGCTCTGGATGGGGTGCCGTTTTGGCTTCCCCACCCCATAATGCCCCACCATTGCTCTGGATGGGGTGCCGTTTTGGCTTCCCCACCCCATAATGCCCCGCCATTGCTCTGGATGGGGTGCCGTTTTGGCTTCCCCACCCCATAATGCCCCGCCATTGCTCTGGATGGGTTGCCGTTTTGGCTTCCCCACCCCACAATGCCCCGCCATTGCTCTGGATGGGGTGCCGTTTTGGCTTCCCCACCCCATAATGCCCCACCATTGCTCTGGATGGGGTGCCGTTTTGGCTTCCCCACCCCATAATGCCCCGCCATTGCTCTGGATGGGGTGCCGTTTTGGCTTCCCCACCCCACAATACCCCACCATTGCTCTGGATGGGGTGCCGGTTTGGCTTCCCCACCCCATAATGCCCCACCATTGCTCTGGATGGGGTGCCGTTTTGGCTTCCCCACCCCATAATGCCCCACCATTGCTCTGGATGGGGTGCCGTTTTGGCTTCCCCACCCCATAATGCCCCGCCATTGCTCTGGATGGGGTGCCGTTTTGGCTTCCCCACCCCACAATACCCCACCATTGCTCTGGATGGGGTGCTGTTTTGGCTTCCCCACCCCGTAATGCCCCGCCATTGCTTTGGATGGGGTGCTGTTTTGGCTTCCCCACCCCGTAATGCCCCGCCATTGCTTTGGATGGGGTGCCGTTTTGGCTTCCCCACCCCATAATGCCCCACCATTGCTCTGGATGGGGTGCTGTTTTGGCTTCCCCACCCCGTAATGCCCCGCCATTGCTTTGGATGGGGTGCTGTTTTGGCTTCCCCACCCCGTAATGCCCCGCCATTGCTTTGGATGGGGTGCCGTTTTGGGTTCCCCACCCCACAATACCCCACCATTGCTCTGGATGGGGTGCCGTTTTGGCTTCCCCACCCCGTAATGCCCCGCCATTGCTTTGGATGGGGTGCTGTTTTGGCTTCCCCACCCCGTAATGCCCCGCCATTGCTTTGGATGGGGTGCCGTTTTGGCTTCCCCACCCCACAATACCCCACCATTGCTCTGGATGGGGTGCTGTTTTGGCTTCCCCACCCCGTAATGCCCCGCCATTGCTTTGGATGGGGTGCTGTTTTGGCTTCCCCACCCCGTAATGCCCCACCATTGCTTTGGATGGGGTGCTGTTTTGGCTTCCCCACCCCATAATGCCCCGCCATTGCTTTGGATGGGGTGCCGTTTTGGCTTCCCCACCCCACAATACCCCACCATTGCTCTGGATGGGGTGCTGTTTTGGCTTCCCCACCCCGTAATGCCCCGCCATTGCTTTGGATGGGGTGCTGTTTTGGCTTCCCCACCCCGTAATGCCCCACCATTGCTTTGGATGGGGTGCTGTTTTGGCTTCCCCACCCCGTAATGCCCCGCCATTGCTTTGGATGGGGTGCCGTTTTGGCTTCCCCACCCCATAATGCCCCACCATTGCTCTGGATGGGGTGCCGTTTTGGCTTCCCCACCCCATAATGCCCCGCCATTGCTCTGGATGGGGTGCCGTTTTGGCTTCCCCACCCCATAATGCCCCACCATTGCTCTGGATGGGGGACCGTTTTGGCTTCCCCACCCCGTAATGCCCCACCATTGCTCTGGATGGGGTGCCGTTTTGGCTTCCCCACCCCATAATGCCCCGCCATTGCTCTGGATGGGGTGCCGGTTTGGCTTCCCTGAGCCTGCCCCTCTTGGCCCTTCAAGGGGAGCGTGGGCCCACCCGGAAGCCCTGCCCAGCCTGGCCGGGCACAGCTGGCTCTCTCGCCAGGAAACCTCCATTGCCGCCTCCCTGCCCTTGGCCAGCCCCCCCCCCCCCCTTGTTTTGGCCCAGCTCCGGCCTCAGAGCGGCAAGAGCATTTTTAGCCCAAAACTACAGGTTACACCAAGCCAGCAACAAAAACAAAAACAGAGCAACACTCCAAAGCAACTGTTCTTTTCCAGAAAGAGCACATGCATGCGTGCAGACACATCGGCACACACATCCACACACACACACGGCTTCCTCCTCTGGACGGTTTCCCATTGGAAACTGGCTCCAAACAAACCCCCCAACACACGCACAAAGGCAGCTGCGGTCCAAACCACGCCCACTCCCCCCAAAGCATCCCTTCCCGAAATAAAACAGTCAACATATGATTGCTCCAGGCAACAAAAGATTGCTCCAGGCACTGCCAGGCCATCAAATGCTAATCAAGGGGGTCAGTTGAAACATTAACACCTAGCTCCAGCAGACAAGAGTCCTTTGTCCCACCCTAGTCATCATTCCACAGATATATAAACCCAATTTTCCTAGTTCCAACGGGCCTCACTACCTCTGAGGATGCTTGCCATCGATGCAGGCGAAACCTCAGGAGAGAATGCTTCCGGAACATGGCCATATAGCCCGAAAAAACCTACAACAACCCATTCACACCTAGCTCCAACAGACAAGAGTCCTTTGTCCCACCCTGGTCATTCCACAGATATATAAACCCATTTTCCTACTTCCAACAGACCTCACTACCTCTGAGGATGCTTGCCATAGATGCAGGCGGAACGTCAGGAGAGAATGCCTCTAGAACATGGCCATATAGCCTGAAAAAACCTACAACAACCCAGTCAACATATGGGTTGCTGTGAGTTTTCTGGGCTGTATGGCCTTGTCCCAGAAGCATTCTCTCCTGACGTTTCGCCTGCATCTAGGGCAGGCATCCTCACCTCACAACCTCTGGGGATGCCTGTCCTAGATGCAGGCGAAACGTCAGGAGAGAATGCTTCTGGGTCAAGGTCATACACCTTGTACCAGAAGCATTCTCTCCTGACGTTTCGCCTGCATCTAGGGCAGGCATGCTCACCTCACAACCTCTGAAGGTGCCTGCCATATGTGCAGGTGAAACATCAGGAGAGAATGTTTCAGAGAGAGATGAATGGCCAAAACTAACACAATGAAGTTCAACAGTGACAAATGCAAGATACTCCACTTTGGCAGAAAAAATGAAATGCAAAGAGACAGAATGGGGGACAATGCCTGGCTCGAGAGAAGTACGTGTGAAAAAGATCTTAGAGTCCTCGTGGAGAGGAAGGTGAACATGAGCCAGGAATGTGATGTGGCGGCAAAAAAAGCCAATGGGATTTTGGCCTGCATCAAGAGGAGCATAGTCTCTAGATCTAAGGAAGTCATGCTCCCCATGCTCTATTCTGCCTTGGTTAGACCACTTTACCTGGAATATTGTGTCCAATTCTGGGCACCACAATTCAAGAGAGATATTGACTCTAAGCTGGAATGTGTCCAGAGGAGGGCGACTAAAATGATCAAGGGTCTGGAGAACAAGCCCTATGAGGAGCGGCTTAGGGAACTGGGCATGTTTAGCCTGAAGAAGAGAAGACTGAGAGGAGATATGATAGCCATATATAAATATGTGAGAGGAAGCCACAGGGAGGAGGGAGCAAGCTTGTTTTCTGCTTCCTTGGAGACTAGGACACAAGGGAACAATGGCTTCAAACTACAAGAGAGGAGATTCCATCTAAACATGAGGAAGAACTTCCTGACTGTGAGAGCCGTTCAGCAGTGGAACTCTCTGCCCCGGAGTGTGGTGGAGGCTCCTTCTTTGGAAGCTTTTAAGCAGAGGCTGGATGGCCATTTGTCAGGGGTGATTTGAATGCAATATTCTTGCTTCTTGGCAGAATGGGGTTGGACTGGATGGCCCATGAGGTCTCTTCCAACTCTTTGATTCTATGATTCTATGATTCTATGAATGCTTCTGGGTCAGGCATGCTCACCTCACAACTTTTGGGGATGCCTGCCATAGGTGCAGGTGAAACGTCAGGAAAGAATGCTTCTGTGACAAGGTCATACACCCTGTACCAGAAGCATTTTCTCCTGATGTTTTGCCTGCATCTTGGGCAGGCATCCTCACCTCACAACCTCTGAGAATGCTTGCCATAGATGCAGATGAAATGTCAGGAGAGCATGCTCCTGGGACAAGGTCATACACCCTGTACCAGAAGCATTCTCTCCTGACGTTTTGACTGCATCTAGGGCAGGCATCCTCACCTCACAACCTCTGGGAATGCCTGTCATAGATTCAAGCGAAACATCAGGAGAGAATGCTTCTGGGACAAGGCCATACAGCCCAGAAAACTCACAGCAACCCGTTGATTCTGGTCCTGAAAGCCTTTGACAACATAAAGAAGGCATTGCTTGGACTTGGAGGAACATGGGATGGACTGGATGGCCTTTGAGGGCCCTTCCTCTCGGATCCTCTAATTCTGTGCTACCCCCAAACACTTTGGGATTCTAAACACAGATGGAAGAAGACATATGCATTGTGGAAACTCCCTGAAGGGTAGGGTGTTGTTTGGTTTCTGCGCTGTATGTCCATGTTCCAGAAGCATTCTCTCCTGATGTTTTGCCTGCATCTAGATCAGACAACCTCTGAGGATGCCTGCCATAGATGCAGGCAAAACATCAGGAGAGAATGCTTCTGGGACAAGGCCATACACCCTGGAAAACTCAGAGCAACCCAGTGATTCCAGCCATGAAAGCCTTTGACAACATGAAGAAGACCTTGCTTGGACAGGACTTTCCTTGCTCGCATGAAGATGGGACGGACTGGATGGCCTAGTGTGTATGTGTATATATATGGTTTCGCACATGCGTTGTAATGTGTTTATTATTATTATTGGCTTTTAAGTCCCTTCTGTTGTGTTTTTCAGTCATTTTTATGAGTCACTTGTTGGCCTGATACATGTATTTTGTCCAAATTTGGTGTTAATTCGTTATGTTATGTTAATCCTACAAACGAACATTACATTTTTTATTTATATAAATGTTGAATTGTTTTTATAATTGTTTTAACTGTATTTTGAGGTATGTTATGGCATTGAGTCGCTGCAGACTGTGAACCGCTTTGAGTCTCCTCTGACTGAGAAAGGCAGCATACAAATGTGGTACATAAGACAAGGAAGTTACAGATGGATGGGAATTTCTCAAGAGTGAAATACTCAAGGCGCAACTGCAAACCGTGCCAACAAAGAGAAAAAAATAGGACAAGTGCAAAGAAGCCAGAATGGATGTCCAAAGAACTTCTAACTGTGCTAAGACACAAAAGAGACATGCACAAGAAGTGGAAAAAGGGAGAAATCACCAAAGAAGAATTCAAACAAATAGCCAACACCTGTAGGGAAAAGATCCGCAAGGCTAAAGCACAAAACGAGCTCAGGCTTGCCAGGGACATTAAAAACAATACAAAGGGCTTCTTTTCTTATGTCAGTAGAAAAAGGAAAAACATGCAGATGAAACGTCAGGAGAAAATGCTGCTAGAACAAGGCCATACAGCCCGGAAACCACACAACGTCACAATAATTCTGGCCATGAAAGCTGGTAATTGGTCCTTTTTTCATATTTTAGGTAAAGACGCTATGCACAGATCTGGCCCATCCACGCCACATCCTTCTAGCCCTCCATCCTTTCATCCCTCCACTCGCTCTGCTCTGCCTCCTCCTCCTTCTTCTTTCCATAGCCGCCCGCCCGCCTGCCTTCCTTCCCTGGGCCGAGGCCAGCTGCAGCCGCACAGCTGCTGGAGGGGAAATGTGGGGTTTGCTCAGCCAGAAAAGTCCCTCTCCTGACATGGGAGAGAAAGAGGGAGAGAGACAGGAGCAGAAGGAACCTCTCAAGGAGGAGAAGAGCTGCAGCAGGGAAAATGGTTCTGGTTCTGCTCCCTAAAAGGACAGCAAGAGCAGGAGAAGGAGGAGGAGAAGGAGAAGCCCCTCCTGAGCAAGGAGACAAAGGAAGGCGCGAGGCAGATCCTCGAAGCAAGAGGAGCCAAAAAGGGGGGACAACGGGGAGGAAACCAGAGAGGGATGACCCCAGCCATGTCTTCAGGAAAGGAAGGAAGGGATAGAGAGAGAGAGAGAGAGAGGAGTGGGGCGGGGAGACCCTTTCCATTGGGCCTCCTGAGGACCCACATTTAGGGAGAGCCAAGGAGGCCACCAAACAGCAAAGTGTCCAAGTCTGGAGCCAGGAGACAGACGGTCGAGGCTCTTCCAGACACGTCTGGCTCGGAGCGCATGACTCCAAGAAGGAGCTAAGCCCAGGCAGTCCTCCCCCACTCCCAGTGGAGTCAGAAAAGCTTCGGGGTGAGTGTCACCGTCACCTACACCTGAAGCACCTTGGCCCTTCTCTGGTTGGCTGCAGAGGATACCCTTGGGCTCCTTCTTGGAGCCCCACAACGGAAGCAACTCAGACTTTGAAGGCAATTGTCCTGCTTCTTGACAGAAAGGGGTTGGTCTCTTCCAACTCTAGGATTCTAGGATTCTATGAGATGGCCTTAAGTTGGAGATACCTTGAGATGTTTTAGATGAACACAAATTAGAGATACCTTGAGATGTTTTAGATGAACATAAATTAGAGATACCTTGAGATGTTTTAGAGGGCCATAAGTTGGAGATACCTTGAGATGTTTTAGATGGCCATAAGTTGGAGATACCTTGAGATGTTTTAGATGAACATAAATCAGAGATACCTTGAGATGTTTTAGATGACTATAAGTTGGAGATACCTTAAGATGTTTTAGATGACTATCAGTTGGAGATACCTTGAGATGTTTTAGATGACCATAAGTTGGAGATACCTTGAGATGTTTTAGATGACCATAAGTTGGAGATACCTTGAGATGTTTTAGATGACTATAAGTTGGAGATACCTTAAGATGTTTTAGATGACTATCAGTTGGAGATACCTTGAGATGTTTTAGATGACCATAAGTTGGAGATACCTAAAGATGTTTTAGATGACCATAAGTTGGAGATACCTTGAGATGTTTTAGATGACTAAAAGTTGGAGATACCTTAAGATGTTTTAGATGACTATCAGTTGGAGATACCTTGAGATGTTTTAGATGACCATAAGTTGGAGATACCTAAAGATGTTTTAGATGACCATAAGTTGGAGATACCTTGAGATGTTTTAGATGACTAAAAGTTGGAGATACCTTAAGATGTTTTAGATGACTATCAGTTGGAGATACCTTGAGATGTTTTAGATGACCATAAGTTGGAGATACCTAAAGATGTTTTAGATGACCATAAGTTGGAGATACCTTGAGATGTTTTAGATGACTAAAAGTTGGAGATACCTTGAGATGTTTTAGATGACTATAAGTTGAAGATACCTTGAGATGTTTTAGATGGCCATAAGTTAGAGATACTTTGAGATGTTTTAGATGACTATAAGTTGGAGATACCTAAAGATGTTTTAGATGACCATAAGTTGGAGATACCTTGAGATGTTTTAGAGGGCCATAAGTTGGAGATACCTTGAGATGTTTTAGATGGTTTCAATGTTTTCAAACTACAAGAAAGGAGATTCCATCTGAACATGAGGTGAGAGAGAGCTGTTCAGCAGTGGAACTCTCTGTCCTGGAGTGTGGTCGAGGCTCCTTCTTTGGAGGCTGGATGGCCTTCTGCCGGGGGTGCTTTGAAGGTAATTTTCCTGCTTCTTGGAAGAAGGGGATTGGACTGGATGATGGCCCACCAGGTCTCTTCCAACTCTTCTAGGATTCTATGAAGAGACCTCATGGGCCATCTCGTCCAACCTCACTCTGCCAAGAAGCAGGAAAATGGCAACCAAAACCCCGATAGCAGATGGCCATCCAGTTTCTGCTTCAAAGCCTCCAAAGAAGTGGCTTTCACCACACTCCGGGGCAGAGAGTTCCACTGCTGAACAGCTCTCTCTCACTGTCAGGAAGACCTCACAACCTCTGAGGATGCTTGCCATAGATGCAGGCAAAACGTCAGGAGAGAATGCCTCTAGAACATGACCATATAGCCTGAAAAACCTACAACATCCTTGTCAGGAAGTTCTTCCTCGTGTTCAGGTGGAACCTCCTTTCTTCCCTGTTGTTTGAAGCCATGGCTCCATGGTGTCCTAGTCTCCAGGGCAGTAGGTCTTCCCCTCCCCTCTTGATCCCTGGCCCTCCTCATGTCTCATCTCCACCGCCTCTCCTGCAGACTAAACATGTCCAGCTCTTTCAGCCACTCCTCATAGGTCCTGTTCTCCAGATCCGTGATCCTTTGAGTTGCCTTCTTCCTCTGGACACAATATTCCAGCTTAGAGTCCACCTCTCCCTTCTATAGAGATGCCCAGAATGGGACACAGAGTCATTCCAAGTAAACTGGTCTGACCAAGGCAGAATAGATCAGAGGGGGAGCAGGACTTCCCTGGATCTAGGCCAGTGGGATTTATAGTTCACCTACATTCAAAGAGCATTCTGAGCTCTACCAACAATGGAATTGACCAAACTTGGAACACAGAACTCCCATGACCAACGGAACATACTGGAATGCTTTGGTGGGCATTGACCTTGAGTTTGGGAGTTGTAGTTCGCCTACACCCAGAGAGCACTGTGGATTCAAACAATGATGGATCTGGATGAAACTTGGCACGAATATTCAATATGCCCAAATATGAACACTGGTGAAGTTCGAGGAAAATAGATCTTGACATTTGGGAGCTGTGGTTGCTGGGATTTATAGTTCACCTACAACCAAAGAGCATTCTGAACTCTACAACAATGGAATTGGACCAAACTTGGCACACAGAACTCCCATGATCAACGGAAAACACTGGAACGGTTTGGTGGGCATTGACCTTGAGTTTGGGAGTTGTAGTTCGCCTACACCCAGAGAGCACTGTGGATTCAAACAATGATGGATCTGGATCAAACTTGGCACGAATATTCAATATGCCCAAATGCGAACACTGGTGAAGTTCAAGGAAAATAGACCTTGACATTTGGGAGCTGTAGTTGCTGGGATTTATAGTTCACCTACAACCAAAGAGCATTCAGAAGCCCACCAACGATAGAATTAGGTCAGGAACAGAGAATGACCAACAGAAAACACTGTCTGTGATGGCCTTTGGCGACCCCTCTGACACCCCCTCGCGACCCCTCCAGGGGTCCCGACCCCCAGGTTGAGAACCACTGATCTAGGCACTCTTCTCCCCTTGATGTAGGCCAACACCCCATTGGCTTTTTAAGCTGCTGCATGACATTCCTGGCTTCTCTTCTCCTTCCTCCCCATGAGGAGGACTCCAAGGTCTTCTCCACATGTCGAGCCAGGCCTGGTCCCTCATTCAAGCCATGGAAGGAGTAGGTTCATGTGGGTATTTTCGGGCTATAGGGCCATGTTCTAGAGGCATTTCTCCTGACGTTTCGCCTGCATCTATGGCAAGCATCCTCAGAGGGAGTGAGGTCTGTTGGAATTAGGACAATGGGTTTATATATCTGTGGAATAACCAGGGTGGGACAAAGGACTCTTGTCTGCTGGAGCTAGGTGTGAAGGTTTCAACTGACCACCTTCATTAGCATTTGAAGGCCTGGCTGAGCCTGGGAAAATCTTTTGTTGAGAGGTGTTAAGATGTGCCTGGTTGTTTCCTCTCTGCTGTTTTGCTGTTGTAATTTTAGAGTTTTTTTAATACTGGGAGCCAGATTGTGTTCATTTTCATGGTCTCTTCCTTTCTGTTGAAGTTGTCCACATGCTTGTGTATTTCAATGGCTCCTCTGTGTAGTCTGACATGGTGGTTGTTGGTGTGGTCCAGCATTTCTGTGTTCTCAAATAATATGCTGTGTCCAGGCTGGTTCCTCAGGTGCTCTGTTATGGCTGACTTCTCTGGTTGAAGGAGTCTGCCGTGCCTTTCATGTTCCTTGATTCGTGTCTGGGCATTTCTGCGTTTGGTGGTCCCTATGTAGACTTGTCCACAGCTGCATGGTATCCCTCTGAGGATGCTTGCCATAGATGCAGGCGAAACGTCAGGAGAAATGCCTCTAGAACAGTGGTTCTCAACCTGGGGTCCCCAGATGTTTTTAGCCTTCAACTCCCAGAAATCCTAAACTGGCTGGGATTTCTGGGAGTTGTAGGCCAGAAACATCTGGGGACCCCAGGTTGAGAACCACTGCTCTAGAACATGGCCCTATAGCCCAAAAAACCCCACAAGAACCTAGTGATTCCAGCCATGAAAGCCTTCGACAAGACATGGAAGGAGTGTTTGCCTTCTCCGCACTATAGGATCCCGCACACACGGCGTAGTGGGGCCCCCTCCCTCCAAGAGACAAAGAGGGATTGGAATGGCTCCCTTGACAGCTGAGGGCCAAATCACACCCCCACTTCTGGGATGCTGTGGGGCCAGGCGTGAGGCTGTTGGAGCAACCCAAGGAAGAGGAGAAGGAGAAGGAGAAGGAGGAGAAAGTAGGGGAGGAAAGCAGTGGGTTGAGGGCACTCTTGACCGGGACCCGATTCCTGCCACAGGAAGCCAGCAACGCCAAGGTAGAGGAACCCCTGGAGCAGGTCTTGGGGAGCCGAATTCGGGCTGTTCCTGAGCTTCAGAGCAACAAAGGACGGGCGTGGCTCCTCCAAGAGGCAGAACTCCTTTGTTGCGGAATGAGTTCCTCTGAGTCAGCCCCAAAGAAGAGGGGAAGGAAGGAAGGGGGCTGGCACCACATTTTTTGTGGCCTCCTGATCCCGGCTTGCCAAGTCCGTTCCCCGAACCCAGATTCCCCTCGGTGCCCGTGCTCGCGCCGGCGCAGGGCAGCCCTGGCAACGGCATCTGTGGCGCCAGGCCTCTGCCAGCCCCCTTCCCCCCCCCCCACTCTCCCTCCCTTCCTGCCCGAGGGATGCATGCCAGCCCGCATCCGCAGCCCCTTCTGCATCTTGCGAGGGGCAACCGGGCCAGTCTCCAGGCAACCGAAGAACGAAGCACAAAGCCGACACCAGAAATCACGACTGTCAAAGACCTCCGGACCCTTTGTGACCGGCCTTAAAGTAGCCATTGTGACACTGAAACAAAACCCCAGAAGCCAAAGAAAGGCCGGGGAAGAGGGCCCAAGGGGGAGAGGCGGCCCTTCCTGCCCGCTCGGGCGCCTCAGCCGGCCCGGGAGCCTGAATGGGGCTCGTGGTTCTCATCAGGCAAACCAGCTAATTGGCTTACGGAGAGACACTTGGCTTATCGCACCGCCTGGGCAGACAACTGACACCCCCGAATTGGCTGCCTTTTCTGATCCCCTGCTCTGGCCGTCTGCCACCCCCTGCCCCTCGGCCTCCCCCGCCTCCACCCCCAGCCATCTGGACCCGATTTGTACCTCAGACCCTGGCTCTGTGCCTGCCTCGGAGGCATCTGCCACAGGGCTCCCCCCACAGACCAGCATGGTGAGGAGATGTTCCTCTCTGACCCACTGAGTACACCCACTCACTCACCTGGAGGAAGCAGGTGCCGGGGAGGGTGTCCTCCTTGAGGGAGACGTTGTAGAAGCTGCTCTCGAAGAGGGGCTCGTTGTCATTGACGTCCTGCAGGGCCACCCGGACCAGGGCTGTGGAGGAGAGTGGGGGCGTCCCCCGGTCCGTAGCCAGCACCGTCAGCTGGGGATGGGGGTCCACCTCGTAGTCCAGGGCCGAGGCAGTCGTGATGATGCCGGTGGCGGCGTCTATGGTGAACCAATGTGAGTGGGTTTCCTGGGTGTGCAGGAGGCTGTAGCGGACCTCCCCGTTGGGGCCCTGGTCCTTGTCGCGCGCTGTCACCTGCAGCACAAAGCTCCCAGGGTAGACCACCTCGGGGACGCTCTGCTCGTACTCCTGGGTGTCGAACAAAGGCGGGTTGTCATTGACATCGGTCACTCGAAGCACAAAGGCCGACTCGGCCCGCAGGGGGGGCGTCCCAGCATCGGTGGCCGTGACTCTTAGCGCATAGGCGTCCCGCTCCTCCCGGTCCAGCATCTGGTCCACGCAGATCAGGTAGATGATGCTGTCCTTGGTCGTGAGCGCAAACTTGCCCTCACCACCCTCCAGCGATACGTTGACGTTGGCATACTCCCCGTAGTCCGGGTCTGAGACGGAGATGCGGGCCACGAACTGCCCCGGCTGGGCCCCCTCCGAGACGCGCGGGGAGCCGTCCTCGCTGAGGAAGATGATGGTCATGGTGGGCTGGTTGTCATTGTAGTCCCGCACCTGGATGGTGACGAAGGCTGTGGAGACCTCCGGGTGCAGGGCCCGGTCCCGCGCTTGCACCACCAGCTCGTGCACCTTCCGCAGCTCATAGTCCAGACCCCGATTGAGCCGGATGACCCCTGTGGCGGCGTCGATGGCGAAGTACCGCTCGGGGTCGCTCTGCCTGCGGTTGATCTCGAACACCACGGCGCCGTTCTCCCCCCTCGTCCGCGTCGGAGGCAAAGACCCGCAGGACGCTGCTCCCAGGCTGCAGGTTTTCCGGGATCAGGGCCTGGTAGCGGCTTTGGTTGAAAGCTGGGGCGTTATCGTTGACGTCCTCCACCTGCACCTCCAGCGCCATCTGGGAGCTGCGAGGGGGGGACCCACCATCGAAGGCTTCCAGGTGGAGTGAGTAGCGTGCCCGGGTCTCCCGGTCCAAGGCCCCCCGCCACCACCAGCTCTGGCTGTAGAGCACCCTCGGGGCCGCGCCGGGTCTCCATCCGGAACGCCTTGCCGGCTCCCTCGCCTTTGAGCAGATATCCCTGGGTGCCCAGCGCCCCGCCGTCCGCGTCAAAGGCCGGCTCCAAGGGGAAGTGGCTACCCGGTGGGGTGTTCTCAGGGACCCGCACGGTGGCCCGGGGACGGGGGAAGGCGGGGGCGTGGTCGTTGATGTCCAGCACTTGCACCCGCACCTCCACGGTGGCCCCCTCGGGGGTGACGGCAATGAAGCTGTAGTGGGGGCGGCTCTCGCGGTCCAGAACCCGGGCCGTCTTGATGATGCCCGTGTTCTCGTCGATGTCCAGGTCGGTGGCCACCCCGCTGCCCTCCTGGGCCGAGATGAAGTACATGTAGCTGGCCGTCCCAGGGGGCAGCCCTGCGCTGATGTCCCCGATGACCGTCCCCGCCGGCTGCTCCTCATCGATCTGCAGGTCTAGCGTTCCGAGGGCGGCCGGGCCCTGTGCGGGGGCTCCTGGGGGGTGCAGGAGGAGGAGGAGGAGGAGCAGGGGCAGGAGGGGCAAGCAGGGGGCCCGCAGCAGGGCCCGGGCCCTGGGGGTCTGCCCCCGCCCCATGGGACTGCCCTGCCCCTGCCCCTCCTGGGGGGGGGTGGTGCCTGCCCTGGCGATGCTCCTGCCCTGGTCACGGCTGTTATGGCAGCGGACTCTGCTGACGTCCTCCGCTGAGCGCCTGGAAATCCTGCAAGGAATGCGAGGGAGAGAAGAAGGCCAGTTAGGGGGCAGGCGGCGGGGGGGGGGGGGGGGGAGAGAGAGAGAGAGAGAGATGAGAGGGCAGGCCCGGCCCACCCTTCTGGCTCTGGAACCACCCTCTTTGTGGGGGGGGGGAGGTGAGCTAGGGGGGGGTCCCCGCCTGGAGCGGATCAGGAGGGGGGAGCACCCCAAAGTCCCCCCATGGGGAGGGAAGCCCCGCCCCTCCCCCCCTCCTTCTCTGTGGGGGATGAAATCAAGGGGGAGAGTTCCCCGTTCCCCCCCCCCCAAGGGACAGCAGAGCAGACAGGAAAGGCTCCTCAGGGGTGGAGTCCAAGAGAGACCCCAACCCACCCCCCAACCCCCGAAAAAGAAGCCACCTCCCCTTTCAGGCTCCCTCCTAAAGATTCCCCCCCCCCAAGGGACTAGCAGAGCAGGCAAGGAAAGGCTCCTCATGGGGTGGACTCTGCCGCTTTCCTGGGAGTCCAAGAGAGACCCCAACCCACCCTCTCCCCAATAAGAGAAGCCCCCTCCTCTTTCAGCTCCCCCCTTTCACTCGCGGGGGGGGGGGTGTTCCATCTGCTGACTTCATCAAAGCAGTGTGTGTTTGTATGGGGTGGAGTGGGGGGTGGGAGTGGGTGGGGGTCCCCTTGCGGGGAATGGTGGTAATGAGTGGGGGTCCCCTCACCCCTCCCCCAATTCCCGAATGCCTTGGAAGCCCAGAGGGTGAAGGAAGGAAGGAAGGAAGGAAAGAAGGAAGGGGTCCTCATGGTGGACTCTGCCGCTTTCCTGGGATGTCCAAGAGAGACCCCAACCCACCTCCCCCCCCCAAAAAAAGAAACCCCCCTCCCCTTTCAGCTCCCCCCTAAAGACCCCCTCCTTCTTTCATTCTCGGGGGGGGGGGGTGTTCCATCTGCTGACTTCATCAAAGCAGTGTGTGTTTGTAAGGGTGGGGGTGTGGGAATGGGTGGGGGGTGGGATTGGGGGGGGGGTCCCCTCCCCCCCTCCCCCCTCCCCCTCAATTCGAATGCCTTGGAAGCCCTGAGGGTGAAGGAAGGAAGGGGAAAGGGAAGCCGAGGAAGGAGAGAGGACCTTTCGAGGAAGAAGAAGATGGGAATGGGGGGGGGGGGATATCTGGCCCCGTCCCTCTTTTGTCTGATCTGCTCCCCCCCCTTTTCCTTCCCTCCCTCCCTCTCCCTCCTTCCCTCCTTTTTCTCTCCTTCTCTGCCTTTGTCTCAGGCGCCTTGGCTCCGTCCCCGCCGCTCCTTGATTCCCCCCCCCCTCTTCCCTTCCCTTCCCTTTCCCCCTCCCCACCCTCCCCGCGACCCCCGCCCCTCTTTTCCGCAGCTGGGAGGGGGGAGAGAGGGAGGGGACGAGAAAAGGGAGGGAGGGAAGGGCGCTCACAAAGAGCGGCGGGTTGGGGGTGTGAGTTGGGGTGTGAGTTGGGGGCGCCCTCCCTCCTGCTTGCCCGGAGCCACGACCCCCCCCCCTCACTCACCCCCTTCCCTCCCTCTCCCTCCCCCCCCCCCCCCAATTCCAGAGCTCCTACTTGGAAAGGAACGACGGGCTCCGACTTTGCCGTGGAGGGGAGAAGATATTTGGGGGGGTGGGAGGTGTGTGTGCCTGGAGCCCCCTCCCCACCAAAAGAGGTCTTCAGTGGAGTGGGGTGGGGGTCCCCCTCCTCCCCTCTCCTCTCCCTCGACGGGAAGGGAAGGGGACACAGATGCTTCCAATTTGTGGGGAGGGGAGGGGGAGTGGAGGGGGGGGTAACTGGGGGAGGGGCTTCCTTCGCGACCCCCCTCCCTCTCCCTCGGAGACCCCTCCTCCTCCTCCTCCCGGGAAGGGGCCAAGGGAGGGGAGGGCAAAAGAGGGGGGGGGGGGTCTTGTCTTGTCTCAACACTCTGAGGTGGCGGGTGGGGAGGACTGAGTGGGGGGGGGATTGGGGAGGGAGGGGGGGCAAAGAGAGGGGAGGGAGGGGGGCACTTACGTCCATCCCGAAGAGAGCGCCGGCGAGAGGAGAGAACGAGGAGAGAAGGAGCCGAGGCGCCGGAGGAAGGGAGGAAGGAAACCCGACCCGCGCGGCCTCGCCTCCTTTGGCGCCGCGCCCCCGAGAAGACCCCCCCCCACACCCCCTCCCACCTCTCCACCGCCACGGAGAGAGAGAGAGAGAGAGAGAGGGAGGGGAGGGGGAGAGAGAGAGGCCCAACAAAGCCCCGCAAAGAGAGGAGGAGAGAAGAGAAGAGAAGGGGGCAGGAGAGAGACCCCCCCCCCCTGCGTTTCTTACTCTCTTTCCTGGGGAGGAGGACCCCTCCCCACGTCTCACCGGGGTGGGAAACAAGGGTCACCCCTCCCAGCCCCTCCCCACCCCACCCCGAAAGAGAAGGCTCCCCCCCCCACCCCGAACCCAGCCGGGGGGGTCTCCCCGTTCCTTAGGGCTCCCCCTTGGGGTCTCCACCCCTTCCTTTCTCTGTTTCCCCCGTCCCCCCCCCCCCCAGAGTGAGAGACAAGCCGCCCGTCCCAGCCACCTCCTCTCAAAGGGGAAGCCCCCCCACCAACCCCAGCCCCTCCCTCTCCCCCGAAAGAGAAGCCCTCCCCCCCCCACCCCGAACCCGGCCGGGGGGGGGTCTCCCCCTTCCTTAGAGCTCCCCTTTGAGGTCCCCACCCCTTCCTTTCTCTTTTTCCCCGTCCCCCCAGAGGGGGACAAGGGCCACCCCTCCAGCCCATCCCCTCAAAGGGGAAGCCCCCCCCCCACCAACCCCAGCCCATCCCTCTCCCCCGAAAGAGAAGCTCTCCCCCCACCCGAACCCGGCCGTGGGGGGGGTCTCCCCCCTTCCTTTGGGGTCCCCACCCCTTCCTTTCTCTTTTTCCCCCCGGTCCCCCCCCAGAGTGGGGACAAGGGCCACCCCTCCCAGCCCATCCCCTCAAAGGGGAAGCCCCCCCCCCACCAACCCCAGCCCTCCCTCTCCCCCGAAAGAGAAGCTCTCCCCCCACCCCGAACCCGGGCCGGGGGGGTCTCCCCCTTCCTTTGTGGTCCCCGCCACTTCCTTTCTCTGTTTCCCCCGTCCCCCCCCTGAGTGGGGGACAAGGGCCAGACCCCTCCCAGCCCATCCCCTCAAAAGGGGAAGCCCCCCCCCCACCAACCCCAGCCCCTCCCTCTCCCCGAAAGAGAAGCTCTCCCCCCACCCCGAACCCGGCCGGGGGGGGGGGGTCTCCCCCCTTCCCTTTGGGAGTCCCCGCCACTTCCTTTACATGTTTCCAAAACCCCTGGGTGGGAGACAAGAGCCACCCCTCCCAGCCAATCCCCTCAAAAGAGAAGCCCCCCCCCCAACCCCAGGACCTCTCTCTCCCCCCCCCCCCCCCGAAAGAGAACCTCTCCCCCCACCCTGTGCCCGGCCCGGCGGGGGGGGGTCTTCCTGTTCCCTAGGGCTCCCCTTTGGGTCCCCACGGGTCCTGGCCCTCTCCCTTACCTAATGTGCGGGGGGGGGGGGGGGGATGTGGCACTTCATTGCCTGGCGAGGTAGGGGGGTGCCCTAGCTCCAGGGAGCAGCCCAGCGCCACCTTCTGCCCAATTCTTGACACCCATGTTCTCCCTTCCGCAGTGAGGGCATCGGTTTCCACGTGGAAGGCTCTCACTGGAGGTCAGCTGTGACCAGCAGTGCTGCAGAATTTGAAGAGGCACAAACAAAGGGCGAAAGGGAGAAACATGCCAAGAGGAAGGTGCGTCAGTCGGGGTTGCCTTGACGCACCTTCCTCTTGGCACGTTTTCTCTCTTAGCCCTCCATTTGTGCCTCTTCAATTCTGCAGCACTGCTGGTCACAGCTGACCTCCAGCTGAGCGCTCAAGGGCCAGGGCTTCCCAGTTCTCAGTGCCTATGCCAGAGTTGGCTTTAGGTCCATCTTTCAATCTCTTTTCCTGTCCTCAAACATTCCGTTTTCCGTTCTTGAGTTCAGAGTAGAGCAACTGCTTTGGGAGACAGTGGTCGGGCATCCAGACAACGTGGCCAGCGTCCATCGGAGTTGATGGCAGAGGACCATCATTTCAATGCTGGTGGTCTTTGCTTCTTCCATCATGCTGACGTTTCCCCGCTTGTCTTCCCAAGAGATTTGCAGGATTTTCCGGAGGCAGCGCTGATGGAATTGTTCCAGGAGTTGCGTGTGACGTCTGTAGACCATCCACGTCTCGCAGGCATATAGCAGGGGTTGGGAGGACAATAGATTTATAAACAAGCACCTTGGTATCCCTACGGATGTCCCGGTCCTCAAACACTCTCTGCTTCATTTGGAAAAATGCTGCACTCGCAGAGCTCAGGTGGTGTTAACGTCTGTAGACAGTCCACGTTTCGCAAGCATATAGCAGGGTTGGGAGAACAATAGCTTTATAGACAAGCTCCTTGGTGTCCCTACAGATATCCCAGTACTCAAACACTCTCTGCTTCATTTGGAAGAATACTGCACTCACAGAACTCAAGCAGTTTTGACATCTGGTAGACAGTCACGTCTCGTAGGCGTCTAGCAGGTTGGTGAGGACAATAGAATCCTAGAATCCTAGATTTGGAAGAGACTTCATGGGCCATCCAGTTCACCCCAATTCTGCCAAGAAGCAGGAACATTACCTTCAAAGCACCCCTGACAGATGGCCATCAGTGAGGGCCATGGGTTCAAATAGCAGGGAAAAATACTCCAATTCATCATATTTAGGGGACCCCCCCCCCCCCCGCCCCTGTGAAACCCTTGTGCTGGCAGGACTGAAGACCAACAGGTTGGAGGTTCAAATCTGGGGAGAGCATGGATGAGCTCCCTCTGCTAGCTCCAGCTCCCCATGCAAAAGGGAAATGAGTGAGAGAATGGATGAGCTCCCTCTGTCAGCTCCAGCTCCCCATGCAAAGGGGACATGAGTGAAGCCTCCTTCTCACAAGGATGGAAATAAACATCAAAACATCCAGGCAAAGTCCTCTGGCAACATCCTTGCAGGCAGCCAATTCTCTCACACCAGAAGCAACTTGCAGTTTCTCAATTCACTCCTGACATGGAAAAAAATATCTCACTCCCTCTGAGGATGCTTGCCATAGATGCAGGCGAAACGTCAGGAGAGAATGCCTCTAGACCATGGCCATACAGCTGGAAAAAAACCTACAACAACCTACTGGGGAAAAAAACTATTTAGGAAAGGCTTCGTGATGGGAAAGGCTCATCTGCGGAATCAGCTGCCACCCTGGGAGTCCAAGCGAGTTTATTTACTTATTTGTTTATTTATTTAATTTACAGGTTTTATATTCCGCCCTTCTCACTCAGGGCGGATTACAGCGTACACATACATGGCAAACATTCAATGCCCATTTTGACATACAACATATACAGACATACACACAGGCTATTTAACTTTTTCTGGCCACTTTCCTCGTCCATCTGCGACACTGATGAAGCACTTCCGCATTCCCCGCATGCTTCCTCGCTGGAGTCTTCTTTATGGCCTCAGAAACCAGTTAATTTAGCCTCGCCACACTTTAAGGTGGTACCTAATTTTCCTACTTGACAGATGCAACTGTCTTTCGTGTTGCAAAGGTCGACAACAGGCTACACACAATTGGTTGGAAACCCACTCCAACCTGGGCTGGCTTTGAACTCATGACCTTTTGGTCAGAGGTGATCTTAATGCAGCTGACATTCAGCCCGCTGCGCCACAATCCTGGTTTCCTTCTTCTCTGGAGGCTTTGGCTGGATGCCCATCTCTTGGGAGGGTTTCAGTGGTGACTTCCTCCTGCCTGGCACGAAAGAAGGAGGGAAGGAAGAGGGTGGGCTGGGTGATCTCCTGGGGTCCCTTCCAGCCGGATGCTTCTCAGCCTGCTTGGAGGTGTCCCAAGGGCAATGGGTAGACCACATCAGCTGATTCCAAAAATTGCAGGGGGGGGGGGGGAGAGTGCAGGAGTGTGGCAAGGCTCCTGGAATGTGTCCAGAGGAGGGCGACTCAAATGATCAAGGGTCTGGAGAACAAGCCCTATGAGGAGCGGCTTAGGGAACTGGGCATGTTTAGCCTGAAGAAGAGAAGACTGAGAGGAGGCATGAGAGCCATGTGTAAATATGTGAGAGGAAGCCACAGGGAGGAGGAGGAGGGAGCAAGCTTGTTTTCTGCTTCCTTGGAGACTAGGACGCAATGGAACAATGGCTTCAAACTACAAGAGAGGAGATTCCATCTGAACATGAGGAAGAACTTCCTGACTGTGAGAGCCGTTCAGCAGTGAACTCTCTGCCCCCGAGGGAGTGTGGTGGAGGGCTCCTTCTTTGGAAGCTTTTAAGCAGAGGCTGGATGGCCATCTGTCAGGGGTGATTTGAATGCAATATTCCTGCTTCTTGGCAGAATGGGGTTGGACTGGATGGCCCAGGAGGTCTCTTCCAACTCTTTGATTCTATGATTCTATGAGGGGGGAGCCCAAGAAGGAGGGTAAGGTATCATAAGCTATAACAACAACAACAACAACAACAACAATCATACTTTGTTTACAACTTGGTCTATCTATCTCCCTCCCCACAGAGACTCAGGGCTGCAATAGACCCCCTTGATTAGCATTGAGTGGCCTTGCAGCTTCAAAGTCTGGCTGCTTCCTGCCTGGGGGAATCTTTTGTTTGTAGGTGTTAGCTGGCCCTGATTGATTCCTGTCTGGAATTCCCCTGTTGCTCTTTCTTTACTGTCCTGATTTCAGAGATTTTAAATACTGGTGGCCAGATTGTGTTTGTTTTCGTGGTTTCCTCCTTCCTGTTGAAAGTGTCCACGTGTTTCTTGCGGCTTCCAGTGGTTCCTCTGTGTAGTCTTGACATTATGGTTGTGAGAGTGGCCCAGCGTAATATGCTGCATCCATACTTCTGTTATTTGACTATAGGAACCATTCACACTCCTATCAAACTGACCTGGCCAGCATTTAGCGCAGGCTGGGCCAACTTTGGACATTTTGGACTACAACTCCCACAATTCCTAACGCCTGGGAGGGAGTTGGAGACCCAAACACCTGGCGTGGGGCCCAAAGTTGGCCCATGCTTGATCTGTTGCGGTTTGTACACTGCATATAGTCCAGTGTGCAGGTCAGTTCCAAAAAGGAGCAACACAAGGATGGAAGAAAGCAAAACACAGACATGTATGTTTGTGTAATCATAGAATCATAGAATCCAAGAGTTGGAAGAGACCTCCTGGGTCATCCAGTCCAACCCCATTCTGCCAAGAAGCAGGAATGTTGCATTCAAATCACCCCTGGCAGATGGCCATCCAGCCTCTGCTTAAAAGCTTCCAAAGAAGGAGCCTCCACTGCACTCTGGGGCAGAGAGTTCCACTGCTGAACAGCTCTCACAGTCATAGAATCCTAGAGTTGGAAGAGACCTCCTGGGCCATCATCCAACCCAACCCCATTCTGCCAAGAAGCAGGAATATTGCATTCAAAGCACCCCTGAAGGATGGCCATCCAGCCTCTGCTTAAAAGCTTCCAAAGAAGGAGCCTCCACCACACTCCCTCCGGGGCAGAGAGTTCCACTGCTGAACAGCTCTCACAGTCAGGAAGTTCTTCCTCATGTTCAGATGGAATCTCCTCTCTTGTAGTTTGAAGCCAGGGTTCAAGAAAGCCGTGACTTCTGACACAAACACACACACAACCCCGGTTGTGATCCCACAGGAACTTAACCATATCCCGGAAGACAGTGCTTCCCAAGCTTTGGCTCTCCAGCTGTTTTGGACTTCAACTCCCAGAAATCCCTGCCAGAGCTAAGCGGAAGTTTTGCTCAGGCTTAGAAAAATCATGGACTCTGGAAGACGCCTGGTTACAAAGCAGGTTCAATTTACTTAGAGCAACTCAAAACACATCCATTACAGTAAGCGTCAAGGCATGGAAGAGGACAGTAGGCAGAACAAAGGAAGTGGAAGTCAAAACAATCCTTGCAGATGCTTGGCTGCTTTGCTGAAATCTGGAGACTCACCTCACTACCTCTGAGGATGCTTGCCATAGATGCAGGCGAAACGTCAGGAGAGAATGCCTCTAGAACATGGCCATATAGCCCGAAAAAACCTACAACAACCTCACTCCCTCTGAGGATGCTTGACATGGATGCAGGCGAAACGTCAGGAGAGAATGCCTCTAGAACATGGCCCTATAGCCCGAAAAAACCCACAAGAACCTACTCCCTAATTTTCTCACAACCTAGTAGAGAGTATCTCATGGCTACTTAATCACAGCCTCAAACAGAAACAATACATCACGGCAATACATTCTTGTGGCATCCATATTAGAACTACATGAAATTACATTTAAAACACATTAATCATAGAATCCTAGAATCCAAGAGTTGGAAGAGACCTCCTGGGCCATCATCCAGTCCAACCCCATTCTGCCAAGAAGCAGGAATATTGCATTCAAATCACCCCCGACAGATGGCCATCCAGCCTCTGTTTAAAAGCTTCCAAAGAAGGAGCCTCCACCACACTCCCTCCGGAGAAGGCAGAGAGTTCCACTGCTGAACGGCTCTCACAGTCAGGAAGTTCTTCCTAATGTTCAGATGGAATCTCCTCTCTTGGAGTTTGAAGCCATTGTTCCATTGCGTCCTAGTCTCTCTCCAGGGAAGCAGAAAGGAAGCTTGCTTCCTCCTCCTCCCTGTGGCTTCCTCTCACATATTTATACATGGCCCTCATCATATCTCCTCTCAGCCTTCTCTTCTTCAGGCTAAACATGCCCAGCTCCTTAAGCCGCTCCTCATAGGGCTTGTTCTCCACACCCTTGATCTGCTCCCTCCTCCCTGTGGCTTCCTCTCACATATTTATACATGGCTCTCATCGTATCTCCTCTCATCTTTCTCTTCTTCAGGCTAAACATGGCCAGTTCGCTAAGCCGCTCCTCATAGGGCTTGTTCTCCAGACCCTTGATCATTTGAGTCGCCCTCCTCTGGACACATTCCAGCTTAGAGTCAATATCTCTCTTGAATTGTGGTGCCCAGAATTGGACGCAATGTGATTCTAGGTGTGGTCTAACCAAAGCAGAATAGAGGGGTAGCATGACTTCCTTAGATCTAGACACTAGGCTCCTATTGATGCCTGAGGCCAAAATCCCATTGGCTTTTTTTGCCGCCACATCACATTCCTGGCTCATGTTCACCTTCCTGTCCACGAGGACTCCAAGATCTTTTTCACACGTCCTGCTCTCGAGCCAGGCCTCATCGTCCCCCATTCTGTATCTTTGCATTTCATTTTTTCTGCCAAAGTGGAGTATCTTGCATTTGTCACTGTTGAACTTCATTTTGTTAGTTTTGGCCCATCTCTCTAATCTGTCAATTACATACTTCATATTCTGACAATCCCAGCCAGCTTACTGGCTGCTAGGAATTGTGGGAGCTGGAGTCCAAAACACCTGGAGGCCCACAGGTTGGGGACCATGGCCTTCATATTGATATCGAGCAAGAATTTAGGGGTCTTTGCCAGGAGGCAGAGACCAGTCAGACCCACCAAAGAGAGTCCGTTCGCCCTGGCGAGACAGAAAGAAGCACCCAACGAATTCTCACTGATTTTCCCCAATAAAAGTCTCACCAAGTTGAGGAGATTCCACCTGAACATTAGGAAGAACTTCCTAACTGTGAGAGCCGTTCAGCAGTGGAACTCTCTGCCCCAGAGTGTGGTGGAGGCTCCTTCTTTGGAAGCTTTTAAGCAGAGGCTGGATGGCCATCTGTCAAGGGTGATTTGAATGCAATATTCCTGCTTCTTGGCAGAAAGGGGTTGGACTGGATGGCCCAGGAGGTCTCTTCCAACTCTTTGATTCTAGGATTCTATGATTCTATGAAAATGCCACCGAGTTGCCTTTATTTCGTCCCAGCTGGTACGGATGTCACGCTGCAACCCCTTGCCAAAAGCTGACATGTTTTCCAAGGCAGAACAGTACATTTCTATAGAGAAACAGAGCTGTCAAATTCAAACTTCCCGCTCCCGCCCCCTTTAGCCAGCTTCGCGCTGATTGGTTGGAGTCCTCAGCTGGAGGGGAAGTGTGGCCGGCTTAGGCGCACCTCAGCCAATGAAGAAGCCAGTGCCGCTTCGGCCTCTCAGCCAATGGTGTGGAAGGGAGGCGGGCAACAGGAAAACAATGAAGAAATGTCCAGTTGACTGGTTGAATTGACGAATGTTTGCAAAATGGCCCAGCGATTGCTTAAGCCCTCAAGCTGGCCAGGGTTTATTGTTTAAGTTCCTTGGAATCATCCTCTGTTTGTTGTTCATTCGTTCAGTCGTCTCCGACTCTTCGTGACCTCATAGACCAGCCCACGCCAGAGCTCCCTGTCGGCCGTTACCACCCCCAGCTCCCTCAAGGTCAGTCCAGTCACTTCAAGGATGCCATCCATCCATCTTGCCCTTGGTCGGCCCCTCTTCCTCTGTAGTCTGGCCCAAATGGCCGGGTCCTTTGTTTTATCATCCGGATGAACTTTGGAACTGGTTTTGGCCAGCAGGACTGACATAATGGAAGAAGCTGTCGTGAAGCCCTAATTCCTCACAGATAGGAAAACCCCTTTTGTGTTGGTGGATCAAGATGCCCAGAGGTCTTCTCTCCAGATGGACTCGCCTTGTGCCCTCCGAGATCTCGCTGATAAGAACTATTTGTTTTATTCTCCATGCAAATGGGCGTGGTGGAACCTTTTGTTGGGGGATTAGTAGCTCAGGAAGCATGAGGGGACTTCCTGAGCTAGGTGAGTTGCTGGATTTTGAAAACAGTGGGTTTTCCTTCATATTTCATAAATACTTACTGACTTACTTAGGCAATCCCTCGTTGTCCGAGTAGGATAATCTTCCAGGGTGGGTCCGTAGGTGACTGTGGAGCCCTATTCTTGACCTGCATCTTCTCCCACAGTGAGGGCATCAGTTTCCAGGTGGGTGGCGGTCCCGTTTCTCTCTTTCGCCCTCCATTCGTGCCTCTTCAAATTCTGCAGCACTGCTGGTCACAGCTGACCTCCAGCTGGAGCGGTCAAGGGCCAGGGCTTCCCAGTTCTCAGTGTCTATGCCAGAGTTTTTAAGGTTGGCTTTGAGCCCGTCTTTCCATCTCTTTTCCTGTCCGCCAACATTCTGTTTCCCGTTCTTGAGTTCAGAGTAGAGCAACTGCTTTGGGAGACGGTGGTCAGGCATCTGGACAAGGTGGCTGGTCCAGCGGAGTTGATGGCGGAGGAGCATCGCTTCAATGCTGGTGGTCTTGGCTTCTTCCAGCACGCTGACGTTTCCCCGCTTGTCTTCCCAGGAGATTTGCAGGATTTTCCAGAGGCAGTGCTGATGGAATCATTCCAGGAGTTGCATGTGACGTCTGTAGACAGTCCACGTTTCGCAGGTGTAGAGCAGGGTTGGGAGGACAATAACTTTATAGAGAAGCGCCTTGGTCTCAAACACTCTCTGCTTTGTTTGGAGAAATGCTGCACTCGCAGAGCTCAGGCAATGTTGCATTTCAGTGTCAATGTTGATGTCTGTAGACAGTCCACGTCTCGCAGGCGTATAGCAGGGTTAGGAGGACAATAGCTTTATAGACAAGCGCCTTGGTCTCCCTAAGGATGTCTCGGTCCTCAAACACTCTCTGCTTTGTTTGGAGAAATGCTGCACTCGCAGAGCTCAGGCAGTGTTGCATTTCAGTGTCAATGTTGATGTCTGTAGACAGTCCACGTCTCGCAAGCGTATAGCAGGGTTGGGAGGACAATGGCTTTATAGACAAGCACCTTGGTCTCCCTACAGATGTCCCGGTCCTCAAACACTCTCTGCTTTGTTTGGAGTAATGCTGCACTCGCAGAGCTCAGGCAGTGTTGCATTTCAGTGTTAATGTTGATGTCTGTAGACAGTCCACATCCCGCAAGCGTAAAGCAGTGTTTGGAGGACAATAGCTTTATAGACAAGCACCTTGGTCTCCCTACGGATGTCTCGGTCCTCAAACACTCTCTGCTTTCTTCATAAAAAAGCTGCACTCGCAGAGCTCAGGCAATGTTGCATTTCAGTGTCAATGTTGATGTCTGTAGACAGTCCACGTCTCGCAAGCGTAAAGCAGGGTTGGGAGGACAATAGCTTTATAAACAAGCACCTCGGTCTCCCTACGGATGTCCCGGTCCTCAAACACTCTCTGCTTTGTTCGGAGGAATGCTGCACTCGCAGAGCTCAGGCAATGTTGCATTTCAGTGTCAATTTTGATGTCTGTAGACAGTCCACATCCCGCAAGCGTATAGCAGGGTTGGGAGGACAATAGCTTTATAAACAAGCATCTTGGTATCCCTACGGATGTCCCAGACCTCAAACACTCTCTGCTTCATTTGGAAAAATGCTGCACTCGCAGAGCTCAGGCAATATTGCATTTCAGTGTCAATGTTGATGTCTGTAGACAGTCCACATCCCGCAAGCGTAAAGCAGGGTTTGGAGGACAATAGCTTTATAAACAAGCGCCTTGGTCTCCCTAAGGATGTCTTGGTCCTCAAACACTCTCTGCTTTGTTTGGAGTAATGCTGCACTCGCAGAGCTCAGGCAATGTTGCATTTCAGTGTCAATGTTGACATCTGTAGACAGTCCACATCCCGCAAGCGTAAAGCAGAGTTTGGAGGACAATAGCTTTATAAACAAGCTCCTCGGTATCCCTACAGATGTTCCAGACCTCAAACGCTCTCTGCTTCATTCGGAAAAATGCTGCACTCGCAGAGCTCAGGTGGGATTTCATAAATATAGAGATACACACCTATAATGGGAAAAAGGGAACATACAAGGAGATCATAAGGCAGTGTTTCTCAACCTTCCTATTGCCATGACCCCTTAGTAGAGTTCCTCATGTTGTGGTGACCCCCAACCATAAAGTCATTTCCATTGCTACTTCATAACTGTCATTTTGCTACTGATATGAATTGTAATGTAAATATCTGATGTATTTTCATTTAATGGACCAAATTTGGCACAAATACTCAATACACCCAAGTTTGAATACTGGTGGGGTTGGGGTTGATTTTGTCATTTGGGAGTTGTAGTTGCTGGGATTTATAGTTCACCTACAAAGAGCCCTCTGAACTCCACCAATGATGGAATTGAACCAAACTTGGCACTCAGAACTCCCATGACCAACAGAAAATTCTGGAAGGCCTTGGTGGGCATTGACCTTGAGTTTGGGAGTTGTGGTTCACCTCCATCCAGAGAGCACTGTGGACTCAAACAAGGATGGATCTGGACCAAACTTGGCACAGATACTGAATATACCCAATTGTGGACACTGGTGGAGTTTGGGGAAGATAAACATTGACACTTGTGAGTTGTAGTTGCTGGGATTTATAGTTCACCTACAATCGAAGAGCATTCTGAATCCCACCAATGACAGAATTGGGCCAAACTTGGCACACAGGACTCCCATGACCAACAGAAAATACTGTGTTTTCAGATGGTCTTTGGTGACCCCTCTGACACCCCCTCGCGACCCCTCCAGGGGTCCCGACCCCCAGGTTGAGAAACACTGTCATAAGGGATGAACCATGCAAGGTCAAGGGAGTCCTCTCAGCCCTCCCTCCCTCCCTCCAGAGTCCACCAAAGGTTCATAGAGATCAGTGAAATATCATGAAAGTTCGTAAGGGTTTGCTCTAGGGTCCAAAGTCCATGAAAAGTTGATTAAAGGTTTCCAAAACTTCATAGAAAAGTCCACAAAGTGTGGATTCCAGGGGGCTTGCCATAGGTTCCCACATGGGGGAGAGATAGGGGATTATTTATTTATTTATGTATTGACTTTGCTTCTGTACGGCTGTATCTCAAGCCCGAAGGCGACTCACAGCGGTTCAGAAACAGTAAAAACAGTAGAAACAGCAGTGGTTCCATACAACATAGAACAATTGACTTAACACATTATCCATAAATTACCAATAAGCAATTACAATGCACAATTATTACAAAACACAACCGTACCCAATCTTCTCATCGTCCAAGCGTAGTCCAGGTTCGTCGTCCATTGTTCCATTCCTATATTCCATTACCAGATTGCACTCAATTACTCAAACGCCTGCACAAACATCCAGGTCTTCACTTTTTTGCGGAATACCATTAGAGATGGTGCTAGTCTAATGTCCGTAGGAAGGGCGTTCCACAGCTGAGGAGCCACCACCGAGAAGGCTCTATCTCTCGTCCCCGCCAGCCGAGCTTGAGAAGCAGGCGGGATCGAGAGCAGGGTCTCCCCAAAAGATCTCAAACTCCTGGTGGGTTCATAGGCAGAGATGCGGTCGGATAGGTATCTTGGGCTGGAACCGTTTAGGGCTTTAAAGGCCAACGCCAGCACTTTGAATTCAGCCCGGTAGCAGATCGGTAGCCAGTGGAGTTGGCGCAACAGGGGGGTTGTATGCTCCCTGCGCTCCGCTCCTGTTAAAACCATGGCTGCCGCGCGCTGGACTAGCTGGAGCTTCCGGGCCGTCTTCAAAGGCAACCCCACGTAGAGAGCGTTGCAGTAGTCGAGGCGGGATGTGACCAAAGCGTGTACCACCGTGGCCAAGTCAGACTTCCCAAGGTACGGGCGCAGCTGGCGCACGAGCCTGAGCTGTGCGAATGCTCCCCTGGTCACCGCCGAAACCTGGGGTTCCAGGCTCAGCGATGAGTCCAGGATCACACCCAAGCTGCGAACCTGCGTCTTCAGGGGGAGTGCGACCCCATCCAGCACAGGCTGTAACCCTATGCCCTGTTCGGCCTTGCGACTGACCAGGAGGACCTCTGTCTTGTCTGGATTCAATTTCAATGTGTCGCTCCCATCCAGACCGTCACAGCGGCCAGGCACCGGTTCAGGACCTCGACAGCCTCCTTAGTAGCAGGTGGGAAGGAGTGACAGAGTTGGACATCATCTGCGTACAGATGACACCGCACCCCGAAACTCCGGATGATCTCACCCAGCGGCTTCATGTAGATATTAAACAGCATGGGGGACAATATTGAGCCCTGAGGAACCCCACAAAACAATGGTTGTGGGATTATGTGGGATTATGGGATCACTCCAACCTGGTGTCCTTGGTAAAACTATGAATTCCTTGGATGTGAACCATCCTTGGGGGTGGGGGGTCACCTCCGATATCAATATGAGTTACAGCACTGGTTCTCATCTTGTGGGTCCCCAAACATGTTGGCCTTCAAGTCCCAGAATTCCTAAACTGGTGTGGATTTCTGGGAGTTGGAGGTCAACACACCTGGGTGGAGAACCACAGGTGGAGGACCACTGGTGGCATCATAGGTCCAACCCTGGTGCCTGCAGCAGGTCTTCAGACCCACAGGTTGGAGCTTTGGATCTGGAGAGAGTGTGGATGAGCTCCCTCTGTCAGCTCCAGCTTCCCATGCAACCCATAGCATCCTAGGTCCAACCCTGGTGCTGGCAGCAGGTCTTTAGACCCACAGGTTGGAGGTTTGGAACTGAAGAGAGTGTGGATGAGCTCCCTCTGCCAGCTCCAGCTTCCCATGCAACCCATAGCATCCTAGGTCCAACCCTGGTGCTGGCAGCAGGTCTTCAGACCCACAGGTTGGAGCTTTGGATCTGGAGAGAGTGTGGATGAGCTCCCTCTGTCAGCTCCAGCTTCCCATGCAACCCATAGCATCCTAGGTCCAACCCTGGTGCTGGCAGCAGGTGTTCAGACCCACAGGTTGGAGCTTTGAATCTGGAGAGAGTGTGGATGAGCTCCCTCTGTCAGCTCCAGCTTCCCATGCAAAGGGGACACGAGAGAAGCTCCCCACACACACACAAGGATGGGACAACATCCAAACATCCCTTGGGGAAGGTCCTTGCAGATGGCCAAGTCTCTCAGGCCAGGTGCGACTCAAGTCGGGAAAAAGAAATGATCTGTCTCACGCGTGGGTTAGCTTGGGACCTCCCTCCCTCCCTCCTTCCAGGTGTTTTGGACTCCAACTCCCACCGGTAGGCTGTTGGGAATGGTGGGAGTTGTAGTCCAAAACACCTGGAAGGAGGGAGGAAGGGAGGGAGGGAGGTCCCAAGCTAGCCCATCCCACTCGTGATCTCCATCAGGCAGGCGTGGTCTAGAATGGCTTTGGCGTGACTCTGAGCCGCGTGACCTCCTTCCCCACCCTCCTTTCTGTCTTTCCCCACGCGTGACTGGGGTCTCCCGTGAAGCAGAGGCGCCATGGGCAGGAGGGGTCTCGGGGATCCGTGGGGTCCCTTTCCCCACGCCTGCCTCTTCGTGACCTTGCTGAGCCTGAGCGGAGCCTTCTGCCTGGCCCACCCGCGGCTGTGGGCGCCCGAGCCTGACCAGCTCTTCCGGTCAGTAGAGGGGGAGGGGTTAGGGGAGGGCAGGGAGACCCCTTTTCCTTCCCCTGTCCTCACCGCAGACCCTTCCCCATTCCCCCCGTGGCAGGGTCCCCGAAGGATGGCGCTCCGTGGGCCGCGTCCCGGCCTCCCACCCGCTGAGCTTGACCTTCGCCCTCCGGCAACGCAACCACTGCCAGCTGGCCGCCCTCCTCTCCGACCTCTCCTCGCCCCACTCCCCCCACTACGGTAAGAGGAAGGCTGCGAGTGGGAGTGGGAGTCCACGCGTGGACAGCTCCATCTCTCTCCCTCTCTGCAACCTGGCTTTCTTTCCACCTTCCCGAGTGTTGTTGTGGTGCCCACAGGAAAGGTCAAGAAGGGGTCTCCCCTTGACACCCAAGTCCACTCGTGTCCGCCTCTGGGCCTCCCCTCCATTCCCAAGCCATAACAACAACAACAATCATCATCATATGTCTTGTCGAAGGATTTCATGGCTGGAATCACTAGGTTCTTGTGGGTTTTTTCGGGCTCTAGAGCCATGTTCTAGAGGCATTCTCTCCTGACGTTTCGCCTGCATCTATGGCAAGCATCCTCACCTCACTACCTCTGAGGATGCTTACCATAGATGCAGGCGAAACGTCAGGAGAAAATGCCTCCAGAACATGGCCCTATAGCCCGAAAAAACCCACAAGAACCTAATCATCATCAGACTTTGTTTACAACCTGGCCTCTCTAGCTCCTTCCCCACAGAGACTCAGGGCTGCAATAGACCCCCTTGGTTAGCATTGAGTGGCCTTCCAGCTTCAAAGCCTGGCTGCTTCCTGCCTGGGGGAATCCTTGGTTGGGAGGTGGTTAGCTGGCCCTGATTGATTCCTGTCTGGAATTCCCCTGTTGCTCTTTCTTACTTTACTGTCCTGATTTCAGAGTTTTTAAATGCTAGGTTCTTGTGGGTTTTTTCAGGCTGTATGGCCATGTTCTAGAGGCATTCTCTCCTGACGTTTCACCTGCATCTATGGCAAGCATCCTCAGAGGGAGTGAGGTCTGTTGGAACTAGGAAAACGGGGTTATATATCTGTGGAATGACCAGGGTGGGGCAAAGAGCTCTTCTCTGCTGGAGCTAGGTGGGAATGTTTCAACTGACCACCTTCATTAGCATTTGAAGGCCTGGCTGAGCCTGGGGGAATCTTTTGTTGAGGGGTGTTAAGCTGTGCTTGGTCATCAAAGGCTTTCATGGCTGGAATCACTAAGTTCTTGTGGGTTTTTTCGGGCTATATGGCCATGTTCTAGAGGCATTCTCTCCTGACGTTTCGCCTGCATCTACGGCAGGCATCCTCAGAGGTAGTGAGGTCCGTTGGAAGTAGGAAAAGGGGGTTTATAAATCTGTGGAATGACCAAGGTGGGACAAAGGACTCTTGCCTGCTGGAGCTAGGTGTGAATGGGTTGTTGTAGGGTGTTTTCACACTGTATGGCCATGTTTTAGAGGCATTCTCTCCTGACGTTTCGCCTGCATCTATGGCAAGCATCCTCAGAGGTAGCGAGGTCTGTTGGAACGAGGAAAAAGGGTTTATATATCTGTGGAATGACTAGGGTGGGACAAAGGACTCTTGCCTGCTGGAGCTAGGTGGGAATGTAACCGCTGTGAGTCGCCTAAGGGCTGAGAACAGCGGTATACAAATAAAGTAAATAAATAATAAATAGTGTTCCAACTGACCACCTTCATTAGCATTTGAAGGCCTGGCTGAGCCTGGAAAAACCTTTTGTTGAGAGGTGTTAAGATGTGCCTGGTTGTTTCCTCTCTGCTGTTTTGCTGTTGTAATTTTAGAGTTTTTTAATACTGGTAGCCAGATTGTGTTCATTTTCATGGTCTCTTCCTTTCTGTTGAAGTTGTCCACATGCTTGTGTATTTCAATGGCTTCTCTGTGTCGTCTGACATGGTGGTTGTTGGAGTGTTCCAGCATTTCTGTGTTCTCAAATAATCTGCTGTGTCCAGGTTGGTTCCTCAGGTGCTCTGCTATGGCTGATTTCTCTGGCTGAAGGAGTCTGCATTGACTTTCATGTTCCTTGATTCGTGTTTTTAAATGCTGGTGGCCAGATTGTGTTTGTTTTCGTGGTTTCCTCCTTCCTCTTGAAAGTGTCCACATGTTTCTTGTGGGTTCCAATTCTCTCCTGACGTTTTGCCCACATCTGTGGCCAGAGGCGACCCTAGGTAATTTTCAATAGTAAGCAAACATTATTTTAGTTCCCCCCCAACCAATCCCTGATATATATTTTCTGTTCGTCGTGGGAGTTCTGTGTGCCCTATTTGGTTCAATTCCATCCTTGGTGGAGTTCAGAATGCTCTTTGATTGTAGGTGAACTATACATCCCAGGAACTACAACTCTCATGTGTCAAGGTCTATTTTCCCCAGACTCCACCAGTGTTTACATTTGGGTATGTTGAGGATCAGTGCCAAGTTTGGTCCAGATCCATCATGGTTTGAGTCCACAGTGCTCTCTGGAGCCATGGCTTCAAACTACAAGAGAGGAGATTCCATCTGAACATGAGGAAGAACTTGAGAGCCGTTCAGCAGTGGAACTCTCTGCCCCAGAGGGAGTGTGGTGGAGGCTCCTTCTTTGGAAGCTTTGAAACAGAGGCTGGATGGCCATCTGCTGGGAGTGCTTTGAAGGCAATATTCCTCCTTGTTGGCAAACTACAGGAAAGGAGATTCCACCTGAACATTAGGAAGAACTTCCTGACTGTGAGAGCCATTCAGCAGTGGAACTCTCTGCCCCGGAGGGAGTGTGGTGGAGGCTCCTTCTTGGGAAGCTTTTAAGCAGAGGCTGGATGGCCATTTGTCAGGGGTGATTTGAATGCAATATTCCTGCTTCTTGGCAGAATGGGGTTGGACTGGATGGCCCATGAGGTCTCTTCCAATTCTTGGATTCTATGATTCTAAGATTCTATGATTCTAGGTGAACTACAACTCCCAAAACTCAAGGTCAATGCCCACCAAACCCTTCTAGTGTTTTCTGTTGGTCAGGGGAGTCTGTGTGCCAACTTTAGTTCAATCCCATCCTTAGTGGAGTTCAGAATGCTCTTTGATTGTAGATGAACTATAAATCCCAGCAAGTACAACTCCCAAATGTCAAGGTCTATCAACTCTAACACAAAGGCTTACTTTGCATAAGGATTGAGCCACCCCTGTCTGTGGCTAAACGATTGCTCTACTCACATCTGCATGTTTTCAAACTGCTAGGTTGGCAGGAGCTGGGGCAAATAGCAGGAGCTCACCCCACTCCCTGGATTCAAACCTGCAACCTTTCAGTGAGCAAGTTCAGCCACTCAACGGTTTGACCCACTACGTCCCCGGGGTCTCCATTGTGCCCATATCATAGAATCTTAGAATCAAAGAGTTGGAAGAGACCTCCTGGGCCATCATCCAGTCCAACCCCATTCTGCCAAGAAGCAGGAATATTGCATTCAAAGCACCCCTGACAGATGGCCATCCAGCCTCTGCTTAAAAGCTTCCAAAGAAGGAGCCTCCACCACACTCCCTCCGGGGCAGAGAGTTCCACTGCTGAACGGCTCTCACAGTCAGGCAGTTCTTCCTCATGTTCAGATGGAATCTCCTCTCTTGTAGTTTGAAGCCATTGTTCCATTGCGTCCTAGTCTCCAAGGAAGCAGAAAGGAAGCTTGCTCCCTCTTCCTCCCTGTGGCTTCCTCTCACATATTTGTACATGGCTCTCATCATGTCTCCTCTCAGCCTTCTCTTCTTCAGGCTAAACATGCCCAGCTCCTTAAGCCACTCCTCATAGGGCTTGTTCTCCAGACCCTTGATTGCTCTCCTCTGGACACATTCCAGCTTAGAGTCAATATCTCTCTTGAATTGTGGTGCCCAGAATTGGACACAATACTCCAGATGTGGTCTAACCAAAGCAGAATAGAGCATGGGGAGCATGACTTCCTTAGATCTAGACACTAGGCTCCTATTGATGATTCTTCTCAGTCTGGTGAGTCCAGGGAGAGGGAGCTGGTCCCTCCTGTTCTCCGCCTCAAGGGGAGGCCCGAGCCCCGGATTCCCTTCGCTAAGTCCACAACAATTGGACCAACAAGCAGGAGCAGCCCCGCAGCATTCCACCGGTCAAGAGACAGGTCATGCATTTATTGTGCCAGAAGCAAACCAAAGGTAGCCTTTGAAATGGATTTGAAAACACAAAGTTGGAAAACTTGGCAATTATGCTAAACGTCCTTTGACCAGTATCTGGCCCCTTGGAGTGCCTCTGGTGTTGCCGCAAGAAGGTCCTCCATTGTGCATCATGTGGCAGGGCTCAGGTTGTATGGCAGCAGGTGGTCAGTGGTTTGCTCTTCTCCACATTCACATGTCATGGACTCCACTGTGTGGCCCCATTTCTTGAGGTTGGCTCTGCATCTCGTGGTGCCAGAGCACAGTCTAAGTCGCCCAGTCTTCTGTGTGCCCAGGGGGGAGTCTCTCCTTTGGTATCAGCCATTGATTGTGGTTCTGGGTTTGAGCCTGCCACTTTTGGACTCTCACTTGCTGGGGTGTTCCAGCGAGTGTCTCTGTAGATCTAAGAAAACTATTTCTAGATTTAAGTCGTTGACGTGCTGGCTGATGTCCAAACAGGGGATGAGCTGGAGATGTCTCTGCCTTGGTCCTTTCACTATTGGCTGCCACTTCCCAGCGGATGTCAGGTGGTGCAATACCGGCTAAGCAGTGTCATTTCTCCAGTGGTGTAGGGCGCAGACACCCTGTGATAATGCGGCATGTCTCATTAAGAGCCACATCCACTGTTTTAGTGTGGTGAGATGTGTTCCACCCTGGGCATGCATACTCAGCAGCAGAGTAGCATAGCGCAAGGGCAGATGTCTTCACTGTATCTGGTTGTGATCCCCAAGTTGTGCCAGTCAGCTTTCATATGATGTTGTTTCTAGCACCCACTTTTTGCTTGATGTTCAGGCAGTGCTTCTTGTAGGTCAGAGCACGGTCCAGAGTGACTCCTCCCAGGTACTTGGGTGCACTGCAATGCTCCCGTGGGATTCCTTCCTTCCTTCGTAATAAGCCTCAGAGCTCGGGATGCTTGTCTGTTCTTGAGGTGAAAAGCATATGTCTGTGTTTTAGATGGGTTGGGGATTAGCTGGTTTTCCTTGTAATAGGCAGTAAGGGCACCTAGAGCTTCGGAGAGATTCTGTTCAACCATCTGAAAGCTCCTTGCTTGGGCGGTGATGGCACGATCATCAGCATAGATGAAACTCTCCGTCTCTTCTGGCAGTGGTTGCCTTGATATCGTGTGATCATGCGTCCTGTCTCATTAAGAGCCACATCCACTGTTTGAGCGTGGTGAGATGTTTTCCACACTGGGCATGCGTACTCAGCAGCAGAGTAGCACAGCGCAAGGGCAGATGTCTTCACTGTGTCTGGTTGTGATCCCCAGGTTGTGCTAGTCAGCTTTCATATGGTATTGTTTCTAGAACCCACTGTTTGCTTGATGTTCAGGCAGTGCTTCTTGTAGGTCAGAGCACGGTCCAGAGTGACTCCTCCCAGGTACTTGGGTGCACTGCAATGCTCCAGTGGGATTCCTTCCTTCCTTCGTAATAAGCCTCAGAGCCCGGGATGCTTGTCTGTTCTTGAGGTGAAAAGCATATGTCTGTGTTTTAGATGGGTTGGGGATTAGCTGGTTTTCCTTGTAATAGGCAGTAAGGGCACCTGGAGCTTTGGAGAGATTCTGTTCAACCATCTGAAAGCTCCTTGCTTGGGTGGTGATGGCACGATCATCAGCATAGATGAAACTCTCCGTCTCTTCTGGCAGTGGTTGCCTTGATATCGTGTGATCATGCAGCATGTCTCATTAAGAGCCACATCCACTGTTTGAGCGTGGTGAGATGTTTTCCACACTGGGCATGCGTACTCAGCAGCAGAGTAGCATAGCGCAAGGGCAGATGTCTTCACTGTGTCTGGTTGTGATCCCCAGGTTGTGCTAGTCAGCTTTCGTATGGTATTGTTTCTAGTGCCCACTTTTTGCTTGATGTTCAGGCAGTGCTTCTTGTAGGTCAGAGCACGGTCCAAGGTGACTCCCAGGTGTTTGCAATGCTCCAATGGGATTCCTTCTCAGGTCACCCTCCAAGCTCGAGATGCTTGTCTGTTCTTGAGAAATGAAAGCACGCATCTGTGTTTTAGATGGATCAGGAATCAGCTTGTTTCCCCTCTAATAGGCAGTAAGAGCACCTAAAGCAGTAGTTCTCAACCTGGGGTCCCCAGATGTTTTTGGCCTACAACTCCCAGAAATCCCAGCTGTTAGGATTTCTGGGAGTTGGAGGCCAAAAACATCTGGGGATCCCAGGTTGAGAACCACTGACCTAAAGCATCTATGCTGACGATGGTGCCATCACCAGCCAGGTCGTTGGGAGGGCCCCCCAAAGACCCCCTGACCCCTTTTGCCAGGCACACCAGAAGTCACTCCTGATGCAAAAAATTACGATCTGCATCATACCTGGGCCAACTTGGGCCCTCCCTCCAGGTGTTTTGGACTCCCAACTCCAAACCCTCCCTCCCCAGAGATGGCCATCCAGCCTTTGCTGGGAAACCTCCCCTGGATTCCTGTGCTGAGCTGCTCTTGTGGTCAGGGAATGCATCCTGGTGTTGGGAGTGGAATCCCCATTCTTGTCTCCAGAGCATGCCCAGCGAGAGACCTTTTGGGCTTGGACGCACCCATGGCTTGGCTGTTCCAGACGTTCCTGAGTCCTGCCAATCATCTCTTGAGTAATCATAACAAGGTACGCCGAGGGCAGAAGGGCCCGGCTGCCTCCCACCGCCTTCACACGGCCTGGCAGAACCAAGCCAAACACGGGAAGGGATTTCGTCACAGCTTATGCGCAAGAAGAGGCAGGTGAAGTGCTCCAGGTGAGATGGGAAGAAAGTCCAGTTCTGCAGAGCATCCTCAGGTGGAGTGTCCCCTCTTGGCATTCCCTCGAGTGGAGGAGGAGGAGGGTCCTCCAGGGGGTGAAAGGTGAGCCCAGGGCAACGTCAAGAGGAGCGCAATCCAAACATGCCGACAGGAAGTCACACTTCCTGTCAACACGCCACTCCCGGTCCACGAGGCCCGCATGGGAGGCTGCGCCGATGTTATGAATCACTTTTCAACAACTTGAAAACATAGGTTCTGTTGGAGTTCAGCCTGTGATGGTGTCTAATGATCGAAATGACAATGACAATGTTGTTTCTGGTTTGTTGTAGGTTTTTTCAGGCTATATGGCCATGTTCTAGAGGCATTCTCTCCTGACGTTTCGCCTGCATCTATGGCAAGCATCCACAGAGGTAGATGAGAAAGCTTGCCATAGATGCAGGCGAAACGTCAGGAGAGAATGCCTCTAGAACAGGGATCCTCAAACTTTTTGAACAGGGGCCAGTTCACTGTCCCTCAGACTGTTGGCGGGCCAGACTATAGTTTACACGGGAATATTGTGAAACATTTCTTTTATATATTGTGAAACATTGATTTCTAATTACAAATCAATGAAATGTTGACTTCAAGCATGTCGTGGCATGGCTAACAGGTTCACTATAACAGCGGGAACCCACGAATATGTTTACTGGTCAGCCTATTGGCCAAACTTTTTGGCCAATAGTTTGTGGCAGCCACACAGTTTCTGGAGGAGAACTACTACTTTCAAAGTAAGGTCCGCACAATTAAACAGAAAATAACACTTTCAAACCAGGGACAGATTTCTGTTCTACAATTTAATATTACGTTTATTTATACACCACTTTTTGTCTCCACAAGGAGACTGTGGCCGCTTCCAGACACCCTATATCCCAGGATCTGATCCCAGGTTTTCTGCTTTAAACTGGATTATATGAGTCTGCACTGTCAGATAATCTGAGATAAACAGAAAACCTAGGATCAGATCCTGGGATATAGGGCCTGTCTGAAAGGGCCCTTCCAAACAGCCAAAGGTCATCTAGTCTAGCCCCTTCTTTCTGCCAGGCAGGAAGATAGCATTAGTATATTATTATTATTATTATTATTATTATTATTATTATTATTATTAGACTCCAACAATTGGAAGCCCCTTTGGGACCCCCAAAGGTCACTTAGTCCAGCCCCTTCTTTTTGCCAGGCAGGAAGATAGCATTATTGTTGTTGTTGTTGCTGCTGTTGTTGTTATTAGACTCCTACAATTGGAAGGGACCCCCAAAGGTCATCTAGTCCAGCCCCTTCCTTCTGCCAGGCAGGAAGATAGCATTAGTATATTATTATTATTATTATTATTATTATTATTATTATTAGACTCCTACAATTGGAAGCCCCTTTGGGACCCCCAAAGGTCACTTAGTCCAGCCCCTTCTTTTTGCCAGGCAGGAAGATAGCATTATTGTTGTTGTTGTTGCTGCTGCTGCTGTTGTTGTTATTAGACTCCTACAATTGGAAGGGACCCCCAAAGGTCATCTAGTCCAGCCCCTTCCTTCTACCAGGCAGGAAGATAGAATTATTGCAGGAGCAATAACAACAACAGTCTCCTGAAGTAAACTGAAGGGCATTGGACTTGAGTTTTGGAGTTGTGGTATACCGACATCCAGAGAGCACTGTGAACTCAAACAATGATGGGTCTTTACCAAATTTGGCGGGAGAGGAGCAGCAGCCAGGCTGCTATTGGTTCAGCCGCCCCTGCCAGGGGCCAGATAAATGATGTCCAGCTCTGTCACTCCTTCCCACCCGCTACTAAGGAGGCTGTCGAGGTCCTGAACCGGTGCTTGGCCGCTGTGACGGTCTGGATGGGGGCGAACAAACTGAAACTAAATCCAGACAAGACAGAGGTCCTCCTGGTCAGTCGTAAGGCCGAACAGGGCTTAGGGTTACAGCCTGTGTTAGACGGGGTCGCACTCCCCCTGAAGACGCAGGTTCGCAGTTTGGGTGTGATCCTGGACTCATCGCTGAGCCTGGATCCCCAGGTTTCGGCGGTGACCAGGGGAGCATTCGCACAGTTAAGACTCGTGCGCCAACTGCGACCGTACCTTGGGAAGTCTGACTTGGCCACGGTAGTCCACGCTCTGGTTACATCCCATCTTGACTACTGCAACGCTCTCTACGTGGGATTGCCTTTGAAGACGGCCCGGAAGCTCCAACTAGTCCAACGGGCGGCAGCCATGGTATTAACAGGGGCTGGGCGCAGGGAGCACACAACTCCTCTGCTGTACCAGCTTCACTGGCTACCGATTAGCAACCAAGCCCAATTCAAAGTGCTGGTTTTGACCTTTAAAGCCCTAAACGGTTCTGGCCCTACATACCTATCCGAACGTATCTCGGCCTATCAGCCCACCAGGACCCTTAGATCTTCAGGAGAAGCCCTTCTCTCTATCCCACCTGCTTCACAGGTGCGGCTCGTGGGAACGAGAGATAGGGCCTTTTCTGCGGTGGCCCCCCGGCTTTGGAATGCCCTCCCTACTGAATTAAGATCAGCCACCTCGCTAATGGCATTTCGGAAAAAACTAAAAACCTGGATGTTTGAGCAAGTCTTCAATTGACCTTCGTCGTGATGTTTTATCTGACCATGGATTAGGAATCAAGACAACGAATTGGATGACGATTTTAACTATGAGACGTCCCGATCTGTATTGGTGGCCCAATACTGTGTATGTTTTTTCTATGTATTCTTAATTTTAATTTTTATATGCTTAAGTGAATTGTATTTTTTAACATTGTATATTTTAACATGTTGTAAACCGCAATGAGTCGCCGCTCAGGCTGAGATATTGGCGGTATACAAGCATACCAAATAAATAAATAAATAAATAAATAAATGCCCCCGGCGGGCCAGATCCGTACTTTGGGGACCCCTGCTCTAGAACATGGCCATATAGCCCGAAAAAACCTACAACAACCCAGTGAATCCGGCCATTCTAATGATGAGGGTGCTTTAGATGCAGATAATGACAGTGGGGTTCCTGTTCAAGGCATCTCTGCTGATGAGAATGTGCTTGAAGAGTTCGGGGATGATGGGATGGTCTCTGGAAGAAGGCCTGAATTGCCACCAGAGAATTTGAGCCTGAGAAGAGCTCGTCACCTGGCCCAGCTCCAGAAATCAATGAGCCAGGAGATAGAAGGCATGCTTTCAGACAAAACAGGATAGTTCAACAATCTCTCCGGCGCTCTGCCAGGTTGAGAGAGAAATTGATAACAGAATCTAGGCCAGTGGTTCTCCACCCGCCTAATGCCGCAACCCCTTCATACAGTTCCTCATGACCAAGGAAGAATAGATCAGAGGGGGAGCAGGACTTCCCTGGATCTAGGCCAGTGGTTCTCAACGTTCCTAATGCTGCAACCCCTTCATACAGTTCCTCATGTGGTGGTAACCCCCCAACCATGACATTATTTTCATTGCTGCTTCATAACTCTCATTTAGCTCCTGTTATGCATCGTCATGGAAATATCCGATATGAAGGATGTAGTCACTGGACCAAATTTGGCACAAACACTCAATACACCCAAATTTGAATACTGGTGGGATTGATTTTGTCATTTGGGAGTTGTAGTTGCTGGGATTTTTAGTTCATCTACAATCAAAGAGCATTCTGAACTCCACCAGTGATGGAACTGAACCAAACTTGGCACACAGAACCCCCATCACCAACAGAAAATACTGGAAGGGTTTGGTGGGCATTGACCTTGAGTTTGGGAGTTGTAGTTCACCTGCATCCAGAGAGCACTGAGGACTTAGACAATGATGGATCTAGACCAAACTTGGCACCTCACCTCTGAGGATGCCTGCCATAGATGCAGGCGAAACGTCAGGAGAAATGCCTCTAGAACATGGCCATATAGCCCGAAAAAACCCACAAGAATTGGCACATATACTCAATATGCCCAAATGTGAACACTGGTGGAGTTTTGGGGGAAATGGACCTTGACAATTTGGAAGTTGAAGTTGCTGGGATTTATAGTTTACCTACAATCAAAGAGTATTCTGAACTCCACCAGTGATGGAATTGAACCAAACTTGGCACACAGAATTCCCATCAGCAACAGAAAATACTGGAAGGGTTTGGTGGGCATTGACCTTGAGTTTTGGAGTTGTAGTTTACCTACATCCAGAGAGGACTGTGGACTCAGGCTATGATGGATCTGGACCAAACTAAGACCATCAGAAATATGTGTTCGCTGATGGTCTTTGGTGACCCCTCTGACCCCCCCCCCCATGATCCCTTCAGGGGTCGCGACCCCCAGGTTGAGAAACGCTGGTCTAGGCTGAATATAAACAAGTTTCTGGTGGGGATTTAGAGTAGATTGGGGATAAAAGTTCCAAGTACAGAATCTGTGGTCAGACGAAGCAATGTTTGGAACTGGATCAAAACGTAGTGGCGTACCTTGTAGCCTTTCCTTGGAAAGATTCATGTTGCACCTCGTTTGATTTTATGATTTGGAGTTTTACCTTGGAAGTTTCTGTTTTGGGTTTTTTCATGTACATTGATGGATTTATTTCCTGGATTATTTGTTCCTGCTTATCTTTCTACCTACTTGGATTTACCTATTTCTTTGGAGTGTTTTTAAAATTGCCTACAATGAACTGCTGGTATTTTTACTCAGCTGTGTGGTGTTTTAGGTCAGAAGGCTCCATCTCCACTTCCTGGCCAGATGTTGATCCTTCTTGATGGGTGTTGTTAGCCTTGTGTTGACTTCCTTCTTAACATCGCAAACATTTCTCTTATCACTGTCACAGTTCTTATCACAGTTTACTATGTCAGTTCTCATTAGCAACTTTTAATTACAGTTCTTATCACAGTTTACCATGTCAGTTCTCATTAGCAACTTTTAATTACAGTTCTTATCACAGTTTACCATGTCAGTTCTCATTAGCAACTTTTAATTACAGTTCCAGCATGCAGGCAGTTAAGGATATAGTTGTTTCCAAAATTATTAACACCATTTATCTTTGCTGAGATGCTGACCTTGTTGACTGAAAGGTCGCAGGTTTGAATCTGGGGAGCGGGGTGAGCTCCCACTGTCAGCCCCAGCTTCTGCCAACCTAGCAGTTCGAAAACATGCAAATGTGAGTAGTTCAATAGGCCTTAATATTTTACTGGTGTTTCCAAAATTATTAACTCCATTTATCTTTGCTGAGTTGCTGAGCTTGTTGACCGAAAGGTTGCAGGTTCGAATCCGGGGAGCGGGGTGAGCTCCCACTGTCAGCCCCAGCTTCTGCCAACCTAGCAGTTCGAAAACATGCAAATGTGAGTAGTTCAATAGGTACTGCTTCTGTGGGGAGGTACGGGCACTCCATGCAGTCCTGCCAGTGGCCACATGACCTTGGAGGTGTCTACGGACAACGCCGGCTCTTCGGCTTAGAAATGGAGATGAGCACCAGAGTCGGACATGATTGGACTTCATGTCAGGGGGAAACCTTTACCTTTCTTCCATCCAACTCCATTCACCACACATATCCACATTAAATCCACATTAATATAATATGCATATTAAATACCTTGCGACAGTGACACCTGTCTACTCCCCCCCCCCCCAGGGCGCTACCTGTCCTTGTCGGAAGTGGGGGCGCTGGTGGCCCCCTCCCTTGAGACGCTGGAGGCGGTGGGGACGTGGCTGGAGGAGCACGGCGTGAGCGAGTGCCAGTCCGTGGCCACCATGGACTTCCTGCACTGCACGATGCCGGCCAGGTGAGTCACGGATGCGCGGGGGGGGGGGGGGCTTCATTGGGGTCTTCATCGCGCCTCTCCGACTGCATCACCCTCCCCTCTTTTTCCCCCATAGCACGGCTGAGCGCCTCCTCCCCGGAGCCGAGTTCCACCGCTTTGTCAACGGGGAGCAGCGGAGCGTGGCCCTCTCCCCGTCGCCTTACAGCCTCAGCAAGGAGATGAAGCAGCACCTGGATTTCGGTACCAGAAAAAGGGGGGAGATATGGGGTGGGGGGAGGAAGGAGCAGCCCCCCTCCGCCCCCCTTGGGGTTGGATGACGACAGTATGACACCCCACTGTTACCCACATTCAATCCTAAGGCCACCTCTTCCTGGGGGTCCTAGAGTGAGTACGAGAGAGATCCGGAAAGTAAGGTTACAACATGTGCTTGAAAATACCAAGAATGAATCTATGTTAATACAACCGACATGGATTGCGGCATACATGGTGTTACATTATTTTTCCACATCATCACCATTCAGTTCAGTACATTTTGTCATCTATGGGACGATTTTGTGATGCCAAGAAGTTTCCCACTGCCTTTTTCAGCCGGTTCGTCACTTCAATTTTCACCTCGTCCTCATCGTCGGAAACCTGTTTTCCACCCAGGTGTTCCTTCAATGGAGTGAACAGATGAGAGTCACTGGGTGCGAGATGGGGGCTGTGGGGGGGGGGGCTTTGAACATCCCAACCCAATGAAGTCAACCACGCTTGTGTTGTATGAGTGGTGTGCAGATGGACGCGCATGGTCATGAAGGAGACAGGCTCCCGCCGTCAGCATCCCACGATGTTTGTTTTGTACGGCTCTGCCAAGTTTCTTCATAGTCTCACCATATGTTCTGCACCCATTCTGCCACATGCTGTCTTAACATTATGTCCTCTCTATAAACCGAAATGATTTCATGATTTCGTTCATGCCCTTAGCATTAAGGTAGCGTACGACAATGCAAACTTCGCACTACAAGGGAAACGGTATGCTCATGTCTAATCTTCACCACAATGCCAGTCGATGAGCAACTGACGACTGGCACTGCTCATTTGCCTCCGCTCGCTTCCCGCTACACAGCAGTGATTTCTTCCCCCAAGAAAATTCTCTGCGAGAGCTACATGCCTAACAACCTTCCTTTCCAGATATCCCTCGTACAACGCGAACGTCGCACTTGGAATGAGGACGCTCACCCCTAACCTTCACCACAATGCCAGTTGATGAGCAACTGATGACTGGCACTGCTCGTTCACTTCCACTGGCTTCCCGTTACACAGCAGTGATACCAACTTCCCCCGAGAAAATTCCCCACGAGAGCAATGTGCCTTGGAACCTTACTTTCTGGATAACCCTTGTACATCATGAACTTCCCACTTGGAGGGAAAAGGAATGAGGATGCTCACCTCTAACCTTCACCACAATGCTAGTTGATGAGCAACTGATGACTGGCATTGCTCGTTCACTTCCGCTGGCTTCCTGCTACACAGCAGTGATACCAACTTCCCCCAAGAAAATTCTCCGTGAGAGCGACATGCCTTGCAACCTTACTTTCCAGATATCCCTCATACAACGCGAACTTCGCACTTGGAATGAGGATGCTCACCTCTAACCTTCACCACAATGCCAGTTGATGAGCAACTGACGACTGGCACTGCTCGTTTGCTTCCATTGGCTTCCTGCTACACAGCAGTGATACCAACTTCCCCCGAGAAAATTCTCCATGAGAGCTACATGCCTTACTTTCGGGATAACCCTCATACAGTGTGAACTTTGCACTTGGAGGGAAATGGAATGAGATGCTCACCTCCTAACCTTAACCAAAACACCAGTCGATGAGCTACTGATGACTGGCACTGCTCGTTCTCCATGAGAGCTACGTGCTTTGCAACCTTACTTTCTGGATAACCCTCATAGTTTGAGTCTCCTTGTGGAGAAAAAAGCAGGGAATAAATAAGCAACAACAATAATTGTCCCACACCTGGGGTAAATGGCACTCCCAGAGATGTGCCCTTGGCCCCGCCCACAGCCCCTCCCTCTCTCCTTTCTAGTGGGCGGCCTGCACCGCTTTCCCCCGGAGAAGAGGGCCCTGATCCGCTCCTGGGCCGCGAAGGAGCGTGGCCCGAGCTCCACCTTCCACCTGGGAGTGACGCCGGCCGTGCTCCGGAAGCGCTACAACCTGACAGAGGCTGACGTTGGACGCTCCCCCAACAGCAGCCAGGCCTGTGCACAGGTAAACATGGAGTGGACACCTCCCCACCCTCATCCCTTTGTATCCTGGGAGGGTCCCCCAGATGCAAGGGATCCCCTTGACCCCAGAAGGCAACGCTAGCATGTATAGCCTTCGTTGGGGTCTTCATTGCCAATACTATTTGGCATACCTGGAGCCTAGGTGGGCTCCCCTGGAGCGTGAACCTGGGCAGGAGGGCAAGGAGGGGCTGGGTGGGCGCTGCTGGGGGTCAGTCTCTCAGTGGGCTCTCTTTGCCCCCAATGTTCCCCACTCAGTTCCTGGAGCAGTACTTCCACCCGGCCGACCTCTCGGAGTTCATGCAGCTCTTTGGGGGGAGCTTCCCGCACCTCTCCCACGTGGACCAGGTGGTCGGCCACCAAGGGGGCGGCAAAGCCGGGCTGGAGGCCAGCTTGGACGTGGAGTACCTCATGAGCGCCGGCGCCAACATCTCCACCTGGGTCTTCAGCAACGCAGGTAGGAAGGGAGCGGCGGGGCAGAGTGGGGGTAGGGCCGTGCTCATTTTGGGGGGTCGGGTCCCCAACCTTTGACCCCTCACCCCCTCCCAATCCACAGGGCGCCACGAGGGGCAGGAGCCCTTCCTGGCTTGGCTGCTGGAGCTGAGCAACCGCTCCTCCCTGCCCTGGGTCCATTCGGTCAGCTACGGGGACGACGAGGACAGCCTCTCCGCGGCCTACATGCAGCGTGTCAATGTCGAGTTCCAGAAGGCCGCCGTCCGCGGCGTCAGCATCCTCTTCGCCTCAGGTATGAACCCAATGTGCGCACACGGATTATAGAGGAAGGTGGTGGGCAAAACACTCGGGGTTTGGACTACAACAACCTTTTAGGGTTGTGAAACCTTGTTGGTCATCCAGTGAACATTAAAGGTCCAGTAATCTCAGCCACTGACCTTCCCTGCTTCCCACTGACGCTAGCAGTGGAACAGACCAGAAAGACCTCTTCAAGCGGAGTCTGGGTGGCCATCTGTTGGGAGGGATTGGATTGTATCTTCCTGCATGTCCTCAGCATGGGAGTGAGAGCAAGCCCAAGTCCCCATAGTAGCCCTGGAAAACTTTATTTATTTATATCATTTAAATAAATAAATATTTAATAAGTTCCTCCTTCACAATTATTTGTATTTTATTTCTATCTCATCCTGAGTTTTGTCATCTTACCTTGTACATGTGGGCCGCTCGCTGTGATTGTGGTTTATCTATTGTTGTATTTCGCATTATTGTACAGTACTCTTTATGTTTTATTTATTTTATTGTGATGTTTATCTTGTGTTTTGGGTTTTATATTGTTGTAATGCATTCCTGGGCTTGGCCTCATGTGAGCCGCCCCGAGTCCCCATTGGGGAGATGGTAGCAGGGTATAAATAAAAATTATTATTATTATTATTATTATTATTATTATTATTATTATTATTATATTCCGTCCTTCTCACCCCGAAGGGGACTCAAGAAGGAACACAACATATAAACGGCAAACAGTCAATGCTGAAACATACTAGACCGTACACATACGGAAACATTAAAATCACTTTTCTTGACGTTAAATCTGTTGCACAGCAAGCGGATTCTAGCCAACGTCCCAAGCCCAAATGTACAAGACACACAGACAAGAGGAAAAATGAACAGAAATATCTTAATAGCAGAGATGAAACACAAACTTGCAGTGTTGCATACAAAAAACAAACAGTGCAAGAAACTTACATAGTCTTTGTAAGTAACACAAAATAAGGCATCTTCGTCTTGAGAGAGCAAAACATAAACCTTGAGCAAACAGCTCAGCATAATGACTTCTCTCCAACTTGCTCCTCGGAGTAGAGCCCAACTCTCCCAACTCCTTTCCCTTTCTTTCCCCTCCTTCCTCCGGGATAGTTTGTAAGGGGGTTTTTTTGGAAGGAGGGGGTGAAAGGGGGGATGTGGAGCCCAAGTGGGAGAGTTGCTGGCCTTCTCATGGTTTGCATCCTCCCTTCACCCAATGGGGTGGGGGGCGGTGGTGTGCAGCCGCTCCTACAGTCAGGCTTAGCTTGCAATCCTCTGGTCTTGGGGGAAGAGTTGCCTGGTAGCCACGTGGGCCTCATGGAGCCTCTGCGGTGGCTCCAGCTGCTGCCAGGGCTTGCCTCACCAAGCCCCCACCCCTCCGTTGGGCCAGGCCTTCTCCTTCCTTCCCTCTTTCCTTTCCTCAATCCCTCCCCTCCCCAAAAGAAAAAGGACTCTGCCTTCCTGCATGGAAAGGGACTCCATGGCGAGGCTTCGCTTCCCTCAACAACGGCTGGTGCTTCATTCTTCTCGCGTGATGGGGAGAGGGGCTTTTGCACATGCTCTGTAAGGCATTTTTCTTTGGGGGAGTTTTAAGTGATTGCTTCATTTTTTAATGGTTTTTTTTTTTGTTTGAAAGACATAGAACGGATTAGAATGTGTTTTGCTGCCAAATTTGGCGTCAATTCGTCCTGTGCTTTTTGAGTTCTGTACTTGTATATCACCCCTCTCAGCCTGGAAGCGACTTGAGGTGGTTCACAATGTAACTAACGTAACTTATAACACAGTGTAACACAATTTTTCCCTGGGTTATAAATGTCATTTCCTAATTGGTTCTATGATTTTAAACATGGACAACATTGAGGAAACTGCCAAAACTTTGTTCCTTCATTTTGCTCTAGTTTTTGCTCTAGTTTTTCCCATTTTGCTCTAGTTTTTCAGTGAGTATCTCACCAGTTTTCAACCCATTCAACCTTGTTTGTGGCACCCACAAAAACAAAGTTTCTGGAGCAGAACAACTACCGTATATACTTGAGTATAAGCCGACCCAAATATAAGCCGAGGCACCTAATTTGCCACAAATAACTGGGAAAACATATTGACCCGAGTATAAGCCAAGGGTGAGACATGCAACAACTACTGGTAAAATTCAAAATAAAAACAGATACCAATACAATTACATTAATTGAGGCATCAGTGGGTTACATGTTTTTGAATATTTACATAAAACTGTAATTTAAGGGAAGACCACCCAACTCTGATTAAACCATTATTCTAAATTTCTTCAGTGAAAATGTGCTGACATATCCTTCCAATAATAATAGAGTAAAATAATAAATGTAATAATAACAACAACAATAATAGAGTAAAATAATGGAAATGTAATAACAGTAATATTAGAATAATAAATGCAATAATAACAATAATAAATAGAGTAAAATAATGGAAATGTAATAATAACATGTAATAATAATACTAATAATAATAATTGAGTAAAATAATAAATGTAATAATATAATAATAACAGAGTAAAATAATAAATCATCTTGACTCGAATATAAGCCGAGGAGGACTTTTTCAGCCTTAAAAAGGGCTGAAAAACTAGGGTTATTGTGGCGCAGCGGGCTGAGTGTCAGCTGCATTAAGATCACTCTGACCAAAAGGTCATGAGTTCAAAGCCAGCCCGGGTTGGAGTGGGTTTCCAACCAATTGTGTAGCCTGTTGTCGACCTTTGTAACCCGAAAGACAGTTGCATCTGTCAAGTAGGAAAATTAGGTACCACTTTAAAGTGTGGGGAGACTAAATTAACTGATTTATGAGGCCACAAAGAAGACTCCAGGCAAAAGCATTCCAGCGGGGAAGCATGCGGGGAATGCGGAAGCGCTTCATCAGTGTCGCAGATGGACGAGGAAAGCGACAGCTCCCCTGGCGGTCAGAAAAAAGTTAAAAATAGCCTCTGTGTATGTCTGTATATGTTGTATGTCAAAAATTGGCATGGAATGTTTGCCATCTATGTGTACACTGTAATCCGCCCAGAGTCCCCTGCTGCGGGGTGAGGAGAAGGGCGGAATAGAAAAGCTGTAAATAAATAAATAAATAATATACAGAAATTTTCCAGCCATGACTTCACAATTAAATAGGAAAGAACACTTTGAAACACTTTGAAACCAGGAACAGAAAATTGGTGTAACTGGAAGCAGGGAGACATCAACTAACGTGAAGTGTCCTCAACTAACTGGACGTTCGCCTCTTTGTGGTTCCTGCAGGAGACTCTGGGGCCGGTTGCCGCACCGTCCAGAAGGGGAAGCACGCCTTCCGGCCCAGTTTCCCAGCTTCCAGGTAAAAGGGGGCTCTTCTTCCCAGCCTCACCTGCTCCTGGCAGAGATCGGCTGGTCTTTGGGGCAGTCTGGTGCTGATGGTCACCTCAATGTCCTGCCACCTGAGCACCTGGGACAGGAGAGGAGGGGAGGACTGCTGACGGCCTCTCCCTGTCCAGTGGGGGAATGGGGACGCAGTTGCCTCCGGACTGTGGACAGACCGAGGGTCTCTCTGCCCGCAGCCCCTACGTGACGACGGTCGGGGGGACCTCCTTCCAGCACCCCTTCCTGGTCAGCGCAGAGGTCTCCGACTACATCAGCGGTGGTGGCTTCAGCAACGTCTTCCCTATGCCGGACTACCAGGTGGGTCGTTTGCACCCAGAGCAGGCATGGGCAAGCTTTGCCCCTCCTCCAGGTGTTTTGGACTTCAACTCCCACAATCTGCCCATGCTTGCCTTGAAGGCATCTGCACCGTGGCTGATCCCCAGTACTCTCTCCTTCCCTTGCATGCTCATTTTCACTCTTGTCGTCTCTGGGTCACAGCTGTCCCTGGCCAGAGAGAGCTGGAGATGGCTTGTGGTTGTGGCTCTGCAAATGGCTGGAGTCAGGTGTTGCCCAGTCTCTGGGGGTTTGTAAACAAGAGGCTGGACAGCTATCTATCTATCTATCTATCTATCTATCTATCTATCTATCTATTTTTATTATTATTATTATTATTATTATTATTATTATTATTATTGTCGTGTCAGGAGCGACTTGAGGAACTGCAAGTCGCTTCTGGTGTGTGAGAATTGGCCATCTGCAAGGATGTTGCCCAGGGGACGCCCGGATGTTTTGATGTTTTATTATCCTTGTGGGAGGCTTCTCTCATGTCCCCGCATGGGGAGCTGGAGCTGACAGAGGGAGCTCATCTACACCCTCCCCGGATTTGAGAGAGGGACTGGATGGTCCTTGGGGTCTCCTCCAACTTGGTGTGTGTGTGTGTGTGGGGGGGGGGGGTACTCCCTTGGGCCTGGGGTCTGCAAAGGCTGCCCCCTTCCCAACTCACCCGACTTTCCCATCTCATAGACGGCGGCCGTGAAGCGGTTCCTGAGCACGACCCCCAAGCTGCCCCCCTCCAGTTACTTCAACGCCTCGGGGAGGGCCTACCCGGACCTGGCCGCCTTGTCCGACAACTACTGGGTGGTCTCCAACCGCATCCCCCTGCCCTGGGTCTCCGGCACCTCTGTGAGTAGGGGGCTCCCTGGGAGGGAGGGGGTCTGTGGGGGGGGGGGGCTACCCTCCTCCCCTTCTCTTATTTATTTATTTATAAGTTTTGTATCCCAGCCTTCTCACCTTTCTTGAGGGACTCAGACCGGTTCCCAACCATAATATCACAGACAATCAATAAAACATCATAATACATATTACAGTAAAACATTAAAACATCAATTACAATCAATAACTACAATGGTCAGTCGTCACACTAAAATCGTTGCTCATCCTCCTCCATCCATATCTCACTCGTCGAATGCCTGTCTCCATAACTAAGTCTTCACCAGTTTCCTAAATGTCAGGATAGACGGGGCGGTTCTGATCTCCAGTGGGAGAGAGTTCCAGAGTCGAGGGGCCACCACCGAGAAGGCCCTGTCCCTCGTCCCCGCTTGTGAGGCTGGTGGAACCAAGAGCAGGGCCTCTCCAGACGTTCTTAATGATCTTGATGGTTTATATGTTGCCCCCCTCCCTTTCCTTTGATGCCAGGCCTCGACTCCGGTGGTGGCGGGCATATTTGCATTGATCAATGACCGGCGCCTGCAACAAGGACTCCCACCGCTGGGCTTCCTCAACCCCCTCCTCTACCAACTCCAGGATCAGGGCCATGGCGCCGCCTTCTTTGATGTGAGTGCCGTCAACATCTTGTCCTCTGTCTGTCCCTCCCTCTCTCTTCCTCCTCCTCCTCATTTTGCAGTGCTTCCCCTTCTACACACACACACACACACTTTCTGACCCTTGCCCTCCCTTTGCCTCCCTCTTGCTCCAGGTCACGCGTGGGTGCCACCTCTCCTGCCTGGACGCCACCGTGGAGGGGCAGGGCTTCTGCGCGGGTCCTTCCTGGGACCCCGTCACCGGCTGGGGCACCCCCAACTTCCCGGAGCTCCTGCGCGCCCTGATGAAGTAGCCGTGTGTCTGTGTGGGGGGCGTTAGGAGGAAGCCCCTCCCCACAGGCACACACCCTAAGGGCTCCCCACAGCATTGCGCACCCAGGATGGACCAGAGACTCAGTGGGGTCTCTCCTCACTCTGAATGAGACCCTGGCGGTGGAACCGGGGTGGAAGGGGACGTGAAACGCCTCCCTCAAAGAGCTGGGCCTGGGTGCCTTTGGGTCTTCCACACAAACACACACGCACACACAAACAAGCAAACTCAGGAGAACTTAGGGGGCAGCAAGAGGAGGTCAGGGCCAGATAGTTTGGGACCCTCACCTCCTGGAAGGATGCTGCTCCCGTCCAGCGGAGTCGCCTGCCTTCCTTCCTTCCTTCCTTCCTTGGAGGCGGGATGGCCATCTGTTGGGAGGGCTTAGGTTGGGGCCAGGCTAGATTACCTTTGGGGGTCTCTTCTAGCTGTGACTGTAAGAGAAGGAGAAGACGAAGCCTGGTCTCTCTCTTCTTGGGCAATAAAGCAATAAAGGCCTGGCCCTGTTGTCTGTGTCTGTGACTCTCTTTCTGCTATCAGCAGGTTCAAAAACAGGGAGAAGTGGATGAGCTCCCTCAGTCAGCTCCAGCTCCTTATGCGGGGACATGAGAGAAGCCTCCCACAAGGATGATAAAAACATCAAAAATCATCTGGGCAATGTCCCCTGGGCAATGTCCTTGCAGATGGCCAATTCTCTCATACCAGAAGCGACTTGCAGTTTCTCAAGTTGACACAACAAAAAAAGTGCCTCCTTAAAGGCCGCTGCAACGTATACAATATATACAGATCTTCCGGCAAAGGATAGTTGCCTTGTTGCGGTGCTGGAGCTTGAGCGACTTGATGATGCCACGAGTGAAACTGTGAAGGGACACCCAAGACAAGAGGTCAGACTAAATATGATCCCTGGGGAAGATCATGGCAACCCACCCCAGTATTCTTGCCAGGAAAACTAACTGGATCAGTGCAACCAGAGAGACGTCTGGCAGGGAACTCTGGGCTGGTCTGGTCCAGGAGGTCAGGCAGAGTCGGAAGCGATTGAATGAGTAAACAACAAAAAATTATAGAAATAATAACATTGTAGTGTAAGAACACTAATATATATATATATATATATACACACACATACACACACAGACATATATCATATGATGCTGTCAAGGTGATGCATGCCATATGCCAGCAAATATGGAAAACACAAGAATGGCCATCAGACTGGAAAAAATCAACGTATATCCCCATACCAAAAAAGGGAAATGCGAAAGACTGCTCCAACTTCCGTACAGTGGCCCTTATTTCTCCTCATGCCAGTAAGGGAATGCTCAAGATCCTGCAAGGAAGACTCCAGCAATACATGGAGCGAGAGTTGCCAGATGTTCAAGCTGGGTTTAGAAAAGGCAGAGGAACCAGAGACCAGGTTGCAAATATCTGGATGCTGGAGAATGGAGAAAGGCAGGGAGTGTCAGAAAAACATCTACTTCTGCTTCATTGACTATTCTAAAGCCTTTGACTGTGTGGATCATCATAAATTGTGGCAAGTTCTTGGTGGGATGGGCATCCCAAGCCACCTTGTCTCTCTCCTGAGGAATCTGTCCAAGGACCAAGGAGCAACAGTCAGAACTGACCACGGAACAACAGACTGGTTCAAGATTGGGAAAGGCGTCCGGCAAGGCTGCATACTCTCACCCAACCTTTTTAACGTGTATGCAGAACACATCATGCGATGTGCGGGGCTGGATGAATGCAAAGCTGGGGTGAAAATTGCTGGAAGAAACATTAACAACCTCAGATATGCAGATGACACCACTCTGATGGCCGAAAGCGAGGAGGAGCCGAGGAGCCTTCTAATCAAGGTGAAAGAAGAAAGCGCAAAAGCCGGGTTGCAGCTAAACGTCAAAAAAACCAAGATTATGGCAACAAGAATGATTGACAACTGGGAAATAGAGGGAGAAACCGTGGAGGCCGTGACAGACTTTGTATTTCTAGGCGCAAAGATTGCTGCAGATGAAGACTGTGGCCAGGAAATCAGAAGACGCTTCCTTCTTGGGAGGAGAGCAAGGTCCAATCTCGATAAAATAGTGAAGAGTAGAGACATCAGACTGGCAACCAAGATCCATTGCCTAGTCCAAGCCATGCTCTTCCCTGTAGTCACATCTACGGAGGTGAGAGATGGACCTTAGGGAAGGCTGAGCGAAGGAAGATCGATGCTTTTGAGCTGTGGTGCTGGAGGAAAGTGCTGAGAGTGCCTTGGACTGCAAGAAGATCCAACCAGTCCATCCTCCAGGAAATAAAGCCCGACTAAAGCTCACTGGAGGGAAGGAGACGAGAGGGAAAGCTGAAATCCTTTGGCCACATCATGAGGAGACAGGAAAGCCTAGAGAAGGGAATGATGCTGGGGAAAGTGGAAGGCAAAAGGAAGAGGGGCCGACCAAGGGCAAGATGGATGGATGGCATCCTTGAAGGGACTGGACTGACCTTGGAGGAGCTGGGGGTGGTGACGGCCGACAGGGAGCTCTGGCGTGGGCTGCTCCATGAGGTCACGAACAGTCGGAGACGACTGAACGAATGAACAACAACATATAATATTAATGATGTTGTAATACATTATATATACTGCAACTTATGATACAGCATACTATATAATACTAAGGTAAAGGTTTCCCCTTGACCTTAAGACTATCTGTGTCCAACTCTGGGACTCTGGTGCTCACCTCCATTTGTAAGCTGAAGAGTCGGCATTATCCATAGACACACGAGTGCCATTACCTTCCCGCTGGTGCAGTACTTATTGATATATGCACTTTTGCATGTTTTCTAACTGCTAGGTTGGCAGAAGCTGGGGCTGACAGTGGGAGCTCACCTCGCCCCCTGGGTTTGGACTGCCAATCTTCTGGTTTGCAACTTCTGCAGCCAAGCAGTTTTTAATAATAAAAATGCAATATGTAATATTATAATAATTGGATTATTATATTAAACTTATGTATTAAATATTATATATATAACATAATATAAAATATTTATTTAATATATAAATATATATTTTAAATATTAAATATTAAAAATATTAAATACCTCATTTTTAATTTGTATGAAACGTACAACCTGATTTTTTCAAGTCAAACTGCAAGCATCTCTTAATATGTTTTAAAACAATATAATAATAAAAATGCAGTATATAACATTATAATGATTGGAATATTATATTATTTTTCTTTATTAAATATTAAATTTTTAATTGTTATTGAATATATAAATATAAATAGATATAAATATTTCTTTAATATATAAACATAAACATTAAAATATAAAATATATTTAATCCATACATATAAATATATAAATATAAATATTAAATATTAAAAATACTAAAATTTAAAAGTATTGAATACCTCATTTTTAATTTGTATGAAACATACAACCTGATTTTTTCAAGTCAAACTGCAAGTGTCTCTTAATAAAGATCTTAAAAACCTTTACGTAAAATAATATAATAATAAAAATGCAATATGTAATATTATAGTTATTGGAATATTATATTAAATTTATGATTTATTAAATATTAAAATTATTAATTTTATTTAATATATAAATATAAATAAATATTTATTTAATATATAAATATAAAACATTTAATATATACATATAAATATGATAATTAGATTATATTAAAATTATTATTTATTATATTATATATATATAATATAAAATTATAAATATATATATTAAAATAAATATAAATATAAAATATAAAAATTATATATATATATATATATATATATATATATATAAAATATTAAAAATTAAAAATACTAAAAATTAAAAATATTAAAAACCTCATTTTTTAATTTGTATCAAAAGTACAACCTGGAAGCATCTCCTAATAAAATTAGTCCACGCTCTGGTTACATCCCGCCTTGACTACTGCAACGCTCTCTACGTGGGGTTGCCTTTGAAGACAGCTCGGAAGCTCCAACTAGTCCAACGCTCGGCAGCCATGATTTTAACAGGAGCGGAGCGCAGGGAGCATACAACCCCCCTGTTGCGCCAACTCCACCGGCTACCGATCTGCTACCGGGCTGAATTCAAAGTGCTGGCGTTGGCCTTTAAAGCCCTAAACGGTTCCGGCCCAAGCTACCTATCCGACCGCATCTCTGCCTATGAACCCACCAGGACTTTGAGATCTTCCGGGGAGACCCTGCTCTCGATCCCGCCTGCTTCTCAAGCTCAGCTGGCGGGGACGAGAGATAGGGCCTTCTCGGTGGTGGCTCCTCGGCTGTGGAACGCCCTTCCTGCGGACATTAGACTGGCACCATCTCTAATGGTATTCCGCAAAAAGGTGAAGACCTGGATGTTTGTGCAGGCGTTTGAGTAATTTAGTGCAATCTGGTAATGGAACATCGGAATGGAACAATGGACGACGAACCTGGACTACGCTTGGATGATGAGAAGGTTGGGTACGGTTGTTTTTTGTCATAATTGTGCATTGTAATTGCTTATTGGTAATTTATGGATAATGTGTTAAGTCAATTGTTCTATGTTGTATGGAACCACTGCTGTTTCTACTGTTTTTACTGTTTGTGAACCGCTGTGAGTCGCCTTCGGGCTTGAGATACAGCCGTAGAGAAGCAAAGCAAATACATAAATAATAAATAAATAATGTTTTAAAAAAAACTCATTCCTAATTTGTATGAAACGTACAACCTGGTTTTTTCAAGTCAAACTGCAAAACAAAACTGGAATATTTATATATTGCATGTATATTACATGTATATTACATGGACTGACCTTGAAGGAGCTGGGGGAGGTGACGGCCGACAGGGAGCTCTGGCGTGGGCTGGTCCATGAGGTCACGAAGAATCGGAGACGACTGAACGAATGAACAACAACACATGTCATGTTGGGATAATATAGAGAGGGATAAAGCGGGATATATAAACCAACCAAGTCTAACATCCGGGTACTCTGGTCAGGGCTAGACCCGGATGTGAGTGCACTTCAGGAGCAGCGGACCATTTCCGGAAGTGGGCGTGAGTGTGGTGCGCATGCGCCACTTCGCCCGGCCTTCGAGGGGGCGTGGCTTCAGGAGCAGCGGCCATTCTGGAAGTGGGTGTGAGTGTGGTGCGCATGCGCCACTTCGCCCGGCCTTCGAGGGGGCGTGGCTTCAAGAGCAGCGGCCATTTCCGGAAGTGGGCGAGAGCGTGGTGCGCATGCGCCACTTCGCCCGGCCTTCGAGGGGGCGTGGCTTCAGGAGCAGCGGCCATTCTGGAAGTGTTATGAGTGTGGTGCGCATGCGCCACTTCGCCCGGCCTTCGATTAGGCGTGGTTTCAAGAGCAGCGGCCATTTCCGGAAGTGGGCGAGAGCATGGTGCGCATGCGCCACTTCTCCCGGCCGACCCGATGAGCTCGACAGGCGGAGCGGGAAGCGGGGAGGGCGAGGCCGGGCCCGGGGCTCCCTCCGGCGCCGCGCCTCCCCCCTCCGGCGTCGCCTCGGCAGCCCCTCCCTCCGCAGAAGCCCCCTCCAAGGCCGGAAGCGGAAGCAGCAGCAGCCCCGGCGCGGGGACAGGCCTTGCGGCCTCCACTTCCGCTTCCTCCTCCGCGCCTCCTCCTCCTCTTCCCCCCGCCACGGCCCCCTCCCTCCCCACCGCCGTCCTGCTCCTTCCCTCGGCTCCCGTCCCGGCTGAAGGCCCTCCTTCCTCCTCCTCGAGCTCTTCCTCGTCCAGCTCCTCCTCCAGTTCCTCCTCGTCGTCCTCCTCCTCGGCGCCCAACGGGGGTCTCTTCGCGCTGCCGGCCAACGCGGAGGCCAAGCCCGGCGGCGCATGCGCATTCTCCGCCGCCGCCTCCCCCGCCTCTGCCTCCTCCGCCCCGCCTCCCCCCTCGAACGCCGCTGCTTCCGCTTCCGCCGCCTCCCCTTCCGCCGCTGCCGCCAACGCCTCCGCCGCCCCCCTCGTCGACTTCCTGCTCCAGCTCGAGGACTACACGCCTACCGTGAGTGGCAGCACTGCAGGCCCTTCTCCCCCTCCCTCCCTTCCTTCCTTCAGGGGTTTGGGACTCCAATTCCCAGCATTCCTGGCCTCAGCCCCCTTCCATTTCCCCCTCAGCCGCTTAAGCGTCCCACCCCGGAGTCTAAGATCTTCTGGGGAGGCCCTGCTTTCGGCCCCACCTCTATCACAAGTGAGGTTGGTGGGGACGAGGAGCAGGGCCTTCTCGGTGGTGGCCCCTCATTATTATTATTATTATTATAACTTTATTTGTATACATCTCCCCAAGGGATTCAATGCGGCTCACACAGGCCGAAGCCCCAAAACACAATACAACAATACAATACCCGAAGCAAATTAAAAACAGTTAAGCAGGAAAACAATAACAGTAACAATACAACAAAACACTATTAAAACTGAGCCGGCCAGAGTAGGGGTACTGGGTTAAAAAGTGCTGGTGTGGCAGGACAGATGTAGGATTAGATATAAGTGCGATGTGCAGTGTGCAGTGATCTTGGTTCTACTAAGGTGCTTCTAGGATTTGGTGCTGGAGGTTCCTAATTTGAAAAGGCACATCGGAACAGCCAGGTCTTCAATTCCTTTCTGAAGACAGCCAATGTAGGGGCTTGTCTGATCTTTCAGGAGGGCGTTCCAGAGTCCTGTCTCGTGTCCCCACCAAGCGCGCTTGCGACACGGGCGAGATCACGAGCAGAGCCTCTCCTGATGTGAGCGTGTGGGTTCGTAGACAGCGATACGGTCACGCAGGTAGGGTGGTCCCAAACCGTTCAGGGCTTTGTAGGTAAGCACCTGCACCTTAAATTGGGCTCAGAAAATAAACGGCAGCCAGTGGAGTTCCTTAAACAGGAGGGTTGACCTCTCTCTGTAGTGGGCCCCAGTTAACATCCTGGCCGCTGCCCGTTGGACCAATTGGAATTTCCGAGCCGTTTTCAAGGGCAGCCCCACGTAGAGCGCGTTGCAGTAATCCAGTCTAGAGGTAACCAAGGCATGGACCACCCCGGCCAGATCAGCCTTCGCGAGGTACGGACGCAGCTGGTGCACAAGTCTCAATTGTGCAAAAGCCCTCCCGGCCGACGCCTGAGCCTCAAGCGTGAGCGATGAATCCAGGAGGACTCCCAAGCTACGGACCTGTGGCTTCAGGGGGAGTGTAACCCCGTCCAACACAGGCAGCCACCCTATATCCCGGTCTGGTTTGCGATCGACCAGGAGGACCTCTGTCTTGTCAGGATTGATCTTCAGCTTGTTCCTCCTCATCCAGATAGACACAGCGGCCAGGCACTCGTCCAGCACCCGAGAGGCCTCCTTGGAATTAGGTGGAAAGGAGTAGTAGAGTTGTGCGTCATCCGCATAGAGATGGCACCCAACTCCAAAACTCCGGATGACCTCTCCCAGCGGTTTCATGTAGATGTTAAAAAGCATGGGAGACAGAATGGAGTCTTGTGGGACCCCACAGGTCAAAGGCCAGGGGTCAGAGCAGGTGTCTCCCAGCTTCACCATCTGGGTTCGTCCCTCCAGGAAGGACCGGAGCCACGACAGAACCGTGCCCCCAAGGCCCATCCCAGAGAGGCGACCCAGAAGGATACCATGGTCGATGGTATCGAAAGTCGCTGAGATGTCCAAGAGAACCAGCAGAGTCACACTCCCCCTGTCCAGCTCTCTACAGAGGTCATCAACCAAGGCGACCAAGGCTGTCTCGGTGCCATGACCAGGCCTGAAACCTGACTGTGACTGATCTAGGTAGTTGATGTTGTCTAGGAAGCCCTGGAGCTGGGAGGCAACCACCTGCTCCAGCACCTTACCCAAAAAAGGGAGGTTGGAGATTGACCTATAATTGTTCAGCACCGTGGAGTCAAGGGAAGGCTTTTTGAGGAGTGGGCGAACCACAGCCTGTTTCAAGTTAGATGGAAAATTCCCTTGCTCCAACGATGCGTTAACAGTCAACACCAATCAACCAACCCTTCCTTGGCAGATTTAATAAGCCAAGATGGGCAAGGGTCTAGAGTCGAAGTGGTCGCCCTCACGGCCCCAAGGACCTCCCCCATGGTCTCAGGAAGAACAAGCCTAAAAGAATCCCACAAAATTGGACAAGCAGATGCCTCCGTCACCTCCTCTGGCACTGCGATGGAATTGGAGTCAAGCTCAAGGCGTATCTGAGCAACTTTGCCTGCAAAATGGTGTGCGAAGTCGCAACACCGAGCTGCTGGGTCATCAATGATCCCCTCCACCACAGGTGGGTGAAGAAGCTCCCCGACAACCCGAAACAGCTCTGATGATCTATTTGCTGCAGACGCTATACGGGTGGTCGTGAAAGATTCCCTGGCCATCCGTATAGCCACGGAATATGCCTTAAGAGAGGCCTTAGCCCGTGCTTGGTCAGACACGTCCTGAGATCTCCTCCACTTGTGCTCTAACCCCCTTCTCGTATGCTTCATCACCGCCAGCTCCTCGGTGAACCAGGGAGACGGTCTGTCATGACGCAACGAGATGGGACGTTCGGGAGCGATCGTATCTATCGCCCTGGACATCTCCTCATTGTAGAGATCCACCAAGGCGTCGATAGAATCGCCAGGCTCCATGACAGGAAGAACCCCAAAATTCCTCAGGAATCCATCCGGATCCATCAGTCTCCTGGGGCGGACCATTTTAATCTGTCCTCCACCCCTGCGAAGGTTAAGGGTCGCAGAGAGTCTGAAACTGATCAGATAGTGATCAGACCATGACACTGGAAGGATGTTTTGTTCTTCCACTCTGATCATTCCACTGTCCGCCACAAAAACTAGGTCGAGTGTATGTCCAGCCTGATGGGTGGGTCCTGATATAATTTGTGACAGTCCTATGGTTGTCATGGTGGCCATAAAGTCCTGAGCTGCGCCGGACAAAGAGGTCTCAGTATGGATGTTAAAATCTCCCAGCACCACCAAGCGCTGGGAGGCCAGGGCCGAATTGGAGACCACTTCTGCCAGCTCAGGCAGGAAAACTGCTGGGTCGCGGGGTGGGCGGTACACCAGCAGAAGCCCCACACTGTCACGGTTCCCCACCTTCAGGTGGACACACTCAAACCCAGGAGCTTGCGGAACAGCGCATCTGGTCACCTGTGGAATTCACTCCCCAGGGAAATTAGGTCACCAACATCCCTCCTCCCTTTCAGAAGGAAATTAAAAACATGGTTGTGGGACCAGGCTTTCGGGCAATCTGGCGGTTAGATAAGGACAATGACAACCAGAATCGAGAGTATTTGACAATGTGGAATAAATTACAGACTCCGAGATGGCGAACGCTGAGTATTAGATTGTTTTTATTCATTTTGATGTATAAACTGACTGTCTTAATTGCTATAATTGCTGTTTACATGTTCTATCCATTGTTATGTTTATGCTGGCATCAAATTGTGCCTTCGTAAGCCGCCCTGAGTCCCCCCCCCTCGGGGGTTGAGAAGGGCAGGGTAGAAGTGCAAGAAATAAATAAATAAATAACTTTACCACGAAGGAAACGGCGTTCCTAGAGAGGTCATAAATCTGAGTGTATAGAGCAATGGAGTGTATAGAGCATTGTGTGTTGTACACCATACGTCACTTTGGAATGCAGGAGGTGTGGACTAGTACAGATAACAGCGTGTTCGCCATGTCGCTACCGGACAGAGAGGAAGCAGTTTTATGATGTGCTATTGTGTATAGCTGTCAATAAAATAGTTTATAGCATAAAGGTGGCTGTGAGGATCGCGTTCCTTGTGTTACTGTGCAGCAGATGCCACTGTCAGAAGGCCACCCTGCTGGAATCCTCACACATTATTTGCCGATACATCACACAGTACTAGACACTTGGGAAGTGTCTGACATGGGATCCAATACAACAGCCAGCTTACTTACTTACTTAGGCGATCCCTCGTTGGCCGAGTAGGGTAATCCTCCAGGGTGGGTCCATAGGTGACTGTGGAGCCCTCTTCTTGACTTGCATCTTCTCCCGCAGGGAGGGCATGGGTTTCCAGGTGGAAGGCGGTTCCAGTCGGGGTTGGCTTGACATGCCGTCCTCCTGGCGCGTTTCTCTTTCACCCTCCACTCGTGCCTCTTCGAATTCTACAGCACTGCTAGTCACAGCTGACCTCCAGCTGGAATGCTCAAGGGCCAGGGCTTCCCAGTTCTCAGTGTCTATGCCAGAGTTTTTAAGGTTGGCTTTGAGCCCGTCTTTCAATCTCTTTTCCTGTCCTCCAACATTCTGTTTTCCATACTTAAGTTCGGAGTAAAGCAACTGCTTTGGGAGAGTTGATGGTGGCCGGGCATCCGGACAATGTGGCCGGTCCAGCGGAGTTGATGGCAGAGGACCATCCCTTCAATGCTGGTGGTCTTTGCTTCTTCCAGCACGCTGACACTTGTCCGCTTGACTTCCCAAGAGATTTGCAGGATTTTCTGGAGGCGCTGCCTGCTGATGGAATTGTTCCAGGACGGAAAATGGAATGTTGGTGGACAGGAAAAGAGATTTAAAGATGGGCTCAAAGCCAACCTCGAGTCGCTGATAGGCTGAGAAAGGCGGTATACAAATACAGTAACTAAATAAATAAATACCTCAAAAACTCTGGCGTAGACACTGAGAACTGGGGAGCCCTGGCCCTTGAGCACTCCAGCTGGAGGTCAGCTGTGACCAGCAGTGCTGCAGAATTTGAAGAGGCACGAATGGAGGGTGAAAGAGAGAAACATGCCAAGAGGAAGGAGCATCAAGCCAACCCCGACTGGGACCGCCTTCCACCTGGAAACTGATGCCCTCAGTGCGGGAAAACAAACATGCAGGTCAAGAATAGGGCTCTACAGTCACCTACGGACCCACCGATCTTGGAGGTCAATCTTACTTGGACAATGAGGGATTGCCTAAGTAGTAGAAAGTAAGAAATAAGTAAACAGCATGACTTCCCTGGATCTATGCACTAGACTCCTTTTGATGCAGGCCAAAATCTCGTTGGCTATTCTAGGTGCAGCATCACATTCCTGGCTCGTGTTTATCTTGTTGTCCCCAGTAGTACCTCTGCCTTGTCTGGGTAGCACTAAGTGTAATTGTTCTCACATCCTCCCTGTTGTCATGCATTGCAGATTCCAGATGCCGTCACAGGATACTACCTGAACCGGGCTGGCTTCGAGGCCTCCGACCCTCGCATGTGAGTCTAGAGACAAGGGGGGGGGGGCACATAGAGTCCCTTGTGCTCCCCCTTTAATCTCACCCCCTTCCTTGCCCCCCAACAGCATCCGCCTGATCTCCTTGGCTGCGCAGAAGTTCATCTCGGACGTGGCCAACGACGCCCTGCAGCACTGCAAGATGAAAGGCACGGCCTCCGGAAGCTCCCGCAGCAAGAGCAAGGTAAGGCCCGGGAAGGGGCAGGGGAGGGGGAAGAACTTCCTGACTGTTAGAAGAGCTGTTCAACAGTGGAACTCTCTGCTTCAGAGTGTGCTGGAAGCTCCATTCTTGGCGGCTCGTAAACCGAGCTTGGATGGCCATCTGTTGGGGTTGCTTACATTGTGTTTTCCCTGAATGTTTGCCATTTATTTACGACATTTCTATGCCCCCCTTCTCACCCCAAAGAGGATTCAGAGCGGCTTACAAGATATATATACATACACGATATTATATTATTAGTATAGTACAATATCAGTATTAAATATTGCTATATTGTAGTATACCCATTATATTGTAATATTATTGGTAATATTACATGTAATATAAATATATAATTATAATATCATATTATTAGTAGTAGTATTGCTATATTGTAGTATATCAATTACATTGTAATATTATTAGTAATATTACATGTAATATAAATATATAATTATAATATCATATTATTATTAGTAGTAGTAGTAGTATTGCTATATTATGGTATACCCATTATATTGTAATATTATTAGTAATATTATATGTAATATAACTATATAATTATAATATTAGTAGTATTGCTATGGTGTACTATACCCATTATATTGTAATATTATTAGTAATATTACATGTAATATATAAATATATAATTATAATATTATTAGTAGTATTGCTATATTGTAATATACCAATACTGTAATATTACTAGTAATATTACATGTAATATAAATATATTATAATATCCTATTATTATTATTAGTAGTAGTAGTAGTAGTAGTATTGCTATATGGTAGTATACCCATTATATTGTAATATTATTATTGGTAATATTACATGTAATATAAATATATAATTATAATATATTAGTAGTAGTAGTATTGCTATATTGTAGTATACCAATTACATTGTAATATTATTAGTAATATTACATGTAATATAAATATATAACTATAATATCATATTATTATTACTAGTAGTAGTATTGCTATATTGTAGTATACCCATTATATTATATTATTGGTAATATTACATGTAATATAAATATATAATTATAATATCTTATTATTAGTGGTATTGCTATATTGTACTATACCAATTATATTGTAATATTATTAGTAATATTATATGTAATATAACTATATAATTATAATATTATTAGTAGTATTGCTATATTGTACTATACCCATTATATTGTAATATTATTGGTAATATTACATGTAATATAAATATATAATTATAATATATTATTAGTAGTAGTATTGCTATATTGTAGTATACCAATTATACTGTAATATTACTAGTAATATTACATGTAATATAAATATATTATAATATCATATTATTATTATTATTAGTAGTAGTAGTAGTATTGCTATATTGTAATATTATTAGTATTATTACATGTAATATAAATATATTATAATATCATATTATAATATATTATTAGTAGTAGTATTGCTATATTGTAGTATACCCATTATATTGTAATATTATTAGTAATATTACATGTAATATAAATATATAATTATATCATATTATTATTAGTAGTAGTATTGCTATATTGTAGTATACCCATTATATTGTAATATTATTATTAGTAACATTACATGTAATATAAATATATAATTATAATATCATATTATTAGTAGTAGTATTGCTATATTGTAGTATACCCATTATATTGTAATATTATTAGTAATATTATATGTAATATAAATATATAATTATATCATATTATTTTTAGTAGTAGTATTATCTTGCGTTACATTATAATATTATAAATATATGTATATACAATATATTAAATTATATTCTTAGAATAGCACAGGAGACACAGAAATGTTGTGCTCTGCCCCGAGTCCCCTGTGGGGTGAGATGCGCAGAATATCAATGTTTTACATAAATAATGAATAAATACATGGCGGAAGGGGGTTGGGCTGGATGGCCTTTGGGGTCCCCCATACATCTTCCGTTGCCTTCCCTTCTGCCTTGCAGGACAAGAAGCACACGCTGACCATGGAGGACCTGGGCCCTGCGCTGGCTGAGTACGGCATCAATGTCAAGAAGCCCCACTACTTCACTTAGGGGGCCGGGCCCCACTCTTCCTCCTCCTCCTTCACAGGACGGGTGCCGCGGCATTTGCCTGAGGAAGAGGCCCCCATGCCTCTTTGAGGGGAGGGGTGACCTTCCCCACAAGAAGAGTGTTTGGGTGACGCACAGTCATTCCCAATCAGACCGGCTTGCTGTGGACAGGTTCCATTCCATGTTGACCCTCTCTGATCTGCAGTGACTTTTCTGCCAGGGGTGGGGAGAGGGGGGGGGGGCTTCCTGAAATGCCGAGGAGGCTCTGTTGTGGTGTTCGAGGCGCACCACAGGCTCACGCATTGTGCCATTATTAAATGTGTGCTCTAAACGACATCCACAGTGAGTTGTTGTTCTTTCTGTGGGGGAATCTGGAGGCTTTTAAGCAGATGCCCATCTCTTGGGAGGGTTTTTATGGTGTATTCTTGCCTAGCAGAATGAGGCTGGACTGGGCGGCCCTGTCAAAAAGTTTGCCCATGCTTGCTGTATAGTCTCCTATACAATATCCCAGATGCTCCCCCTGCCCCCCCCCCCCCCCCAATGAATTTGGAACTGGCCTGAGAGGTGTCTTGTGAACAAATTTGGTGTCAATTCGTCCAGTGGTTTTTGAGTTATGTCAATCCCACAAATGAACATGACATTTTATTTGTATAGACTAGCTGTCCCCTGCCACGTGTTTGTTGTAACTCAGCGTGTGCCTCATGTAACTACTAGTGTTAGTAGAAGGAAACGAGGCTTGGAAGAGGAAGACGCTCAGCAACAGCTGAAGCGCATTAGGGACTTGTTCCTAGAGCCTACGGATGAGGAAGACTTTGAGGGGTTTACTCGTGAGGAAATGGAGGTGGAGGATTACCGTGGTGTAAAGCGAGTAGCACGCAGCTCAGACAGTGATGGGGAATCTATTTCCAAACGGCTTAAAGATGTAGCAGATTGCGGGGAGTTTGACAGCGAGGATGAAGAGCTGGACTGGACCAGGGTCCAAGAAGTGTTAGATGTGGTTAATGCTCCAACTTCCAGCGATGAGTTCCATGGTTTCACAGACCCATGGGTTTCAGATACTGCTTCGCAGGATGCAGTCCGAAGTGCAGAATGGCAGCAATGGAGAAGTCGTGATTCACCTGTGGAAATGGATGCACCTGGAGGTGAATCCAGTGACTCTGATGAGATTTAAGGAGTAGCTTGGGAGCAGTCTAGTTGCAGAGTTCAAAGTGTCGTGTTTCCGTGTGCCTTGTTCCTAAACTCTTGCCTTGAGTTCCTGCTTACAGCTTCGTGGATTCCTGACTGTGTTGACGACCTTGCCGGAATTGGAATCGTGAGTCTTATCTCCTGCCCTGACCCTTGGACTGCCTGACCACTCTACGCTCCTGCTTATCCCTTTGTGACTTCGTTGGACCGCTCCTCATGCTGAATACTGCTTATTGATTTGTTTGGACTTCGGAATTTTCGCAGCGCTGACTGCTTGGACCTTTGTTTATTTACATTCCTGCTGGCTGCAAGCTCTTTTGTGTTTACTGCTCTGCTTTCAAGAGCCCCTTTTCATGTGTTAATTGACATTAAAGACCTTACGTTAACTCCTTAACTGCTGTCTTGCCTCGCTGGTCCGCCTGGGTCTTGACAGTGTTGCTGTGGCCCAGTCTGTGTATATATATTTTGTGTTTATATATTTGTGTGTATATTTTATGAGTGTTTATATTTGTGTATATATGTGTCTTTGTGTATACATGTGGTTTTGCACATGCGTTGTAATGTAATTTTTGTTTATTGGCCTTTTAAGTCCTTTCTGTTGTGTTTTCGAGTGTTTTTATGAGTGATGGTCACTCATTGGCCTGATAGATGTCTTGTGTCCAAATTTGGTGTCAATCTGTCCAGTGGTTTTTGAGTTATGTCAATCCACAAACGAACATTACATTTTTATTTATATAGATCATATATTAAATATATTATATGATATATTATTATAATATTATATATAATATTAATAATATTTATACATAGAGGGAGAGATCTTATGTTTGTTGTTGTTGTTGTTATTATTATTACTAGCTGTCCTCTGTCACACGTTGCTGTGGCCCAATATGTGTATATGTATTTTGTGTGTGCATATATGCATATGTGTGTGTATATATTTGTGTATATATATGTGTGTGTGTTTGTGTATATATGTGATTTTGCGCATGCATTGTAATACATTTTTTGTCTTTTGGCCTTTTAAGTCCCTTCTGTTGTGTTTTTCTGTGTGTTTATGAGTGATGGTCACTCATTGGCCTGAGAGGTGCCTTGTGTCCAAATTTGGTGCCAATTAGCCCGGTGGTCTTTGAGTTCTGTCGATCCCATAAACGAACATGACATTTTTATTTATAGAGATTCAAAAACAGTGGCTCTCCACCTGTGGGTCATTCCCCAGGTGTTTTGGCCTCCCACTCCCAGAAATCCCAGCCAGTTCACCAGCTGTTAGGATGTAATTTTACATTTGGCCTTCCCACTGTTTTAATTGTGTGTTGTCTTATTGATAATGTTGTAGATTTTATTGTCCATGTTTTATTTTAATTTGCTTGTACTGTTGTTATTGCTTGTATTGTCGTATTTGGCCTCGGCCTCATGTAAGCCGCACCGAGTCCCTTGAGGAGATGGTAGCGGGGTACAAATAAATAAATAAATAATAATAATAATAATAATAATAATTATTATGTCTGGGAGTTGTAGGCCAAAACACCTGGGGACCCACAGGCGGAGAACCACTGGTGTAAGAGGTAAACTGGATGGCCTTTGGGGGTCCCTTCCAAGTCTTCTGTTGGGACACATGGCGAAGCCTCCTTCATTCTCTGGAAGCTTTGGAACAGAGTCTGGATGTATCTCTGTCGGAAGGGCTTGGATGGGGTCCTCCCAGTTTGGAGTTTGAACTAGATTACCTTTGAAGCACCGGGATTGTGGCGCAGCTGGCTGAGTGTCAGCTGCATTAAGATCACTCTGACCAAAAGGTCATGAGTTCGAAGCCAGCCCGGGTTGGAGTGGGCTTCCAACCAATTGTGTGTAGCCTGTTGTCGACCTTTGCAACCCGAAAAACAGTTGCATCTGTCAAGTAGGAAAATTAGGTATCACCTTAAAGTGTGGGGAGGCTGAATTAACTAATTTATGAGGCCATAAAGAAGACTCCAGCGGGGAAGCATGCGGGGAATGCGGAAGTGCTTCATCAGCCCGGGTTGGAGTGGGTTTCCAACCAATTGTGTGTAGCCTGTTGTCGACCTTTGCAACCCAAAAGACAGTTGCATCTGTCAAGTAGGAAAATTAGGTACCACCTTAAAGTGTGGGGAGGCTAAATTAACTGATTTATGAGGCCATAAAGAAGACTCCAGCAAAGCATTCCAGCGGGGAAGCATGCGGGGAATGCGGAAGTGCTTCATCAGCGTCGCAGATGGACGATGAAAGCGACAGAAAAAGTTAACTAGCCTCTGTGTATGTCTGTATATGTTTGTATGTCAAAATTGGCATTGAATGTTTGCCATATATGCGTATACTGTAATCCGCCCTGAGTCCCCTGCCGGGTGAGGAGAAGGGCAGAATAGAAAAGTGGTAAATAATACATAAATAAACTGGATGGGCTTTGGGGGTCCCTTCCAAGTCTTCTGCTGGGACACATGGCGAAGCCTCCTTCATTCTCTGGAGCCTTTGGAACAGAGTCTGGATGGTTCTCTGTCGGGAGGGCTTGGATGGGGTCTCCCCAGTCTGGGCTTTGGACTAGATTACCTTTGGAGGCCCCTTTTTCAAATCAGCCCTAGGATTCTGTGATTCCGGGACCCCTCCCTCCCTCCCTCCCTCCCTCAATCCACGCAGAAGGCCAGTCTTGAGTATGACAAGGGTTTTATTCTCGAGTGCTCTGGGCAGCGCTTGCTTGCGTAGAAAAGAGTAAAAACAATGGCTCGGTGGGAGCGCACAGCGGCGTGCGGCAAGGCGGCTTACATACATTGGAGGGACGGGCAATGGGGAGGGGGCTGCTAAAGGCAACTCAGGGAGGGAGGGAGGGAGGGGGGCGGCGCTGCGGAGGCTGAGGCACTTGGCAGCGCTCCCCACCCCTCCAATTGCATCCCCCTGCCCTCGGAGGAAGGGGGAGAGGGGGGCAAGGCAGTGGCAGTCCATCTGTACCGTTTTGGCGCTTCCTTCCTTCCTTCTTTCGTCCTGTCCGGAGCGCCTCCCAAAAGGCACTTAGGGGAGGGGGTGTAGCTTTATTTGGGGAAGGGGGGTGCCAGGCGTTGCCCCCCCCTCCCAAAATCCGGCCTCTCCCCCTCTTCACTTCTCTTGCATCTTCTCCAGGATGGGGGCGATCATGTCGAACTTGGGGCGCTTGGCGGGGTCCTCGTTCATGCAGATCTTCATCAGCTTGCAGATGTGGGGGGAGATGCCCGGAGGGATGGTGGGGCGCAGGCCCTCCAGGGCCACCTGTGGAGGGGGGGGGAGGGGGCAAAGGTCAAAGCCAGGCCACTACTAGGCCATATACATTGGGGCGGGACCCCTGAAGACCCTCCTTCCCTCCTGACCTTCATGCCGATCTCCATGTTGGAAAGGTCCGCGAAGGGCACCTCCCGCGTGACCAGCTCCCACAGCAGCACCGCAAAGCTCCACATGTCGGCCGAGCGGCGGTTGATCTCCTCCGGCTTCTTCTGAAGGGCTGGAGGACCATTTCCGGGGCAGACAAAGTCATGTCACTGGGAATACTCAACTGGAAAGTCAATCCCTGGACCTCCCTCAACTACAGGAAACTCTCATCGCAGAGTTAAAGTGGGATCGCACTGCTTTAATGGTGCCTGTGGGAACCTCCAGGATCAAGGCGACCACATTTCTGTCTACGAACCCACATGACTTCTTCATAGAATCATAGAGTCAAAGAGTTGGAAGAGACCTCCTGGGCCATCCTCCAGTCCAACCCCATTCTGCCCAGAAGCAGGAATATTGCATTCAAATCACCCCTGACAGATGGCCAAACAGCCTCTGCTTCAACCTCCACCACACTCCGGGGCAGAGAGTTCCACTGCTGAATGGCTCTCACATTCAGGAAGTTATAGAATCCTAGAATCCAAGAGTTGGAAGAGACCTCCTGGGCCATCCAGTCCAACCCCATTCTGCCAAGAAGCAGGAATATTGCATTCAAATCACCCCCGACAGATGGCCATCCAGCCTCTGCTTAAAAGCTTCCAAAGAAGGAGCCTCCACCACACTCCCTCCGAGGCAGAGAGTTCCACTGCTGAACAGCTCTCACAGTCAGGAAGTTCTTCCTCATGTTCAGGTGGAATCTCCTCTCTTGTAGTTTGAAGCCATTGTTCCATTGCGTCCTAGTCTCCAAGGAAGCAGAAAACAAGCTTGCTCCCTCCTCCTCCCTGTGGCTTCCTCTCACATATTTATACATGGCTATCATCATATCTCCTCTCAGCCTTCTCTTCTTCAGGCTAAACATGCCCAGCTCGTTAAGCCGCTCCTCATAGGGCTTGTTCTCCAGACCCTTGATCATTTTAGTCGCCCTCCTCTGGACACATCCCAGCTTAGAGTCAATATCTCTCTTGAATTGTGGTGCCCAGAATTGGACACAATATTTCAGGTGTGGTCTAACCAAAACAGAATAGAGCATGGGTAGCATGACTTCCTTAGATCTAGACACTATGCTCCTCTTGATGCCTGAGGCCAAAATCCCATTGGCTTTTTTTGCCGCCACATCACATTGTTGGCTCATGTTTAACTTGTTGTCCACGAGGACTCCAAGATCTTCGATCTTCTAGAGAGGCTCTTCTCTCGCTCCCGCCTGCATCACAAGTGTGACTTGCAGGACGAGAGAGAGTGCCTTCTCTGTGGTGGCCCCCCGGCTCTGGAATTCACTCCCCAGAGATATTAGGCAAGCCCCCATGCTGGCAATCTTCAGGAGGAACCTGAAAACCAGGTTATTCCAATGTACCTTCAGTGATTGAATGTAAAATACTCCCTGACAAAATTTTGCACAAATGTCCTCTGAAGCACTTTATTTTATGGGTTGTTGTAGGTTTTTTCGGGCTCTATGGCCATGGTCTAGAGGCATTCTCTCCTGACGTTTCGCCTGCATCTATGGCAAGCATCCTCAGAGGTAGTGAGGTCCGTTGGAACTAGGAAAATGGGGTTATATATATCTGTGGAATGGCCGGGGTGGGGCAAAGGACTCTTCTCTGCTGGAGCTAGGTGTGAAGGTTCCAACTGACCACCTTGATTAGCATAGAATGGCCTAGAGCAAACTTTTGTTGAGAGCTGATTAGATCAACAAATGCTCCATTCAACAAAGAACAAGAGGGATCCTCTCGCTTCTGCAGGAGTCTACCGTATTCCATACAGCAAAACAGCAGAGGGAAAACAATCAGGCACATCTAATCACATCTCAACAAAAGTTTGCCCCAGGCACTGCCAGGCCATCAAATGCTAATAAAAGGTGGTCAGTGGAAACATTCCCACCTAGCTCCAGCAGGCAAGAGTCCTTTGTCCCACCCTGGTCTATCCACAGATATATAAACCCTTTTTCCTATTTCCAACAGACCTCACTACCTCTGAGGATGCTTGCCATAGATGCAGGCGAAACGTCAAGAAAAAATGCCTCTAGACCACGGCCATATAGCCTGAAAAAGCCTACAACAACCCACTATTATTATTATTATTATTATCATCATCATCATCATCATTAAGGCAGAGAAGGAGCCTGGGACCAAGGGAAGAGCGAGCCAAAATATCTTGTGGAAAGTGGTGTTGCCAGGCCAGTGGGTGACTCAGCCTGTGACACAGAGCATTGCAGGACACTAATGCCAAGGCAGGAGGGGAAGCCTCTCCTCGGTTGGAAACAAAACGAGCTTCTGAGTCAAGGAAGAGTGACAGTGAGGGTTTCAGGGACTCAAAGTTTCCATGGGGCATCGTCAATTCGTTTCTGTTCAAAAATGGCACAGGAAGGATGGAGATGAAGACTCAATGGAGCCAGCCATTAGCAGGCTCCATTTCCACCTGAACATTAGGAAGAACTTCCTAGAGAGCCGTTCAACAGTGGAACTCTCTGCCTTTGAGTATGGTGGTGACTCCTCCTTTGGAGACTATTAAGCAGAGGCTGGAGGGGCATCTGTTGGGGGGCTTTGCGTATGCTTTTCCTGCCTGGCAAAATAAAGGGGGTAGGACTAGATGGCCCTTGCGGTCTCTTCGGACCCCCCAGCGCTGGCCAGACTCACCCTCAGGGGCCACCCAGGCGGGAGCGTACATCCTTCCGGGACACTGGAAGGAGAACTTGACGTCGGCCATGCTGATCCGGGCCGTCATGTCCTCGTCGATCTATGTGTGAGGGAAGGAGGAGCGTTGTTGGTACCGAACGGCGGTCCCTCCACTCACAATGCCCCCCCTCCCGGACCCCGGACTCACGGACTGACCATGATGCTGCGGCTGTTGAGGGCGTGGCGGGGGATGAGGGGCTCCAGGGTGTGAAGGAAGGCCATGCCCCGCGCCACGTCCAGCGCAAACTTCACCGCCTGGCTCTGGTCCACCACGAAGTCTGGCAAGGATGGAAAAGGGAGAGGGCAGGCGGTCAGCAAAGAGGTCAAACCAAGGGAGAAGGTCAAGCACTGCCACTGGGTGGACGGAAGAGCTCAGCCCAATTCCCCCAAGGAAGCGGGGACTCTGGTCAGTCCCAGCTTGCACCCTCAGGCCAGCAGCCAAGCCAAGGAGGAGAGCCCATGTCCATTTCTAGGCTGGACTCAGGTGCAAAGGTTCAGGCCCAGAGGTATTTTTTTCATCTCAGGAGTAACTTGAAAAACTACAAGTCGCTTCTGGTGTGAGAAAATTAACTGTGGGAGGCTTCTCTCATGTCCCCGAATGAGAAGCTGGAGCTGACAGACGGGAGCTCACCCCACGAATTCAGAAACTGCAAATCTCTTCTGGTATGAGAGAGTTGGCTGTCTGCAAGGACGCTGCCAAAGGGACATTGCCTGGATGTGTTACTATCCTGTGGGAGGCTTCTCTCATGTCCCTGCATGAGAAGCTGGAGCTGACAGACGGGAGCTCACCCCGCAACTTCAGAAACTGCAAATTGCTTCTGGTGTGAGAGAGTTGGCTGTCTGCAAGGAGGGTGCCCAAAGGACATTGCCCGGATGTGTTACTATCCTGTAGGAAGCTTCTCTCATGTCCCCGCATGAGAAGCTGGAGCTGCCAGATGGGAGTTCACCCCACGACTTGAGATACTGCAAGTCGCTTCTGGTGTGATAGAACTGGCTGTCTGCAAGGACGCTGCCCAAGGGACATTGCCTGGATGTGCTACCATCCTATGGGAGGCTTCTCCCATGTCCGAGGCCCAGAGCTGATCCAGCAGCACATGAGCAGAAATCAGGGGTGCGTCCACACGGCAAAATTAATGCAGTTTGACACCTCTGTCAATGCTATGGCTGCAATCCTGTGAGTGATAGTTGGATGGGTGCAGAGAAGGCCGAAGACCATCCACTGCTCTGTGCCAATGGCAGCAAACGGACTATCGCACTCCGTAGAGTAGTCCAAGGATTCCCAGGCAGTTGGGACTTCAACTCCCAGAAGCCTCATCTGCCTTGGTCAAAGTCCAGGGATCTGGGGAGCTGAAGAAGACACTGCTGGAGATGCTCCCGGGGTCTTGGCACCCCTCATCCCCTCCCTCCCTCCCTCCCTCTGGCCCCACAGAAGAGACTCACTGGTTCCTTCGTGGAGGACGTTGTAGAGGGAGCCGTAGGGCATCCAGTGGGTGATGATGATGGGGTGGGGGGCCGGGGGGGACTGGCAGGCGCCCAGGACGGGGAGGACGTTCGGGTGGGAGAAGATCCTGCAGACGGGGAAAGGGAGAGAGAGGGGTCAGCTGGGGGCACGGCCTGACTCCCGGTGCCCCCCTCCTCCCATGGGCCAAAGCGCCCCCCCCCCCCCCGCTTCAGGGAGCAAAGTGTCCTGGTTTGCCCTTCAAGAACGGCCTTAATACCACGTTGAAAAGCAAACAAAAAATGTAAACAAAGAGAACAGCACACGCGGTTGAAAAGTGCAAGAGAAAGCAAGGAAGACTCAATGCAGACACAATACTCAAGTCTCTGGTAAAGCCCAAAAGAAACAGCAGCCTTCCATCAGGCAACGTTGGGCAAGGATCACTCAATCCTTGGAACAGTGTTTCTCAACCTTCCTAATGCCGCAACCCCTTGATACACATCCTCATGTCGTGATGACCCCCAACCATCCAATTATTGTTGCTACGTCATAACTCTAATTTTGCTAGTGTTGTGAATAGTGTAATGCTAGTGTAATGTAAATATCCAATATGCAGGATGTATTTTCATTCACATTTGGCACCAATACCCAATATGCCCAAATCTGAATACTGGTGGGGCTGAGAGGGGCATTGATTTTCTCATTTGGGAGCTGTAGTTGCTGGGATTTCAAAGGTGAACTCCACCAACGATGGAATTGAACCAAACTTGGCACACAGGACCCGCACGACCAACAGAAAATACAGGAAGGATTTGGTGGGCATTGACCTTGAGTTTGGGAGTTGTAATTCACCTACATTTGGTAGTTGTAGTTACTGGGATTTATAGTTCACCTACAATCAAAGAGCATTCTGAACTCCACCAACGATGGAATTGAACCAATCTTGGCACACCAAACTCCCATGACCAACAGAAAATACTGGAAGGGTTTGGTGGGTATTGACCTTGATTTTGGGAGTTGTAGTTTACCTGCACCCAGAAAGCACTGTGGAGTCAAACAATGGTGGATCTGGACCAAACTTGGCACGGACACTCAATATGCCGAAATGTGAACACTGGTGGAGTTTGGGGAAAATAGACCTTGTTATTTAGGAGTTGTAGTTGCTGGGATTTATAGTTCACCTACAATCAAAGAGCATTCTGAACTCCACCAACAATGGAATTGAACCAATCTTGGCACACAGAACTCCCTTGACCAACAGAAAATACTGGAAGAGTTTGGTGGGCATTGACCTTGAGTTTGGGAGTTGTAGTTCACCTACATCCAGAGAGCACTGCGGAGTCAAACAATGATGGATTTGGACCAAATTTGGCACAAATTCTCAATATGCCGAAATGTGAACACTGGTGGAGTTTGGGGAAAATTGTTGTTGTTCATTCGTTCAGTCGTTTCCGACTCTTCGTTACTTTATCGTGACAAAGAGTCAGAAACGACTGAATGAATGAACAACAACAAACAACAACAATTTTCCCCAAACTCCACCAGTGTTGGGGAAAATAAGCCTTAATATTTGGGAGTTGAAGTTGCTAGGATTTATAGTTCACCTACAATCAAAGAGCTCCTTGAATCCCACCATGATAGAATTGAGCCAAACTTCCCACACTGAACCTCTGTGACCCAGAGAAAATACTGTGTTTTCTGGTGGTCTTTAGTGACCCCTCTGACACCCCCTCATGACCCCTCCAGGGGTCCTGACCCCCAGGTTGAGAAACTGCCTTAGAAGCAGACTCGAAGCAGGTACAATTGGAGCGAAGACATCAGCATCAGAGTTGTTTGTTAGCGGCGAAAGCTAACTGCTCCTGCTTCTGATTGATAGCCCTGAATTCCCCACGCAGGAGGTGCTATGGCGTCTACCAATTAGCTCGGCGTTTCTAGCAGCCATTCTAGCTGAACGCCTTCTGCGCTCGGTTTCCTTTCGCCTTTCCAGAAATGTGGGCACTTGCAAGTCTTCGTCATCTGATTCCAATTCCCCCTCTAACTCCCGAACACTTTCCTGCTCCCCTTCCTCTTCTGAAGATGAGGAATCCCTAACACAAAGGCCCCACCTGAGCTTGGGGTACTCCTCGTTGAAGTCCCGGCTCTTGCGCGTGGTCCAGTCCCGGATCCTGAGCACCTTGATGACGATGTCGTTTCCTTGCCAGCGCCCCTCCCAGAGCTGCGAGAGGAAAGGCAAAGTGAGGAGGGGGTGTATTAGAAGCACTGCTCCCCTGGACACCCCGCTTTTCTTCACCAGGGTTGGGGGAGGAGTAAGCGAGGAAGGGCTCACCTCGCCGGAGTGGTTCTCGTTGATCTTGTGGCCCAGGCTCAGCTGCCGGAAGTCGATGCCCGCCAGCTTGTTCAGCGTCCCGTTCCCTGTGGGAGGAAAGTGGAGAGAAGGAGGGTCTGTGAGGTGGGGGTCCTTGAGTCGCTCCCCAAAGGAGAGACACCCCCCCCCCACACACACACACACAGCTCCCTCCGGAACCCTGCTTACGGGGCCGAGTCCGAGTGGTGCCCTTCCAGAAGGTGTCCTTGTAGGGGATGCGGGTGAGGCTCTGGCCCAGCTTCTCTGCACGCTCTGGGAAGGGAAAGAAAGGGAAGGGATGGCTCTGGAGCATCGGGAAGGAAACCCCCTCCCCAAAATTGAGGACCCACAGATGCAGTCTAAACATTTTACTTGCCCCCCTTCTCTCCCTCAGTCCAAGGGGGAAAGGCTGGGGGTCCTGTCCACCCCTCCTCCATTCTCCCCCCGCCCCAGAGCCTAGCCTGGGCTGACCTTTCAGCAGATCCCTCAGGGGGGGCTTGGCCTTGTCCAGCGGGGTCTCCCCGTACTTGTTGCAGATGCTGACCAGTCCCCCTGCGGTCACCAGGTCCTGGGGGAAGGGGAGAGGTAGAGAGAGAGAAAGAGAGTTGCAAGTGGGGGGGGGGGCACAAAGGTGTCAGGAGTCAATTTCTGACGGCACGAAGACATCACAAATTCCCTCCGTGACATCCTGACTGAATCATCCTGGCTGACTGATTTCTCTCTCTGTGACATTTTGAAGCCAGCAGAAGGTGCTGGAAACCTTGTATTGGGACTTGTGAAGCAACAAGCTCTAATGAGGAAACTGGAAAGAGGGGGAGATGGGCAGGAAAGGTGTATAGAAGGAAGTGGTGGTGGGGAAAAAAATCAGTAGTGTCTTCCTTTGCTGCAGAAATACAAACAATATATCCATTTTAAAGCAAAACGGCTTGTGAGTGGTTATTTAATATTGCTATATAGTTATTGCTATAAAGAACTGGGTCTGAGCTCCTCTAACACCCGTCTCTTCTAAGGTTTCAAGAGAGGGAAAAATCTCAATCAGGACATCTCTCCTGACACAGCACAAGCAGAGAGAGATCTCAAAGTACACAGCACATACTCTCCAGAGTAAAGTGTAAGAAGGAAGATTCAAAACGCTTGCAGTAGAAAAGTATCCCATCAGAATGAGAGCAGAAACAGAGAGGAGGAGAGAAGAAAAAAACACATTCCCAACTGCTGGAAGGGAAACCCTTAGCTTAGAGAGCAGTGGTTCTCACCCTTGCTAATGCCGCGACCCCTTAATGCCGTTCCCTGTGTTGTGGTGACTCCCAACCATAATATTGTTTTCGTTGCTACTTCATAACCTGTCATTTTACTACTGTTATAAATCGTCATGTAAATATACGATATGCAGGATGTGTTTTCATTCACTGGACTAAACTGAGCACAAATACCCAATATGCCCAAATGTGAATGCTAGTGGGGTTGGGGGTGGGAGGGAGGATTGATTTTGTCATTTGGGAGTTGTAGTTGCTGGGATTTATAGTTCACCTATAATCAAAAAGCATTCTGAACTCCACCAGCGATGTATTTAAACTGAAATTGGCACAAAGAACTCCCATGACCAACAGAAAACACTGGAAGGGTTTGGTGGGCATTGACCTTGAGTTGGGGAGTTGTAGTTCACCTATATCTGGAGGAGCACTGTGGATTCATGCAATGATGGATCTGGACTAAACCTGGCACGAATACTCAGTATGCCCAAATGTGAGTCTGAGGAAAATAGACCTTGACATTTAGGAGTTGTATTTGTTGGTATTTATAGTTCACCTACAATCACAGAGCATTCTGAACTCGACCATCAATAGAATTGGGTCAAACTTCCCACACAGAATCCCAATGACGACCGAAAAATACTATGTTTTCTGATGGTCTTTGGCGACCCCTTTGACACCCCCTCGTGACCCCCTCAGGGGTCCCGACCCCTAGGTTGACAAACACTGCCATAGAGTCTTGTTTAACTAACCTTCGCTTATCTGACACTCTGTATTATCCGACGGACGAGCACTTTTCCCGTCGGGCACAACGTCCGGCCTATACCAGCTGTGTCTCGCCCCTCCCAGTGGGTGCCCAGCATGCGGGGGCCTGGACCCAATCCACCCCCCATCCCAACACATTCCATATCCTCACCTCGGCCACCTCCTCCTGGGCCCAGAAGCAGGCGTAGTGGAGCGGGCTGTTCCCGTGTTCGTTGACAGCGTTGATGTCGGCCTTGAACTGGATTAACTGCAGGGAGAGAGGTCCGGTTGCAGAGGGGCAGAGGCACCCGTGGGGCCATCCCATCCCAATTGGGGGGGGGGGGGAACGACGCTCTGGCTTGCAAGGACCCTCCCTCCCAAATCCCCCCCCCCCCCGCCGTCCTGCCCACCTTCTGGACGATGTCGCGGTGCCCGTGGCTGGCGGCCAGGTGCAGGGGGGTGTCGTCCCCCCGGTTCATGACGTTGATGCGTGCCCCGCGCATGACCAGCATGTCCACCACGCTGGAACGGCCCTCCCGGCAGGCCCAGTGCAGCGGGCTGAAGCCGTGGTCGTCCCTGCAAATGAGAGGGAGGGAGAAGGAGGGACGGGGTACACACAGGGCATCATGAGCCACAGCATTGTGGACCTGCTACAAAACAGGAGCTTTTTTGTTGAGTTCCAGGGCCAGCGAAAACAGAAGAACGGCCTGTCTCAGGGGAGCATGCTTGCCCCATCCATGTACAACATCTACATAAATGACCAGCCACTGCCAGAAGGGACAGAGAGCTTCATCTAGGCTGATGATCGTGCCATTACTGCTCAAGCAGGGAGCTTTGAGATGGTTGGACAGAAGCTTTCCAAAGCTCTAGGTGCTCTAACTGCCTATGACAGGGAAAACCAACCCATCTAAAACACAGACATGCACCTTTCACCTTAAGAAGAGACAAGCATCCCGAGCTTTGAGGATTATTACCTGGGAAGGAAGGAATCCCACTGGAGCATTGCAGCACACCCAAATCCCTGGAAGTCACTTTGGACCGTGCTCTGACCTACAAGAAGCACTGCCTGAACATCAAGCAAAAGGTGGGTGCTAGAAACAATATCATACGAAAGCTGACTGGCACAACCTGGGGATCACAACCAGACACAGTGAAGACATCTGCCCTTGCGCTATGCTACTCTGCTGCTGAGTATGCATGCCCAGTGTGGAAGACATCTCACCACACTAAAACAGTAGATGTGGCTCTTAATGAGACATGCCGCATTATCATGGGGTGTCTGCACCCCACACTACTGGAGAAGTTACACTGCTTAGCCGGTGTTGCACCACCTGACATCCGCCGGGAAGTAGCAGCCAAGAGTGAAAGGACCAAGGCAGAGACATCTCCAGCTCATCCCCTGTTTGGGTATCCGCCAGCACGTCCACGACTTAAATCACGAAATAGTTTTCTAAGATCTACAGAGACACTCGCTGGAACACCTCAGCAAGCGAGAGTCCAAAAGTGGCAGGCTCAAACCCAGAACCTCAACCCACGGCTGATACCCAATGAGAGACTGGGCACACAGAGGACTGGGCGACTTGGAAGGCACTGAACAGACTGTGCTCGGGCACTACGAGATGCAGAGCCAACTTTCAGAAATGGGGCCACAAAGTGGAGTCCACGACATGCGAGTGCGGAGAAGAGCCAACCACTGACCACCTGCTGCAATGCACCCTGAGCCCTGCCACATGATGCACAAGGGAGGACCTTCTTGCAGCAACACCAGAGGCACTCCAAGGGACCAGAGACTGGTCAAAGGACATTTAATCAACTACGAAACTCACAAATTTTGTATTTTGTCTGGTTTCTTTTTGCTTTGTTCTGCAATCCTCTTGCTTCTACTGTCCGACTGACACAGACACGAGGGGTCTGGGGCAGGACTGCATCCGGAGGAGCGGAAGAAGCCCTCGACCCACTCTTTGTGGCTCCGTCCAGGCCTCACCTGCATTCAGAGCCTTCTGGGCAAGGTGGGGGGCGCCCAGAGAAGTGCCCCCAAAATGCTCAAAGGAAACTACGAATCCCTCTGAAGGAGCTGGGGATGTCCAGCTTGGGACACAAGGGCCACCTCTAATTATTGGAAAGGATGCTTCACTGAGGAAGGGTCGGACAGGTTGGTGGCTGCTCTGGAGCCTGGACTGCCATGAGGTCCAAAGGCAGGAGAAGACATTCCACCTCAAGATGGGGAGAACGTCCTGATGGAACGTCCTGAGTGTGTGGTGGCCTCTCATGGAATCCTAGAGTTGGAAGAGACCTCCTGGGCCATCATCCAGTCCAACCCCATTTTGCCAAGAAGCAGGAAAATTACATTCAAAGCACCCCCGACAGATGGCCACCCAGCCCATTTCAAAGCTTCCAAAGAAGGAGCCTCCACCACACTCCAAGGCAGAGCGTTCCACTGCTGAACAGCTCTCACCGTCAGGAAGTTCTTCCTCGTGTTCAGATGGAATCTCCTTTCTTGTAGTTTGAAGCCATTGTTGCATGGCGTCCTAGTCTCCAAGGAAGCAGAAAACAAGCTTGCTCCCTCTTCCCTATAACATCCTCTCACATATTTATACATGGCTATCATATCCCCTCTCAGCCTTCTCTTCTTCAGGCTAAACATGCCCAGCTCTTTAAGCCACTCTTCATAGGGCTTGTTCTCCAAACCCTTGATCATTTTAGTTGCCCTCCTCTGGACACATTCCAGCTTGTCATCTAGACACCATATCCACTAGATCTCCTTCTCCGGAGGTTTGCTCCCCTCAATTACAGATTTCCTTGTCCTACTTCATCCAGGGTTTTATCATTTTACCTCGTCCATTCGGCCTGCCCTTTCTGTTCGATTTTATATTGTTTTAACTTGCTTTATTTATTTTATTTTGCTACTGGGTGTATTTTATTTTGATGTAATGTTGTTGTCTGCATCTTGTATTTCACTTTGCTGTATTGTACTTTTGGGCTTGGCCTCGTGTCAGCCGCCCTGAGTCCCCTTTGGGGAGATGGTGGCGAGGTATAAATGAAGATTATTATTATTTATTTTACTGACACAAAAGCACAATAAGTCACAGCAAACGAGATCTCTACGCTGGATTTCGTATCACAAAATCACAAGTTGAACCCTTCCCAAGCGTCTAGGACTGTGTGATGTATTTTTGAATATATTATTATTATTATTATTATTATTATTATTATTTTACTGACACAAAAGCACAATAAGTCACAGCAAACAAGATCTACATGCTGGATTTTGTATCATAACACCACAAGTTGAACACTTCCCAAGCGTCTAAGACTGTGTGATGTATTTCCAAATATATTATTATTATTATTATTATTATTATTATTATTATTATTATTATTATTGTCAGCAGGGGCTGGACGGCCATCTACCGGGAGAGCTTTGGCTTGGAGTGGGTGGCCTCCTTGGGGGTCTCTTCCAGGCCTGATGTTGTGCGTCTGCCCGCGCACCAGCCTCACCCCGGAGGGCCTCCCTCCCTCCCTCCCTCCCTTTCCGTTCCCTTCCCGGCTGCACAGCCGGCCATAAAAGGAGATCTGAGCCAGGAAGCCGCTGTGGCCGCAGCCGCCTCCTTCTCCTCCTCCTCCTCCTTCTCTGGACAGAAAGGCCGCAAAGAGGAACAGAGGGAGGGAAGAAGCCACCGGCAACGCCAAGAGCCCCCTTGCAGACACTCACTGGGTGCCAGGGCTGGAAGGGACCACAAAGAGCCCCGCTGCCCATCCATCCCAGATTAGCTCCTTTGGACCGGATGAGGCAGCAATGTAGATCCATCCCCAGAGGGACCCTCCTCGCCTCCCCTCCCCACTGACCCCCCACGGACGCTCTACAATGATTATCATTATTACTAACTTATTGATATCCTGCCTTTCTCCCCACAAGTTTTTTGTTTTTTTTTGGATAGGAGTGTGAGAGAATTGGCTGTCTGGGGACGTTGCCTGGAATTGGCCATCTGCAAAGACGTTGCCCAGGGGACGTTGCCCAGAATTGGCTGTCTGCAAGGACGTTGCCTAGGGGATGTTGCCCAAAATTGGCCGTCTGCAAGGATATTGTCTGCAAGGATGTTGTCCATGGAATGTTGCCTGGAATTGGCCATCTGCAAGGATGTTGCCCAGAACTGGCTGTCTGCAAGGATGTTGCCCAGGGGATGTTGCCCAGAATTGGCCGTCTGCAAGGATGTTGCCCAGGGGATGTTGCCCAGAATTGGCCATCTGTAAGGATGTTGCCCAGGGGACGTTGCCCAGAATTGGCCGTCTGCAAGGACATTGCCCAGGGGACGTTGCCCAGAATTGGCTGTCTGCAAGGACGTTGCCCAGGAGACATTGCCCAGAATTGGCCGTCTGCAAGGATGTTGTCCATGGAATGTTGCCCGGAATTGGCCATCTGCAAGGATGTTGCCCAGAATTGGCTGTCTGCAAGGATGTTGCCCAGGGGATGTTGACCAGAATTGGCCGTCTGCAAGGACGTTGCCCAGGGGACGTTGCCCAGAATTGGCTATCTGCAAGGACGTTTCCCAGGGGATGTTGCCCGGAATTGGCAGTCTGCAAGGATGTTGCCCAGGGGATGTTGCCCAGAATTGGCCGTCTGCAAGGACGTTGCCCATCTTATGGTCACCTAAAACATCTCAAGATATCTCCAACTTATGGTCATTTAAAACATCTCAAGGTATCTCCATCTTATGGTCATCTAAAACATCTCAAGGTATCTCCATCTTATGGCCATCTAAAACATCTCAAGATATCTCCAACTTATGGCCATCTAAAACATCTCAAGGTATCTCCAACTTATGGTCATCTAAAACATCTCAAGGTATCTCCATCTTATGGTCATCTAAAACATCTCAAGGTATCTCCATCTTATGGCCATCTAAAACATCTCAAGATATCTCCAACTTATGGCCATCTAAAACATCTCAAGGTATCTCCAACTTATGGTCATCTAAAACATCTCAAGGTATCTCCATCTTATGGTCATCTAAAACATCTCAAGGTATCTCCAACTTATGGCCATCTTCTCAAGGTATCTCCAACTTATGGCCATAGAATCAAAGAGTTGGAAGAGACCTCATGGGCCATCCAGTCCAACCCCCTGCCAAGAAGCAGGAATATTGCATTCAAATCACCCCTGACAGATGGCCATCTAAACTTATGGCCATCCAAAACATCTCAAGGTATTTCCAACTTATGGTCATCTAAAACATCTCAAGGTATCTCCATCTTATGGTCATCTAAAACAGCTCAAGGTATCTCCATCTTATGGTCATCTAAAACATCTCAAGATATCTCCAACTTATGGCAATCTAAAACATCTCAAGATATCTCAAACTTATGGCCATTTAAAACATCTCAAGATATTTCCATCTTATGGTCCTCTAAAACATCTCAAGGTATCTCCAACTTATGACCATCTCATAGAATCCTAGAGTTGGAAAAGACCTGGTGGGCCATCATCCAGTCCAACCTCATTCTGCCAAGAAGCAAGACAATCGCACTCAAGGCACCCCCCCCCCGACAGATGGCCACCCAGCCTCTCTATCAAAGACTCCATTGAAGGAGCCTCCACCACACTCCAAGGCAGAGAGTTCCACTGCTGAACAGCTCTCTCATACAGTCGGGAAGTTCTTCCTAATGTTACTGTTATGATTGTTTATTCTTTTGGGGTTCCCCTCAATGCCATATTTTCTTTCCTACCTCATCCAGGGTTTTATCATTTTACTTCGTCCCTTTGGCCTGCCCATTCTGTTCAATTTTATATTGTGTTAATTTGTTTTATTTATCCTATTTTGCTACTGTACGTATTTTATTTTGATGTAATTTTTTGTTGTCTGCATTCTATATCTTATTTTGTAGTTTTGCTATTTTTGCGCTTGGCCTCATATTAGCCGTCCCGAGTCCCCTTTGGGGAAATGGTGGCGGGGTATAAATAAAGATTATTATTATTATTATTATTATTATTAGAAACACAACAGGATGAGTCCACAGCAGACAAGGTCACTCTGCTGCCTGTTGTATTGGATCACACGTTGGACACTTCCCAAGTGTGTAGGACTATTATTGTTGTTGTTATTATTATTATTATTATTATTATTATTACTGTGTTGATGATTATTATTATTAAGTGTCTAGGATTATTATGATTATGATTACTATTATTGTTAGCCACCACGAGTTGGAAGATGGTGGCAGGGTATAAATAAAGATTATTATTATTATTATTATTATTATTATTATTATTATTATTTGAAACACAATAAGATGAGTCCACTGCTGACAAGATCACTGCTGGCTGTTGTATTGGGTCACATGTCAGACATCTCCCAAGTGTCTAGGATTATTATTATTATTATGTGTCTAAGATTATTATTATTGTTGTTGTTGTTGTTAGCCGCCCCAAGTCGGGAGATGGTGGCGTGGTTTAAATAAAGATTATTATTATTATTATTATTATTAGAAACGCTGTAAGATGAGTCCACAGCAGACAAGATCACTCTGTTGGCTGTTGTGTTGGATGACACGTTGGACACTTCCCAAGTGTCTAGGACTATTACTATTATTATTATTGTTATTATTATCATGATGATGATTATTATTATTATTAAGTGTCTAGGATTATTATTATTATTATGTGTCTAAGATTATTATTATTGTTGTTGTTGTTGTTAGCCGCCCCAAGTCGGGAGATGGTGGCGTGGTTTAAATAAAGATTATTATTATTATTATTATTATTAGAAACGCTGTAAGATGAGTCCACAGCAGACAAGATCACTCTGTTGGCTGTTGTGTTGGATGACACGTTGGACACTTCCCAAGTGTCTAGGACTATTACTATTATTATTATTGTTATTATTATCATGATGATGATTATTATTATTATTAAGTGTCTAGGATTATTATTATTATTATGTGTCTAAGATTATTATTATTGTTGTTGTTGTTGTTAGCCGCCCCAAGTCGGGAGATGGTGGCGTGGTTTAAATAAAGATTATTATTATTATTATTATTATTAGAAACGCTGTAAGATGAGTCCACAGCAGACAAGATCACTCTGTTGGCTGTTGTGTTGGATGACACGTTGGACACTTCCCAAGTGTCTAGGACTATTACTATTATTATTATTGTTATTATTATCATGATGATGATTATTATTATTATTAAGTGTCTAGGATTATTATTATTGTGATGATGATGATGATTATTAAGTTTCTAGGAGTATTATTATTATTGTTGTGATGATTATTCATCATCATCATCATCATCATCATCATATTTAATAACTTATTAATCGCCCTCCATCCGAGAATGCTGTAGGCAATTTACATTATTAATTGTCTAGGACTACTACTACTACTATTATTGTGATGATTATTATTAAGTGTCTAAGACTATTATTATTATTATTATTGTCTAGGACTACTATTATTGTTATTATTATTATTATTAAGTATCTAGGACTATTATTGTTATTACTATGTGTCTAAGACTATTATTAGTATTAAGTGTCTAAGATTATTATTATTGTCTAAGACTGTTATTATTATTATTATTATTATTATTAAGTATATAGGACTATTATTATTATTATTAAGTGTCTAGGAGTACTATTATTATTATTACTATTGTGATGATGATGATGATTAAGTGTCTAGGACTATTATTATTGTGATTATTATTATTAAGTGTCTAGAATTATTATTATTATTATTATTATTATTATTATTGTGATTATTACTATTATTGTTAGCCGCCCTGAGTCGGGAGATAGTGACGGAGTATAAATAAAGACTATTACTATTATTATTATTTGAAGCACTACAAGATGAGTCCACACGTCGGACATCTCCCAAGTGTCTAAGATTATAATTATAATTACTGTGATGATGATGATGATGATGATGATTATTATTAAGTGTCTAGGACTACTACTACTATTATTATTATTATTATTATTGTGATGATGATGATGATTATTATTATTATTCCGTGTCTAGGACTATTGTTATTATTATTATTGCCAACCCCTCTGGAGAGAGGGCCAGCCCCATTTGAAAGGTCCCAGAAGGAGGCCTGTCTCCATGCTGGATTGGGAGAGCACCCCCCCCCCAGGGCCCTGTTTAACCCGTCCCGGTAGAGGGCCAGTAGCTCTGCCTCTTTCCCTCCTCCTCCCTCCCTCCCTTGTGCCATGGCGGGACCCGTCCCGACCCCTCCCGACAGAGGTCCCCCCCCCCCCCCCCCCCGAGGCCCATGGAGCTGACTGTCTGACTGACCCTTGGTTGAGGTCATTCTCATGGTTATGGGAGAGAGAGAGCGCCCCCTGAAGATGATGATTATTATTGTGATTATGATTATTATTATTAAGTGTCTAGGAATGTTATTATTATTATTAAAATTATTATCATTGTGATGATGATGATTCAGTGTCTAGGATTATTATTATTACTATTGTGATGATGATGATGATTAAGTGTCTAAGACTTATTATTATTATTATTAAATGTCTAAGACTATTATTAGTATTATTAAATGTCTAAGACTATTATTATTATTATTGTCTAAGACTATTATTATTATTAAGTGTCTAAGACTTATTATTATTATTATTAAGTGTCTAAGACTATTATTATTATTATTAAGTGTCTAAGACTTATTATTATTAAATGTCTAAGACTTATTATTATTATTAAGTGTCTAAGACTTATTATTATTATTGTCTAAGACTATTATTAGTATTATTAAGTGTCTAAGACATTATTATTATTATTAAGTATCTAAGACTTATTATTATTATTAAGTGTCTAAGACTTATTATTATTATTAAGTGTCTAAGACTATTATTATTATTATTAAGTGTCTAAGACTTATTATTATTAAATGTCTAAGACTTATTATTATTATTAAGTGTCTAAGACTTACTATTATTATTGTCTAAGACTATTATTAGTATTATTGTGTCTAAGACTTATTATTATTAAGTGTGTAAGACTTATTATTATTATTATTATTATTATTAAGTGTCTAAGACTATTATTGGTATTATTAAGTGTCTAGGACTACTATTACTATTATTATTGTGATGATGACTATTATTAAGTATCTAAGACTATTGTTGTTGTTGTTGTTGTGATGATGAGGAGCCAACCCTTCCGGAGAGAGGGCCAGCAGCCCCCTTTGAAAGGTCCCAGAAGGAGGCCTGTCTCCATGCTGGATTGGGAGAGCACCCCACCCCCCACGGGCCCCGTTTAACCCCTCCCTGCAGAGGGCCAGCAGGCCTGCCTCTTTCCCTCCTCCCTCCCTGCCATGGCGGGACCCGTCCCAACCCCTCCGGAGAGAGGTCCATCCGGATGCCCATCAGACTGACCCTTGGTTGAGGTCATTCTCGGTGTTGTCCAGCCAGAGCCGCACGGCCACGGCGTTGCCCTCCCGGCACTGCGCGAAGATGTCGTCCATGGCCGGACTGCAAGGAAGGGAGGAAGGCAGGCAGGCAGGCAGGAAGGCTCCTCCTCAGCTCTCCCTCCTTCGTGGCTGTGGCTGTGCGTGGGTCTCCCACCCGGGGCGGCGCCCACTCCCTCCTGGCCGGACAAGGGACTGCAAGGGCGGAGCCCACACTAGCATCACTACCACCACAAGGCCGCACCGAGGGAGGGAGCCTCCAGGGGGCGCTCTCTCTCTCTCTGTCTCCCTCTCTATCGCCGGAACTGACTTCCTTCCTACTACCACAAGGCAGCACGGAGGGAGGGAGGGAGGGAGCCAGCCTCCAGGGGCGCTCTCTCCTTCTCCCTCTCTATCGCCGGAACTTACTTCCTTCCTACTACCACAAGGCAGCCGAGAGGGAGGGAGCCTCCAGGGGGCGCTCTCTCTCTCTCTCTGTCTCCCTCTCTATCGCCGGAACTTCCTTCCTTCCTACTACCACAAGGCAGCACGGAGGGAGGGAGGGGGCCTCCAGGGGGCGCTCTCTCCTTCTCCCTCTCTATCGCCGGAACTTCCTTCCTTTCTTACTTCCTTCCTTCCGGTCCGCAGCGTGCCACTTCCGGGCTTCCCTCCTTCCTGCCTGGCTCCACCGCCGCCGGGAGGAAGATGTTCGAGGAGGGCGAGTGGGACGAGGGCGGGACCTCGGTGGGGACGACGGCGCCCTGGGGGACAACCAAGAGGGCGGGCAAGGTGAGGAGAAGGGGTGGCTGGGGGTCCTCTTGGGCTAAGGCCTGGGCCTAAGAATCCTACCATCCTCGAGTTGGCTACCATCCAGGGCAGTCACGTTCAAAACACCCCCAACAGATGGCCATCCAGCCTCTGGTTTGGGCCTTAGAATCCTACAATCCTCCAGTTGGCTACCATCCAGGGCAGTCACGTTCAAAACACCCCCAACAGATGGCCATCCAGCCTCGGCTTCAAAGCCTCCAGAGAAGGAAGGAGCCTCCACCACACTCCAGGGCAGAGAGTTCCAACACTGAACAGCTCTCAGAGTCAGGAAGTTCTTCCTCATGTTGTAACTATTATTATTATTGTGATGATGAGCCAACCCCTCCAAACACATGGCCATCGAGCCTCTGCTTCAAAGCCTCCAAAGAAGGAAGGAGCCTCCACCACACTCCACGGCAGAGAGTTCCACTGCTGAACAGCTCTCACAGTCAGGAAGTTCTTCCTAATGTTGTTACAGGGCCTTTTCTGTGGTGGCCCCCCAACTCTGGAACACCCTCCCCAAAGATCTTAGACAGGCCCCTCCATTGGCAATCTTCAGAAAGAACTTGAAGACCTGGCTGTTCCGATGTGCCTTCCCAGAATAGGAATCTCCAATACCAAGTCCCAGAAGCACTTTAGTAGAACTAAGATCGCTGCACACCGCACACTGCACTTGCCCTATAATCCTACATACCTCCTGCCACATCAGCACTTTTAATCTTGTACCCATGACTCTGGCCCGGCCCAGTTTTATAGTGTCTTGATGTATTGTTTATTGCTTGTTGTTTATTCTACTTAACTGGTTTTTAATTTGCTTTAGGTATTGTATTGCTGTATGGTGTTTTGAGGCCTTGGCCTGTGTAAGCTGCATCGAGCCCTTCGGGAGATGCTAGCAGGGGACAAATAAAGTTATTATTATTATTATTATTATTATTATTATTGTGATGATGAGCCAACCCCTCCAATTATTATTATTGTTGTGATGATGAGCCACAGATGGTCATCCAGCACTATTATTATTGTTGTTGTGATGAAGAGCCAACCCCTCCAAACAGATGGCCATCCAGCCTCTGCTTCAAAGCCTCCAAAGAAGGAAGGAGCCTCCACCACACTCCCTCTGAAGCAAGAGTTCTCACAGGATTCCACCAGAACAGTTAGGAAGTTCTTCCCAATGTTCAGGTGGAATCCCCCTTTCCTGTAGTTATTTGTGTTCTGGCATTGAATGTTTACTATTTTTGATATTTGTTGTGACCTGCCCTGAGTCCCTTTGGGGAGAGAGGGCGATCTATAAAGTAGGGTGTTCCCTCGCTACTTCATGGTTCTCTTTTAGCGGACTCGCTGTTTTGCAGGTTTTTGAAATATATATATATATATAACATAAAATATTTACATCCAGTAGAGGCCAGGGATCCCAGAAGTGCAGCGCAGAAGGCCTGCCTCATAGAATCGTAGAATTGGAAGAGACTGTAGGCCATCCAGTCCAACCCCATTCTGCCAAAAAGCAGGAATATCACATTTAGAGCACCCCCGACAGAAGGACATCCAGCCTCTGTTTAAAAGCATCCAAAGAAGGAGCCTCCACCACACTCTCTCCGGGCCAGAGAGTTCCACTGCTGAACGGCTCTTACAGTCAGGAAGTTCTTCCTCATGTTCAGATGGAATCTCCTTTCTTGTAGTTTGAAGCCATGGCTCCATTGTGTCCTAGTCTCCAGGGCAGCAAAAAGAAAGCATCCTGTTTCCTACCTATGTCTTCCCCTCACATATTTATACTCTTCCAACTCTAGGATTCTATGATTCTAAAGCAGAGTCTTGGGTGACCCTATGTGGCAGGCATGGGGAACCTTCGGCCCTCCAGGTGTGGTGGACTTCAACTCCCACAATTCCTTGAGGCTCGGCATTCGCCCCAAAGGCTTACCGAGCCTCAAGGAATTGTGGGAGTTGAAGTCCACCACACCTGGAGGGCCGAAGGTTCCTGACCCCTGCATGTGGTCTCTTCCAACTCTATGAGTCTATGTTTTGGTTTTTCCTCCCTGCAGGGCCCCCCAGCCCCGAGCGGCTCCCACCAGCGCCTCCGCCTCCTGGCCACGCTTCGTCGCCTGGAAGGCTTGGGGGGCGCCCAGAAGGCCCCGCCTAGCCCCACTTCCTCTGGGTCAGAAGGGGAGGAGGATGAGGAAGGCAGCGGGGAGGAAGAGGAGAAGCCCCAGCGGAAGCGGAGGAAGAGGAAGCCCAGGAGGACACGGCAGCGGGAGGAGCAGCCCTGCCTCCCCTCGGGAGCCGAGAAGAAGGGCGACCACCAGCAGAAGCAGCCGGGCAACAATGGTGGGTGGCAGGGCTGAGGCCCCATTCATTAGTAACATAACACTGTAGCCCAGGCATGAGGCAACTTCCGCCCTCCCTCCAGGAGTTTTGGATTTCAACTCCAAATGTTTGAGGAATTGTGGGACTTGTAGTCCAAAACAACTGGAGGGCCAAAGTATGAGCCAGCACTGCCTACGTATAAGTCTATGGTGGGATAAAGAGGAGAAACGTGTGCAGGAAGACGCCTTGACAAGGTGCAAAGAAAAGGTAAACAATGACTTTGATTCTTGTGCATAATAATTCTCACCTTGAAGGGGACTCAGAGTGGCTTGCAAGATATATTTAAATACAAAATATTATATTATTTGCATAGTACAATAGTATTATATATTACTATATTGCACTATACCATTATATTGTAATATTATTAGTAATATTACATATAATATAAATATATAATTATAATATTGTATTACTAGTATTATAGTATTATATTACAAAACAACACACCCATCCTTCTACACCCCCATCACCCCTGCACAGCCCCCAGTGCTACATCATTGCAAAACCATGGATAGCACTAGGATAAAAGCTGTTTGTCCTTGTCTTTGTCACTGTGTGCCATCTGCCAGGTGGCAATAATTCATAAAAATTCGGTTCATATCTGTGTGCCGGGCATCTTGAGGCAGAGAGGAGCCTCACAGCGCTCCCTTCTCAAACAAAAGGAGCAAGGAAGGCACACTAAAGACTTTTGGGAAGAAGGGAGCTGACCTTTGCAAGTGGGGCAGGAAAGAGAACTGCCTTGAGCTAGACAGTTTGAGGAAGTGGAGCCAAAGTAAGGCAGCAGGCAGGCACTGCAGGGCTCCCTCTGTCCCCAGTTGCTCTCCCTGGAGAGGAGTGTTTATGCACCCAGTGCAGTGAGTGCTTTTCTTCCCAGGTGAGGCAGCGCCTTCGGAGCCCAGAACCGAGCCCTTCACCTGCAGGAAGACCCCTGGCAGCGAGGAGGGGGCCACCAAGGAGGAGCCGAAGGGGCCGCTGCTGAGCAGGAAGCAGTGGAGGAACCGCCAGAAGAACAAGCGTCGGCAGAAGAACAAGTACAAGAGCCCGGGGGACGCATCGGCTGCAGGGGGGGCCCCAGCGGACGTAGCCCAGCCCCCAGACCCAGGAGAGCCCCCTGGCAGCCCGGGAAAGGGGTCAGAAGGGGAGGCCGTGGCGGCGCTCCCAAAGGCCGAAGGGGGGCGGGGGGCGTCCCTGCGGCTGCGCATGGAGGAGCGCCTGGAGGCCGCGCGCTTCCGCTTCCTCAACCAGCAGCTGTACTGCCGGCCCAGCCAGGAAGCGGGGCAGCTCTTCAAGGAGGACCCCCAGGCCTTCGCCATCTACCACCGGGGATTTGCCCGGCAGATGGACCACTGGCCGGAAAAGCCCGTCCAGCGCATTGTGCGCTACCTGCGCCACAGGTGAGAACTCCCCTTCCCCCTTTGCCTGTGCCCCTCGGGGGACACTTGCGGAGTTGATGATGATGATAATAGCCATGTATAAATATGTGAGAGGAAGCCACAGGGAGGAGGAGGGAGCAGGCTTCCTTTCTGCTTCCCTGGAGACTAGGATGCAAGGGAGCAATGGCTTCAAACTACAAGAGAGGAGATTCCATCTGAACATGAGGAAGAACTTCCTGACTGTGAGAGCCGTTCAGCAGTGGAACTCTCTGCCCCGGAGTGTGGTGGAGGCTCCTTCTTTGGAAGCTTTTAAGCAGAGGCTGGATGGCCATCTGTCAGGGGTGATTTGAATGCAATATTCCTGCTTCTTGGCAGAATGGGGTTGGACTGGACGGCCCATGAGGTCTCTTCCAACTCTTTGATTCTAGGATTCTATGATGATTATTATTTGATTACTCCTGTTTCTCCTTATCTCGCTCGAGTTCTGAATCAGTTTTTAATTAGTTTTCTTTTAATCATTACATGTAGCCTGCCCATTGTAATATACAATTGTCATTGTGATTGTGTTTATTGTAATTTTATATTGTTATGTATTCATATGTGTTATGTAATTATGATGCTGTTGTTTATTGTTTGCGTTTTCCGTTTTCTTCTGCTGTAATTTGTTGTCTGGGCTTGGCTTCATGTAAGCCGACCCGAGTCCCCAGCGGGGAGATGGTGGCGGGGTAGAAATAAAGATTATTGTTATTATTATTATTATTATTATTATTATTACTCCAAAGCCAACAAGATCACTTTGCTGGCTTTTGTATATCATCACATGTCAGACACTACCCCAAGTGTCTAGGACTGTGTGATGTGTTGGCAAATAATGTGTACAGATATGAATAGGGTGATTATTATTATTATTATAACTTTATTTGTACCCCGCTAGCATCTCCCAAGGGATTCGATGCGGCTTACAACAGGCCGAAGCCCACACAGATACAACAATACAACAATACAACAGTACCTAGCAAGTAAATAGTTAAGCAAAACAATAACAAAAGTAGTACAACAAGACATTATTAAAACCGGGCCGGCCAGAGTGGGGGTACAGGATTAAAAGTGCTGATGTGTCGGAGGGATATGGGGTTATAGTATAAGTGCAGTGTGCGGTGATCTTGGTTCTGACTAAAGTGCTTCTGGGATTTGGTACTGGGGTTCCTAGTCTGAGAAGGCACATTGGAACAGCCAGATTTTCAAATTCTTTCTGAAGACTGCCAATGTAGGGGCTTGTCTGAGGTCTTTCGGGAGGGCATTCCAGAGGCGGGGGGCCACCACAGAGAAGGCCCTGTCCCGTGTCCCCACCAAACGCGCTTGTGACGCGGGCGGGATCACGAGCAGGGTCTCTCCAGATGATCGGAGTGAACGTTATTATTATTATTATTATTATTATTAATAATAATAATAATAATACTCCACTCTGTCTCTCCTGGAGGAGATGCAAATTGGCATTAAAAGCATGACTGTACAATTTGAAATAAATAACTATAAAAATTAGAAGGATTCCCGTAGAAATGTTACTTTTAATTTAAAAAAGAAGGGGGAAAATATCATTGGCATGCTAGATTATTAATTGCAAAATATTGGAAAGGGGAAATGAAAATACAGATTAGTGAATGGTATAAGGAAGTCTGGAAAATGGTACCAAACGATATGCTAACATGACTGAGGCTGCCGAGGGGGAAAAGGAAGGGGCCTGAGGCTGTTAGGAATGGTGGGAGTTGAAGTCCAAAACCCCTGGAGGGAGGGAGGGAGGGCCCAAGTTGGCCCGTGCCTGAGCTAAATAGAATGGCTGTCTGTTGAGAGGATGCCTGGCAGAAGGGGACTTGGCTAGGCAGCCCTTGTGGCCTCTTCCAGCTCAACTAGGATTCCATGGCTCTCACCCCACTGCTCTCTCTCCTCCCTCTCAACCCAGGCCGGCTTCTCTGGTGGTGGCCGACTTCGGCTGTGGCGACTGCACTCTTGCGCGCAGCGTCCGGAACCAGGTGCACTGCTTCGATCTGGAGGCGCTGGACCCGCGCGTCATCGTCTGCGACATGAGCCAGGTACGGAGGGGAGGGCCGTGGCACTGATGGCCGCGGCTGGGGCTCCTTTGGGCAAGCGGTTCCCCTGAGAGACCCATGGGGCCCCATGAGCTGGTGGCCCCCTGCCCCTCACCTGCGTGCCTTGTTCTTCTTTCCTCCGTTCAGGTCCCTCTGGAAGACGAGTCGGTGGACGTGGCCGTCTTCTGTTTGGCCCTCATGGGGACCAACGTGCAAGAGATCCTGGCGGAGGCCAGCCGAGTGCTGCGCATGGGGTGAGTGTCTGCTGCAGGCTTCAAAATAATCACACTTCGTAACATTGGTGGAGACGTGATAACCATGTATAAATATGTGAGCAAAAGTCCTAGGGAGACGGGAGCAGGCTTATTTTCTGCTGCCCTGGAGACCAGGACGCAATGGACCAATAATAATAATAATAATACAAAGACTCTGGTACAAGCCAGTAAAGATGGTCCCAGTGGTGATCGGCACACTGGGCGCAGTGCCTCAAGACCTTGGCCTGCACTTAAACACAATCAGCACTGACAAAAACACCATCTGCAGAAAGCCACCTTACTGGGATCTGCACACATTATTCGCCGATACATCACACAGTCCTAGACACTTGGGAAGCGTCCGACGTGTGATCCAATCCAACAGCCAGCAGAGTGATCTTGTCTGCTGTGGACACATCTTGTTGTGTTTCAAATAATAATAATAATAATAATAATAATAATAATAATAATAATAATATCACCATCAAAACAAACCTCTATACAACTTGGATTGATTACAAAAAAGCATTTGACTCACTGCCGCATTGTTGGATTATCAAATGTCTAGATGTCATCGGGGTTTGTGAAAACATTAGAAAGTTCACTGAAAATGCAATGAAACAATGGAAAACTGAGTTGTTTGTGGGCAACAAAAGCTATGGAACTGTTAACATCAAGAGAGGAATTTTCCAGGGTGACTCACTGTCACCAATTCATCATTGCAATGATCCCTCTGTCAGTAATTCTACAGAAAACAAACCTAGTCTACCAAACAGCAAGACATTCACCCAAAATTTCCCACTGACTGTACATGGGTGATCTAAAGCTTTAGAGGCTAAATTAACTAATTTATGAGGCCATAAAAAAGACTCCAGCAAAGCACTCCAGCAAAAGCATGCAGGGAATGCGGAAGTGCTTTATCAGCGTCGCAGATGGACGATGAAAGCGAGAGCTTCCCTGGCGGCCGGAAAAAGTTAAATAGCCCCTGTGTATGTCTGTATACGTTGTATGTCAAATTGGCATGGAATGTTGGCCATATATGTGTACACTGAAATCTGCCCTGAGTCCCCTGCGGAGTGGGAAGAAGGGCGGAATATAAATGCTGTAAATAAATAAATTTACGGAAAATCAGAAACTGAAATCCAGTCACTGACCAACACCGTCAAAATCTTCAGCACTGACATCGGTGTGGAGTTCAGCCTAGACAAATGTGCCACAGTGGCATTAAAGAAAGGGAAAATTACCCACAGCGAGGGCATAGAGATGCCAAATGGGCAAACCATAAAGTGCAATCAGGCTGAAGCCTATACATATCTGAGCAGCATGAAGCATGGGCAAGTGAAAAATGTGGTCAGCAAAGAATATATCCAAAGAGTCAGAAATGTTTCAAAGAGCAAATTAAATGGTGGAAATATGATCAAGGCTATCAACCCCTGGGCCATTCCCGTCATTAGATACACTCCAGGGCAGAGAGTTCCACTGCTGAACAGCTCTCACAGTCAGGAAGTTCTTCCTCATGTTCAGGTGGAATCTCCTTCCTTGTAGTTCGAAGCCATTGTTCCATTGTGTCCTAGTCTCCAGGGAAGCAGAAAGGAAGCTTGCTCCCTCCTCCCTATGACTTCCCCTCACATATTTATACATATGAGGGGAAGTCATATGTCTCCTCTCAGCTTTCCCTTCTGCAGGCTAAACATGCCCAGCTCCTTAAGCCGCTCCTCATAGGGCTTGTTCTCCAGACCCTTGATCATTTTAGTCGTCCTCCTCTGGACTTGCTGCTGCCTGTGTGGCTCCAGAGGCTCTGCAGAGGCCAGGGAGGCAGGCAGGTGCTCTTGGGATGGGATGGGAGGCAAATAAGGAAGCACGGGTAAGAAAATAATACATAAAATATAAAAAATAATGTAAAAATATTAAAATTAATATAGTGTCCCGAATTTATGGATTTTCACTTATGGAACCCCCCACAATAAGTGAGGGAACACTTTGTTGTTGTTGTTGAAGTCCAAAACACCTGGAGGAGGGCCCAGGTGTTTCCCATGCCGACCCTCCCTCACCTCCCTCCCTCTCTCCCCACAGGGGGACGTTGCTGGTGGCGGAGGTGGCCAGCCGCTTCTCGGATGTGCGGGCCTTCGTGGGGGCCGTGTCCGCACTGGGCTTCTCCCTCCGCGCCAAGGTAAGGCCCACTGGAAGGAAAAGGAGAAGGGAGCCCACCCCACCGCCTGCCTTCTCCATATTTCTGTTTTTATTATTGTATTATCATACTAGCCATCCCCTGCCACGCATTGCTGTGGCCCAGTCTGTGTATATGTATTTTGTGTATGTATATGTTTGTGTATATATGTGTGTTTGCGTGTGTGTGTGTGTGTGTGTGTGTATATATATATATAATATATATACATATGTATGTGTGTGTGTGTGTGTGGTTTTGCACATGCATTGTAATGTTTTTTGTTTTTTGTTTTGCTTTTAAAGCCTCTTTTGCTGTGCTTTTCTGTGTTTTTATGAGTGATGGTCACTCACTGGCCTGAGAGGTGTCTTGTGTCCAAATTTGGTGTCAATTCATCCAGCGGTTTTTGAGTTAATATTAATCCCACAAACGAACATTTTTATTTTTTATTTATATTATAGATAAACTGTGTCAGTACCATTGTGATACATTTATAATACAGTAGACATATTGGGTTGTGGAAGGCTTTCATGGCTGGAATCACTGGGTTGCTGTGAGTCTTACGAGCTGCCTGGCCAGATTAGCATTCTCTCCTGACATTTCTCCCACATCTTTAGAAGGCATCCTCAGAGGTCGTGAGGTCTGTTGGAAACTGGGAAAATGTGGAGAAGTCTACATAGGACAGATGGCCATCCAGCCTCTGTTTAAAAGCTTCCAAAGAAGGAGCCTCCACCATATTCCCTCCGGGGCAGAGAGTTCCACTGCTGAACGGCTCTCACAGTCAGGAAGTTCTTCCTCATGTTCAGATGGAATCTCCTCTCTTGTAGTTTGAAGCCATTGTTCCATTGCGCCCTAGTCTCCAAGGAAGCAGAAAACAAGCTTGCTCCCTCCTCCCTGTGGCTTCCTCTCACATATGAACATTGGGTTTAAATATCTGTGGAATGATGATGTCCAGGGTGGGAGAAAGAACTCTTGTCTGCTGGAGCTAGGTGTGAATGCTTCAGCTGATTAGCATTTGATTGCCTGGCAGTGCCTGGAGAAATCTTTTGTTGAGAGGTGATTAGATGTCCTTGTTTGTTTCCTCTCTGTTGTTTTGCTGTTGCAATTTTTGAGTTTTTTTAATACTGGTAGCCAGATTGTGTTCATTTTCATGGTTTCCTCCTTTCTGTTGAAATTGTTCACATGCTTCTTGTGGATTTCAGTGGCTTCTCTGTGTAGTCTGATGTGGTGGTTGTGAGAGTGGTCCAGCATTTCTGTGCTCTCGAATAATATGTTGTGTCCAGGTTGGGTCATCAGGTGCTCTGCTAGGGCTCCAACAACCACTGCCCTGAGTCGCCTTTGGGCTGATATGGGCGGGATAGAATTAATGTAATTAAATAATATTACATGTAATATAAAATATATAATAATAATAATAATAATAATAATAATAACAACAACATATTATTAGTAGTAGTATTACATTGTATTACATTATAATATTATAAATATAATATTTATAATATTATAATGTAATACAATGTAATACTACTACTACTACTACTACTACTATGTTATTATTATTATATATTTTATATTACAAGGAGCCCCTGGTGGCGCAGTGGGTTCAACCCCCCCTGTGCTGGCAGGACTGAAGACCGACAGGTCGCAGGTTCGAATCCAGGGAGACGGATGAGCTCCCTCTACTAGCTCCAGCTCCTCATGCAGGGGCATGAGAGAAGCCTCCCACAAGGATGATAAAACATCAAAAATCATCCAGGCGTCCCCTGGGCAACGTCCTTGCAGACGGCCAATTCTCTCACACCAGAAGCGACTTGCAGTTTCTCAGGTCGCTCCTGACATGACCAAAAAAAATTTATATGTATATACAATATATTATATTATTAGTAAAGCAGAGGAGTGCTTCCCTGGGGACTAGGACGCAATGGAGCCATGGCTTCAAACTACAAGAGAGGAGATTCCATCTGAACATTAGGAAGAACTTCCTGACTGTGAGAGCCGTTCAGCAGTGGAACTCTCTGCCTTCCCCGGTGTGTGGTGGAGGCTCCTTCTTTGGAAGCTTTTAAACAGAGGCTGGATGGCCATCTGTCAGGGGTGCTTTGAATGCAATATTCCTGCTTCTTGGCAGAATGGGGTTGGACTGGATGATGGCCCACCAGGTCTCTTCCAAGTCTAGGATTCTAGGATTCTATGACTGTGAGAGCCGTTCAGCAGTGGAACTCTCTGCCCCGGAGGGAGTGTGGTGGAGGCTCCTCCTTTGGAAGCTTTTAGACAGAGGCTGGATGGCCATCTGTCGGGGGTGATTTGAATGCAACATTCCTGCTTCTTGGCAGAATGGGGTTGGACTGGATGATGGCCCAGGAGGGCTCTTCCAACTCTAGGATTCTAGGATTCTATAACTTCCTGACTGTAAGAGCCGTTCAGCAGTGGAACTCTCTGCCCCAGGGGGAGTGTGGTGGAGGCTCCTTCTTTGGAGGCTTTTAAACAGAGGCTGGATGGCCCAGGAGGTCTCTTCCAACTCTTGGATTCTATGATTCTATGATTTGAGCCTTATCTCCACGATATCTCAAGCTGCATGTACTTTCTGAGATATCTTGGACTGAGAGAGCCGCCGGAGGGAGTGTGGTGGAGGCTCCTTCTTTGGAAGCTTTTAAGCAGAGGCTGGATGGCCATCTGTCAGGGGTGATTTGAATGCAATATTCCTGCTTCTTGGCAGAAGGGGGGTGGACTGGATGGCCCATGAGGTCTCTTCCAACTCTATGACAGAGCCACTGGTGGTGCAGTGGATTAAATCCCTGTGCCAGCAGGACTGAAGACTGACAGGGAGAGGTGGCTGAGCTCCCTCTATCAGCTCCAGCTCCTCATGCAAAGGGGACATGAGAGAAGCCTTCCACAAGGATGATGAAAACATCCAAATCATCCGTGTGTCTCCTGGGAAACGTCCTTGCAAACGGCCAATTCTCTCACACCAGAAGCGACTTACAGTTTCTCAGGTCGCTCCTGACACGACAAAAAAAAACTCTACGACTCTACACTTGCCCTGTTTCCAACAGCCGTCACAACCTCTGAGGATGCCTGCCATAGATGTGGGCAAAAGAAAATCTTCTCCCAGGCAGCAGGCAGCCAGACCTTGAAGTTGCAAGGCCATTAAATGCTAATCAAGCTGACCTCACAACCTCTGAGGATGCCTGTCATAGATGTGGGCGAAACGTCAGGAGAGAATGCTCCTGGGACAGGGCCAGGCAGCCCAAATAAATCTTCCAACCTTCCTCGTTGAGGACTGGAGACTTGTCCGTGCGGGGCTGACTCACTCACTCACTGTTGTGTTTGTGTTGGCAGGACGTTTCCGGGAGCCACTTCTTCTCCTTCGAATTCTCCAAAGCGAAGCCTCTTCCGGCCAAGGCGAAGGCGCTTCCGGGTTTGGCGCTCCGCCCCTGCCTCTACAAGCGGAGATGACGTCACGCGGGGCCGGAGGGGCGGGCTCTTTCCCTCGCTCCACCAATGTGCGTTCGGGGGCGGGGCTTCCTCCTCCATCTCCACCAATAAAACGCTTTGTGTTGTTGTCCTGAGTGGCGCTTCCTGTTCCTCCTCCTCTACTCCGCGCGGTGGCTGCCGGGAGCGGAAGTGGGCGTCCTGAGGGGCGAGTCGGGGCGAGGATGGAGGGCGGCGGCGGGGGAGTCGGGGTCCGTCTGGACATCAACCGGGCCAGCGCGGCGGAGCTGGAGCGGGCGCTGGTGGGCGTCGGGAGGAGGAGGGCCCGCGGGATCGTCCGCAAGAGGGAGGTGAGGCGCCGGGGAAGGGAAAAAGGAGGCTTCGGAGGCCCAGCTAGGCCCGCTTCCCCTCACGGCCCGCTTCCTCTCTCTCCCTCCTTCTCTGGGCAGGAACTGCGCGGGTTCGGCTGCCTCGAGGAACTCCTCCGCGTCAAGGGCGTCACAGGCCGCACTTTGGAGCTCAACCGCAGGAGGGTCACCTGCAGGCCACGCCCCCCTTCGCAGGACACGCCCACCACTCAGGTAGGACGGCCAGCACAGCCCACCTCCCTCACCCTCAGTCAGGCTTGGGCCTTCCCTCCGTCTAATCACCTCGGCCATCAAATGCTCATCAAGGTGGTCAGTGGAAAGATTCCCACCTAGCTCCAGCAGGCAACAGTCCTTTGTCCCTCCCTGGTCATTCCACTTTGGAGCTCAACCGGAGGAGGGTCACCTGCAGGCCACGCCCCCCTTCGCAGGACACGCCCAACACACAGGTAGGACGGCCAGCACAGCCCACCTCCCTCACCTTCAGACAGGCCTGGCCCGGCTTGGGCCTTCCCTCCATCTAATCACCTCTCAACAAAAGATTCCCCCAGGCACTGCCAGGCCATCAGTAACAGTAACAGCCGGTAGGCTGTTAGGAATGATGGGAGTTGGAGTCCCAAACCCCTGGAGGGAGGGAAGGCCCAAGCTGGCCCAGGCCTGCCTTAAGGGGACATCAGGAAATAGAAGTCAACAAAATAACAATAATAATAATTGCCCAAACAAGCATCAAGGAACATGAAAGGCACTGCAGAGCCCTCCAACCAAAGATGTCAGCCATAACAGAGCACCTGATGGACCAACCTGGACACAGCATATTATTTGAGAACACAGAAATGCTGGACCACTCTCACAATCACCATGTCAGGCTACACAGAGAAGCCATTGAAACCCACCAGAACCAGGTGGACAATTTCAACAGAAAGGAAGGAACCATGAAAATGAACAAAATCTGGCTACCAGTGTTAAAAAATTCTAAAATTGCAACAGCAAAAACAGCAGAGAGAAAAACAGGCAGGGACATCTAATCACCCTTCAAGAAGAGTTTGCTCCAGGCACAGTCAGCCCATTGTATGCTAATCAAGGTAGTCAGTTGAAACATTCACACTTAGCTCCAACAGACAAGAGTCCTCTGTCCCACCCTGGTCATTCCACAGAGATATAAACCCTTTTTCCTCGTTCCAACAGACCTCACTCCCTCTGTGGATGCTTGCCATAGATGTAGGTGAAACGTCAGGAGAGAATGCCTCTAGAGCATGGCCATATAGCCCGAAGAAACCTACAACAACCCATTATTATATACCACTCAACAAAAGATTGCTCCAGGCACTGTCAGGCCATTATATGCTAATCAAGGTGGTCAGTGGAAACATTCACACCTAGCTCCAGCAGACAAGAGTCCTTTGTCCCACCCTGGTCATTATTCCACAGATATATAAACCCTTTTCCCTAGTTCCAGGCACAGTCAGGCCATTATATGCTAATCAAGGTGGTCAGTGGAAACATTCACACCTAGCTCCAGCAGACAAGAGTCCTTTGTCCCACCCTGGTCATTCCACAGATGTATAAACCCTTTTTTCCTAGTTCCAACAGACCTCACTACCTCTGAGGATGCTTGCCATAGGTGCAGGTGAAACGTCAGGAGAGAATGCCTCTAGAACATGGCCATATAGCCCAAAAAACCCCCACAAGAACCCAATAATAATACACTTTATTTATATCCTGCCACCATCTCCCCAAAGGGGACTCAGGGTGGCTAACATGAGGCCAAGCCTGTAATAATACAACATAATAAACAGACAATAACAAAAATCCAATAAAAAACAGCTTGGGCCTTCCCTCCAGGGGTTTGGGACTCCAACATCGGGGCGGCTTACCTGAGGCCAAGCCCAACAACACATCAGTAAAAACAAAACAGCCAGCAAATAAAACAGTACAATTAATATAACTTACATATAAACAGTTGTACTATTTTAATATGTAAGGACGTTGCACTTTGTTGTACTTATATACTATTGTACTTTCATATATGCTGTAAACCGACCTGAGTCCCTCGCTGAAGTGAGAAGGCCGGTATAGAAAACTTCTAAATAAATAAATAAATAACACAGAGAATTTAAAACCTTATGGTCAGGCCAGATGTAATAAATTAAAATTTAAAAAGTAAACACTGGGCATGAACAGAGGTAGGATGTATCTAAGCAGGAGGGTTTTAAAAGATAAGTATTAAAATATAATGTTTCTTTTAATAGCGTTTATTATTATTATTATTATTATTATTATACGAAGTGATTTAAAAGGTAAGTAGTTCAATAAGGTGGATTGGAATAGAACTGGTACAGGAGGTAACATGGAAACAGAGCAATTTGACAGGAACAGGATCATCTCAGATTCATACACAGAGAGATATAGTATCCTAGATTTGAAAGGGACCCCTAAAGAAGGACAATGATATGTTGCATATCCCAAAGTAGGTAAACAAGATGATCTCCACATCCACACGGACAAAGAAACAGTAAGAAATACTGTTTACCCACAAGCAGAAAGACATGACATAGATTAGAAGCCAACACAGAGGAGGGCAACTAAAATGATCAAGGGTCTGGAGAACAAGCCCTATGAGGAGCGGCTTAGGGAACTGGGCATGTTTACCTGAAGAAGAGAAGGCTGAGAGGAAATATGATAGCCATGTATAAATATGTGAGAGGAAGCCACAGGGAGGAGGAGGGAGCAAGCTTGTTTTCTGCTTCCTTGGAGACTAGGACGCAAGGGAACAATGGCTTCAAACTACAAGAGAGGAGATTCCATCTGAACATTAGGAAGAACTTCCTGACTGTGAGAGCCGTTCAGCAGTGGAACTCTCTGCCTTCCCCGGAGGGAGTGTGGTGGAGGCTCCTTCTTTGGAAGCTTTTAAGCAGAGGCTGGATGGCCATCTGTCAGGGGTGCTTTGAATGCAATATTCCTGCTTCTTGGCAGAATGGGGTTGGACTGGATGATGGCCCAGGAGGTCTCTCCCAACTCTTGGATTCTATGATTCATTACTTTATTTTCCAGATCAACAGACTGGGCCACAGCAACGCCTGGCAGGGGACCGCTAGTTATATTATATTATATTATATTATATTATATTATATTATATTATATTATATTATATTATTAGCATAGCACAGGAGACAAGATGGAACAGTCCCCTGGCCCCCTCTCTGTTCACTCTGGCCCAGAGGGTTATGCAGCAGGCACGGGCAAACTTGAACCCTCTAGGTGTTTTGTTCCTCTCCGCTGCTAGGAATTGTGGGAGTTGAAGTCCAAAACACCTGGAGGGCCCCATGCCTGGAATAGGGGCTGTGACACTTCCTCTTTCTTTGCCCCCGCCCCCTTCCAAGAGTACTCCCCATGCAGAAGGAGGAAGAGGAGGAGAGGAAGACGCCGATGTGGTGGAAGGAGACCCCCGGCAGGGCCCGGATTCCGAGGAGGAGGAAGAAGAGGAAGAAGGCCCTGAAGAAGATGAGGAGGAGGAGGAAGAGGAAGAGGAGGAAGGCCCCGAAGAGGGAGATGACGTCTACCTGTACTACACAGTGGACGAACGCTGGATCGACTACCTGGAGCGAACCGAGGGCGGGGGGCTGGTCCGGCACCGGAGGAGGAGGAGCAAGGTGCGTCCGGGGGGGGGGGGGTGTGGAGGGGAGGGCACACCTACAAATTCCTCTTTCTATGACCCAGGTGTTTGGGGGGTTGGGGGCTCCCTACATGAGCCTGCCCCAGACCTTGAGGCCCCTTTCATGCATTTTGACTACTGTTTTGGTTCACTTCGGAGACACCATCCATTGTGAGATGTGTGGTAATTTTCATGCATTACCACCAACAAAAAATGCATAGGAGAGGCATACAACTCTGAGGGACAACGGAGAGAAAAGTGCAGCCTAGCCCAGGCATGGGCCAGCTTTGGCCCTCACTCCAGGTGTTTTGGACTCCAGCTCCCACAATTCCTAACAGCCTACCGGCTGTTAGGAATTGTGGGAGCTGGAGTCCAAAACACCTGGAGTGAGGGCCAAAGCTGGCCCATGCCTGGGCTAGGCTCAATATGTCTTTTAACCATTGTTTGGTTAATTCTAATTTAATGTTTACATGTATTTGTGTTTAAATTGTGACTTGTACTGGTTGTGATGTTGTGGCCCCTTTGAGTCTCCTTAAAGGAAAGGATCTGGGATGTAAATAGATACACAGGCAGTCCTCCACTTGCAAACAAGTTGTTACATACGGCACAGGGAAGGGTGGGCACCAGAAGTGTGCAAATGACTCGTAAAAATTGGAAATCGTAAGAAATCTGAAGTTTTATGAGTCGGTAGTCTTTCCGAAGCATCGACACGGCCCATTTCAAAAACTTAAGAATAGAAGTTGATTCCAAAACCTTTTCCTTAATGTTTTGTTAAGCTCGGAAGGCTCCCAGTTGGTTTTAATTTGTGCAAGGCAAGAAAGCAATCCTGATACTAGTAAAAGGAAGCATAAGAAAAGCTAAATCTATGATACCCAGCTGTCTGTTTAGCATTCCTCCTATTGGCTTCTCCGCTTGAATACTTCGTGATTTATTATTATTATTATTATTATTATTATTATTTATAGCATTTACATACCGCTTTTCTCACCCTTGGGGGGACTCAAAGTGCTATTATTATTATTATTATTATTATTATTATTATTATTTACAGCATTTCACCCCTGGGGGGACTCAAAGCGACTGTTGTTATTATTATTATTATTATTATTATTATTATTATTATTATTATTTACAGCATTTATATACTGCTTTTCTCACCCCTTGGGGTGACTGAAAGCGATTATTATTATTATTATTATTATTATTATTATTATTATTATTTACAGCATTTATATACCGCTTTTCTCACCCCTGAGGGGACTCAAAGTGCTATTACTATTATTATTATTATTATTATTATTATTATTATTTACAGTATTTATATACCGTTTTTCTCACCCCTGGGGGGACTCAAAGTGCTATTACTATTATTATTATTATTATTATTATTATTTACAGCATTTATATACCGCTTTTCTCACCCCTGGGGGGACTCAAAGTGCTATTATTATTATTATTATTATTATTATTATTATTTACAGCATTTATATACCGCTTTTCTCACGCCTGGGGGGACTCAAAGTGGTATTATTATTATTATTATTATTTACAGCATTTCACCCCTGGGGGGACTCGAAGCGACTGTTGTTATTATTATTATTATTATTATTTACAGCATTTATATACCGCTTTCCTCACCCCTGGGGGGACTCAAAGTGCTATTACTATTATTATTATTATTATTATTATTATTATTTACAGCATTTATATACCGCTTTTCTCACCCCTGAGGGGACTCAAAGTGCTATTACTATTATTATTATTATTATTATTTACAGTATTTATATACCGTTTTTCTCACCCCTGGGGGGACTCAAAGTGCTATTATTATTATTATTATTATTATTATTATTTACAGCATTTCACCCCTGGGGGGACTCGAAGCGACTGTTGTTATTATTATTATTATTATTATTTACAGCATTTATATACCGCTTTCCTCACCCCTGGGGGGACTCAAAGCGGTATTATTATTATTATTATTATTATTATTATTTACAGCATTTATATACTGCTTTTCTCACCCCGAGGGGGACTCAGGGTTTCGGCTTGTTGTGGAAATAAGGATTGGAGCTGCTGTCCTCTCCTTTTAGCCTTGTATTTTATTACCAAATAAATAAATATATTATTATTATTATTATTATTATTATTATTATTATTCTGATACAAAACACAGTATGTCACAGCAAATGAGATCTCTATGCTGGATTTCATATCACAAAATCCACCAGATCCATTATTATTATTATTATTATTAAGCACTGAATGCCATGTGGGTCAACAATGTCTTGCTATCTGCTAGAAATTCAAAAGAGATGTGGCAAGCTTTGATTCTGCTTTCCCTGCATGGCAGGGGGTTGGACTAGATGGCCCATGTGGTCTCTTCCAACCCTATGATTCTATTATTATTATTATTATTATTATTATTGGAGATCCAGCTTCAGCAGAGGAGCCCCCTTTTCCCCCCTGTTAATAACTTCTAGGAGTGAGTTTCCTTTCCTTCTGAGTGGCAGATTCCGCTCACTTCCTGTCGATTGAGCCCCATTGTTCTTAACTAGGAGTTGTTTGTAAGTTGGGGGACTGCCTGTAATCACCATCGCCCTCCTTCCCTGGGGGGGGGGGGGGATGCAGGGGAGGGGCGGGGAGGAGGCTTGGTCTGACCCAACTCCCAGGAGACCCGCTTTGCCTTTCAGATGAAGCGCAAGTCGGAGAGCAGCGGCCCAGCGGCCCAGTCGCCCAACAAGAAGGTCTGCAAGGCCTCCGAGCGGGGAAGGTGGGCCTCGAGGGGGACCAGGATGATGGGGGGGGGGATCCCAGTGTATGTATCTGGGAGGGGTCTCCTCTCCATTCCACTCACTCTACCTTCTCCCTCTCCCTACGCAGAGTGCTGGGCCCCAGCGTGGCCAGCCCCACCGCCACCTTCGGGGACCTACGCCACGCCAAGGCCGGACCACCCCGCTGCCGCCACGTACCCCCCGTGGCCCCGCCCCCCGAGCTGCAAGACTGGCTGCGCACCTTCCAGGTGAGGCAGATGTGGGGGGATACAGACAGGTTGTAGGGCAGGTGTGGGCTAAATTTGGTTCTCCCTTCAGATGTTTTGGGACTTTGACTCCTAAAATCCTATCCAGTTACTGTATATACTCGAGTCTAAGTCTAGTTTTTCAGAACTTTTTGGGGGCTGAAAAAGTCCCTCTCGGTTTATACTCGAGTCAAGGTTATTTATTATTTTACTTTGTTATAAATACTAGGGCTGGGCGGTTTCGTTTCGTTAATTCGTAATTCGTTAATAATTCGTTAATTTTGTTGATTACGAAGCGATAACAAACCATTCTGGAGCAATTTTTTTAAAAAACGAATTTTTAAATACATTTTGTAAATGCTTCGTAATTCATTATGTATTCGTTTCGTTATCGTTTTGAGGTCGTTTCGTTATTATTTCCGCATGTCTGGGGCAAGTTTTATAGTTGTTTTTTGTTTAATTAGTGAAAAAAATTTATAATATCCCACCAACAGTCAACAACAGAGGGAGAGGGAAGCTTCAGAAGTTCCCCCTGTCCCATATGGAGGTTTTTTAGCGTATTGCGCGGTCGCGTCCGCCATTAACAAATCAATTCGTTATTGTTTCGGAAATCGTTTCGTTAATGTTTTGTAATTTTTTCACATTTACGAAATTTCGTAAATATCGAACTTTTTAAAAGGAAAATTTTGTAATTATTTTAAATAACAAAACGCAAAAAACCCCAAACAACGAATCGATTTTAGAAACAAATTTTTCCGTTGTTACCCAGGCCTAATAAATACATAATAAATGTATTGCATTTATTATTTTTGTTATTATTACATTTATTATTTCACTCTATTTATTGTTATTATTACATTTATTATTTTACTCTATTTTTATTGGAAGGGTATTACAGTTTTATGTAAACATTACAGTTTTATATAAATATTCAAAAAGATTTAACCTCCTGATGCCTCAATTAATATAATTTTATTGGTATCTATTTTTATTTTGAAATTTACCAGTATCTGTTGCATTTCCCATCCTCGGCTTATACACAAGTCAATCTGTTTTCCCAGTTTTTTGTGGTAAAATTAGGTGCCTCGGCTTATATTCGGGTTGGCTTATACTCGAGGATATACGGTATATTTTTACCTGTTCACGTCAGCATGTTTTCAATGTTAATCTATTACATTTGGCCCAGCCATTTTAAAACTGTTTATATGTCACTATTGATAGTTGTTTTGTTATGTGATTTATATGATTTGTATTTTATTGGTTGTTTATTAATGTTGTGTTATTGAGGTTGTTTGATGTATTTTGGGCTCGGCCTCATGTAAGCCGCACCGAGTCCCTTGGGGAGATGTTAGTGGGGTACAAATAAAGTATTATTATTATTATTATTATTATTATTATTATTATAATATTTCTAGCACTCCAGAGTATTATGAGCTCATCTTGTTTGCTTCCAGTACTCCATGCATTCATTCAGGGGTCCTCAAACTAAGGCCTGTGGGCCAGGTACAGACCTCCAAGGTCATTTACCCGGCCCTCGCTTAGGGTCGACCTAAGTCTGAAACTACTTGAAAGCACACAACAACAACAATCCTATCTCATCAGCCAAAGTCTGGAGTCTATTGGATGGCCATCTGTTGGGAGGGCTTTAATGTGATTGTCCTGCTTTTTGTCAGAATGGGGTTGGGCTGGAAGACCCACGGGGTCTCTTCCCACTCAAGGATCCTATGAGTGCTGTCTCCCTCCCCCAGAAAACTCGGTTTAAAGCCCTCGTTGAGACCCCTCCTGCCTCGAGCCTCAGGGAGAAGTGGGTCATACATTCATCATCATCTTCATGGCACTGAACATTTAATGCAGTTTCAAACTGGTATTCAAGGCGGTGTTTTTGCAGTGTGGATGGTTCTGTAGGAAATCCTGGAACCAGGTTCAGACCCAGATGGTGATGACACAACCCCAGAGCACTGATCTGCATTTAAGGGTGTGCACTTTTGCAGGAGTTTGTTGTCTGTAAGCCACAGTTAGAAGCTGGCTTTGAAGTGTATTAAATGATGGGTGCAGATGGGTCCCAGGTTGGTGAGGCTCTTCTTAAAAGCATTCCTGCCGACTGCTGAAAGGTGGGACCCCTCCTCTGCCAGAAGCACATCTTCATGGATCTGCACTAGACCTGTTCAATGCATGGTTCTAAATGGTTCTTTTTTTTTAAAAAAAAATGGTTCTAAAGTACTTACTACTACTACTACTAATAATAATAATAATAATTTATTTGTACCCCGCTACCATCTCCCCAAGGGACTCGGTGCGGCTTACATGAGGCCAAGCCCACAATACAACAATACAAGCAATGACAATAACAATACAAGCAATTTAAAACAATAAAACAATAACACAAGCATTATCAATAGGACAACACACTTTAAAAACTATGGGTAGGCCAAAATGTAATTAAAATTGAAAGTAATGCTGGACATGGGCGGAAAAGTGATGGGCCGGTTTGTGGAAACATACAAGCAGACCGAAAACAATAATAAATAAATAAATAATAATAAATAATAATAAATAATAAAGTGCTTTGGAGGACCAAGTGCTATGGGATCATTATTCTGGGAAGGCACACTGGAACAACCACGTTTTCAGGCTCCTCCTAAATACTGCCAGAGTTGTGGCCTGCCTGATGTCCTTAGGAAGTGAGTTCCAGAGTTAAGGGGCCAGCACCGAGAAGGCCTTGTCCCTCATCCCCACCAATTGCGCCTGTGATGGAGGTGGGATCGTGAGTAGGGCCTCTCCAGACGAACGAAGAGATTGTGTGGGTTCATATACGGAGATGCGGTCACGCAGGTAGGCAGGTCCCAAACCGTTCAGGGCTTTGTAGGTGAGAACCTGCACCTTGAATTGTGTCCGGAAAATGAAAACTAAAATTCTGGTGGTGAAAATTTCAGAACTATTTTAAAATTTAATTATTTCATTATTGGCCATTTTTATGACAGAACCAATTAGGAACTGCCATTTATAATGAAATTTTGAGAGTTTTGTTAAGAGTTCTGTCATAAAAATCGCCAATAATGAAATAATAATTAAATTTTGAAAAAGTTCTGAAATTTTCACCACCGGAACTTTAGTTTTGTAAGTACTTCAGAACCATTTAGAACCATGGATTGAACAGACCTAATGTGCAGAATACGGTCCAAGAAGCCCAGCAGCACCTTCCGCAGAAGCAACTATTCCCTCCATTGTTTGGCCCCTTCAGCCGGGGATTTGTGCATTGAGACTCCCTGCCCATATTCCCAAAGGTTGCACATGTGTGGACAGAGAGGAAGAGGCAACCGTCCATGAGCTTGACCGGCCTCCTCGGCCTCTCTGTTCCCTCTACGCCATCAGTGGGATGGAGAGGAATCATAGAATTCTAGAATCCTAGAGTTGGAAGAGACACCTCCTGGGCCATCCAGTCCAACCCCATTCTGCCAAGAAGCAGGAATATTGCATTCAAATCACCCCCGACAGATGGCCATCCAGCCTCTGTTTAATAATAATAATAATAATAATAATAATAATAATAATAATAATAGAATCCTAGAGTTGGAAGAGACACCTCCTGGGCCATCCAGTCCAACCCCAATCTGCCAAGAAGCAGGAATATTGCATTCAAATCACCCCTGACAGATGGCCACCCAGCCTCTGCTTAATAATAATAATAATAATAATAATAATAATAATAATAGAATCCTAGAGTTGGAAGAGGCTGCCTGGGCCACCATCCAGTCCAACCCCATTCTGCCAAGAAGCAGGAATATTGCACTCAAAGCACCCCTGACAGATGGCCATCCAGCCTCTGTTTCAAAGCTTGGAAAGGCATGCTCTCTCTCTCCTCATTGGGGGTCCCTCTCTCATTGGTGTCCCTCCCCCCTTGGCAGCGCTGGAGCAGCTCAGAGAAGCTCCTGGCTCTGGACGAGCTCATTGACCGCTGTGAGCCCCCCCAGATCAAGCACATGATGCAGGTGATCGAGCCCCAGTTCCAGCGGGACTTCATCTCGCTTCTGCCCAAGGAGGTGAGTGGAGTGCGCGGGGGCGTGGGGAGACATGTGGGGCAAGTGGGGGATGTCCCTCTCCGCTGCCCAAAGGCCCTGCTTGAGGGGGGGGGGGGTCTCCACTATTCTCAAGGGAGAGGCCAGAAGAAGCGGAAGCAGCATGGTGAGCATTAGTTGGAGGAATGTTGGGGGGCTTTGGCAAAGGGAGGGGCAGAGCAAAAGCAGACCCCATTTTAGTCAGGAGGGGGTGTGGCAGGGCTCAGGTCTAGCCCAGGGCTCTCAGTAAAACCAGTCCCATCAATGCTGCTGTTTGAAGGGTTGAGGCACAGGAGGGGAAGCGTGTCCCCCTGGGAACCTTGTACTGAGGGGCCCCCCTGCAGCCGTGGGGCCGCCAAAGCTAAGTGTGGTGCCTCTGGCTTCCCTCGCAGCTGGCGCTGTACGTGCTCTCCTTCCTGGAGCCCCGCGACCTGCTCCGCGCTGCGCAGACGTGTCGCTACTGGCGGATCCTGGCGGAGGACAACCTGCTCTGGAGGGAGAAGTGCCGCGAGGCGGGTGAGTCCCCCTTCTTTCCTTCCCTCTTCCTCCTCTCTGTGCCTCTGCTCCTTGTGGCGAGTGGGCTTATTCACAAAAGACCCTCCTCATAAACAAACAGCAGAGTAACCTATCAGCAATAGCATGACCCAGCACCAGTCGCACAAAGTAAAATAATATAGTTGTACTATTTACAATAACAAGGTTCGCACAGCACAAAATCCTTTCTACTTCCTTCTTTGCTTCCGTGCTGGGCTTCTTCCTCAGGCAGCTAAACAGAGCCTCCTCTCACAACGAAATTACACGGGAGCTTCACATAGTTTTACATACAAGGCATTATCCTGGGGCTTCTTTCACCAAAGCTTCTCACACACAGACTCACACTTCAGGACCTCACTAGCTTTGACCCACTGACTAAACGGGCTTCGGCCTACTCACTCTCCCCAGGACGACACTAGCTTTGGCCCACTGACTCTTAACAGGCTTCGGCCTACTTACTCTCAGGACGATACTAACTTTGGTCCACTGACTAATAGGTTTTGGCCTACTTACGTTCCTCAGGACGACACTAGCTTTGCTCCACTGACTCTCACAGGCTTCGGCGTACTCACTCTCCTTAGGACGACACTAGCTTTGGCCCACTGACTCTCACAGGCTTCGGCCTACTCACTCTCCTCAGGACGACACTCGCTTTGGCCCACTGACTCTAACAGGCTTCGGCCTATTCACTCTCCTCAGGATGACACTAGCTTCGGCCCACTAACTCTAACAGGCTTCGGCCTACTAACTCTCAACAGGATGACACTAGCTTTGGCCCACTAATTCTCACAAGCTTTGGCCTACTCGCTCTCCTTAGGACGACACTGGCTTTGGCCCACTCTCTCACAGGCTTCGGCCTACTCAATCTCCTCAGGGAGATACTAGCTTTGGCCCACTGGTTTCGGCCTACTCACTCTCCTCAGGACGACACTAGATTTGGCCCACTGACTCCCACAGGTTTCGGCCTACTCAATCTCCTCAGAACGACACTAGCTTTGGCCCACTGACTCTCACAGGCTTTGGCCTACTCACTCTTTCAGTGCTTGACTGACACTTTTGTAATCAAAAATACCTAGTTAAATTTTAATATTTCTGATAAGTTCTCCCCCCCCCCCCCCCCGCGCGCAGGAATCGAAGAGCCGTTGAGTGTGCGCAAGCGGCGGCTGCTCAGCCCCGGATTCATGTACAGCCCCTGGAAGCTGGCCTTCCTGCGGCAACACTGCATTGACATGAACTGGCGCAGCGGGGACACCCACCCGCCCAAGGTAGGTAGGGGACTCCATCTGGCTGTCAAGAGGTGCCCGGATTGGGATCCACACTTCCTTGGGCAAAAGGGACTGGGGGGGGGGGCACGGATGGAGGAGCGCAGGGGCAAACTGTTGTGGGGGATCATGCCATCATAGGAGCCTTCTCGCGCAACACCCTGTCGTGTAGGATGTGGAGGGTCTTTCCGGGGGAAGCTTTTGCTGGGCCCTTCCTCAAGGAGTGGTGCCCCTCCCCTCCCCTGATGCCCCCCACTCGCCTCCCAGGTCCTCAAGGGCCACGACGACCACGTCATCACCTGCCTTCAGTTCTGCGGCAACCGCATCGTCAGCGGCTCCGACGACAACACGCTCAAGGTTTGGTCAGCCGTCACGGGTGAGGTGAGCCCCCCCCCCCCTTTGCCCCTGGGCTGTCCTCTTTGCGCATGGTGCTGCTCCTGGCGTGGCCGCTGTTCTCCGTCTTAGCATCCTTTCCTTCCCCCACAGTGTGTCCAGACCCTGGTGGGCCACACCGGCGGGGTCTGGTCCTCCCAGATGAGAGACAACATCGTCATCAGTGGCTCCACGGACAGGACCTTGAAGGTGTGGAACGCCGACACGGGCGAGTGCGTACACACCCTCTACGGACACACCTCCACCGTGCGCTGCATGCATCTCCACGGGACAAGGTGGGTCAAAGGGGAGACCAGGTAGGAGACTCCCCCTTCGAAGATGGCTTAACAATGCAACTTCTTTTGGCCGCTGGGGATTCAGTGCGCCCTCCCTCCCTCCTTTGCTCGACAGGGTCGTGAGCGGGTCACGGGACGCCACCCTGCGGCTGTGGGACATTGAGACGGGGCAGTGCCTGCACGTCCTGATGGGCCACGTGGCCGCCGTGCGCTGCGTCCAGTACGACGGGCACAAGGTGGTGAGCGGTGCTTACGATTACACCGTCAAGGTCTGGGACCCCGAGACGGAGAGCTGCATCCACACCTTGCAAGGCCACACCAACCGGGTCTACTCCTTGCAGGTGAGTGTCAGGATGTGCCTTCATGTTTCCAAGAGATTCCACGAAGTCTTCTTCCTGACACTGTCCTGACACTAGGGGGAGTAGCCATGATAGATTAGTTTATAGTAGGGCCATCTGGCTAAGCTTTCACTTTGAAGATGTGGGAAAAGAATTGTAGTCTAAACTGTGATAAGCCAAGGGGGAAAGGGGGGAGCGAGGCCAGGAGGGGGGACTGGGAGAATCCTGGCGGGAAACCTGAGTTCTCTCTTTGCTGTTGTACTGTGTGGACTGAATAAACCGCAATTCCAGGATCTGTTCTTGTGAATGTGTGTTTCATTCTAAGACCCAGTGGTATACCTGACAGTGAGGGAGGAGCCCCTGCCCTTGTGCCCATTCTGTGCTTCCAGCCCCTCCCAGCCACCCACTGTCCCTGCCTTTTCCCACACAGTTCGATGGCACCCACATCGTGAGCGGCTCCCTGGACACCTCCATCCGTGTATGGGACGCCGAGAGCGGCAACTGCTTGCACACGCTGATGGGCCACCAGTCCCTGACCAGCGGCATGGAGCTGCGGGACAACATCCTGGTTTCCGGCAATGCCGATTCCACGGTCAAAATCTGGGACATCAAGACCGGACAGTGTTTACAAACACTGCAAGGTAGGCATTTGGAAGGGAGTAGGGGGCGGTCTCAAGCATGAGCATTGCACGTGGCATTGCTCCCAGTCTCCTCCCCAACACGTGACACCTGCCTCAGGGCTACAAAGGACACAGGAAATGGTCATGGACCAAATACGGAGGGGCTAGTGGACTCTGTTGGCTGGGCCGCCGGACGTTGAAGGGGACACCGTTCTGGCCCAGGTCTCCACTGGCAATGAGCTCTTTTCTGAAAGGGCCGCTCTTCCCTCAATCGTCCAGTGGGGCTTCCACCCGGCCTGCTCCGTCCTTCGGGGCCCTGACCGCCTTTTCCCCTTCCATCCCTCGTCAGGTCCCAGCAAGCACCAGAGTGCCGTCACCTGCCTCCAGTTCAGCTCCAAGTTCGTGGTGACCAGTTCGGACGACGGCACGGTCAAACTGTGGGATCTGAAGACGGGGGACTTTGTGCGCAACCTGGTGGCCCTGGAGAGCGGGGGCAGCGGAGGGGTGGTCTGGCGCATCCGCGCTTCCAACACAAAACTGGTCTGTGCGGTGGGCAGCCGGAACGGCACCGAGGAGACCAAGCTGCTGGTGCTGGACTTTGACGTGGACTTGAAATGAGGGCGGGGCGGGGCGGGGGCCTGCGGGACAGGCACCTCAGGAGGGAGGGAGGGAGGGAGGGTGGGGGTGCCTCTGGGAGCACCTTATTTATGTAGCTGGGCACATCAGGGGCCCAAAGTGGCTGGCAGGTGGGCAAGCACCAGAGCTGGCTTTTGTACACACGCAAAAATATATCACTTTATTTCTGTATCTGGTTCGCAGCTTGCTTGTGCTAATAACCTTCCACTCCCTACCCCCCACCCCCCACACCCCTCAATTGGGATCATTGCATTGCCTTGGGTGCAAGGGAGGGACTTTCAATCGGCAGAGTCTGGAAAGTGAGGCGTTACTACTACTCCTGCTTCTACTATTTGTACTAGTGTAACATCCACTATGGCAACAACAGTAACAATGGCAACGATCCTGTCTTCCTGCCTCCGGGGCTCTCACTGCAAGAGGCTGACGGCAAACACCCGCCGCTGGGCGCACAACTCCGGAGCCATCTTGCAAGGCAGGGGCAGGTGCATGATCACCTGCCGGCTGTCGAGCAGCACGGGCATCTCGGGCGCCCCCAGGTACACCGGGCACATATAAGTGGGGTGCAAGGAGGTCCGCTTCCAGGGCCGGCGGATGGGCTGGACCCAGACGGTGGGCAGGCGGCAGGGCTGGGCCGAGAGGGTCTCCTGGAGCAACCCACTGCGGCTGTGCCACAGGGCGTGGTGCACCTCCAGGCCGCTCAGGTAGATTCCCCTCTCGGGAGCCTCGCTGGGCGGGAGCACCCCCGGCAGGACCTGCAGACACGAAGCTGGGTCAGGACCAAGCCCAGGGGAGGGCCATCTGAGCCCTGTCCCCCCGGCCCTCACTCACCTTCTGCTCCAGCTGGTAGCAGTCCACCGCCTGCTTCTCGGTGCGGGCCCGCTCCTGCAGCACGGCCAGGAAGAGGTGGCGGGGCCGGTGGAAGGCGGCCAGCTGGAAGTGGGTCACCGGGTGGCCCCCAATGCAGGCCAAGTACCGGCAGAGCAGCCGGCAGCGCTGGCGCAGGGTTTCCAGCCATAGCCGAGGGGGCTGGGGGCCGGTGGGCGCGAAGGGCAGCCAGGGCTTGGGCATCTGGCCCCGGAGCAGCTTCCGGAATACGGCTCCGCAGCGAACGGACGAGCAGGACTCCCCCTGCAGGCGGCCCTCCACGCAGCGCAGGTCCCGGCCCACTTGCTTCAGGAGGGCCAGCAGGGTGCCCCCCTCCTCCAGGAGGAAGCGCTGCAGGGGGCGGGGCCGGGGGCGGGGCTGGCCTTTAGGGGGGCACCCGCGCTCCCCCGCCTCCCACCCGCAGCGCTCCAGCTGCTCCTGCAGCTCCTGCGCCAGCGCCAGCCCCTCGCGCACAAACCGCTCCAGGGCTTCCCGCTGCTCCTGCTGCTGCCGCTGGAGGAGGGGCACGGGGGGCTGCCACAGGCCCTGGGAGGCCCACAGCGCCAAGAGCAAGGCCTGGCTGTGCGCCGCATGCATCTCCTGCCGCAGCCCGCTGCACAGCCCCACCCAGGAGGCCTCCATGGGGCTGGGGAGCTGCGCGATGCGGGCCTGCGTGGCAGCCGAGGCCTCCTCTTCCGAGAGCCCTGAGGAGACAAGGCAGAGGACGAGGGCGGGTTGGGGAGAGGCTCGAGGCGCCCCCTCTCCGTCCCCTCCTTCCCTTCCCTTACCTGAAGTAGGGGGGCCAATGACGAGCTCCAGGATCCTTTGGGGGCCGCTGCCCGGCTGTAGGTGTGCACCGGGCGCAAGGCACTGACGGCACAGGCTCTCTATGGCCGCGGCATCTCCACTGTCCAGTACGTGACCACCGTAGAGCATGACCCCTACAGGGGCCCAAAGAATCATAGAATCAAAGAGTTGGAAGAGACCTCATGGGCCATCCAGTCCAACCCCATTCTGCCAAGAAGCAGGAATATTGCATTCAAATCACCCCTGACAGATGGCCATCCAGCCTCTGCTTAAAAGCTTCCAAAGAAGGAGCCTCCACCACACTCCCTCCGGGGCAGAGAGTTCCACTGCTGAACGGCTCTCACAGTCAGGAAGTTCTTCCTAATGTTCAGATGGAATCTCCTCTCTTGTAGTTTGAAGAAGGTGTCGAGCAGCCATGGTCAGGCATGCTCTCCCCACCCCAACCCCACCCCAACCCCTAGAGAGCCAGGTCAGGCTAAACTATTAAGAACTATGGGATGAAGGGGCTGATCTAGCTGTCTTGCCCACCCTTGGGCCTCCCCTCCTACCTACCTGCAAGATGCAAGATACTCCACTTTGGCAGGAAAAATGAAATGCAAAGATACAGAATGGGGGACGATGAGGCCTGGCTGGAGAGCAGTACGTGTGAAAAAGATCTTGGAGTCCTCGTGGGGAGGAAGGTGAACATGAGCCAGGAATGTGATGTGGCGGCAAAAAGAGCCAGTGGGATTTTGGCCTGCATCAAGAGGAGCCTAGTGTCTAGATCTAAGGAAGTCATGCTACCCCTCTATTCTGCTTTGGTTAGACCACACCTGGAATATTGTGTCCAATTCTGGGCACCACAATTCAAGAGAGATATTGACTCTAAGCTGGAATGTGTCCAGAGGAGGGCAACTAAAATGATAAAAGGTCTGGAGAACAAGCCCTATGAGGAACGGCTTAAGGAGCTAGGCATGTTTAGCCTGAAGAAGAGAAGGCTGAGAGGGGATATGATAGCCATGTTTAGATATGTGAGAGGAAGCCACAGGAAGGAGGAGGGAGCAAGCTTCCTTTCTGCTTCCTTGGAGACTAGGACGCAATGGGACAACGGCTTCAAACTCCAAGAAAGGAGATTCCATCTGAACATGAGGAAGAACTTCCTGACTGTGGGAGCCGTTCAGCAGTGGAACTCTCTGCCCCAGAGTGTGGTGGAGGCTCCTTCTTTGGAAGCTTTTGAGCAGAGGCTGGATGGTTAATTGAATGCGATGTTCCTGCTTCTTGGCAGAATGGGGTTGGACTGGATGGCCCATGAGGTCTCTTCCAACTCTTAGATTCTATGATTCTACCTACCTGCCAGTTCCTGCATAGCCCGCGAAGGCCTCTCAGGCAGCCGTCTGAGCCTCTCTTTCATGTGGAGTCCCTGAGACACTTCTCCGTGGTTCCTGGCAGGAGACACATCCACATGCACTGAGGTGGACCAGGAACACGATGGCCTGGACCCGCCTCCTTTGTGCCACCAGACACACCAGGAGTGGCGCTGCTTCTACCCTTGGGGAAGACTATTCCACTGGGATGCCTTGGGTGTGTTGTGGGTGGGGGGGGGGGGGTACTACCATAATTCAGCCTGCTGCCCCCCCTGGCCACCCACTTCAATTGAGAGACAATCTTACACACTGAGCCCACCAAAGGATGGCCTTTTCTCGACTGAGGGTTTCCGTTCTGGACCACCACCGACTGGGCCTCACCCCCCTTTCTCACCAGAGGTACACAGCGGCCTGAGTCCAGCGGCTGTAGTTCTGCCGGAAAACCAGGATGGCGTGGAGGACGAGGAAGGCGAGGGTCTTCTTGGAGTCCAGGCGGTGCATCTGTCCCTGCAGCCGCTGGTGTGTGCGCATCAGGATGCCCTTCATCTCCAGCGGCTCCTCGCAGAAGAAGATGGCAGCCTTGCGGTGGACGGGCCCTGGGTCAGAGAGGGGCAGATCCAGTGCCCGGGCGAGAGGGCTCGTCCCTTCTGTGCCGGAGAGGATGGGGCCTGGTTCCAGGCACAGCCCAAACTCCGGCTCCCCTCAGCGCCCCTTTCGGCCTCCTGCCCTGTACCTGGCACCGACTCGGGCGCATTGGCTGCCGTGATGAGCCAGAGGCGGAACTTGGGGTGGACTTCCAAGGTCTGGTGTTCTGTCACACCTGGATGGGGAAGAGCGCAGGGGTGGACCTCAGGACTATGGAACCAAGGGGAGGGGGAGATAAATGGAGGGGGGCTCCTGAACAGCACTGCTTCCAGCCCTTACTCGTCGGCGTGTTCAGCAGCTGGTTGAACTGGAGGAGCACATCGGGGTCCCACTGGGCCTGGAGGTGGCAGTTGGTCAGGACCAGCCACTTGCCCTTCTTGGTGGTGACCGGGAGCGTCCGCCACACGCGCCGGGCAGCGCCGGGAGTGCCGAAGGAGATGACCACCACCTTCCCCTGCAAGGCAGAACCCAGGCTGAGCCCCCAGGGAGGGAGGGAGGAAGGGAGCCATCCAAGGCGGCCCAGTGCCGGCCCCCTCCCCGAGAAGCCAATCCCCAACGGCCTCACCGCCCGTTTCCGCTGGGCGGCCAGCTGCTGGATCCACAGCACAGGCAGGGTGAAGGAGCCATCCGACTCGGCGGGAGGGGTGAGGAAGATGATGGGCCGATTGGGACGGCTGCAGGCGTGAGGGTTGGCGGCCTCTGTCTCATCCGTCCGAGACCAGCCCAGCAAGCAGGTGGCCAAGTGCGCCATGACCTGGCTCACGGTGTTGGGGCGCAGCACACGCCACAGGATGGCACGCTGGAAAGGGCCCAGGTGGGCATGGCTGGGGCACAGGGCAGGGCCCACCACCGTGGAGGGCAGCCGCAGGTACTCCTGCCACTGTGTGCTCTGCTCCACCAGTGAGGCCCGCAGCCCCTGGAAGCCCGGCAGCTGCTCCAGCGCATGGCACTCCTCCCACGGTCCCGGGGCCACCCAGTTGGGGGATGGGGGGCCACCCTTTCCCTCCTCCTCTTCTGGCAGCAGCAGCAGAGCCTTGGCGGCTGGCTCCCGCAGCCCCCCACAAAAGGCCAGCCACTCTACGGGGCTGAGGGCCTGTGCCCCCGGGCTGGCTCCTTGCAGGGTGACCAGGGACCCCAGGAAGCGGTAGAGGGGCCGGTCAATCTCCCGCAGGCTGGGCAGGGCCTGGGTCTGCAGCTGCCGCAGAACGGCCTTGCTCAGCTCCAGTAGCCGCGCCTCCAGCGTCTCCTTCTTGCTGGCGTCCTGCTGGCGCTTGGTGGCAGCCAGGGCCTGGCGCACCCACTCGATGCAGGTCTCGCAGGGGAATCGGTAGAGCGGGTGCAGGCGGGCCACCTGCTGCAGTGCCTGGTGCAGGGCCACCCCGACCCGAGCCACACGCCGGTAGTTGTCGCAGATTGCGGCCTGGTCCCGGTGCTGGGCAGCCATGTGCTGGTGGGTAGCCTTCAGCGCCTGGATCTGGGTCTGCAGGAGGCGCACCATCGGCATGAAGTTCTCCTCCTCCAGCAGCGACCGCTGCGGCTGCGAGATCAGCTCCAGCAGCTCCTCCTGTGGAGGGAAGCCAGGACCAGTGAGGAAGTGGCCTGGGGCAAGGGGCCTTGACAGAAGGCTGGGAGCAGTAGTCCCGGCCCTCTCCTGTCCTCCTCTTCCCCCTCCCCCCTCACCTCTGTGGCCTCCAGCTTGCTCTCCAGGTGCAGGAGAGCCAGACGCAGAGCCTGCCGGTTCTTCAGGGTCTCCCGGCGTTCGGCCTTCAGGACCTCCCCCAGCAACAGGTTCTCCAGTGCCTTCGGGCTCAGACTGAGGTCAATCATGTTCAGGCTTTTCAGAACTGCCTGGTCCATCTCTGTGAAGGGGAGGAGGAGGAGACAAGGGTGGGGTGCTTAGCCACAGGCTGGTCAAGAGGCCATTAGTCCACTGGTTGATATGCTGACTCCTGCCACAGGGCAGGAGGCAGGGAACCCTTGGAGTATCCCCTCTTTCTGAGCTCCGGGTCTTGCCAGTGAGGACCCCCCACTCGGGGTCGCCACTGGCAGGTGACATCTCATTGCCTCCCTCCTTTATCTCCAAGGTCCATGATCTCTTGGGAGTCCAAAGAGACCTCACCTGACAATTTGCCCCTCTGACCCTTCCACCTTCGCAGGGGGACTCTACGAACTCAACTGCAGGCACCAATGGCCCAATGGTACCAAGAGGGATTTCGCAAGGAAGCGGCAAAAAAAGCCAATGGGATTTTGGCCTGCATCAAGAGGAGCCTAGTGTCTAGATCTAGGGAAGTCATGCTCCCCATGCTCTAATCTGCTTTGGTTAGACCACATCTGGAATATTGTGTCCAATTCTGGGCACCACAATTCAAGAGAGATATTGACTCTAAGCTGGAATGTGTCCAGAGGAGGGCGACTAAAATGATCAAGGGTCTGGAGAACAAGCCCTATGAGGAGCAGCTTAAGGAGCTGGGCATGTTTAGCCTGAAGAAGAGAAGGGTGAGAGGAGATATGATAGCCATGTATAAATATGTGAGAGGAAGCCACAGGGAGGAGGGAGCAGATCAAGGGTCTGGAGAACAAGCCCTATGAGGAGCGGCTTAGGGAACTGGGCATGTTTAGCCTGAAGAAGAGAAGGCTGAGAGGAGATATGATAGCCATGTATAAATATGTGAGAGGAAGCCACAGGGAGGAGGAGGGAGCAAGCTTGTTTTCTGCTTCCTTGGAGACTAGGACGCAAGGGAACAATGGCTTCAAACTACAAGAGAGGAGATTCAATCTGAACATTAGGAAGAACTTCCTGACTGTGAGAGCCGTTCAGCAGTGGAACTCTCTGCCCCGGAGTGTGGTGGAGGCTCCTTCTTTGGAAGCTTTTAAGCAGAGGCTGGATGGCCATCTGTCAGGGGTCATTTGAATGCAATATTCCTGCTTCTTGGCAGAATGGGGTTGGACTGGATTATGGCCCATGAGGTCTCTTCCAACTCTTTGATTCTATGATTCTAGGAGTGTCTCCTCGGCCACCCCCTCAGCCAGGTGGCCCCAATCCCCTGCCTCCCGCAGGTCTTGACAGTGGGGTGCCCTTACCTGCAGCCAAAGCCTCTAAAGGAAGCTCAGTGCAGAGGTACAGTTGGAAGGAAGGGAGCAGCTTCAACTCCACCGCCTCCTCCGCTTGCTCTTCCTTCTCCAGGTGCAGCTCCCCCGGCTTGGCAGGGAGGACAACGCCCTCTGTTCCCCGGAAGGACTCCTTCTGCATCAGCTGCCGCAGGGTCGGACACCATGGGACGTTCTTCTCGAAGTTCAGCAGCAGCACTGGCGCGTCTGCAAGGGTGCCCAGGGAGCACTCTCACCTCCTCTGGGCACCAAAGGAGGGTCCCATGTGGCCCCTACAACCCCACCGAGGCTCATCCTGGCCCACTCACTCTCTCTGATGGCCTTGCGGAGGCTGTCCTCTAGATCAAGGTCAGTGAGCGACAGGATTTCCAGGTTGTTTTCTGGGATCTCATCCCAGCCGCCCTGCTCTGCCATCTCCGGCACAAGCTCCGCAAGGATATAGGCCTGGGATTCCTCTGGTGAGAGGAGGCAGGGTCAGTGCTGAGCAGTCCCTGGGGAGGCTCCTGGCCCACCCGCCTAACCGTTGTGTGCCTCCACTCACGCTGTTCTAGCACGGAAGTCGAGAGGAGCCAGATGTGGGACTGCCTGTCGGGGTCCACCAAGAGGGGCCACCGGTGGGCTTGCGCGTGAAGGCTGGAGAGCAGGATTGTGGCCATGAGGCGGCTCTCCGGGTCCTTGGGCTTGTGGAGCCGATCCCAGATGCGCTGCTCCCCAGGGGAGCTGAGCAGGGAAAGCACGTCTAGTGGCTGCTGAGTCTCCAGCAACGGGGGGCTGATGGGGGCCGGGCCAGGGCAGGGCAGACCCGCCTGCAGGGTCCGGTAGATGTCATCCGGTTCCAGGGGGACCTCGCAGCCGGCCAGTAGTGCTTGCCACTTCTCCAGAAGCTCCTCCCGACGGGACGAAGGGAAGGGGCCCAGGTAGGAGACGGTGGCCGCACACAGCAGCGCGTTCCCATACACGGTGCTGCGGTAGTGCTCCAGGCTCTGCGGCAGAAGGGGAGTGCATGCTCAGGAACTCTGAGGGCGAGCTCGCCAGGCTGCGCTTGAGGCCCCAGGGCTTCTCCTAGACCCTCACCTTGATGAGTGTGGTCCAGTTGACCAGGTGCTCTGCCACAGAGCTCTCCACCGTGGAGGCCTCCTCCTTGGCCTGCAAGGATTGTGTGAGCTGCTGCACCAGTTTCTCCTGCCGCTCCTGCTTCTCCTTCAGCTCCTGGATCCGGGCCCGTGTGGCCTCCTTCAGCTGCTCCGTGTGCAGGCGCCGGTCGCCCAGTTGAATTTTTTCCGTGTTGAGTTGCACGTCGCAGCGCTCCAGCTGCAACATGGCCGGTTGCCAGTTGCGCAGCGCAGAATGGTACCGGTAAATGGCGGAGATCCACTGCCAGAGGGCTGCCACGGCTTGGCTGGTGTTCCGGAGGAATTCTGCGGTGAAGCCCTCCGCAGCCAGCGCCTGGCCCAGCGCCTTGAAGAGCTCCGTGGAGAGGTTCTCTTTTGGGTAGAAGATCAGGTCCTGGGGAGGAGCACAAGGTACGCAAGCTGAGCCATGGGTGTGAAGGCCAAGCCCTACTCCTGGCCTCCCTGTGACAAGGCTCCCTGCTTCATAAGGAGCACATCACACACTCCTGAGCGAGGGAACGCAAGACTTGCCCAAGACCACTCAGGGCGAGTGAGACCCAAGAGTCCCACTGCACCCGCTGACCCACGTCTCCCATGGAAGGCTTAATATCCTGAAGGCTTCAGGTTCTGTGTGACCTTGGAAGCGGCACCTGCACTGGTTCAGGCCTGGCTAGTCTTTGGATGGGAGAATGCCTGGGCCCAGCAGGCAAGAAGGCGGTAGCAAACCGCCTCTGACCGCTCCTTGTGTAAGAAAGGCATGCTGTGACATTGAGGGGATTGCCATAGGCCCAAAGGCTATTGACATGCATACTAGTTGAGAGGCCCGGAGCACTGAGAGGGCTAGAGTATCACAAAGAGTTTGGACCCTCCTGGCTTTTCCATCCAGCTCCTGCTTTGCCAGTTTCATTGACCATGCTAGGTGCTTGCCCACACTTTTACGGCTCGAGCCCTAGAGGCATGGGGGCTGTTCACAAGAGGCACCGCTGTGCAATTAGCCCATGGCCACCAGCTAGAGAGCCTCCGCGGAAGCGCTCCTGCCTTCCTCACCTGGTAGAAGTCTTCCCTGTTGAGGAGCACCTTGGCGCTCTCCCATCCCGGCTCCTCCTGGAACATCAGGCAGAGCATGTCCGTCACCCTGACCACAGTGGCTGGGGGCTGGCGGTAGCTACGCAGTTCCTCCACATCCTGCAGGTGCAGCATGGCCACGGCAGTCTGGTAGTCGTGGCGCACCTGAAGAGAGGAGAGCAGGGAAGAGAAGAGGAGGCCTTGAGGGAGGGCAGCTGTCCTGTCACGAGTGAATTGAAAGAAATTGCACAATTGAGGGTCAGGCTAAGGGCCTATTAAGACCTGCTAAAGCTGAAGACACCATTGGAATATAGGTTGCTTACCTGTAACTGTAGTTTCCCGAGTGGTCACCTGTGAATTTGCACATATGGATGCGGTTTGTTGTGCTGCCACATGGTCCACGCCGCTTACCTTGGTGTTAAACATTTTTGGTGGTAGCCCCGCCCACTCTCCCCTGAGAGTACATATAGCCAATGGGAAGAGCTACAGCCTCCAGTTCTCTTTCGCCGCAAAATGCAGCCAGAGAAAGGAGGCATGACAAGGCGAGGATGGGCGGGGATGTGCAAATTCACAGGTGACCACTTGGAAACTACAGTTACAGGTAAACAACCTATATTTTTCCATCGCGGTCAACTGTGAATCGCACATATGGTAGACTAGCGAGCTAATAACCCTGGCTGGTGGGCATCATGCCACCGCAGAGAAGAGGACTGCCCTTCCAAATGAAGCATCCCTCTTGGAGGAGACATCCAATTTCTAGTGGGACACGAAGGTAAGTGGCGTGGACCATGTGGCAGCATGGCAAACCGCATCCATATGTGCAATTCACAGTTGACCATGATGGGAAAACCTCAAAAATTATATTATGGAGAAACAAAAGAAGTGAAAAATTCATTGTGACATGGAAAGGGCTGATGGAGGAAACGTGAACTGCTGACAATAACTGTCCTGGGAACTTTTGGTATAAACATATATGTTTAGTTGTAGGTTTTTCGGGCTGTATGTTCTAGAATGCTTCTAGAACAAGGCCATACAGCCCGAAAAACCTACAACAACCCAGTGATTCCAGCCATGAAAGCCTTCAACAATACACACATGTTTATATGATTTCAGACAACCATTCTTTAAAAGAAGGAAGTCAAAAACAATGGTTCCTTACGTTAAGGAAGGTAAATAAGATCTGCCCACAATTGATGGTGTTTCAGAATATCTTAGCTGAATGACAGGTTGTAAAAATAATCCAGAACAACGGCAGCAAAGAATGCTACACAAGTAGGCCCTTTCCTCTTGGAAAAGAGTGTCATATCTATGAGAAATGAGTCTGTCCACTTGCCACCTCTTTCCAAGATGAAGGACAATGACTATGCGTGTGAACGAATGTATGTGGCGTGAATGCTGAGTAAATGTAAATGCCCCCCTTGGAACTGGTTATAAAACCAGTACTAGGTGTGTGTGCCTACTTTTTTCTCTGAAAGTGCAATCTGATGCAATCTGCCTCACTAAAAATGGATTGAAACATTGAAAATTAACAGCGTATTTTTAGTTGCAAAAACAAACAAGGTTTCCATAAACAAAATACTTTATACTTCCTTGTTATATCTTAGTTTCAGCTTCTTGACTTCACACTGGGCTTCTCTCTCATGTAGATAAAGAACATACAACAAACTTCAAACTGAAGCAGCTCTCTCCTTGGAGTAGTCAAACACAGGTTTGACTTTTTTGCTTAGTTGTTGCATCATTTTAACTCTTTCGGTGCCAGTACATTGGGTAATATAAGCAGGTGTGTCTTCTAGTGGGACACGAAGGTAAGCGGCGTACATAGGGTAATATGTACATAGGGTAGTATAAGCAGGTGTGTCTTCTAGTGGGACACGAAAGTAAGGTACTTGCTCCTCCCGCGTGAAGACTTACTCCTGTGTGAAGAATGCCTCAGTGTAAGGAGTGCTGTGTTTGACTGCTCCAAGGAGAGAGCTGCTTCAGTTTGAAGTTTGTTGTATGTTCTTTATCAAGCCCAGCATGAAGTCAAGAAGCCGAGGCAAAGATATAACAAGGAAGTATAAAGAATTTTGTTTATGGAAACCTTGTTTGTTTTTGTAACCATATTGTTAGAGACCCTAAATTGGGTCTTCTTAGGTCCACATCACGGGAACACGAAAGGAAGGTCACCTCTAGAATGGATTACTGCAATGCGCTCTACGTGGGGCTACCCTTGAAGACGGCCCGGAAACTGCAATTGGTCCAACGTGCAGCAGCCAGGATGCTAACCGGAGCTCATTATCAAGAGAGGTCTACCCCTCTGTTTAAGGAGCTCCACTGGCTGCCATTCATCTTCCGAGCCCAATTCAAGGTGCAGGTGCTCACCTATAAAGCCCTGAACGGTTTGGGACCACCCTACCTGCGTGACCGCATCTCCATCTACGAACCCACACGCTCGTTACGGTCATCCGGAGAGGCCCTGCTCGTGATCCCACCCACGTCGCAAGCGCGCTTGGTGGGGACGCGTGACAGGGCCTTTTCCGTGGCGGCCCCCAGACTTTGGAACGCCCTCCCAAAAGATCTCAGACAGGCCCCCACTCTAGCCGTTTTCAAAAGGAATTTAAAAACTTGGCTGTTCCGTTGTGCCTTCCCAAACTAGGAATCCCATCCCAAGTCCTGGAAGCACTTTAGCACAACAAATGTTGCTGCACATCACACTTTAATCCTACGTTCCTCCTGCCATATCAGCACTTTTAACCCTGTACCCCATTGCGCCGGCCGAACCAGTTTTAATAGTGTCTTGATGTATGTCATTGTTGTTTATTTTGCTTAATTGTTTTGATATTGCTGTGATATGTTTTCTTTTGTATTGTGTTTGAGGCTTCGGCCTGTGTAAGCCGCATCGAGTCCTTCGGGAGATGCTAGCGGGGTACAAATAAAGTTAATAATAATAATAATAATAAGGACACAGTCCCAAAAAAAGATTTAAAAACAAGGTTTATTTTAGGTTCTTGTGGGTTTTTTCGGGCTATAGGGCCATGTTCTAGAGGCATGGCCCTATAGCCCGAAAAAACCCACAAGAACCTAGTGATTCCAGCCATGAAAGCCTTCGACAATACAAGGTTTATTTTAGTTTCTTCTTGAAGAAGACGGACAGTCTGGCAGCATACGCAGATGCTACCCTTCCAGTGACTGCCGTGCCCCCTTGGCTTTTTGACCACCAATAACCTCAACTAAACAAGAACTTTTTTTTTGTCATGGAAAGTACTCTCTTTCCAGCCCCCTCCCTTGTCCTTTTGATGGAAAGTACCTTCTTGTACCTGCAGACTCTGCGCTTAACCACAACCTTTGAACTTAACCACAATACAACTTCCAACCTCTACATGTCACATCTTGTTTCTTAAAAACATTTTCTTCCGTGTTGCTCTTTTTCTACAGAGAAAGGGTATGTTTCTCTTTTGCTGTTAACTTCATTCAAAGCCCCTCCCTTGCTTAACATTTGCAAATTTCACTCAAAGACCCTTTCAATATTATTTTTCTACAAGAAAGGCCTCCGAAGGAAGAGAACAATAGTCTGGTGTGTTTTTATTTTGTCTTATACTGGCTACTGGTTCTGGGTCACGCTGCTGCTGCTAAATAAGCTGCTCTGCTATCTACTTTTGTGACTTTTTGTTGTTCTTGTTAAGCCTATTCACCCAACATGAAATACATTTCTAAGTATTCCAGACAGTTCCTCCCTCCCTCAAGGTGGAGCTGAGGAGCCCCCTCCCCACAACCCCAGACCCACGGAGCCCCAGAGCGAGGCGGGAGCACCTTCTTCATGGCCGTCTCCTTCTCCTTCTCCAGGACCTCCCTCTCCTGGGTCAGGGCCTCAATGCGGGCCTCGTACTCCTGGCACTCCTTCTCCTGCTGCCGCAGCACCTCCTGCTCCCGCTCAATTTCCCGCTGGCTCTGCACCATTTGCTGCAAGAGAGACGGGGTGAGGCGTACACTGGGCCAGACAGGACCTCAAGGCCAATGGCACAAGTGGCTGTAATGGCCTCCTCGGTGGCCGTGAGCACAAAGGGTACTTGGTGCATGGAAGGAGGATGCCCAGCACTGATGGGTCTTTGTCCCAACTTAAACCCCAGGAGGCAGAGTTTCAGCTGTCCGTGGATCTCCCCAGAGACAAGGGATGAGGAGGAGAGTGTCCTCAGGTCTAATGCCATGTCAGAAACAGACTAACCCCGCAAAGTAAGGTAGGCAGGCACTCAACAAGCCCTGTTGCTGCTCCGAGGTCCTCACCTCCTTGATCTTGACCAGCTTTTGTTGCAAGAAGCGGGCGTCCCGCGTGTGCTCCTGCTGCTTCTTGCTCACTTCGCCCATCTTGACCAGCGCCAGCTTCACCCTGAAGGTATCAAACAGAAATGATGTGTTATTGCCCCAACCTTATTCTCCGTCTCCATTGTTATGATACTTCACCCCGACCGGGACCACCTCCCACCTGGAAACTGAAAATGCCCTCACTGTGGAAGAAGATGCAGAGCAAGAATAGGGCTCCACAGCCACATACGGACCCACAAGGAAACCCATGATGGAAGACCATCTTACACGTCCAACGAGGGATCGCCTAAGTAAGTACTTCACCTTGTTGATGGGAAGCTTCCCACCAGAGTGGAAATAATCTATCAGACAGATGGCGAGCTATTTAACCTCAGCAGACTGAAAGCCAAAACCAAGGTTACAACAACATCTATTATAGAATTCCAGTATGCTGATGACAATGTCATCTATGTGCATTCAGAAGAAGACCTACAAGCCACTCTAAACACCTTCACAGAAGCATACGAGAAGCTCGGCCTGTCATTAAACCTTGAGACAACCAAAGTGCTCTTCCAGCAGTCACCTGCCAACCCCTCTCCAATGCCAGAGATACAGCTTAGTGGTGTAACATTACAAAATGTGGACCACTTCCGCTCCCTTGGCAGCCACGTCTCCACAAAAGTCAACATTGTCACTGAAATTCAACACCGCCTGAGCTCTGCGAGTGCAGCATTTTTCCAAATGAAGCAGAGAGTGTTTGAGGACTGGGACATCCGTAGGGAGACCAAGGGGCTTGTCTACACAGCCATTGTCCTCCCAACCCTGCTCTACGCCTGCAAAACGTGGACTGTCTGCAGATGTCACATGCAACTCCTGGAACGATTCCATCAGCGCTGCCTCCGGAAAATCCTGCAAATCTCTTGGGAAGACAGGCGGACAAACGTCAGTGTGATGGAAGAAGCAAAGACCACCAGCATTGAAGCGATGGTCCTCCGCCATCAGCTCCACTGGACCGGCCATGTTGTCCGGATGCCCGACCACCGTCTTCCAAAGCAGTTGCTCTACGCCTGTGGAACACCCTCCCGAAAGACCTCAGACAAGCCCCTACATTGGCAGTCTTCAGAAAGAAATTGAAAACTTGGCTGTTCCAATGTGCCTTTTCAGATTAGGAACCCCACTACCAAATCCCAGAAGCACTTTAGCAGAACCAAGATCACCACACTTTGCACACCGCACTTATATACTATAATCCCATATTCCTCCGACACATCAGCATTTTTAACCCTGTACCCCACTCTGGCCGGCTCAGTTTTTAATAATGTCTTAATAGTGGATATTGCTATTTGTTTGCTTTCTGCTTAACTGTTTTGTTTGCTAGGTATTGTATTGTTGTATTGTTGTATTGTTTGGGCTTCGGCCTACTGTAAGCCGCATCGAATCCCTTGGGAGATGCTAGCGGGGTACAAATAAAGTTATAATAATAATAATAATAATAATAATAATACTCCGAACTCAAGAACAGAAAACGGAATGTTGGTAGGCAGGGAAAGAGATTGAAAGATGGGCTCAAAGCCAACCTCAAAAACTGTGGCATAGACACTGAGAACTGGGAAGCCCTGGCCCTTGAGCGCTCCAGCTAGTGGTCAGCTGTGACCAGCAGTGCTGCAGAATTTGAAGAAGCACGAATGGAGGGTGAAAGAGAGAAACGTGTCAAGAGGAAGCCACATAAAGCCAACCTCGACGGGGACCACCTTCCACCTGGAAACCAATGCCCTCACTCCGGGAGAACATGCAGGTCAAGAATAGGGCTCCACAGCCACCTACGGACCCACTGCCAGGATACTACACTTGGAGGACCATCATCCTTGGACTATGAAGGATCGCCTAAGTTAGTCACCCCAAAGGAGAGTAACCAGCCACATTGGCATCAGGGGGAGCAGGGACTCGCTTCCGGGCTCCCGCAATGCCTCCTTGTTTTTTGGGCCGCTCGGCATGGAGGTCTTGGGGCACTCTTCGTTGTGAGGTTTGGCAGCTCCAGGCAGTGACCGTGAGGACTCTGATCCAAGCCTTGCAGCCTCTGCCTGGATCCCTGAGGTCTCTTGGTGGGCGCACTTTATTCTGAAGTACCTGTGAGGCATTTACTGTTACTAAGTGCAATTGTATGCTTTATCTAAAGCCGCAACACTTGCAACCCCCAAAGAAACTGCATCTGCCCAGCCTGCCTTAATGGACCCTTCACAGGCAGGGAGTCGGAGAACATCTAGATCAGTGGTTCCCAACCTCTGGTCATCTTGAGGAGCGTAAGTAGGCCGAAGCCTGTTAGAGTTAGTGGGCCAAAGCCTTTAGGAGTTAGTTGGCCAATGCTAGTGTTGTCTTGAGGAGAGTGAGCAGGCTGAAGCCTGTTAAGAGTCAGTGAGCCAAAGCTTGTGTCGTCCTGAGGAAAGTAAGCAGGCTGAAGCCTACTAGTGGGCCAAAGCCAGTTAGAATCAGTGGGCCAAAGCTAGTGTCGTCCTGAGAAGATTGAGTAGGCCAAATCCAGTTAGAGTCAGTGGGCCGATGCAAGTATTGTCCTGAGGAAATTGAGTAGGCCAAAGCCAGTTAGAGTCAGTGGGCCAAAGCTAGTGCCGTCCTGAGGAGATTGAGTAGGCCAAAGCCAGTTAGAGTCAGTGGGCCAAAGCTAGTGTCCTGAGGAGATTGAGTAGGCCAAAGCCAGTTAGAGTCAGTGGGCCAAAGCTAGTGTCGTCCTGAGGAGATTGAGTAGGCCAAAGACAGTTAGAGTCAGTGGGCCAAAGCTAGTGTCGTCCTGAGGAGATTGAGTAGGCCAATGCCAGTTAGAGTCAGTGGGCCAAAGCTAGTGTCGTCCTGAGGAGATTGAGTAGGCCAAAGACAGTTAGAGTCAGTGGGCCAAAGCTAGTGTCGTCCTGAGGAGATTGAGTAGGCCAATGCCAGTTAGAGTCAGTGGGCCAAAGCTAGTGTCGTCCTGAGGAGATTGAGTAGGCCAAAGCCAGTTAGAGTCACTGGGCTAAAGCTAGTGTTGTCCTGATAGGAAAGAGTAAGCCGAAGCCTGTTAGTCAGTGGGCCAAAGCTAGTGTCATCCTGAGGAGAGTGAATAGACCGAAGCCTGTTAAGAGTCAGTGGGCCAAAGCTAGTGTCATCCTGATAGGAAAGAGTAAGCCGAAGTCTGTTAGAGTCAGTGGGACAAAGCTAGTGTGGTCCTGAGGAGAGTGAGTAGGCCGAAGCCTGTTAGTGGGCCAAAGATTGTGTCATTCTGAGGAGAGTGAGTAGGCCAAAGCCTGTTAGGAGTCAGTGGGCCAAAGCTAGTGTCATCCTGAGGAGAGTTAGTAGGCCGAAGCCTGTTAGAGTCAGTGGGCCAAAGCAAGCATCGTCCTGAGGAGAGTGAGCAGGCCGAAGCCAGTTAGAGCCAGTGGGCCGAAGCAAGCATTGTCCTGAGGAGTATGAGGTAGATCTCTGTGAAGGTTCAGTGAGAGAGTCCCAAGTTGCAAGGCCTCGTGTGTAAAGCTGTGTGTAAAGCTACTATGTGAAGCTCTTTTGTAATTTTGGTGTGAGAGGATGTTGTGAGAGTGTAGCTGGTTCTCCGCATGAGGAAGAAGCTCAGCATGGAAGCAATGAAGGGAGTATGAAGAACTTGATTTGTGTCATGGAAACGTTTGTGTAATTAGTGGAACCATATTATTTTACTACCAAAAAAAGTTCTTTTTGTCACTTTGAGCTTGGGTCAGTTCAGACCCACCGCTGGATCTCTGGGCTGAGAAATCCTTTTTAAGAAATGCCTCATTTGTTTACGGGTTTTGTTTGTTTGTTTATGCCAGGGGTCCTTAAGCTAAGGCCGGAGGGCCGGGTACGGCCCTCCAAGGTCATTTATCTGGCCCTCGCTCAGGGTCAACCTAAGTCTGAAACGACTTGAAAGCACACAACAACAACAACAACAATCCTATCTCATCAGCCACAAACAGGCCCACACTTCCCATTGAAATACTAGTAAGTTTATATTTGTTAAGGCAACAATGTGATGTGGCGGCAAAAAAAGCCAATGGGATTTTGGCCTGCATCAAGAGGAGCCCAGTGTCTAGATCTAGGGAAGTAATGCTCCCCATGCTCTATTCCGCTTTGGTTAGACCACACCTGGGATATTCTGGGCACCACAATTCAAGAGAGATATTGACAAGCTGGAATGTGTCCAGAGGAGGGCGACTCAAAGGATCAAGGGTCTGGAGAACAAGCCCTATGAGGAGCGGCTTAAGGAGCTGGGCATGTTTAGCCTGAAGAAGATAAGGCTGAGAGGAGATATGATAGCCGTGTATAAATACATGAGAGGAAGCTGTTCAGCAGTGGAACTCTCTGCCCCGTAGGGAGTGTGGTGGAGGCTCCTTCTTTGGAAGCTTTGAAACAGAGGCTGGATGGCCACCTGTCAGGGGTGATTTGAGTGCAATATTCCTGCTTTTTGGCAGAATGGGGTTGGACTGGATGGCCCAGGAGGTCTCTTCCAACTCTTTGATTCTATGGTTCTATGATTTTCAAACTGACTAGGCAAGGTAGCAAAATGCTGTAGTGGACATCGTGAGGAGTCGCGTGTGCCGAGGCCCAGGGAAGCACCTGAAAGACCCCCAGAAGCCTCCTTTCCCACCGGAGGAGCCGGACTGACCTCTCAATGTGTTTGCTGTTCTGCTCCTGCATGGAGTCCAAGAGCACGATGAAGGCGTCCAGAAAATCCATCAGATTCTTTGGGCTGATCAGGGGCAGGTGGGTGTTCAGGAAAGCGGCGTAGGCAACAGCCGAGGAGTGGACGCGGGCAGCGGCCTTGGTCAAGCGGCGCAAGAGGTCCTTGTGGGCATACAGGGACGGCAGTTCTAAGAGATGACAGGCAAGAAGGTAGGTGGACAGCAGGGCCGTAGCCAGAAAAAGGAGGGTTGAACATTTGGGGGGGGGGGTTAAAATTTCGGGGGTGCTCTGCCTCCTAGCTCACACTGAAGCCAAGAGCACAGCAGAGGGCAGAGCAGCCTTCAATAGCGTGCAGCTCCGCCTGTCAACCACTTCCACCAAGTCTGGCCTCCTTAATGAGAGCATTCAACATCCCCCCCCCCCAAAAAAAACTTGGTTGCTTCGCTACATCGGCTATTGCTGCAAGTAATGACTGTGTGAATAAATTGTCAATATTTGCCTGAGATAGTGCTTGCAGTTCTGGGGGGGACTCTTAATTTTTTGCGTGTCATAGACTTAGCATGGGGATTTGGTTAACCAGTTGAAAATCATGAGTAAACCAGGTTTTTTTTAACCTGAAAATTTTCAGGGGGGGGGGGGGTTGAACCCCTAATACCCCCCCCCCCCCCCCCAGCTACAGGTCTGGCGGACAGATAAGTAACTCCAGTTGGGACGCCACGAGTGCACTCTTTTGAGCAGTAGCAGAATTCATGGGGAGATATGCTGGGATTGAGTTAAGACCCTCGAGACTCTCCACACACACACACAAACACACACACCCTCTCCAGCCCCCTCCCCCCACACACACACCAACTTCCCTAGTCCCCCGCCCTGCCCCCAGTATGTCCAGTGAAGTCAACCAGTGGCCACAAGGAGCCTTCTGGAAGGACTCAGGCATCCCAGCCGGAAGGAGAACTCCGGCCGAGTGGCAGGCCAAGACCGATCAAGTGAAACTCTGGTTCAAAAATGCCACACGGGATGGTTGTGATGCCCGAGCCTGCCTCTGAGGATGGAAAGGGGAAGCAAGGTGCAAACGACCTCGGAAGGACAGAGTGCCTCTGTAGATGGGCAATGGACGGTCACTGTGGAATGTCTGCCCCTGTCCAGCACTCCATAGGGCTTGGCTAGTTGCCAGGGGAATGGAGGCACGAAAGGGAGCAGGGAGGCAGGGTGATGGGTAGCCATCCTCCCTCCCCATGAAGGCTGAGCAGAAATCTGCTCGCTGCATTTTATGTATTTATAGAGCGACCCCACCTGCCTCTTCCAGGTCCAAATGTCAAACTGGGGGTGGGTTTCAGAAGCAACCTTGACACTTCCGAGTTTGGATGTCCCCCCAAAAGGGAGAAAGCATGTGCGGCACATGAAAGCTGAGAGGAAACCAGCGCTGCCTCTGCCCACCTGCAGACGATTGTGAGGAAACATCCCGCATAGATTACTGCAACGCGCTCTACGTGGGGTTGCCTTTGAAGACGGCCCGGAAGCTTCAAATGGTCCAGCGTGCAGCAGCCAGGTTGCTAACAGGAGCGGGGCTCAGGGAGCACACAACTCCTCTGCTGCGCCAGCTCCACTGGCTGCCAGTTTGCTACCGGGCCCAATTCAAAGTGCTGGCTTTAGCCTATAAAGCCCTAAACGGTTCTGGCCCAGCCTACCTATCCGAACGCATCTCTTCCTACGAACCCTCCAGGAAGTTAAGATCATCTGAGGAGGCCCTACTCTCGATCCCGTCTGCTTCGCAAGCACGCTTGGCGGGGACGAGAGACAGGGCCTTCTCTGTGGTGGCCCCTCGGCTGTGGAACTCCCTGCCTAGGGATATTAGATCTGCCCCCTCCCTCCTGACCTTTCGTAAGAGAGTGAAAACCTGGCTCTTCGAGCAGGCATTCGGAACCCCGGAATAGATAGTCAAGCTTGAGATGGAGAATGACCCAGGAACGGCCAAGACGATGAAATGGACGAGGATTGGAACGAGAGGATATCGCTCTTTTTAAATTGTTATTGCACTGTATTGCACTGTCTTTTTTTGTCTAATTGCACTTAACTGTTTTTGCTTTTGTATTGTATTGATGGCATCGAATTGTGCCGATACGTAGACCGCCCTGCGTCGCCTGCGGGCTGATATGGGCGGGATATAAGTGACGTAAATAAATAAATAAATAAACTGCCCATGGAGGACAGGGTGAGCTGAGCCGAGACCCAGGTCAGGCTCCTACCTCGGGTAAGCCGTGCGGACTGCTTGAGGTGCTTCTTGAAGTGTTTGGCGGTCACCTCCTCCAGCGAGGCGTGGCTCCAGGGCTGGTACACCTCCAGGCAGCAGAGCAGCTGGGCCAGGGCCATGGCTGTCAGTGGAGGCAGTGCCAAGGGCCTCATCCCCCCCAGCAACAGCAGCACGTGCAGGTTGGAGCGCACAAACTGGAAGAACCTATGGAGAAAGCCATAGATGGGGCTAGGGATCCAGGGGCCACCACTGGCTTTAGTCTTCCTTACGCCCCCCGCCTCCCCCAACATACTTTTGGATAATGATCTCGTCTCGCATGGTCCGCTTGATGGTGGGGTTCTCCTGCAGCATGGCCGGGATGATGGACACAGCGTCTTCTGGGCTGTAAAGCCCCGGGCATGTGCCCTCTGTCATCAGCGCCAGGACTAGGTGCAAGCTGGCCAGCCGTATCCCAGGATGCACCATCAGCAGCACCCGGCTCCCCTTGATGCCCGCCTCCCAGGTGGCCTGCCGCATTAACATGAGTGTCTCTGCCTCATCTGCTTTGGCCGGCAGCTCCATGACCAGGGAGGCGGTGGCACGTGCCACCAGGGCCACCAAAGACTGCCGCCCTGTGCATCGACTGAAGGAGACAAGGGCCGCATGTCTGTCAGGGCCGTAAAGGACGCGGCTCAGGCGCACTACATGCCTCAGCCCCTCGGTGCACAACATGAAATCGGAGGGTATGGTGGGGGCCAGCTGGCTCTCCAGGGTCTTCCAGACCTTCTCCTGATAAGGGTTATGAGCTGAGGAACGGTAGGCATCCGGGCCCAGGTCCTTGCTGAAGACAATGTCCCTCACGGACTCGGCCTGCAGCAGCAAGAGGTGTGGCGGCAACAACGGGCCGGAGGTTTCCTTCCGGGACAAGAGCCGGTGCCTGACTCGCATGGAGGAAGGGCGACGGGGAGAGCCAGGAGGCTCACCCACCTGCGGTGGTTCCGGCGTGCTCCCCTCTGAGCCGGCCTCCAATTTCTTCCCAGCCTCTGAGTCCTCAGTGTCCACCTCAGAGGCTTCACACTCAGGCACTGGCACTGGGGGAGGGTCTTTGTCTGGGGCTGCGGCTGGTGCAGGACGCTCAAGCGCAAGAGCCGTTGCCTGCTCCACAGGGTCCCAGGGGTCACAATAGTCCCGCTCATCAGTGGTGAAGAAACCCTGCTCAAAGTGCGCACTTAGCAAGAGATCCTCTTTATCAGGCAATTCGTCTTCAGCGACACAGACGGCAGAGATGCTGGAAAGTTGGAAGGTGACGTTGCCTCGACTGGGGAGGTGAGAGCACTCGGGGCCAAAGGAAGGCACCATGTGCGCAAACTGCCTCTTGGCACAGAAAGTGGCCGTGGCAATCTCCATCAGCATCTGCCCACACTGCTCACGCTGGCGCTCGCCCCGAAGCGGATCGCAGAACACCCGCAGGCTCTCGTGCATCCACAGACGCACAATGAGTCGGACACTGAGGATCGTGGTGTAGCCCGGCCCCGTGAGCATCCGGCTCAAGGCAGAGGTGCGCCGGTTGACCACCGCCTTGGAGCTGTAGTCATCCAGGGGGCTGGAGAGGTGAATGCCTGGACGGGGCCGCAGCAGCAGCATGCCCTTGATCACCTTCTGAATGGCGTGCAAAGAGAACTGGAAGAGGCAGCAGGCGGGAGAAGGCTGGAACTGTTTCCTGGCTGCATCGTAGGTCTCAGCGGTTGCCCGCACAATGGAGGATGCCAGGTCGCCGTGCCGCGTCAGCATGGGGAACTTTTCCAACCAGGCGAGGATGGTGCCTGTGTGCATGCATAAAAGTGAGTCCCTGGTCACCGGGGGCAGCCCCACAGTGCTGAACAGCCGCCCGAAACGAGGGCAAAGGGGCCGTGTCCCAGTCATGGGCACGGACAGGGTGCCAAAGCAGTTGAAGCCTGTGGCCGGACAGTTCTGCAGCTCCAGGGTCTCTGAATGATAGAACTGTTGTTGTGCCAGAGCCTGGCGCAGGGTTTCTACAACGGGACTGGATCCACGGGTTGGGTCTGAAAGGGAGGAGAGCAGGTGAAGCCGTTGTTGTGGTACAAACTGGGAGACCAGCCCTCTAGGAGCCGGGGCAAAGGGAGAGGCTGCTACGGCGGGATCCTCTCACCTACAAAAGCCATGTGCAGGTCCTCCACAAAGAAAAGACAGCCAGCCTTGGCAGCTGTGCCCCTGACTGGCTTGCCTCCGGGGAAAAGGCTCTTCTCTCTCGCCGCACTGAGGAACCTCCGGAGCAGCAGCTGCCGCAAGTGGGGGGCACTGTGGGCCGGCGTGAGGCATATCCGATGATAAAGGAAATTGGGCTGTACCAGCATCTCGGCAAAAGAGGTCTTCCCGGAGCCGGGCTCCCCGACCAGGAGGACCGGCTGGTCTGCGCCCAGGAGCAGGTCCACCACAAAGAACACCCGTTCGTACTGCAAGGGAAAGTGTCTCTCATGCCGGGAAGGAAGGAAGGCACAGTGCTTCTCTCGCTCCCAAGGAGACAGCTACGCTTCCCCCTTACCTGCGGCAGGACTGAGAAGCTCGCGGGGTTGGCCTTGACACGTTGGGGCAAAAAGGACCCTATGAAGGGCTCTAGGCGACCGCTCTCCACGACGGGGCAGAGGTCGAAGACTGAGTCCGCGGAGGGAAGCTCTATGAGCCAGCTGCTGCTGAGTAGGGTCCGGCGGACCAAGCGGTCAAAACAAGGCCAGTGCCTGAGCAGAGGGAGAGGGGATCATACCGGGAAGCTTCGTGTTTCATGCAGCCACCCACCCCAAGAATACTGCCTTCCACTCATTACCTAGAAGTTTCTACCTGCAGGTGGACCCTCCTTTGGCTCCCATCTAATAGGAAGAAGAGCTAACCTTTCCAGCCCTCCTCCCAAGGGCCCACAGAACGTTCTTTATGTATGGTATGTCCCACAAATGGAGGTCACAGACCACCTCCTAGTCCCACACAGCTCTTCCAATCAAGGAAAAGCCCATCTTGACATAAAACCACATGCACCTGCAAAGGGAGGGGACTATTTCACACCATGATTCTGAGAAAGACACAATGAGTAGAAGAAACAGATATGACAGAGGCAGAATGGAGTGGGATTGTGCCTTCCCTCAATCTACAGACTAGACTCACATTGTTTACTCATATTTAACTTGTGGTCTCCTAAAACTTCTAATTCTCTTAGACGTTGACTGTTGTCAAGCCAGGTGTTGCCCATCCCATATCATTTTCGGTGGGGTGGGGTGCTGTGCAGCTGTGGTAGACCCCAAAGAGAGCCCCGCCTTGTCCTCCCATAGAAACAAGCTGACCCAGCTGACCTTGCTCTTCCAATACACTTCTGGGCTGCCTTCCTACCATTCTGCCTTCAGACACACCTGGGTGAGGGGCAAAAAGTCCCAAAATCCAAGCCCCATACTCTGTCCCACCAGGGCCACTACCTGGAGTGGAGGTGGCTCCCAAAGCCCCAGATGTAGGCGAAGACGAAGATGCTCTGCACCAGCAGACGATGGTGGTCAGCGATGCTGTCGTGCAAGGAGTGAGAGGTGGAGGCCACATAGTCAGCACGGGGTCCTGTCTTGGCTTCTGCAGGGAAAGGCGAGGTGGGGAGAGAGGCATGAACCCAGAGAAGCCCCCTTTCTGAGAAGGTCCAGCCAATGAAGGGTACAGGTTAAGGTCAGGCAGGAAGGGTGTGGCACTGCACTTGCACACAAATAGCCTGAGTTGGGGGTGGGGCGATCCTCAAAGAGGAGGGCCAATCTCCCTGCACCTCTGCTTGCCCTTGGGGTATCTTTCTCCCACCCACGTCCACGCACAGACCTGTCCCCGCTCCCTGCGAAGGGCCACTCACCTGTGGGTTCTGAGGTGGGGGCAGGTGGGGGTTTGGCAGTGTCCCGGTGCATGTATCGCTGAAGCAGCGCATGGAGTATCCTGGTGAAGGTAGTAGTCTCCTGGATGCCCTCGGCCACGGGGTTCTGTGGGTGGCTGTGGGGTAGGAGGACCGAGCAGTAATGCTCCCGTGCAAAGGCCAAGGTGGGTGGGAAGACTTCCTCAGCCAGATCCCGCAACAGAGCCAGGTCCTCCTGGGTCAGGCTGTACTTGCGGTAGGCGGGCGTCAGGGCTGATGAGAGCTGGGCCCGCCAGACATTGACGCCTGCACAGTGCAGCAGGGTGCAGTGGGGAATGACCGAGGGGGGCACCCCGGAGGCATCTGGCATCTCAAAGAGGAATTTGACGTTCTCAGGAGCCTGCAGGTGCTGACCGTTGGGCAAGGTGAGGGAGGGCCTGGCACTGAAGATCGAGGAGATGGGTTCCAGCCACTCAGGATAGGCCACTCCATCCATCACCAGCCACTGCTGAGTGCAGTCTGTGTCTGTCCCGCCAGCCAAGGCAGAGGTGGCTGCCCGCTGCAGGAGCCGGGACAGGATCCCGTCCTGCCACAGGCTGCCTTCCAGGCTGCCCATGAGCTCCACCACAGTCAGGCCGTTGGGCCACAGACAGACAGTGCTGACAGGCTGGAAGAGCTTCTCTGGCTGTGCATTGGCCCCAGGGGGTCCCCCGTGTGTGGCGTCGCTGGCGGCCAGCCGGCTCTGCGCCTTGGCCAGGGCGCGCCAGGCAGTGGTCTTGCCCCCACCCGAGGGGCCTAGGAGGACCACGCCGGCAGTGCCCTGCAGGGCCTGGAAGATCAGGCTGGTGAAGCCCACGAACCGTGGATCCGGGTGCAGCCTGTCCTCGTGCAGCTGGGCCATCAGGGCACTCTGCAGCCGGGAGGGCATCTGGGGCTCCTGGGGCAACACGGAGGCGCTGGGGAATATCTCATGCAACAACTCTCGTGCAATCTGCAGCCGGGGGCACTCAGGGCCGTTTAGCAACGGGGAAAGGTACAGGGCTTTGACCATGGCTGGCTCCTCGTCCAAGCCCAGGAAGAAGGTCGTCCGAGCAGAGTGTTTTGACCGGACGTTTGATACCGTTTGCCCCGATTGAGGGTTGAACAGGATGTTGATGGCCACCCGGATCACTTCCCGGAGGAGGGTTGGGCAGCTGCGGGGGGCACCGGGACCCAACTCCCCTCCCAGTCGCAAAAAGGCAGACAGTTTCTCTGCCAGCCGTGTTGCCTCTCGGAATCCGGCTGCCAGCAGAGTGACCTCTGCCAGCTGGGTGAGGTCAGGGGGAAGCAGGGCCACGGGGCGCACGGCCAGGTGCAGGGCTTCTGGGAGGTGTGTCAGGGTGGCCACACAGCCATAGGTGTCTCGCACCCGCAGCAGCCGCCCCCCAAACAGGATATTGCCCAGGACGCCTGGCTGGTAAGGTTCAGCCTCATCCATGCCCAGCTCTGGCAGACCGACGGCAGGAGGCTCCTCGAAGCTATCGGAGGTGTCCACATCAGGGCTGCTTGTAGCGGCGTCTGCCGGAGGGGACTCCTGGTTGGGCGCCCGGCTCGTCTGCAGGCTCAGGCACATCCGCTGCAGGTCCACCAGGCGCTGGCTGAAAGCGGACAGTACCGCCGTCTCCAGCTGTTCGGCCGCATCCAGCACCAGCAGAGCCCCTGCATGCACTGCCCCACAGAGGTATCGGGAGAGGCAGCTGATGGACATTTGGGCGGTGCAGCTCACCACAACCAGCTGGCGGCCCAAGGCGTGTGCCAGACCCTGCATCATGTGGGACTTTCCCGTGTCGGGGGCCCCCAGCAGGCCTCCACAACGGAACTCGTCCAAGGCCAGCAGCAGCCCCAGGAGGCCCCTGTTAACTGAAGGGCTCCCCAGGAGGCGCAGGGTGGGTCCCAGGAACTCATAGCCATATGGGAAGTGGCTGTCAAGGACTTCAGCCCAGCAGCCGGGGGGGCTGCCAAACCAGGGGCTGTTCGAGGGGAGCCCCGCTACCTGGGCTCTGTCGTGATGCAGGACCACGTGGTACTTGAATTGCCGCGCCCACTCAAAGGCCTGCGGGGAGCTCACATTGTACTCCAAGAGCTGGGAAAAGATGTCACGCTGGTGGATGGCCAAGGTGATCAGGGCCCCTAGCAGCATGCCCAGCTGGTCTTCTTGGGGGTTCCAGGCATGGGTGCCACGGTAATTGCGGACATAGTGGGTCAGGGCCTCCAGCTTCAGGCTCAACTTGAGCTGAAACACAGGTTGGCGACTTGGGTTCGAGAGGGTCTCTTCCACCGCCACCCGCCACAAGGCTTCCTCCGCCAGCAGCACGCACTGGGAGGGGAAGGTGCTCCCCAGCGTTGCCCAGTTCTCGGCCAGCAAGTGCAGGGGCAGCTCCATAGGGCCTGGGCGCCGCTCAAAGGGAAGGTCAAGTTGCGAGCGCAGGGCCAGGCGCTGGGCTACACACTCCTGGATCTGGTAGAAGACGGTCTCCTTCATCCGCTGCTCCAGAGCGCAGAGCCACTGTGTGGCCTTCCGGCTAATGGGGACCACCTGGCACAGGTCCAGCTTTTCCCCATGGTCCCCCACCAAACCCCTCACTTCCACCACTGGGAGTTCTACTGAAAATGTGCTGAGGTCGTGGGTGGCGGAGGGCACGTTGAGCATCAGCTGGCGCACGCCAGGGAAGCAGCGCTGGGCCCAAGCAGAGGCATCCGCAGGCTCCGACGCAGTGGCCATCATGGCCACCACCTCTTCGTTACTGAGGAAGAAGAGGCGAGGGAATCCCATGCGCGTGGCCTCCAGGACGTAATCCAGGGCACGGATGATGACCAGGAGGTCCGCCGATCCCTCCACAAACGCAGACTGCAGGCTGATTCCTACGAAGCGGCTGTCACGGCACTTGCCTAAAGCTACCCTGACGCAGGACAACACGAGCGGGTCGTTGCAGGTCAGTTGCATGATTTCCCGAAAAAAGGCGTCCACCCGTTGGAACCGGGAATCCTGCAGAGAGGTGGAGGGTGGGCCATTGAGGGGGGCACAGTTGGGATAAAAGGGGCCCCCCTCCCTCCCTCCCTCCCTGGTAACACCGTTAGCTAAAGTATCTGCTGCTGTGGCTGCTGTGACCAGCAAACAAGGGGCCGCAAGACTCACCAGCTCCTCACTGGGTAGGCTAATATTCATCTCGTAGAGGACGATATTCAGGAAAACCCATTTTTGCTGGAAATTGACCCAGGCTTCCAGCACGGAATCTGGAGACCATGGAACCAAAAAGCAAGGCAGGGTCAAGCCGTCCCTTCCGTGGGTGCAAACCCAGTCCGTTCCCTCCTCGGTCGCTTTCCCAGTCCATTCCTCCCTCCCAAACGGCCCGGGCCATTCAGGCCTGTCCCGCTCTGCCCACCACTTCTCCTCACCGAAGGTCCGCAGTGTGGCTGCCCAGCTCTCTGCTTCCTCCAGGAGTTCAGAAGAGAAGGGAGACAGGATGATATTCTGGAGAGTCAGGAGACTGTTCTGCAGGGAAGTCTTCAGCCCTGCAATGTCTGTTACAGCAGGAGAGAAGCAAGGCAGGGAGAGCTCAGTCCACACAGCATGGGAGCTCTCCTCCGTTCTTCCTCCTGCTTCTTCTTCAGGCTTTATTTGAGGCCATTCCTGCAGGGCACAAGCACTGCGAGCGCCAAGTGAGGCCTGCCTGGGACACACAGCCTGGGGCAATACACACATCAGCACTTCGAACGCATATTACGGATGCTGGCACCTGGAAGGAGCATTGAGCATCTGGGAAGCACCGGAGGCCCACTCCCACCTGGTGATGGAGAGTAGCTTGCTTCTCAGGTGCATAGCGCAGACAACAGTGTCAACAGTGACAAATGCAAGATACTCCACTTTGGCAGAAAAAATGAAATGCAAAGATACAGAATGGGGGACAATGAGGCCTGGCTCGAGAGCAGTACGTGTGAAAAAGATCTTGGAGTCCTCGTGGACAACAAGTTAAACATGAGCCAACAATGTGATGTGGCGGCAAAAAAAGCCAATGGGATTTTGGCCTCAGGCATCAAGAGGAGCCTAGTGCCTAGATCTAAGGAAGTAATGCTACCCCTCTATTCTGCTTTGGTTAGACCACATCTGGAATACTGTGTCCAATTCTGGGCACCACAAATCAAGAGAGATATTGACTCTAAGCTGGAATGTGTCCAGAGGAGGGCGACTAAAATGATCAAGGGTCTGGAGAACAAGCTCTATGAGGAGCGCCTTAGGGAACTGGGCATGTTTAGCCTGAAGAAGAGAAGGCTGAGAGGAGACATGATAGCCATGTATAAATATGTGAGAGGAAGCCACAGGGAGGAGGAGGGAGCAAGCTTGTTTTCTGCTTCCTTGGAGACTAGGACGTGGAACAATGGCTTCAAACTACAAGAGAGGAGATTCCATCTGAACATTAGGAAGAACTTCCTGACTGTGAGAGCCGTTCAGCAGTGGAACTCTCTGCCCCGGAGGGAGTGTGGTGGAGGCTCCTTCTTTGGAAGCTTTTAAGCAGAGGCTGGATGGCCATCTGTCAGGGGTGATTTGAATGCAATATTCCTGCTTCTTGGCAGAATGGGGTTGGACTGGATGGCCCAGGAGGTCTCTTCCAACTCTTTGATTCTATGATTCTATGATTCTATGAAAGGGGGTCCAGGGACCTGTCTCTCTTTCCTCAGTCCCAGGAATCCCAGGTGCTCCAAAGCCTCTAGCCCAAGGCAGAAAGGCCCGCTGACCAATGGCACGGCTGGAGGAACAGAAGAGCGCCCGCTGCCTGAGGAGAGCAACTCTCCCTCCGCTGGGCCTCACCTGACAAGACGTAGGTGCCGCTGTCCTTGGAGATATATTCCACCCTGGCCGAGCGGGTGCGACCACCGACAGGGTGGCGGAAGCGCTCTGGCTGCTGCTCCTGGTAGGGAACGTTGAGGATGAATTTCACCAGCCGGAACTGCTTCTCGGTCCAGGTCCGCTGGAGGCGGTAGAGGTTGTCCCGGGCATAGTGACGGCTCTTTTCCCAGGCGTAGACCTGGGGGCAAGGAAACAGGGAGACCACCCTGGGGCAGGGAAGGAAGGAAGACCCAAGGAGGGTGTCCTCCTGCCCAGTTCCCACTACAACGGTCAGCCCCTCCAGAGTTGCTGGTGCCGCAAGGCTTCTTGCCAAGCAGGGCTGCTCACCCGAAAGATGGCATCGCTGTACTCTAGCAGGGGGTAGGAGAGGAGCTGGCCCAGTGTGAACTGCATGTTCATGGGGCACTTGACACCCATCACTGGAAGAGAGCAGGGCACGGGAGGAGCTCGCCACTTGTGCATCTCTCACAACCCCCACCTTCTGCGAGCGAGAAGGGAAAGGAGCGCCTCACCAGCAAATATCTCCTTCCAGCAGCTGAGCTTGAGGAAGTGGCTGCCCAGCTTCAGGAGCAGAGGGAGGTACTTCTGGAAGTTGGCGATCTTCCGCAAGCAGGCCTGCAGGACAGGGTGGGGGCCGGGCAGGCAGCGCTCAATGCTGATCACCTCCTTCTGCCACTCCTCAGTCTTCTCCATGGCCTGACTGGGGCTGAACTGTATGTGGGAGGAGGGTGGGAGAGTGGCTGAAGCCGGACTGCGGGGAAAGGGGCCCCTGAACTGGCAAAAGCCGGTGGGTGCTACCAAGGCAGAGGTAGCCCACTGAGCCAGAAGAGCGCTGGTGGGCTGGTGACTCTGGAGGGAACCCATGGGGAGGCTCCCGCCCGCTACCTTGGCAAAGGCCAGGCATTTCCACTCTGTGATCTGCTCCGAGATGATGCGGTAGAGCTGCCAGATCCGTGCCTGGATCTCAATGATGCCTTGTTTCCCGGTGACGAAGGAGACATCCATGGCCTCCCCTGTGAACGGAGCGCAGATGGCCACAGGCTCACTGGCTGCCCACAGGGAACGCCCCCTCGAGATCTCCCATCTCGACACACACAGACACACACATACCTGTCAGGATGCGCTGGGAGCGGCGGAGGTCCTGCACCTGCATCATGATGGACTGGAAGCGCTGGAGCAGGGCCTGGAGCTCCTCCTCCATGGCCCGGGGGTTCTGGGCAGAGTCTTGGAAGCGCCCCACTGTCACCATGGCAAGCAACTCCTGCAGCTCCCCCAGGGCCTTCTGGAGTGAGCTGCTCAGCTCCGCAATGATGCTCAGGCGCCGGGAGATGATGAAGTCTGAAACCTCCCGCTGCTGGTACACAAAGGCATCCCAGGTGTCCATGAGCTGCACAAGAGAGAGGAAGGAAGGAAGGAAGGAAGGAAGGAAGGAAGGGGTCGGTTGGTGGTGGTCAGGGGCATGCCACAAATGAGGAGGGGTTCCTCCCTACTTGAAGCAGCAGGGGGTGCCTGATCCGTAGGACACGGGCCTTGCACCACCACCACCACCACTATTTGGACAGAGCACCAGGGGAGGGAGGGGTGCCGTTCCTTCTCCAAGGTACACACTCCCCACCATCAGCCACACTTTCTCAAAACACCAGCAATAAGTGAGGGGCTCCAATGCAAGCAGGGGCATGTGGGACTCTATGGGGCCTGAGTGGGACGCTTGCAGCTGAGCAAAAAGGAGGGGTGCCGCTCTCAAAAAACAGCCTGAAATGAGGGAAGAATGCAGGGTCCCGCCCCAGGAGAGGACCTTTGACTCCAGAAGGCACGTTGGCCCCTTGGCCTTTTCTGGGGGGTCCTTGCCAGCCCTCACTGGAAACCAAAGTGCCCCCAAGGGCTGGCCATATTCTTGGACTTACCAAAGGCTCATCCTGGCCCCTGGAACCCACCGTCCTCCTGCTGGCATCCACCCCCCCCCCCCACCACCACCACCACATCCCCACATTCCACATAACGAAATGGTCCAAGGGGAATCCACCTCAGCTGACAACCTCATTTTTTTTCCGTTCTTGGGGAGGTGGCAATTGGGGTGTCTCCCTTGTGGGCCCTCACCATGTTCTCCAGGCTCTCTTCGCGGGAGCTGAGGGGCCGGAAGCACTGCTGGATGACCTCGTTGAGGGCCCGGACGTAGTCCACATATGCCTGCAGCTCCTTCATCTGCCCCTGGTACTCCTCCAGCTGGAGAGGGGAGGGGGACTTCAGTTGTGGCAGATGTGGCCTCAGTTGGGGGGGGGGCAAGAGGAGGACGTCGCCTCAGTCCAACACGTGGGGGTAGCAATAGTGAGCCTACCCAGCATATCTGTTTCACCTTAAGCAGCACACAGACAGTGACCCCAAGCCCCAGGGAGCCTCCACAAACACACACACAAACCCCACAGAGAGAGCGGGGCAGCTTCTTCACAAGCAAACGCCATGACTCAAGGTGGATTAACAAAATTAGAACTGGCAAAACAAACATTCTGACCATACAAAGGTTACAAAAACCATTGGCTTTTGTGGTGCTAGGTCTGCAGGAAACCCCGCAAAGCAGAAAACCCTGAACAGCTTAGGCACCCCCAATGATGCTGCACCCCACAGATGCTGCAAAAACCTCTGCCTCGTCCCCTCTCTGCCTCCGCTGCGCCTCCACCAACCGCCGTCTTCTTCTGCCTCCAAAGACAGGACAACGATGGAGCTGCAGAGGCCTCCTCCCATGCCCTTGCACTTTGGTCATGGTGAAGGTAGAGAAGAACGGTGCCACACAAGGAGGGCTGTAGCATTGGCCCTGGTAGCCGCAGATCCCTGGCTGCTCACAGGAGGAAGGAAGCGCAGGGGGTGGCGGGGCAGCAGGAGGGGATGGGGCAAGGGGGCAGTGGCTAGAGGAAGGGGCAGGCAGATATTGACGCCCTGTCCCAAGAAGGAGATAGGGAGGAAGGAAGGGGTGGAGCAGAGGAAGGGCTGTGTGGACGCATGAGGGCACAGTGGCAGCCCACCTTCTGGGAGCACTTGGCAATGGTCAGGATGTCGTTGCCCACAGTCATGTACAGCTGTAGCACTGCGGACAGCTCTGCAATTAAGTCCTCACTGCGCTGTGTGATCTCGCTCACCAGGAGCAGCAGGATGTCCTTGTTGATAGAGTCGAGCAAAGGCACTGCCCAGAGAGGAAGGGAAGGGGGGAGAAAGAGGCTTCAGCCCCGCAGGAGTTGGCCCCTGGAGCCCCTGCAGCCCTCAAACCCTGCAGGGAGGCTCACGGATGTCCTGGTGGATGCCGCTGCAGTCCACAAGGAGAAGGCTGTTGTAGGTGACCACCTCGCGCGGGACGTTCTGCACCCGGGTCGCCCATGAGCGCAGCTTCACCACCCGGTTGACATACTCCTCCGCCGGCCAGCCCTTCATGCTCTCCAGGTGGTCGGGGCCCCAGCTGTGGGCAAAGAGGTAGATCTCGCCCAGCCAGGAGTACTCCTGGCACAGCATCTGGGTCTCTTCAAGTGCGGCCTGCAGGCAACAGCGGGACAGAAGAGGGGAGAAACGTCCACAGCCTGGATCTGGGTCTCTGTTTTTGGACTCAGAAGCTCACAACTTCCTGGGAGAAAGGCATCACACCCCGCTGTGAGGTCTATTGCTTCTGGGACTGGATGCAATCTTTTTGCCAACCTGCCCTCACCTAGACCCTCCCTGGACTCCCCCCTCCCCCAAGTAGGGTCCAAGAGGGCAGGGGAAGGAGCTGGCCCCACTCCGGCCTGAAGCAAGGGAAGCATGGCAGGGGCCACACATAGCAGCGTGACCTGGTCTGCTTGGACACAGACAGGGGCGGAGGCTGCCGGGCTCTCTTCCGGGGGCCTGACCTTGAGCAGCGCTTGCTGGGTGGCCAGGGCCTCCTGGATGATGGCGTCTGAGCGCAGGTCCTTCTCCAGCTGCACCCGGGACAGCAAGGGGTACTCGCTCCGCAGGCGGTGGCCCACCACCTCCAGGCCCCCATAGGCCTTCTGGTCCAGCTGGTGCACCAACTTGGGCTCGTCCCAGCACAGATCCATACTGGACATCCGCTCCAGACGCACCAACTCCTTGGGCAAGACAGAAGAGGAGGCCTCGAAGGTGCCGAGGCTGCCACCAACGACGGAGATGGCTGCGAGGGGAGAGGACACAGACACGGGAAGGAAGGGTTGGGGCTTGGAGAAAGGTGCCTCAAACAAGCTCAGCCCAGAAAGCATCAGCACTGTACGCAGAAGCCATTGGAGCAGCCCGGCTCTGATGACACCTCGAGATTGATAGCGGAAGCACCCGTCTGTTCCTTTAATTCACCCAAAGCTTCGGCTTTCCTGCACTCTTTCATATGCCCTATTATATAGATATGTTTAATCACGCTGTGTTTAATCATATGGATTTTATGGCTTATGAGATGTTCAGAAAAAATGCAAAACTGCTTTGACATGTAATAAAAGTAGAACCATATGAATTGCGATTTGTCAGTGTGTTATTCATGTATGATGTGTGTTTAAATGTAATTTTATGTGATAGGATTGTGATTGTAATAGAATTGTATTGCCAGGATGTAGTTTGACACAAGGGTTAAACAGCCAAGTAACAAGCTGTGAGAATGTGGCCCTGAGTTCTTGCTCTGTGAAAGATTAGGGAGTGCCAGAGATAAACTTCCTTCCAGCTGCAGTTTGTATTAGTTCCTATCTATTTTGGTTTGTGTTCTTCACGTCTGTCCGCTGATGGTGTATGTTGTCTATAAACCAAGATTATGGCAACAAGAATGATTGACAACTGGGAAATAGAGGGAGAAAACGTGGAGACCGTGACAGGGTTTGTATTTCTAGGCGCAAAGATGACTCCAGATGCAGATTGTGGCCAGGAAATCAGAAGACGCTTCCTTCTTGGGAGGAGAGCAATGTCCAATCTCAATAAAATAGTAAAGAGTAGAGACATCAGACTGGCAACCAAGATCCATTGCCTAGTCAAAACCATGGTCTTCCCTGTGGTCACCTACGGATGTGAGAGCTGGACCTTAGGGAAGGCTGAGCAAAGGAGGATTGATGCTTTTGAGCTGTGGTGTTGGAGGAAAGTGCTGAGAGTGCCTTGGACTGAGAGAAGATCCAACCAGTCCATCCTCCAGGAAAGAAAGCCCAACTAAAGCTCATTGGAGGGAAGGAGATGAGAGACAAAGCGGAAGTACTTTGGCCACATCATGAGAAGACAGCAAAGCCTAGAGAAGACAATTATGCTGGGGAAAGTGGAAGGCAAAAGGAAGAGGGGCCGACCAAGGACAAGATGGATGGATGACATCCTTGAAGTGACTGGACTGACCTTGAAGGAGCTGGGGGTGGTGACGGCCGACAGGGAGCTCTGGCGTGGACTGGTCCATGAGGTCACGAAGAGTCGGAGACGACTGAACGAATGAACAACAAAAAAGTAAAACTGAAAACCTGCTTTTACCGGAGACTCCAGAGTCCATTATTCTGAGCTTCTGCGATACTCTGCTACACGCCAACACGATTTAATATCAAGAGGGGGTATGTATGTATGTGATGAACCAGAGTGCTTGTGAAGATAAGAAGAATCAGGCCAAAGAAGACGGAGTTCAAGCGATGCATTAATAAGGGAGGACTCTGCAGCCGAAGCGAGGAAAAAATCAGGAAATGCGAATGTGGAAACCGCATCCTTGAATCACGGGATGTTCCCTGAATTGTTGAGCTTGGACAAGGTTGTGGAACTCAAAACAGCATGTTTTGGCAACTGGATGCTAACAGGGTATAAGACACCAGGGTTTCCCAACTCTGATCACACCTCCTGAACCGCAGCAACGGAACATCTGACCCTTTTCAGAAAGACTGATTGCCTTTTCTGGAGGGGTGTGTTGTGAGTATGGATGATTGTCCCCTTATCTCGCTCTGGATCATAAAGAACACCAGGTTCTTAACAGTTCTTAACATCTGTGGCCGATGACGGAGATGGCTGTGAGGGGAGAGGACACAGAAATGGGAAGGAAGGATTGAGGCTTGGAGAAAGGGACCTCAAAGAAGCACAGCAGCGTAAGCATTGGAGAGCCCGGTTCTGGGCAAATCGGGGAAGGAAGCGGGTCTGGAGGAGGCAGCTTGTCGGCAAAGGCTAGGCCCAACTCGCATGGCTTCCTCCGTGCTCCAACCTGAAAGAACAACCACGAAGGACGCCCATCCAAGAAGTAGAAAAACATCCATAACGCCGCCAAGTATGACGCAAGCAAAGAATGAGTTCTGGGGAGGAGTGGTCTCTTCCGGTTGAGCAAGAACAAAAGGCGCAGATTTGGCAGCACGTAAGACGGCGCACCGTTCTGTACGCCTTCCACCTGTCACACCTGGCAGCCCCCCGTATGACATCTCACGGAGACTTGTTTCAAAGTGGGTTGCCCAAGAAACATGTTATAGGAAGAAGAGACTGTTGCTACTAAGAGGTTGCAACGTACTTTATCTAAGTTGTTGTAAGGATCAATGTTGTTTGTGCTATAACTTTAAGTTGCTGTAAGGTTCAAGGCTGTTTGTGCTCCAGCTGTTTCAGTTAATTGAAGAGTTAATTGAGAGTGTTATTTTCATAGAATCATAGAATCATAGAATCAAAGTTGGAAGAGACCTCATGGGCCATCCAGTCCAACCCCATTCTGCCAAGAAGCAGGAATATTGCATTCAAATCACCCCTGACAAATGGCCATCCAGCCTCTGCTTAAAAGCTTCCAAAGAAGGAGCCTCCACCACACTCTGGGGCAGAGAGTTCCACTGCTGAACGGCTCTCACAGTCAGGAAGTTCTTCCTAATGTTCAGATGGAATCTCCTCTCTTGTAGTTTGAAGCCATTGTTCCCTTGCGTCCTAGTCTCCAAGGAAGCAGAAAACAAGCGTGCTCCCTCCTCCTCCCTGTGGCTTCCTCTCACATATTTATATGTGGCTATCATATCCCCTCTCAGCCTTCTCTTCTTCAGGCTAAACATGCCCAGTTCCCTAAGCCGCTCCTCATGGGGCTTGTTCTCCAGACCCTTGATCCTTTGAGTCGCCCTCCTCTGGACACATTCCAGCTTGTCAATATCTCTCTTGAATTGTGGTGCCCAGAATTGGACATAATATTCCAGATGTGGTCTAACCAAAGCAGAATAGAGGGGTAGCATTACTTCCTTAGATCTAGACACTATGCTCCTCTTGATGCAGGCCAAAATCCCATTGGCTTTTTTTGCTGCCACATCACATTCCTGGCTCATGTTTAACTTGTTGTCCACGAGGACTCCAAGATCTTTTTCACACGTCCTGCTCTCGAGCCATGTGTATTAAGATAGCTACTGTGTGTTTAGTTCTTTGCCATTGTGCGTGTTTGCTATTGTGCCTTTATGCTATTGTGCATCTATGCCTCTGTGCCATTCTGCCTTGTGTAAGCCGGGGACTATGCTGCAGATGTCCTGCGAAGACACAGCCATGAGAAGAGGACAAGGATTCCTGCTTATCTCAGCTGAGTAGTGATATCTCTCAGAAGATATTGTTTCATGTTACTTTTGTGGAAACAGCAATCCTGCTATTTTGTTTTGTATGCTGCCAATACCACAATATTTTTCTTTTCTACTTTAAGCCGAAGTCTCGTGTGTTTTTCTTTTATGAGCCAATTCATCACACACACAGTTAACTGGGCTAGAGTCAATCTGCATGCTACTCATGCTAACGCATGACAGAGACAAGACGGGGCATGGAAGGGGGGTTGGAGGGTGGGGTGGGGGTGGCCATGCCCAGGTGGGCCTTCTCCCCTTCTTCCTGGCTCACCACTGTGTGGGGCTGCGTGGGACTCTTCCTCCAGATTTGTGATCTTCGGTCCCTCCTTGGTCTCCGGCAGCTCCAATTGGATGCAGGTCGTCTGAAGGACAAGGCAAGGTTTGGGGAAGACTCCAGCAGCCAGCCTCACGGTACGGACTCAGCTGGGGGCAGGGGGAGTGGGCACCGGAGCCCTTGCCAGCCTCCCCAAGTCCCCTAGGATGATGAGGATTATCGTGCTCATTAGTCTCCGGAGGGAAGAGCCAGCCAACCTGCAGGACTGACTCCAAGACGGCTTCCACGGCCCCCAAGAGGCAGTCGCTCAGCTCCTGGCTGGAGGGGAAGAGCTCCAACTGGCTGTCTTCGCCAAACACCAGGCGCACCTGGATGACCGCCTTCCGGGCAGCGCTCTGGACCTGCAAAGGAGCAAAGCGGCCCAGTGAACACACAGGTGCTTCTGGAAAGGGGCAAAGGGTCTCCCTCACACGCACACAGGACCCAGGTAACAGGAAATCTTATTTATTTACGGTTCCGGCCCAGTGTATCTGTCCGAACGGATTTCCCTCTACGTCCCACCCCGGAGCCTAAGATCTTCTGGGGAGGTCCTGCTCCCGACCCCGCCTCTATCACAGGTGAGATTGGCAGGGACGGGGAGCAGGGCCTTCTCAGTGGTGGCCCCCCACCTATGGAATTCTCTCCCCGGGGAAATCAGATCTGCAACTACGCTCCTTTCTTTCAGGAAAAAACTAAAAACATGGATCTGGGACCAGGCATTTGGACAAGCGGGTAAATAAAGAAGAATTCCACTGATGGCTAGGAAAAGACTAACGGATTGGTTATGTGGAACTCTGGAATCGGAACGCTGATTATAAGAATGACTTTTATATGATGTTTATATGATGTTTACACAATGTCTTAGGTACCAGTGCGGATGTTTTATCATGATAATCGTTTTAATTGCATTTTGTGTATCGCTCTTTTATATTTTTGTATACTTTGTATTATTATGTATAGGCATCGAATTCTGCCTTTTTTGTAAGCCGCCCTGAGTCCCCCTCCGGGGGTTGAGAAGGGCGGGGTAAAAGCACCAGTAATCAATAAATAAATAAATAAATTTACTTTATTTTATTTACTTTACTTGTATACCGCACTCTCTCAGCCCATAGGCGACTCAGTGCGGTTTACAGCCAGGACAATATACAGGTGCACAACATTAGCATTTAAAACAGTAACTAAATCAACTACGTCAATATAACAATACAACAGAACATCAATATAACATCTATACATCTATATAACTAATCCATCACGTCTCAACGGTAAAATCATAATCCGATCTCCTCGTCCATTATTCCAAGTTCCAAGATCAATCAGTTGGTTGCACTGCTTAATTAAACGCCTGTTCAAAGAGCCAGGTCTTCACTCTTCTCCTGAACGCCAGCAGGGAGGGGGCTGATGTAACGTCTGCGGGAAGGGCGTTCCACAGCCGAGGGGCCACCACTGAGAAGGCCCTGTCTCTCGTCCCCGCCAGCCGTGCTTGTGAGGCTGGCGGGATCGAGAACAGGGCCTCCCCGGACGATCTTAATGTCCTAACTGGTTCATAGCGGGTGATGCGTTCGGACAGACAGGTCGGGCCAGAACCGTTTAGGGCTTTAAAGGCTAAAGCCAGCACTTTGAATTGTGCCCGGTAGCAAATTGGCAGCCAGTGGAGCTGGCGCAGCAGAGGAGTGGTGTGCTCCCTGAGTGCCGCTCTTGTTAACAATCTTGCCTTCATGGTGCGCCCAACAAAGGCGACAACGTCCTCCTGGATGGCGGAGACCAGCGTCTGGCAGATGAGGAAGTTGACCAGCAGCGCCAGGATGCCCAGCCTCTGCAGCCAGGACTCAGTCTCCTGCAAGTGGCACTGCAGGCGCTCGAACTGCACCCGCTGCTTGTAGAGCGACTTCCGGCTGAGGTACGGCTTGTAGCTCTCCACGCTCGTCTGCATCCTTTGCACCAGATTGTAGGTGTCCTTACGCACCTACCAGAGAAAGGCACGTAAGAGGCGCGTGACAGGAGAGGGTTTGCGTGGTGCCTTCTCTGGGTTGAAGACTACTTTACGTGAACCACAAGTGGGGCATCAGCCACAAAAGCAAAGACTAAAAGTTCCTGCTCTCAAGCTTCTGGGACATGAACTGAAAACCAGATGAGATGGCCCTGAAAGCCCCACAAGGACCGAAGGAAGCGCTCTTGGTTTGCCCATCCCTACCTACCATTAGGACTGAGCAACCACGGAAAAATTTGTTTCTAAACTCGATTCATTTTTGGGGGTTTTTTGCGTTTCGATATTTAAAAGAATTCTGAATTTTTTCTTTAAAAAAGTTCGATATTTACGAAATTTCGTAAGATTACGAAACGAATACGAAACGAATACGAATCGATTCGTTAATGGCGGGCGCGACCGCACAATACGCTAAAAAACTAGGGCTGAGCAACCATGGGAAAATTTGTTTCTAAACTCGATTCATTTTTGGGGGTTTTTTGCGTTTCGATATTTAAAAGAATTCCGAAATTTTTCTTTAAAAAAGTTCGATATTTACGAAATTTCGTAAAATTACGAAACGAATACGAAACGAATACGAATCGATTCGTTAATGGCGGACGCGACCGCGCAATACGCTAAAAAACCCTCCATATGGGACAGGGGGAACTTCTGAAGCTTCCCTCTCCCTCTGTTGTTGACTGTTGGTGTGATATTTATAATTTTTTTTCACTGATTAAACAAACAACAGCTATAAAACTTGCCCCAGACATGCGGAAAAAATAACGAAATGATTTCGAAACGATTTCGAAACGAATACGAAGCAATTACGAAACGAATTGAAAAATTCGTTTCATTTTTTAGATGCTCCTGAATGGTTCGTTATCGCTTCGTAACCAAAAAAAAAATTAACAAATTTTTAACGAATTACGAAATTACGAAACGAAACCGCCCAGCCCTACCTACCATCTCCAGGATGGACGAGCAAACGGTGAGGAAGTGGCAGAGGAGGCCTTGGGTGAAGTTCCTCTCCTTCACCAGCGCCCTTCGGAGGTCAGGGAAGCTGTAGCACCGGACGTCGTTGATGGGCAGCCAGTGGGCAGAGCACAGTTCCTGCAGGAGTCTTTTTTTTGTGGGGGGGGGGCAAGGAGATGGGGTTGGTGGCAGCCGCGTGGGAGCTATAGACGTGAGGAGACGTCAGCCTCCTTCCCGCCTCTCACCTGGAAATCTGGAGGAGAGCTTCCCCGAAGTGTGGCACCGCCTGGAGCAGGTGCAGGCGCAGCTTCTCGGTCCGCTTCAGCCGCTGCAGGTGTTTGACGTTGCAGCACCAACTGGGAGGGGCGTACAGGGGCCAGGGCTCAGGCCGAGCCACCCCACAGGAGCCCCCCACACCCCAAGAAGGTCCTGCCCTCCTCCCCTCCCCTCCCCTCCCCTCGATGCCCCTCACCAGGCAAAGGCCTTGCGGACCAGGAAGAGCCGGAAGAAGGGGATGTACTGCAGCAGCTGCCAGAGGACGGCCTCCCGGTGCCACTCGCCCAGAGAGTAGGCCTCAGAGCCCTCCCGCGGCCGGACGTGCAGCACCCCGAACGGGGAGAAGACGTAGTGCTGCGGGTGGGTCAGGTGCTTGGGCACGGCCACCAGGTCGTAGGGCCTGCAAAGGGCAAGGACCCTGAATGAGGGCATGGGGGCATTGCTGTGGGAGAGCGAGCCCTTGCCCCACCCCTGCCAGGACTGCCCACTGAGTTGGAAGAGACCTCGTGGGCCATCCAGTCCAACCCCATTCTGTCAAGAAGCAGGAAAACCGCATTCAAAGTGTCATCGAGGGCATCCCAGGCCCCTGCCTTCAAGCTGGTGTGACCAGCAGCAGGGAGTTCCACAGCTCCTGGATGCAAAGACTGGGCCAAACTGATGAAATGTGCCCCAACAGCAAGCTCAACCAGGGACTCTGCACAGCCGTGTGCTCTCTCTTTTCACTCCCGTGCTAGCCCCAACTAATCCCCAAATAAAGATTTATTTATTTATTTATTTATTTGGGGTTCTTTTACCCCGCCCTTCTCACCCCGAAGGGGACCCAGGGCGGCTTACACAGTAGAGGCACGATTAGATGCCAGTATCACAACAATCATCTCAACTTACAGTAAAATTCACAATTACTAACATCTTCATGCATTATTCCAATAAAAACCAATAAAATCCATAAAATCAATACAAACCTAAATTCCTCCCTTACGTTGTCAGTGTTGCTGTCTCATAAATCCGTTTTTAATACCATTTCATCCATCCTGCTGGTCTTTAATTGCCTGGTTGCCCAAAGACCTGGTCCCATAACCAAGTTTTCACCCTCCTCCTGAAGGAGAGGAGGGATGGTGATGCTCTGATTTCCCTGGGGAGTGGGTTCCACAGGTGAGGGGCCACCACTGAGAAAGCCCTGCTCCTCGTCCCCACCAGCCTCACTTGTGAGAGTGGTGGGGTCGAGAGCAGGACCTCCCCAGATGATCTCAAGCTCCGAGGTGGGACGTAGCGGGAGATACGTTCGGACAGATACAGTGGACCGGAACCGTACAGGGTTTTATAGGTCAAGACCAGCACCTTGAATTGTGCTCGGAACTGAACCGGCAGCCAGTGGAGCTGGCATAGCAGGGGGGTGGTATGCTCCCTGTATGTCGCCCCGGTGAGCAAGATTATTGAAGATTGCAACTTTTAACTCTCTAGCTTGATACTTTGTGTCTCTTCTTGCCTGAAACTATCTAATTTTATGAGACTAATCTTTTCCAGGCCGCAGGAGACTGCAGGCTTGCCCGGAATGTCTTCTTGGCGTTCCAGGGAGGCCGAATCTGCGCTCCCCCAAACCGCGGATACAGAAATCCCCAGGGGCCCCCGTATCCGCGAGATGGCAAATCGCCTCCATATTGGTGGCATATTTTTCCTAGCTTAATTCTAACACTATCTGCTATCTCACTGGGTCAGAGTGAGTGTCCGACGAATTTGTGTAGCTTTTGCTGCCCAAAAGACAGCTGCATCTGTAAAGTAGGAAATTTAGGGAGGCTAATTTAACTTATTTACGACGCCATAAAAATATCCAGCAAACCTGCAAAGAATTAGGAAGTACTTCATCAGTGTCACAAATAGACGGTGAAGCAACAGCTTCCCTGGTGGCCAGAATACCTCACAGAAAGCTGGAATGTTAAATTGCCTCTGTGTCTGTTGATATATGTTGTGTGTCTATGGCATTGAATGTTTGCCATGTATATGTACATTGTAATCCGCCTTGAGTCCCCTGCGGGGTGAGAAGGGAGGAATATAAATACTGTAAATAAAGCCATGGCTCCATTGCGTCCTAGTCTCCATGGCAGCAGAAAACAAGCTGGCTCCCTCCTCCCTATGACATATTCCCCTCACATATTTATCCATGGCCCTCATCCTGTCTCCTCTCAGCCTTCTCTTCTAAAGGCTAAACATGCCCAGCTCTTGAAGCCGCTCCTCATAGGGCTTGTTCTCCAGACCTTTTATCATTTTAGTCGCTCTCCTCTGGACACATTCCAGCTTGTCAACATCTCTCTTGAATTGTGGTGCCCAGAATTGGAGACAATATTCCAGGTGTGGTCTAATTAAGGGTCTTGGCCTCTCATTTATTTATTTACAGCTTTTATATTCCGCCCTTCTCCTCACCCCATAGCAGGGGACTCAGGGCGGATTACAGTGTACACATATATGGCAAACATTCAATGCCAATTTTGACATACAACATACACAGACATACACAGAGGCTATTTAACTTTTCTGGCCGCCGGGTGCGCTGTCGCTTTCCTCGTCCATCTGTGACGCTGATGAAGCACTTCTGCATTCCCCGCATGCTTCCCCGCTGGAATGCTTTGCTGGAGTCTTCTTTATGGCCTCATAAATTAGTTAATTTAGCCTCTCCACGCTTTAATGTGGTACCTTATTTTCCTCCTTGACAGATGCAACTGTCTTTTGGGTTGCAAAGATCGACAACAGGCTAAACACAATTGGTTGGAAACCCACTCCAACTGAAGCTGGCTTTGAACTCATGACCTTTTGATCAGAGTGATCTTAATGCAGCTGACACTCAGCCAGCTGTGCCACAATCCCGGTGCAGGCTCCTTGGGGCAGAGACCTCCTCAGGCCACTCTCCAAAGGAGGGGTGCAAGAGCATCATGGGCTCTCCAGCCGCAGGAAGGTAGGAAGGGGCTCCAGGACAGGTTCTCTCCACGTTTCCCCTCCCACTGGTCACTTCTCTCCTTCCTTTAGAGAAGAGACCATGAAAGAGCTCCACGTGCACCTTCTACTGCTCATGTAAGGACCCCCCCCCCCCCCAAATTAAGGAAGGAAAGAAGGTTCCAACGGGGCAAAACCAACCCCCTTCTTCTATGTTTCCAAAGCATCAGGGGGAGTGCTAGAGGGGCCAAGCACAGGCAGAGCCTCCTGTGGGGAGTGGCGGCCAAGGCCGGCTCTGTGGCTACCTGAAATGCCGGTTGGGGGCCACATTGAGGTACAGGAACCTGATCCGGCCTGCGTGGCGGCTGGTGGCAAAAATCTCCGCTGCCTGGAGGCCGGTAATGGGTGGTGCCTTGCTGAGTGGAGTCCCCCTACCAGCCTTCTTCTTCTTCTCCTCCTCCTCCTCTTTCTGGGGCACTGGGGCTGCTCCGGGGGCCTCTTGGCCAAACCACGCAGAGGGTCTGCAGCAGGAAAGAGAAAGGTGGTGGTGGTGGTGTCAGCATCCTTTGCCTACTGAACCCAGAGCTAGTTGTAAAGGGTTGTTGATGTCGAGCACCACCCCCCCCCCCAAAAAAATAAGGGATAGTGACTTATAGTGCTGCAAAGGACAAAGGTACCAGACTGCGCAATAGGGGTTAAGTCTTGGTCACATTGCCAAGACACTGACAACAACAAGGACCCTATGAGGCTTTTGGGAAACGGCTGGATCTTGGGACTTCTGCCCTTCCTGTTGCGGAAGATTCGTTACCCGAGATCATTTAGAGCACAATCAGGAAGGAAGAGAAAGGAGACGGCAACTGATTCCAGGCTTTTTAATTCTATCAAGCTTGATAGGGTGTCCAGAAAACAATATCTGACACAAGTTGGAAGTCAGATTTGCTCCAGCATTTATAGCATAAATTCACAGGTTTACACATGCGCATATGGGTCTTGACATTTACACAATCTAATCAATATCAATTTGTCCTCGAGGAACCGCGGCCAAGAACAATTGTTGGCAAGATACTATAATTTCCACTACTCCCCTTTTTGTCAGCTGATCAGCCACGTTCCCAGACGAATTACGTAATCTTTAGAATGAATCATAACTTCATATATATCTCTTTATACATATGTCTTCATATATGTATCTTTAACATAAAACTTATTCAAAAGCAGCCTCCCCATTAATTCTTCTGTGATTACTTTCACAATACATTATTTTCCTCAGTTGATCATTTAAAAAGGTGTGTGAAATTACCTGCTATTTTCATCAACCAGACAGGAGGTGGCGCTACTACTACGTGACCTTTAGATGTTAGTTTTCAGATCAATAATATCGATTTAACTCATGAGCCAAGTTTCCTACCTCAGCCTTCAGCCTTTAGCCTTGGCTTCTTCAAATATTGACTTAAGATAGAGCCAGCCTGAAAGTTTTCTAAGTCATCTGTTAAATTTCTCTTCCACCAAAATCTTTGCTTCCCAGCCTCAAGAACGGACAGGTAAGCCTTACTGCTCATTATTTTCATTTTAAATTATGATTATTTTATTTTTCTCCTTATGGCCACCACATCCCAAGGACCAAAGTGTGAATCAGTTGCAGCACAGCTGGGGTTTCATCTGCCAGCCTTCCCAATGATCATGGACTCTCTGCCTGCGTGTCTTGGACTTCAGTACATACTATCTCCCTCATGAACTTTCCTCAAAGACCTTTTAAAACTTTAGACTCCAGGTTGTCAAATAAAAATGATAATTAAATGTCTGGGATGCAGGTTGGGGACGGGATCTTTTCTGTATGAATTATATATTGTTTGAACATGTATGAAATATTGCTTCCCCCTTTGCCTTTCCCCCTTGACTTTTGCCCTAGAAAAATGTGACCAGGGACTGTTAAGATGCCTGAGGGAGAGCCAAGCTTCCTCGAAACCAGCCAAATGACCAAACACTTTGCATGGACAATTGATTGAATCACAAAGGGACAAGGCTGACCCCAGGGGTCCTTTCTGTTTGTTCCTTTCTCAAAATCCATCAGAAGACACACCTTATCAGATCTAAGGCAGGAAAACCTTTCTTAATGAAATCAACCTTTGCTGGCCAAAACAATGTCTAACCAATCAGCAAGTAGCCGGGCGGAGAGGGGCGGGCGGAAAAATTTGAAATGTTTTCCTGTATTTTGCCTATAAAAATGCCTGCAAATTCTGTATTGGTATGCTTGTGGTGGAACTATTCCTACAATGCATCCGATCCCAGCTGAATCGCTAATAAAAATGCCTCGGTCGCCATCTTCTTCCGCTTTGGCGAGGATTTATTATTTTTAATATTTTCTGCTGCTGGAATTGGCTTCGCTGCCCTCACCAAGGTTCAGGGACCCTCTTTGGTACGGTCCTCACGATCTCCTCGGTTGGGGAGATCCCCCTAAAAGCGGCTCGAGATCATTGTTGGTTGCTAACTTCCTGTTTGCATGTTTGTTCTCACAAGCAACTCCTTGTTCTCTGGAGCTGCCTTTTTGCCCACTTTGCCCAGAACGAGACACTTCCATCTCTCCTGATGCTATGGGGAACCCTGTTCCTCTTTTACCTGGCCCGAAGAACTCATTTCTGCCCTCACTCCTGCCCTTAGCGTGCTAGAAGCTCTTGTATTAAATGTCACCAAATCTTAGATTTACAAGTGAAAACTAATCTGGACCCCCCCCCCCCCCCGGGCACATCACGAGTTATAAACATCCAACTAACAACCAACTCTTAGTGAAGAACAGGGTTGAGATAACAGAAGGTGCGAGGAATCTTCCCCTCGGAAGGGAAATCCACTCATGAAAGAGTTCTCAGGGGAAAGGCACCAACAAGCCATTTATTTTTCAAGATCCCATTCTCACAGGGACAGAAAGTGAGGTGAACTCTTCTGAACTGGGGCACAGACAGCAAAAGAAAGTCCACGGGAGTGTCCACCCTTCTGAAGGGATTAGAGCTGAGACAGTAGTGGGAAATTACCAGCCAAAGCAGAGAGATCGGATGTGATGAACCAGAGGGTTTGAGAAGAACAGAAGACTCAGGCCCTTATCTTGCTCTGGATCAAAGGAATTGAAGTTCATAACACAGGCAAAGGGAAAGTTCAAAAGGGAAATGAGAGAGATGAGGCACCAATCAGAGAAAATAGCCTGAAAATAGCCTGTGTGCATGCTCAAACTGAGCTGTGTCTCAGCTTTGCGTGGCACTTCCTTCTGTTTACCCGGCAGGGTGACTTGATCAAATAAACCTGTTACTTCCAGTGTTTGAGTGGATAAAGAGACCTTGGAGGTCTTTGAGTCATTTCATAATAGAGGGATATGGCAGCACGTCCCAACACTTCCCTATGTGATCCAAAGCTGATATATATATGTGTGTGTGTGTGTGTTTCTGGAGTTACAATTAAAAATTCCCCTGTTCTGACTTACAAACACATTCAAGTTTAAGAACAAACCTACAGAATAGGCCTGGGTAACAACGGAAAAATTTGTTTCTAAAATCGATTCGTTTTTTGAGGGTTATTTAAAATAATTACAAAATTTTCCTTTTAAAAAGTTCGATATTTACGAAATTTCGTAAATGTGAAAAAAATTACAAAACATTAACGAATCGATTTCCGAAACAATAACGAATCGATTCGTTAATGGCGGACGCGACCGCGAAATACGCTAAAAAACCTCCAAAAACTTCTGAAGCTTCCCTCTCCCTCTGTTGTTGACTGTTGGTGTGATATTATAATTTTTTTTCACTAATTAAACAAAAAACTTGCCCCAGACATGCGGAAATAATAACAAAACGACCTCAGAACAATAACGAAACGAATACAATAACGAAATACGAAGCATTTACAAAACGTGTTTAAAAATTCGTTTTTTTAAAAAAAAAATGCTCCAGAATGGTTCGTTATCGCTTCGTAATCAACAAAATTAACGAATTATTAATGAATTACGAATTAACGAAACGAAACCGCCCAGCCCTACTACAGAACCTTTCTTGTTTGTAACTTGGGGACTTCATGCAACACCTTTGACCAGTTTGGTTGTTTGTCAGTCAAGCCCTGTGTGTGTGGGAGGTGGCTGGCCTTTCTGCCCTCACTCCTGCCCTTAGCTTGCTATAAACTCTGGTACCACATTTCACCAAATCTCCCACCAAGGAACACATCTGGAGCCTTTCTCACTAAAGGGATGTCCCAAATCTCCACAAACTCACTCTGCGGCGTCGGAGGGTTCTTCCAGGAACTGGGTGGGGATGGCTGCAGCCAGGGCCAGCCCCATTATGCCCAGGCTCCCGGGGGCCGACTCCTCTCGGACCACCTGGCTCCCGACGGGTCCGAAGCTCCGCTGCAGTTCCTGAAGGGAGATGAGGCCCACTTCCCGGCTGTCGGGGGCCACGTCCAACTTGGTGACGAAGGGGCAGGGCATCCCAGCGAAGAGGGGCTCCTGGGCTGGGGGCAGGGCTGTGGCGGGGTCACTGGGGTCACGGGGGCAGGCAGCCCGAGGAGGGGTCCACAGCACGGCACAGTCTTCGGGGAAGGCCCTGGCCACGGCACCCAGGACATCCAGGTCCGAGACCAAGGCCCGGCTGCACTGGAACTGGAAGAAGAGGCCCTCCAGGAAGGGGGACAGTTCCGGGCGGCCGGAGAGCAGGGCCCGGAAGGGGGCCACCAGGCGCAGGGCCTCTATCAGCCGCAGCCAGGCCCCCCGGCTGCTCCGACGCAGCACCTCCCCCAGCACCGCCAGCAGCTCCGCCACCAGCGCCTCCACGTGTCCGGGCTCTGCGTGGCCCACCTCCTGCAGGTCCACCGCCAGGCGCCGGCGCACGGAGCGGGCCCAGGTACTGTCTTCACGTGGAATGACGCCGGAGCCTGGGAAGAAAAGGAGGGAGGGACACAGGGGTGAATGGAGGCCTTCAGGCATAGAAGCCCCCCCCCCCCCCCGAGCAAATGCCAGCTCTGAGGAGCAGACCTCTTTGGTTGCAGGAGCTATAAACCAGTGTATCTGTCCGAACGGATCTCCCTCTATGTCCCACCCCGGAGCCTAAGATCTTCTGGGGAGGTCCTGCTCTCGACCCCGCCTCTATCACAGGTGAGATTGGCGGGGACGAGAAGCAGGGCCTTTTCGGTGGTGGCCCCCCACCTGTGGAATTCACTCCCCGGGGAAATTAGATCTGCAACATCGCTCCTTTCTTTTAGGAAAAAACTAAAAACATAGATCTGGGACCAGGCATTTGGGCAGGCGGGCAAATAAAGAAAGAACTTTATTGATGGCTAGGAAATGACTAACGGACTGGACATGAGGAACTCTGGAAACGAAACGCTGATTATAAGAATGATTTTATATGATATTTTACATAATGTGTTATGCACCGGTTGTTGATGTTTTAACTGTGATGATCGTTTTAATTATATTTTTGTATATTTGTTCTCTGTATATTTTTGTATACTATGTGTAATGTATAAAGGCATCGAATTCTGCCTTCTTTGTAAGCCGCCCTGAGTCCCCCTCTGGGGGTTGAGAAGGGCGGGGTAAAAGTACCAGAAATAAATAAATAAATAAACACACATATACACTTATATACAGAATAACATATACACACACACACATATATATATATACATACAGACATTCAAATATAAATATACACATGCGTGCACACATATATACACCCACATATATCAAGTGTGGCTGGTGGGAATGAGAGCGGGGAAGGGACTTCACTGTGATTTCCCCACCTCTGGAACTCCCGCCCCCCTGCTAAAGAAATAAAATTGCCCCCTTCCTCCTCTCCTTACAAAACAATTAAAATCCCATCTTTGCACACTAGCATGTGGTGGTGGTGGTGGGGGAGGAGGAGGAGGAGGAGACAATGGCATTCAGCTAATCGGCCCCGACTGGAAATTGTTATTGCACGCGGATTTTGTTGGCTCTGTCGGCCCTGTTGACATCTCTGGCCACATAACTAATTTTAAATACTGCAAAAGAACTATTGGTGGTTCTTACATATTGTGTTTATGTATTTACTTTAGATATAGTTTAATCTTTTAGTATCTGACACAGATACTAAAAGATAAGAGAATTACGGATGGATGGGAATTTCTCAAGAGTGAAATACTCAAGGCACAATTGCAAACTGTGGCAACAAAGAGAAAAAATAGGACAAGTGCAAAGATGCCAGAATGGATGTCCAAAGAACTTCTAACTGTGCTAAGACACAAAAGAGACATGCACAAGAAGTGGAAAAAGGGAGAAATCACCAAAGAAGAATTCAAACAAATAGCCAACACCTGTAGGGAAAAGGTCCGCAAGGCTAAAGCACAAAACGAGCTCAGGCTTGCCAGGGACATTAAAAATAATAAAAAGGGCTTCTATTCTTATGTCAGTAGAAAAAGGAAGAATAAGGAGGCGATAGGGCCTCTTCGAGGAGAAGATGGGGCAATGCTGACAGGGGATAGGGAAAAGGCAGAACTACTTAATGCCTTCTTTGCCTTGGTCTTCTCACAAAAAGGTCATCTTCAACCTCAGCAAGATGGAGTGGATGAGGGATTAGAGGACATCCAACCCCAAATTGGGAAACAAGTCGTCCAGGAATACCTGGCCGCTCTGAATGAGTTCAAGTCCCCAGGGCCAGATCAACTACTGAAGGAGTACTGAAGGAACTAGTGGAAGTCATTTCGGAACCATTGGCAATCATCTTTGAGAGTTCTTGGAGAACGGGAGAAGTTCCAGCAGATTGGAGGAGGGCCAATGTGGTCCCAAGCTTCAAGAAGGGAAAAAAGGATGACCCAAATAACTACCGTCCGGTCAGCCTCACGTCGATACCGGGCAAGATTCTGGAAAAGATTGTTAAGGAAGTGGTCTGCAAACACTTAGAAACAAATGCGGTCATTGCCAATAGTCAACATGGATTTATTAAAAACAAGTCATGCCAGACTAATCTGATCTCTTTTTTTAATAGAGTTACAAGCTGGGTAGATGCGGGGAATGCCGTGGATGTAGCGTGCCTGGATTTCAGGAAGGCCTTCTTTGACAAGGTCCTCCATGACCTTCTGGCAAGGAAACTAGTCCAAGGTGGGCTAGGCAAAACTACGGTAAGGTGGATCTGGAATTGGTTAAATTGATGAACTTCCTGGCTGTGAGAGCTGTTCAGCAGTGGAACTCTCTGCCCCGGAGTGTGGTGGAGGCTCCTTCTTTGGAAGCTTTTAAGCAGAGGCTGGATGGCCATCTGTTGGGAGTGCTTTAAATGTGATTTTCCTGCTTCAAGGCAGAATGGGGTTGGACTGGATGGCCCACGAGGTCTCTTCTAACTCTAGGATTCTGTATTTTTAATTTGTATACTGTTTTATGCATATTATTGATTCATCATTTTAACTGTGGGGATACATTTTCCTGCCTATTGTTGGTTTTTACTGGCACTGAATTCTTGCCGGAGCTGCAAACTGCCTTGAGTCCCCTTGGGTGAGAAAGGCGGGGTAAACAGGAAGTAAACAAATAAATAAATACTTCTAACTGTAAGCTGCAGGGTATAAACACAACAATAATAACAACAATAACTCAGTGTCTGCTTAAATGTTTAGATTGCATTAGATTCATAGGTGTTAGTTTAGTCCAGGGCAAACTTCAGTCCCTCCCTCCAGGTGTTTTGGACTTCAACTCCCATAATCCCTAACAGCCTACCGGCTGTTAGGGATTATGGGAGTTGAAGTCCAAAACACCTGGACGGCTGAAGTTGGCCCAATGTCATCTATCTTCCCTTTGATTCAGATATCTCTTTCTTCCTAACCTGTGGTCCATGGGCCACCGGTGGTCTGCAAGAACTACAATATGGTCCGCAACCTCAGTGTTACGACAACGTTGCAACGAGAGTGACTGGTCTCGTGAAGCCCTCTTATAGTGCCAAGGCTTATTATTGTGTTAGTAGTGGCCAGGAGTGCCTTAGAGCTTGAGCGCCAGCTTGTGAAGTCTGACTTGGCCATGGTGGTCCATGCCCTAGTTAACTCCAGGTTGGATTACTGTAACCACTTAGCTTGGTGCTGCCTGGGAACTGCAGTTGGTCCAAAGATCTGCAAGCAGGTTGTTAATGGGAGCTAGCTACAGGGAGCGGTCAACCCCCGTTTAAGCAGCTCCACTGGCTTCCAATTCATTTCTGGTTCCAATTCAAGGTGCAGGTTCAGGACCTGTCTATCTTCACGATCGCATCATCCCCTATGAACCAGCTACGCCTTAAGATAATCAAGTTTGCAGACGACACCAAATTGGGAGGGATAGCCAATAGTCCAGAGGACAGGAGCAGAATTCAAAACGATCTTGACAGATTAGAGAGATGAATGGCCAAAACTAACAAAATGAAGTTCAACAGTGACAAATGCAAGATACTCCACTTTGGCAGAAAAAATGAAATGCAAAGAGACAGAATGGGGGACGATGCCTGGCTCGAGAGCAGGACGTGGGAAAAAGATCTTGGAGTCCGCGTGGACAACAAGTTAAACATGAGCCAGGAATGTGATGTGGCGGCAAAAAAAGCCAATGGGATTTTGGCCTGCATCAAGAGGAGCATAGTGTCTAGATCTAAGGAAGTCATGCTCCCCATGCTCTATTCTGCTTTGGTTAGACCACGTTACCTGGAATATTGCGTCCAATTCTGGGCACCACAATTCAAGAGAGAGATTGACAAGCTGGAATGTGTCCAGAGGAGGGCGACTAAAATGATCAAGGGTCTGGAGAACAAGCCCTATGAGGAGCGGCTTAGGGAACTGGGCATGTTTAGCCTGAAGAAGAGAAGGCTGAGAGGAGATATGATAGCCATGTATCAATATGTGAGAGGAAGCCACAGGGAGGAGGAGGGAGCAAGCTTCCTTTCTGCTTCCTTGGAGACTAGGACGCAATGGAACAATGGCTTCAAACTACAAGAGAGGAGATTCGATCTGAACATTAGGAAGAACTTCCTGACTGTGAGAGCCGTTCAGCAGTGGAACTCTCTGCCCCGGAGTGTGGTGGAGGCTCCTTCTTTGGAAGCTTTTAAGCAGAGGCTGGATGGCCATCTGTCAGGGGTGATTTGAATGCAATATTCCTGCTTCTTGGCAGAATGGGGTTGGGCTGGATGATGGCCCATGAGGTCTCTTCCAACTCTTTGATTCTATGATTCTATGATCTGGGGAGACTCTTCTCTCGCTTCTGCCACCGTCTCAAGCAAGGTTGGTGGGGACGAGGGAGAGGGCCTTCTCGGTGGTGGCCTCTCAGCTCTGGAATGCCCTCCCTAAGGAGATTAGACAAGCACTCCCCTTGGCCACTTTCCGTAAGGATTTAAAAACTTAGATGTTCCATTGTGCTGACCCGAGAACTGACTCGATCTCATCTAAGTTCCTGCACTTTAGGTTTGCCCGCCCCCAGTAATGTTGACACTTTCTGGGCAGAGGTGTTCCCTCTAGAGCAGTGGTTCTCAACCTGGGGTCCCCAGATGTTTTTGGCCTACAACTCCCAGAATTCCCAGTTAACCAGCTGTTAGGATTTCTGGGAGTTGAAGGCCAATAACATCTGGAGACACCAGGTTGAGAACCACTGCTCTAGACTGATACTTTTTGCACCTTCCCTGGGCTCTACCTAGGAACTTATTGCACTTCCTTGAGCACGGACCCAGCTCTGACTCCGTTTACAGCCATGTTGTTGTTTTTATGATGCTGTTGTTGTGTCTGTGTTATGTTTTTATTGATTGACTAGCCGCCCCCTTGCCAAGTATTGCTGTAACCCAGTCTGCGTATGTGTGTGTTGTGTGTGTATATCAGCGCTGGAAAATCCTGCAAATCTCTTGGGAAGACAGGCGGGGAAACAGCGTGCTGGAAGAAGCCAAGAACACCAGCATTGAAGCGATGGTCCTCCGCCATCAACTCCGCTGGGCCGGCCACGTTGTCCGGATGCCCGACCACCGTCTCCCAAAGCAGTTGCTCTACTCCGAACTCAAGAACGGAAAACGGAATGTTGATGGGCAGGAAAAGAGATTGAAATACGGGCTCAAAGCCAACCTTAAAGTCTCTGGCATAGACACTGAGAACTGGGAAGCCCTGGCCCTTGAGCGCTCCAGTTGGAGGTCAGCTGTGACCAGCAGTGTTGTAGAATTTGAAGAGGCACGAATGGAGGGCGAAAGAGAGAAACGTGCCAAGAGGAAGGCACGTCAAGCCCACCCTGACCGAGACCGCCTTCCACCTGGAAGTGATTCCAGTCATGAAAGCTTTCGACAACTCATTAATAATAATAATACTTCATTTGTAAACCGCAGTCTCTCCCCATGGGGACTCAGATCTGTTCAACTGTGGAACTCTCTGCAGTGGAGTGGAGTCTCCTTCCAGAAGAGGGCTAGACGGAAGACTGACAGCAATCCAGTGAGAGCCTTCCTTTGACAACACAATAATAATAACAATACTATATTTCTAGACCGCCCTCTCTCTTTATAGGAACTCAGAGCTGTTCAGCAGTGGAACTCTCTGCAGTGGAGTGAATTGGAGTCTCCTTCTGGAAGAGGTCCAGACGGAAGACTCACAGCAACCCAGTGATTCCGGTCATGAGAGCCTTCCTTTGACAACACAATAATAATAACAACAATACTTTGTTTCTAGACCGCCCTCTCTCTTTATAGGGACTCAGAGCTGTTCAGAAGTGGAACTCTCTGCAGTGGATTGCCGTAAGTTTCATGAAAGCTTTCGACAACCAATAATAATAATAATAATAATCCTTCATTTGTAGACCGCCTTCTCTCCCCATAGGGACTGAAGAGCTGTTCAACTGTGGAACTCTCTGCAGTGGAGTTGATTGGAGTCTCCTTCCGGAAGAGGTCCAGACGGAAGACTCATAGCAACCCAGTGATTCCGGCCATGAGAGCCTTCCTTTGACAACACAATAATAATAACAATGTTTCTAGACCACCCTCTCTCTTTATAGGGACTCAGAGCTGTTCAACTGTGGAACTCTCTGAAGTGGAGTGGATTGGAGTCTCCTTCTGGACGAGATCCAGACGAAAGACTCACAGCAACCCAGTGATTCCGGCCATGAGAGCCTTCCTTTGACAACACAATAATAATGAAATACTTTATTTCTAGACCGCTCTCTCTCTTTATAGGGACTCAGAGCTGTTCAACTGTGGAACTCTATGCAGTGGAGTGGACTGGAGTCTCCTTCCGAAAGAGGACCAGACGGAAGACTCATAGCAACCCAGTGAGAGCCTTCCTTTGACAACACAATAATAATAATACTTTGTTTCTAGACCGCCCTCTTTATAGGGGCTCAGAGCTGTTCAACTGTGGAACTCTCTGCAGTGGAGTGTACTGGAGTCTCCTTCCGGAAGAGGACCAGACTGAAGACTCACAGCAACCTAGTGATTCCAGTCATGAAAGCTTTCGACAACCCAATAATAATAATAATACTTCATTTGTAAACCGCTGTCTCTCCCCATGGGGACTCAGAGTTGTTCAACTGTGGGACTCTCTGCAGTGGAGCGGACTAGAGTCTCCTTCCAGAAGAGGGCCAGACGGAAGACTCACAGCAACCCAGTGAGAGCCTTCCTTTGACAACACAATAATAATAACAATACATTGTTCCTAGACCGCCCTCTCTTTTATAGGGGCTCGGAACCGTTCAGCAGTGGAACTCTCTGCAGTGGATTGCCATAAGTTTTCCGGGGCTGTGTGTCCACGTTCCAGGAGCATTCTATGCATGTATGTCAGGCATCCTCAGAGGTGGAATGATGTCCAGGATGGTGGAAAGAAAATCTTCTCCCAGGCAGCAGGCAGCCAGATCTTGAAGTTGCAAGGCCATTAAACGCTAATCAAGCTGACCTCACAACCTCTGAGGATGCCTGCCATAGATGTGGGCAAAAGAAAATCTTCTCCCAGGCAGCAGGCAGCCAGACCTTGAAGTTGCAAGGCCATTAAACGCTAATCAAGCTGAATTCACTATCTCTGTGCATGTGGGCAAAACGTCAGGAGAGAGTGCTTCTGGAACACAGCCAGGAAAGCCTACAACGAGCCACTGCTGTACACAATGCCCTCTGCACATGCTCAGGGCCCCCCTGGCCTTGCTTTACCCTTCTCTGGCGCGGGAGACTCCATGGCTGCTGAGGAGGAGAGTGAGCGTTGCCAGGGGCGTTGCTAAGGAAGCCTAACGTCCCCCCTCCCGCCCTTCCGGAAGTCCGCTCTAGCCGTGCAGAGGATGTCCCTCCCCTTTGGGTGAGCTCAACCAATGAGGAGGCTTGGAGGAGGAAAAGGCGTTTGTATTTGAGTAAGGGCATTGCTTCAGTCCCCACTTCCGGGCGTGGGAGGCTCCTCCCCTTCCGGCTTGGCGGGCCCGCCCTCCTGCAGGCGGCGCTGGACCAAGACTGGCATGAGGCGCACGTAGGCCGAGATCAGGCGCTGATTGGAGCGGACCAGCTTCCCCGCGCAGCCCTCCAGGCACGCCTCCTGCCATAGAGAGAGAGGGAAAGAGAGGCACCGCTGGGATCAGAATGGCGGAAGAAGCCACAGGAAGTGGTTTTCCCCCGCACTTCCGGCGCCTTTTGCCCTCACCTCGCTCCCGTCTAGGCCTCGCTGGAGTAATCCCGGGACGCAGCGCCGGAAGCAGAGCTCCGTCATCCGGTTGTAGACCAGCAGGAAGTCCCGCAGCTGGAACAGGAAGGAGACAGATAAGACGTTTGGACTACAACTCCCACAATCCCCAAGTGTTAGGAAAGCAAGGCCTAGCTCAGGCCTTCCAGGCACTTTGGACTACAACTCCCACAATCCCCCAGTTTTGGGAAAGCTAATCCCTCTCTCAGAGCCCAGCTGGGCCCTCCAGGCGCTTTGGACTACAACTCCCACAATTCCCGACTGTTAGGAAAGCAAATTCCTCTCTCAGAGCCTAGCTAGGGCCCTCCAAGTGCTTTGGACTACAACTCCCACAATTCCTAAGTGTTAGGGAAGCAAAGATCTCTTTCAGAGCCGAGCTTGGGCGCTCCAGGCGCTTTGGACTACAACTCCCACAATCCCCAAGTGTTAGGGAAGCAAAGCCTAGCTTGGGCCCTCCAGGCGCTTTGGACTGCAACTCCCACAATCCCCAAGTGTTAGGAAAGCAAAGATCTCTTTCAGAGCCTGGCTTGGGCCCTCCAGGCGCTTTGGACTACAACTCCCACAATCCCCAAGTGTTAGGGAAGCAAAGCCTAGCTTGGGCCCTCCAGGCGCTTTGGACTGCAACTCCCACAATCCCCAAGTGTTAGGAAAGCAAAGATCTCTTTCAGAGCCTGGCTTGGGCCCTCCAGGCGCTTTGGACTACAACTCCCACAATTCCCAAGTGTTAGGGAAGCAAAGATCTCTTTCAGAGCCTAGCTCGGGCCCTCCAGGCGCTTTGGACTACAACTCCCACAATCCCCAAGTGTTAGGGAAGCAAAGCCTAGCTTGGGCCCTCCAGGCGCTTTGGACTACAACTCCCACAATTCCCAAGTGTTAGGGAAGCAAAGATCTCTTTCAGAGCCTAGCTTGGGCCCTCCAGGCGCTTTGGACTACAACTCCCACAATCCCCAAGTGTTAGGGAAGCAAAGCCTAGCTTGGCCCCTCCAGGCGCTTTGGACTACAACTCCCACAATCCCCAAGAGTTAGGGAAGCAAAGATCTTTTTCAGAGCCTAGCTTGGGCCCTCCAGGCGCTTTGGACTACAACTCCCACAATTCCCAAGTGTTAGGGAAGCAAAGATCTCTTTCAGAGCCTAGCTCGGGCCCTCCAGGCGCTTTGGACTACAACTCCCACAATCCCCAAGTGTTAGGGAAGCAAAGCCTAGCTTGGGCCCTCCAGGCGCTTTGGACTACAACTCCCACAATCCCCAAGAGTTAGGGAAGCAAAGATCTCTTTCAGAGCCTAGCTTGGGCCCTTCAGGCGCTTTGGACTACAACTCCCACAATCCCCAAGTGTTAGGGAAGCAAAGCCTAGCTTGGGCCCTCCAGGCGCTTTGGACTACAACTCCCACAATCCCCAAGAGTTAGGGAAGCAAAGATCTCTTTCAGAGCCTAGCTTGGGCCCTTCAGGCGCTTTGGACTACAACTCCCACAATGCCCAAGTGTTGGGGAAGCAAAGCCTAGCTAGGGCCCTCCAGGCGCTTTGGACTACAACTCCCACAATGCCCAAGCGTTAGGGAAGCAAGGCCTAGCTTGGGCCCTCCAGGCGCTTTGGACTACAACTCCCACAATCCCCAAGCGTTAGGAAAGCAAAGATCTCTTTCAGAGCCTAGCTTGGGCCCTCCAGGCGCTTTGGACTACAACTCCCACAATCCCTAAGCGTTAGGAAAGCAAAGATCTCTTTCAGAGCCTAGCTTGGCCCCTCCAGGCGCTTTGGACTACAACTCCCACAATCCCCAAGTGTTAGGAAAGCCAAGCCCTCTCTCAGAGCCTAGCTTGGGCCCTCTAAGCGCTTTGGACTACAACTCCCACAATTCCAGAGTGTTAGGAAAGCAAAGATCTCCTTCAGAGCCTAGCTTGGGCCCTCCAGGCGCTTTGGACTACAACTCCCACAATGCCCAAGCGTTAGGGAAGCAAGGCCTAGCTTGGGCCCTCCAGGCGCTTTGGACTACAACTCCCACAATTCCTAACAGCCGTCCCGGCTGTTAGGAATTGTGGGAGTTGTAGTCCAAAGCGCCTGGAGGGAAGGATGGGAAGCCCCGCCCCCTTGTTTGGGAAGACTCACGCTGCGCAGTTGCTGCTGCTGCTCGCTCTCCGCCATCCTGCGTCACTTCCGCTTTGCTTCCCCCTTGACTCCTTCCTTCCTTCCTCTCTCTCCCCCCGACCCTGGGGCCGCCGTGACGTCGCTTCCGGTCCTCCCGGGGGCCCAAGGCGGCGGAGGAGGAGGAGGAGGAAGGCGACGTGGCCCCAGTTCCGGGAGAGAGGGAGGGAAGGAAGAGGGAGGGGCCTAGAGCGCACCTGTGCACCTGGGAGGCAGGTACACAAGCTCACCTGTCCCCCTCCTGCTCCTCGTCCAGGATGACGGAGGGGCTGATGAGCAAGGCGGCCACCATGGAGGTCCCCATCCACGGCAACGGAGACTCCCGGCGGATGGGACCCTCCACCACCTCCGAGGATGATGGCCTCGAGCAGGTGCATTGAGGGAGGGGCTCACCTGGAGAGGGTGGGTGGGGGTGGGGTGGGGTAGCAGGGGAATTGAGGCAGGGGCTCACCTGGGGAGATTGGGTGGGTGAGGGGTGAGGTGGGGTGAGGGTCCCTCAGAAGATGATGGCCTCGAGCAGGTGAATTGAGGGAGGGGCTCACCTGGAGAGGTTAGGTGGGTGGGGAGTGGGGTAGCAGGGGAATGGAGGGAGGGGCTCACCTGGAGAGGTTGGGTTGGTAGGGGGTGGGGTAGCAGGTGAATTGAGGGGGGGACTTACCTGGGGAGATTGGGTGGGGGGGTGGGGGGCGGTCGAGCAGGTAAATTGAGGGAGGGGCTTACCTGGGAGGTTGGGTGGGTGGGATGGGGAGAGGTCAAGCAGGGACCCGTATTACTCGTAGTAATAATATTATTATTGGTGTTGTGGTGGTGCTTGAGTAGCAGGCAAAATGTCAGGAAGAAATGCTGCCAGGCCACAGCCCTACAACCTGGATAAGCACACAACTGAGGGAGGGGCTTACCTGGGAGGTTGGGTGTGGGGGGGGTGGGGAGGGGTCAAGCAGGGACCCGTATTACTCTCAGTAATAGTATTATTATTGGTGTTGTGGTGGTGCTCGAATAGCAGGTGAAATGTCAGGAGGAAATGCTGCCAGACCACAGCCCTTACCTGGGGAGATTGGATGGGGGCTGGGGGTGGGGGTGGGGGTGGGGAGGGGTCAAGCAGGGTCCCTTATTACCATTAATAGTATTATTATTATTGGTGTTGTGGTGGTGCTCAAATAACAGGCGAAATGTCAGGAGGAAATGCTGCCAGGCCACAGCCCTACAACCTGGATAAGCACACAATTGAGGGAGGGGCTTACCTGGGGAGATTGGGTGGGGGGTGGTGGGGGTCCCTCAGATGATGATGACCTCGAGCAGGTGAATTGAAGGAGGGGCTTACCTGGGGAGGTTGGGTGGGTGGGGGGTGGGGAGGGGTCAAGCAGGGACCCGTATGACTCGTAGTAATGATATTATTATTGGTGTTGTGGTGGTGCTCGAACAGCAGGTGAAATGTCAGGAGGAAATGCTGCCAGACCACAGCCCTACAACCTGGATAAGCACACAAGTGAGGGAGGGGCTTACCTGGGGAGATTGGGGGTGGGGAGGGGTCAAGCAGGGTCCCTTATTACTCATAGTCATAATATTATTATTGTAATATTATAATATTATAATATTATTATTGGTGTTGTGGTGGTGCTTGAATAGCAGGCGAAATGTCAGGAGGAAATGGTGCCAGACCACAGCCCTACAACCTGGATAAGCACACAAGAGAGCCGTCATTCCAGCCGTGAAAGCTTTCCACAATACATTATTATTATTATCATTATCATTATTATTATTATTAGAAACATAACAAGATGAGTCCACAGCAGACACTCTGCTGGCTGTTGCATTGGATCCCATGTCGGACACATTATTATTATTATTATTATTATTATTATTATTATTATTTGAAACACAACAAGATGAGTCCACAGCAGACACTCTGCTGGCTGTTGAATTATTATTATTATTATTATTATTACTGTTATTATTTGAAACACAACAAGATGAGTCCACATGTCAGACACTTCCCAAGTGCCTAGGACTATTATTATTATTATTATTATTATTATTATTATTATTATTAGAAACATAACAAGATGAGTCCACAGCAGACACTCTGCTGGCTGTTGAATTGGATTACACATTGGACACTTATTATTATTATTATTATTATTATTATTATTATTATTATTATTAGAAACACAACAGGATAACACTACAGCAGACAATCTGCTGGCTGTTGTACTGGGTCACACGATGGACACTTATTATTATTATTATTATTATTATTATTATTATTGGACACTTATTATTACCACTCAGAGGATAATGGCCTCGAGCAGGTGAATGGAGGGAGGGGCTTACCTGGGGAGATTGGGTGGGGGGTGGGGGTGGGGAGGGGTTAAGCAGGGACCCTTATTACTTTTAATAATATTATTATTATTATTGGTGTTGTGGTGGTGCTCGAATAGCAGGTGAAATGTCAGGAGGAAATGCAGCCAAACCACAGCCATAATTATTATTATTATTTTACTGACACAAAACCACAATATGTCACAGCAAACAAGATCTCTGTGCTAGGTTTCATATCACAAAATCATAAGTCGATCCCTTTCCTAAGTGTCTATTTATTTGTCGTTTCACGGCAAGCAAACTGCATTGAGTCGCCTTTTTGGGCTGAAAAATGCGGTATAGAAATAAAGCAAATAAATAAATAAAATAAATAAGCAGTCAATTATATTATATTTCTAACAGAACAAAGCAAACAAACAGACAAAACACAGAATTTGTGAGTTTGGTAGTTGGTTAAATGTCCTTTGAGCAGTCTCTGGCCACTTGGAGTGCCTCTGGTGTTACTATAAGAAGATCCTCCCTGGTGCATGTGGCAGGGGGTCAGTGGTTTGCTCTTCTCCGCACTCGCATGTCGAGGATTCCACTTTGTAGCCCCATTTCTGAAGGTTGGCTCTGCATCTCGTGGTGCCAGAGCACAGTCTGTTCAGCGCCCTCCAAGTCGCCCAGTCTTCCATGTGCCCAGGGGGGAGTCTCTCATTTGGTATCAGCCATTGGTTGAAGTTCTGGGTTTGAGCCTGCCACTTTTGGACTCTCGCTTGCTGAGGGGTTCCAGCGAATGTCTCTGTAGATCTTAGAAAACTATTTCTAGATTTAAGTCGTTGATGTGCTGGCTGATATCCAAACGGGATGGGCTGGAGATAAAGTGGGGTATAAATATATATGATAACAATATTATTAAGTATTATTATTATTATTATTATTACTGCTTTGAGTCCCATTTGGGAGAGATAAAGCAGGATATAGATGATGATGATGATGATGATGATGATTTATTTTATTTTATTTTATTTGTCGTGTCAGGGCAACCAGTTAATTATATTACATTTCTAACAGAACAAAGCAAACAAACAGACAAAATACACAACTTGTGAGTTTGGTAGTTGGTTAAATGTCCTTTGACCAGTATCTGGCCCCTTGGAGTGCCTCTGGTGTTGCTGCAAGAAGGTCCTCCCTGGTGCATCATGTGGCATTGTAGCAGGTGGTCAGTGGTTTGCTCTTCTCCACACTCGCATGTCAAGGATTCCACTTGGTGGCCCCATTTCTGGAGGTTGGCTCTGCATCTCGTGGTGCCCGAGCACAGTCTGTTCAGCGCCTTCCAAGTCGCCCAGTCCTCTGTGTGCCCAGGGGGGAGTCTCTCATCTGGTATCAGTTCTGGGTTTGAGCCTGCCACTTTTGGACTCTCGCTTGCTGAGGTGTTCCAGGGTTGTGCTTAGTCTGGAACCAAGTGTCTATGACTGTGTGATGTATCGAATAATAATGCATTCAGATCTGAATAGAGTGGCCTTTTGCAGTTGACGCCACTTGTGTTTAAGTGCAGGCCAAGGTCTTGCCGGCACTTAAACACAATCGACACTGACAAGATTACCATCAATTGGTTGCAAAAAGCCACCCTACTGGGATCTGCATGCATTATGCGCTGATACATTTATTTATTTGGCAGTTTTGTATAGCGGTCTTCTCACCTCCATCGAGGGACTCAGGCCGGTTTCCAACATCAATATTACAACAATCATTAAAAACATCGTATTCCAAATTACAGTAAAACAATAAAAGGCAAAATACAGTCATATAATTACAATGGTCAGTCGTCATCACGCAGTCATAGACACTTGGGAAAGGGATCGACTTGTGATTTTGTGATACGAAACCTAGCATAGAGATCTCGTTTGCTGTGACATATTGTGGTTTTGTGTCGGTAAAATAATAATTATTATGGCTGTGGTTTGGCAGCATTTCCTCCTGACATTTCGCCTTTAGAAAAAAGGTGAAAATGTGGCTGTGGGACCAGGCAATGGATAATGTTTGACTCTGGCATGGAAGAGGATTTGGATAAGTTAAGCGGAGTAATCATTACTAGATGGCTAGCTCAACAGCCACCAGGCGGGCAATCGCTAATCAGAGTGTATGTATACTGTTTTAATCTATATTTATTAATGTTCGTGTTTAATTGTTATATTTGTTATTCTGTATTTTATGATGCGGCATTGAATTATTGCCAATTGGAAGCCGCCCTGAGTCCGTTCCCCCCCCCCCCCCCCAGGGGTTGAGAAGGGCGGGATAAAAATGTTTGAAATAAATAAATAAATTGAGGCACTGCACCCGGTGTGCCAATCACCACTGGGACCACCTTGACTGGATTGTGCCAGAGTCTTTGCAGTTTGATCTTTAAATCCTCATATCATGTCAGCTCATTATTATTATTATTATTATTATTATTATTATTCTAATGACACAAAAAACACAGTATGTCGCTATCGCAGCAAACGAGGTATATATGCTGGATTTTGTATCACAAAATCACAAGTCAAACACTTCCTAAGCATCTAGGACTGTGTGATAGCTGGAGCGGGGGGGGGGGGGGGGGGGGCTTGAGGGGCTTCACCCCCCTCCCCCCGAAATTCTCATGGTGGTTCGCGAAAAGGCCTTACTGGTACATTATTTAAACTGTTATGTTTATTCATATCGTGATCTGATCACCATGCTCCATATATCCCAGATGCACAGAGGGGGTATTATTGGGGTAACGATACAAAAGGTTTGCTAGGGTAGATCCCCAGCCCCGCTCCCCCCTGAATCAAAATCCTGGCTATGGGCCTGGTGTGATATATTGTATTTGTTTAATAATCATTATAGTATTATTATTGTTGTTATTATTATTGTTGTTATTGTTATTATTATTTGATACACATACAAGATGAGTTCACAGCAAACAAAATCACTCTGCTGGCTGTTGTATTGGATTATACGCTGGATACTTCCCAAGTGACTAGGACTGTGTGATGTATCAGCGCATAATACATGCAGATCCCAGTAGGGTGGCCTTTTGCAACTAATAGATGGTAATCTTGTCAGCACTGATTGTGTTTAAGTGCAGGCCAAGGTCTTGAGGCACTGCACCCAGTGTGCTGATCACCACTGGGACCCCCTTGACTGGCTTTTGCCACAGTCTTTGCAGTTTGATATTATTATTATTATTATTATTATTATTATTATTATTATTATTATTGTACTGACACTAAAACACAGCATGTCACAGCAAACGAGATCTAGATGCTGGATTTCGTATCACAGAATCCCAAGTCAAACACTTCCCAAGCATCTAGGACTGTGTGATTTATTGTTATTATTATTATTATTATTATTATTATTATTATTCTATTGACACAAAAACACCGTATGTCACAGCAAATGATGCTGGATTTCGTATCACAGAATCACAAGTCGAACCCTTCCCAAGCGTCTAGGACTTTGTGATGTATTATTGTTGTTGTTATTATTATTATTATTGTACTGACACAAAAGCACAGTATGTCACAGCAAACGAGATCTTGATGCTGGATTTTGTATCACAGAATCACAAGTCGAACACTTCCCGAGCGTCTAGGACTGTGTGATTTATTATTATTATTATTATTATTATTATTATTATTATTATTACTTTACTGGCACAAAAACACACTATGTCACAGCAAACAAGGTATATATGCTGGATTTTGTATCACAAACTCACAAGTCGAACCCTTCCCAAGCATCTAGGACTGTGTGATGTATTATTGTTGTTGTTATTATTATTATTATTGTACTGACACAAAAGCACAGCATGTCACAGCAAACAAGATCTAGATGCTGGATTTCGTATCACAGAATCGCAAGTCGAACCCTTCCCAAGCGTCTAGGACTGTGTGATGTATTATTATTATTATTATTATTATTATTATTATTATTATTATTCTATTGACACAAAAGCACAGCATGTCACAGCAAACGAGATCTCTATGCTGGATTTCGTATCACAGAATCACAAGTCGAACCCTTCCCAAGCGTCTAGGACCATGTGATGTATTATAGTTTTATATATAGTGTTTTTAAAGTTGTTTTTGTAATTGTGATATATGATATTTTAATGAGTGACTGTGAGAGCCGTTCAGCAGTGGAACTCTCTGCCCCGGAGTGTGGTGGAGGCTCCTTCTTTAGAAGCTTTTAAGCAGAGGCTGGATGGCCATCTGTCAGGGGTGCTTTGAATGCAATATTCCTGCTTCTTGGCAGAATGGGGTTGGACTGGATGATGGCCCAGGGGGTCTCTCCCAACTCTTTGATTCTAGGATTCTATGAGTGTATATGTTTTTATGGCTGGAAACCGGGCTGAGTCCCTCAATGAGGTTGAGAAGCTCGGTATAGAAAACTGTGAAATAAATAAATAATAAATTATTTATTGTCACAAAAGCACAGTATGTCACAGCAAACAAGGTCTATATGCTGGATTTCATATCACAGAGTCACAAGTCGAACATTTCCCAAGCGTCTAGGACTGTGTGATGTATTATTATTATTATTATTATTATTATTATTATTATTATTATTCTATTGACACAAAAACACAGCATGTCACAGCCAACGAGATCTAGATGCTGGATTTCGTATCACAAAATCACAAGTCAAACACTTCCAAGCATCTAGGAGTGTGTGATGTATTTCCGAATGATGCGTGCAGATCCAAGTCAGGTGGCCTTTTGCGATTGACAGATCGTGATCTTGTCAATGTATATTGTTTCCAATGCTAGCTTAAATCTTTTGGCACCTATTATTACTACTGCTATTATTATTATACACAACAAGATGAGTCCACAGCTGTTGGGGTTCAGCCTGAGTTTGAACTTGAACCTGATTCTCTGTTTGTTCCTCCTGATGCTAATGAAAGTATATTTACTGATGCTAGTGGAAATGTACCTTTTGATGCCAATGCTCCTGAAATTAGTGAGGAAGAATCTGCTGTAGGTTTGGAAAATGCCAATGTTCCTGAAATGAGTGAGGAAGGAACTTCTGTAGATTTGGAAAATGAAAGTACCAGTGTTCATGAGAATGTTTCAGAGGGAAGCCATGACCTTTCACTCCCTTCTGCACCTGGGAACCTTAATGAGAATAGAAGGGGCCAGATCTGGCAAGACAGAAGTAAATCACTCCGCTTGCGAAGGTCTTCCAGATTAAAGGAAATACAAACAAGGGCTTCAAAACAGAAGGGCGGTTCACGGAACCGATTCTTGAGTTTTAATTGCAATACGCCAGGCTGATTGCCTCAGTTCAGGCATCGTTTCAGAATTGATGAAGACCATGGCAGTTCTCCCGGTTCCCTGGCCATAGTTTGGGAAGATTTCTAGGATATCAAGTACGGTTAGTGGATTGCTAACAGGTTCCAGTATTTTGCAGTGTGGCTTTGGGTTTTGATCTTGTCCATTTAAATTCATGTTTGCTGATTTTGCTGTGGCTTTTGACTTGCATTTTTCCTTGATTTTGTAACCATTTTTCTTCAATAAAAAAGGATTGTTTTTCACAGCCAAGTGTGGTGGAGAGTTATCTTAGGGCCTCGTTCCCTGCTCTGGATTGCAACAACAGCAAACAAGATCACTCTGCTGGCTGTTGTATTGGAGCATACATCAGACCCTTCCCAAGCATCTAGGACTGTGTGATGTATTTTCGAATAATGTGTGCAGATCCAAGTCAGGTGGCCTTTTGCGATTGACAGATCGTGATCTTGTCGATGTTTATTGTTTCCAAATGAGGCTGAGATCTTTTGGCACGGCACCCAGTGTGCCCATTATTACCACTGGGACCACCTGTACTGGTTGATGCCAGAGCCTTTGCAGGTCGACCACAGCCTCGGAGGAAGGTGGCAAAGGCTCTTCCGATGCCCCTCGTGGGTGCAGGAGCCCCTCCCCACACGCCTTGTCATGGCATCATTCAACTGGAAGACTCCTCGAGACCTTCCGGTCGAACCCTCTCCTGCCAGGCAGGAAGGGACCATCCCTTTGCCCATCTCTGGACACCTTCTGAACTAGGTGGCTGTGGTCGAACGCCATCATCTGTTATGGTTCTCCTGAAAACACCATTGTAATTAGCATAACAAAGAGTTAGACGGGACCCCCAGGACCACCCAGTCTTTCCTCCTAACCCTCCTCCTTCTCCTCCGCAGGACCTGCAGCAGGTGATGGTGTCAGGGCCCAACCTGAACGAGACCAGCATCGTGTCCGGGGGGTACGGCGGCACCGCCGAGGGCATCATCCCCACCAGCGCCATGAAAGGTGGGGGCCGCCGTGGGGCCTACCTGGGCCCGGCTGGTCAGCTGGCTGGACTGGGGTTCCGTAGTGGGGGGACTTGGGCTAGACAGCCACCAGCGAGGGGCCCTCCCTTGGAGGTCCACCCCACTCTCCCCCAAGCCTAATGCGGGACCCCAAAGTGGGGGGCCACTTTCCTTGCAGTCATCTCTCTGGTTGGTCTGTCTGTCTGTGCTGCTACCACTCCATGCCTTCATCTTCTTTGTCCATCTGTCTGTTGCGCCACCACACCCCTCCTGCCCCCCTCCCCTGGGGCCCCCACCCACCCACCCCTCCCCCCTCCAGGCGCGCTCTCTCTGCCCCTCCCCTCGCGAGGACCACTCATCTCCCCCAGTCCATCAGCCGCCATCCGGATGGCCAGCCAGGCCGACCCCTCCACAGGTATTTGCCCCCCTTCCTCCCTTCATTGGGGGAAGGGGCTCTCTGGGCTTCGGGGGGGGGGTCTGGGAAGGAATCAGAGGGGGGGTGTCCCTGGCCTTGAGTCCCATCTCCTCATCCTCCATCAGCTTCTCATCATGCTAGGCTTTGTTTTGGTTTTGCAAGGGAGGAAGGGGTGATCCGTGCGCTCTCTTCTAAGGACCCCTCCCCACTTCCTTGCTTCTGCCTCGCAGGCTCCAGCCTGCACCACCAACCGCACCCAGCGCCCCCCATGACCGGGGAGGAGGCAGCCGCGAGGGGGGTGGCCGTGGAGAAGTTCGACATCATGAAGAAGTGGGGCATCAACACCTACAAGGTGAGGGGACTATGGCGGGTGGCAGGTGGGGGGGGAGAGAAGAAATGGGGGGGGGTTCTGAAGTGGAGAGATGGAGGGCCCCCACACCTGACCCTCCCCCCTGACCCCCCAACCTGACCCCGCAGGAGACTCAGAGTGGATTACAATGCACATATACATTTATTTATTTAATTATGACATATATATGCCGCCCTTCTCACCCCGAAGGGGACTCAGAGCAGCTTGCAAGCAATATACAATAAATAAAATAAATCCAATATCTTCCTAGACCTCTCTCTTTACTCTGGTCCCAGAGTAGCAGTTGGTGTTGTGGGGAGGGGCTCCTAAATGATGACACTGAAGACAAGATGGCACTCTCTTCTTGGCCCCTCTCTTTACAACCATTCAATGCCAGTTAGATATATAACATATATAGACGGATGCAGAGGCAATTTAACATTCCAGCTTTCCGGCTTCATGAGGATAGGCTTCTCTCACACAAAGGTTTTCCTCACACTCCTCAGGATGAGACTTCTCTCACACAAAGGTTTTCCTCACACTCCTCAGGACGAGGCTTCTCTCACACAAAGGTTTTCCTCACACTCCTCAGGACGAGGCTTCTTTCACACAAAGGTTTTTCTCACACTCTTCGGGACAAGGCTTCTCTCACACAAAGGTTTTCCTCACACTCCTTAGGACGAGGCTTCTCTCACACAAAGGTTTTCCTCACACTCTTCAGGACGAGGGTTCTCTCACACAAAGGTTTTCCTCACACTCCTCAAGACGAGGCTTCTCTCACACAAAGGTTTTCCTCACACTCCTCAGGACGAGGCTTCTCTCACACAAAGGTTTTCCTCACACTCCTCAGGACGAGGCTTCTCTCACACAAAGGTTTTCCTCACACTCCTCAGGATGAGGCTTCTCTCACACAAAGGTTTTCCTCATACTCCTCAGGACAAGGCTTCTCTCACACAAAGGTTTTCCTCACACTCCTCAGGACGAGGCTTCTCTCACACAAAGGTTTTCCTCATACTCCTTAGGACGAGGCTTCTCTCACACAAAGGTTTTCCTCACACTCCTCAGGACAAGGCTTCTCTCACACAAAGGTTTTCCTCACACTCCTCAGGACGAGGCTTCTCTGACACAAAGGTTTTCCTCACACTCCTCAGGACGAGGCTTCTCTCACACAAAGGTTTTCCTCACACTCCTTAGGACGAGGCTTCTCTCACACAAAGGTTTTCCTCACATTCCTCAGGACGAGACTTCTCTCACACAAAGGTTTTCCTCACACTCCTCAGGACGAGACTTCTCTCACACAAAGGTTTTCCTCACACTCCTCAGGATGAGGCTTCTCTCACACAAAGGTTTTCCTCACACTCCTCAGGACGAGGCTTCTCTCACACAAAGGTTTTCCTCACACTCCTTAGGACGAGGCTTCTCTCACACAAAGGTTTTCCTCACATTCCTCAGGACGAGACTTCTCTCACACAAAGGTTTTCCTCACACTCCTCAGGACGAGACTTCTCTCACACAAAGGTTTTCCTCACACTCCTCAGGATGAGGCTTCTCTCACACAAAGGTTTTCCTCACACTCCTCAGGACGAGGCTTCTCTCACACAAAGGTTTTCCTCACACTCCTTAGGACGAGGCTTCTCTCACACAAAGGTTTTCTTCACATTCCTCAGGACGAGACTTCTCTCACACAAAGGTTTTCCTCACACTCCTCAGGACGAGACTTCTCTCACTCAAAGGTTTTCCTCACACTCCTCAGGACAAGGCTTCTCTCACACAAAGGTTTTCCTCACACTCCTCAGGACGAGACTTCTCTCACACAAAGGTTTTCCTCACACTCCGCTATGATTCTATGACGCTAGCTTTGGCCCACTAAATCTAACAGGCTTTGGCCTACTCACTCTTTCAGTGGTTGACTCGCAGTTTTGTAATCAAAAATACCTAGCTAATACTTAATATTCCTGACACAGGTAGCTTTTGAAAAGTTCCCCAGCATGTACATCTTTCCACATTTCTACAGGCCTGAATCCTCTTGGTCCAAAGGCTCCGTCCCTTACCCTTTTCGTAGTCCTTTTACTCATTGGTCAAGCAATGAAAACATCCCACGTGTCCACATTTTACCTGAGAATGGCCTCAATTCTCAACAATTCCCCTGTCCTGTGTCCCCTCCCCCCCCCCCCCCCCCAAATATTTCAGTGCACGAAGCAGCTGCTGTCGGAGCGCTTTGGCCGTGGATCTCGGACGGTGGACCTGGAGCTGGAGACGCAGATCGAGCTGCTGCGCGACACCAAGCGCAAGTACGAGTGCGTCCTGGGCCTGGCGCGGGCCCTCACCAACCACTTCTACAGCCTGGTCCAGACCCAGCACGCCTTGGCAGACGCCTTCTCCGACCTCAGCCAGAAGTCCCCAGAGCTCCAGGTGAGCCAGTTCGTGTGTGTGCGTGTGTCTTGGGGGTGTCCAGAATGGAGGAAGGAGGGGGCACCTTTCGGGCAATTTGGGGGTCCTTTAAGCTGCTGGACAGGTACAGTTGCTGGGCAGATTAGGAGACCTTTGTTGCACTCCAAAGTTGGGAATCACCTCTGTACTTAACACACACTCTAGTCCAAGGTAAACCAGCAAAACAGTTTATTGAAGAATGTATATGAAGAGCAATTCAGCAAAATAGAATAAACTAAAGTCCAAATATCAGGAATAATCCACAGAATTCAAAGTACACGAGTAGCATCCAAAATCAGGAACACAGAAGCAGAATACACCCAAACATGGGATTCAAGAACACTCCCGAGAAGCTCTGTGTTGACGGAACGTAAGTCTCCTATCTAACTGCTCATTAGTCTGTCCACATTCATGCTCTGAGATCAGTTCTGTTTTCTGACTTAACGGGAATGTGGCCTTCAGACAGAGACTGCTCGTTTTCAGGACTTAAAATCTCTTACTCACTCTCGTACATCCTTGCAGACCTAGTGTCATCAGGCTGACTAACAGGGCCAGAATCCCCAGAGAGATCAGGTACAAGCACAATCAAAGGCTTGACTACAATAATTCTTTGGAGTAGGCCATCCAGGGCTTGCGTGGCTTAAAGTGTAGCTGACCAAGGCTTCTCTTTCACAGTCCCAGACAGGGAACGGTCGTCCACGCTCTAGTTACATCCCGAATAGATTACTGCAACGCACTCTACGTGGGGCTGCCTTTGAAGACTGTTTGGAAACTACAGCTCAGAAATTACAAACGGCTCGGAAATTACAGCTAGTCCAACGGGCGGTGGCCAGATTACTAACTGGGGCGACATACAGGGAACATACCACCTCCCTGTTATGCCAGCTCCACTGGCTGCCGGTTCACCTCCGAGCCCAATTCAAAGTGCTGGTTTTGACCTATAAAGCTCTATATGGTTCTGGCCCAGCTTACTTGTCCGAACGCATCCATCCCTACGTCCCACCTCGTAATCTAAGATCATCCGGGGAGGCCTTGCTCTCGCTTCCATCAACATCGCAAATGCGTTTGGCAGGGATGAGAGACAGGGCCTTCTCAGCTGTGGCAGTTGTAATCCAGAGCAGGGAACGAGGCCCTAAGGTAACTATCCACCACACTTGACTGAAAAAACAATCCTTTTTTATTGAAGAAAAATGGTTACAAAATAAAGGAAAAATGCAAGTCAAAAGCCACAGCAAAATCAGCAAACATGAATGTCCATGAACAAGATCAAAACCCAAAGCCACACTGTAACATACTGGGACCTGTTAGCAATCCACTAACCGTACTTGGTGTCCTAGAAATCTTTCAAGACGATGGCCAGGGAAACCGAGAGAACTGCCAAGGTCTTCATCAATCTAAAACGATGCCTTAACTGAGAAAGTCAGCCCGGCGGAAGGCACTTAAAGCCGAGGAATTGGTTTCGTGAAACGCCTCCCTGCTTTGAAGCCCTTGTTTGTATTTCCTTTAATCTGGAAGACCTTCGCAAGCTGAGTGATTTACTCCTGTCTTGCCAGATCTGGCCCCTTCTATTCCCATTAAGGTTCCCAGGTGCAGAAGGGAGTGAAAGGTCATGGCTTCCCTCTGAAACATTCTCATGAACACTGGTACTTTCATTTTCCAAATCCACAGAAGTTTCTTCCTCACTAATTTCAGGAGCATTGTCACTAATTTCAGGATCATTGACATCAAGAAGTACATTTTCATTAGCATCAGGAGGTACAAACCGAGAATCAGGTTCAAACTCAGGCTGAACCCCAACAGTGGCCCCCCGCCTATGGAATGCACTCCCAAATGAGATAAGATCAACTCCATCCCTCCTGGCTTTTAGGGGAAAAAATAAAATTGTGCTTTTGGGACCAGGCCTTTGGGCAGCAGACGTAATTTGCACCTTAGTGGACATTGACCGGAATGGCGTTGCGTCAGATGACGTTGTGATTTTGCCTTATTGTTTTAACTAATGCTACATGTACTGGTTTTAATGATTGTGTAATTGATTGAATGTTTAGGTATTTGATTGTATATTGTTGTAATTGTGATGTAGCGGCCTTGTACCGTTGCTAATGTAGGCTGTTCTGAGTAGTCCCCCCCCCCCTTTCAGGGGTGGAGAAGAGACGGGGTACAAAGACCAGAAATAAGAAATAATAATAATAAATAAGAGGCCCCTCTCCCCATGTCTCCCAAAATAAAGCCCAGCACCCTATTTTGGGGAAGGGGGTCCCTCTCTCCCCTAAAAGGTAGCTGCAGGAGGGAGGTATGCATGGTGTCCAAGTGTCCAGGTGAGGGGTCTGGGGGCTCCCCCCTCCCAACAGTCCCTGAGCAGCCCACCACCCCATTTCTACCCCCCCCCCCCAATTGGCTGCCCGCAGGAGGAGTTTGGTTACAACGCGGAGACCCAGAAGCTTCTTTGCAAGAACGGGGAGACTCTCTTGGGGGCCGTGAACTTCTTCGTCTCCAGCATCAACACCTTGGTCAACAAGACCATGGAAGACACCCTCATGACGGTCAAGCTGTACGAGACGGCCAGGTATACCGGGGGGGGGGGGGCAAAGAAAGACACTGGTCATTGAGAGGCCTTTGCTGTCTCAAAATAAGCCCACTTGAGGAAGGAAGGCCCGTTGGACGAGGGGGTTTACTAACAAAAGACCCTCCTCATAAATGTCCAGCAGAGTCACTTATATCGGCAGCAGCGAGACCCGGCACCAGTCGCACAAAGTGATAGAAGAACACAAACACAGAGATGAATGTTCTCTCTTCCAAAGGAGGATTGTCTTTGTAGTAAAATAATATGGTTGCACTATTTACAAGGACAAGGTGTCCACAACACAAATAAACAAATACATAGAAGCTGGAGCTTTCTCACATGAGGCTTCTCTCATACTCGGCCTTCCTCACAGAGAAGCCTCCTCACGCAGACTGAGGAGCTACCTCACTGAGGCAAAGTAACACTCACAGGCTTCGGCCTACTCACTCTCCTCAGGATGACACTAGCTTTGGCCCACTGACTCTGACAGGCTTTGACCTACTCACTCTCTTCAGGAAGACGCTAACTTTGGCCTACGGACTCTTGACAGGCTTTGGCCTACTCTCCTCAGGATGACACTAGCTTTAGCCCACTGACTCTAACAGGCTTCGGCTACTCATTCTCCTTAGAAGACACTAGCTTTGGCCCACTAACAGGCTTCGGCCTATTCTCCTCATGGCGACACTAGCTTTAGCCCACTGACTAACAGGCTTCGGCCTACTCACCCTCCTCAGGACGACACTAGCTTTGGCCCAGTTACTCTAACAGGCTTCAACCTGCTTGCTCTCCTCAAGATGACACTAGCTTTGGCCCACTGACTCTAACAGGCTTCCGCCTACTCTCTCAGGACGACACTAGCTTTGGCCCAGTGACTCTAACAGGTTTCGGCCTACTCATTCTCCTCAGTGACTCTAACAGGCTTCAACCTGCTTGCTCTCCTCAGGACGACACTAGCTTTTGGCTCACTAACTCTAACAAGCTTTGGCCTACTCCTCAGGACGACACTAGCTTTGGTCCTTTAACTGTTAACAGGTTTTGGCATACTCTCCTCAGGACGACACTAGCTTTGGCCCACTGACTCTTAACAGGCTTTGGCCAATTCTCTCACACCAAAAGCGACTTGCTCCTGACACAACAAAAAACAAACAAACCCTACTCTATCTCCTCAGGAAGACGCTATCTTTGGCCCAGTGACTCTGACAGGCTTCGGTCTACTCATTCTCCTCAGGACGACAGTAGCTTTGGTCCACTAACTCTAATAGGCTTTGGCCTATTCACTCTCCTTAGGACAACACTAACTTTGGCCCACTGACTCTAACAGGCTTTGGTCTACTCACTCTCCTCAGGAAGACGCTAGCTTTTGCCCACTCACTCTGACAGGCTTTGGCCTACGCACTCTCTTCAGGATGACACTAGCTTTGGCTCACTCACTGTAACAGGCTTCGGCCTACTCACTCTCCTCAGGATGACACTAGCTTTGGTCCACTAACTAACAGGCTTTGGCCTACTCACTCTCCTGAGGGCGACACTAGCTTTGGCCCAGCAACTCTAATAGGCCTACTCATTCTTCTCAGGAAGACACTAGCTTTGGCCCACTGACTCTGACAGGCTTTGGCCTATTCGCTCTCCTGAGGACGACACTAGCTTCGGCCCACTAACTTTAGTAGGCTTCGGCCTACTCACTCTCTTTAGGACCTACTCACTCCCTTTGACTTACTCACTCTTTCAGTGCTCGACTCACAGTTCTGTGAGTCCAAAATACCCAGTAAATTTTAAATATTTCTGACAAGGCCTTAGTGAGAAAGTGTAGGTGCATCTGCGACAGAAAACGATTTATAGCATTGTTACCATTTTGCTTGAGTCAATCCCGTTGGTCCAAATGCCCTCTTTTGTGGTCCCTTTCCTCATTGGTTAAGCGACCAAAACACGGCCTCATCTTCTCCGCTGTGTCCACCTTTCAAATGGGAAAGGCCTCGGGCCAGTAGATGCCTCGTCAATGCGGTCAGCTCCACTGGACTTGGCCCGGCATCTTCTAGAATGCATCCCAGTGTTCAGTGTTTACTTTTGCTCTTGGTGGATAACAAGTCCCTCTCTGAGAAACTACACCTGACTGACCAAGCGTGAGCTAACCATGTGAGGCGGTGGCATGAACAGATAGGACATGGCCTCTTCCTGGGGTGGGGGGGAGCAGTCCGGTGCGGTCCGGTGCCACCCGCTGACCCCCGCCTCCCCGCTCTCTGTGTGTCCAGGCTGGAGTACGACGCCTACCGCACGGACCTGGAGGAGGCCAACCTGGGGCCCCGGGACGCAGGGACCTTCTGCCGGCTGGAGGCCGCCCAGGCCAACTTCCACGCCCACCGCGCCAAGTACGAGAAGCTGCGGGCCGACGTGGCCGTCAAGCTCAAGTTCCTGGAGGAGAACAAGGTGCGGTAGGACAGGTGGGCGGGCGGGGGTGGGGGTGGGGGTGCGGTCCACTCTGACCCAACTGACCCCTATCCTGCCATGGGGCGCGAGGGAGGGTGAGTGGGGCACTCAATACACTCTCCCTGGACCTTTTCATAATAATAATAATAATAATAATAATAATAATAATAATAGTGAATGGGACTTTCAATGCACCCTCCTTGGACCTTTTAACAATAACAATAATAATGATAATGATAATGAGTGAGGCACGCAATGCACTCTCCCTGGACCTTTTAATAATAATAACAACAACAACAACAAAACAACAATACTTTATTTATATTCTGCCCTTCTCACCCCGAAGGGGACTGAGGGTGGATCACAGTACTCGTCCACGGCAAACATTCAATCCTGCTTTGTATAAAGAATACAAAGACAAGACAGAACAGAAGGAGGTGCCAACAGAAGGAAGGTTGGGCTCTAGTCCCGGGGGTGCTGTTGCACTGTCCTGTATGACGAAGAGCCATCAGGACTTCCTCCTTCCTTTTGGTCGCCCAGCATTCTCACTACCTTCCTTTTGGTCGCCCAGTACCTAAGTTCTCTAATCACAGCTAAAGCTGTTTATGAATTGCTTAGGTAAACAATGAGCTAGGCTTACAGTTGGCAGCTCACACCAACCCGGGGCTTCGAACTTGCAACCTTTTTGTTGATAGGTCTAATCATTGCTGATGATTTACCAGCTGTGCTAAACCTCCGGCCCACCATCATTACAGAACAGAGGTTGAGATAGGACGGGATAGAGAAGCCCCAAATAAATAAATAAATAAACAAACAGAGGCTGTCGCCTGCCAATTGCTCATGCAGAATTGTGGGAAATGTAGTTCAGGGCAGAGCTTTTGGAGTTTGCAGCTAGAGAGGTCCTTGGTTTCCCTGAACTACATTTCTCAGAATTCTACAGGAAAAGATTGGATAGCTGGTCGTTCCATATGAGATAGATAACGCAAATATCTTGTGTTTTTATTACTTTCGTTTGGTTTTATACTATGTGTTAATGTTTTGTGATGTTCTTGGGCATCGAATCGTTGCCTCTGTCAACCGTCCTGAGTCGCCTGAGGGCTAAGAAGGCATCTCGGTTTCCTGGCCAGATGTTGATTCTTCTTGATTGGTGTTAGCCTTGTTTTGACTTCCTTCTTAACATTGTCAACATTTCTGTTACCATTGTCACAGTTTTGATCAGAGTTTACTTTTCAGTTCTTATTAGCAACTTTTAATTACAGTCCAGCAAGCAGGTAGTAAGTCATTGCAGGCCTTGATATTATACTGGTGTCTCCAAAATTGGAAGCATGAATGAGAGGAGCTAACAATTTTGGAGACACCAGTATAATGTTAAGGCCTGCAATGACTAACTACCTGCTTGCTGGACTGTAATTAAAAGTTGCTAATAAGAGCTGAAAGTATAATATTGAAGGCCTGCAATGACTAACTACCTGCTTGCTGGACTGTAATTAAAAGTTGCTAATGAGAACTGAAAGTATAACATTAAGGTCTACAATGACTAACTACCTGCTTGCTGGACTGTAATTAAAAGTTGCTAATGAGAACTGAAAGTATAATATTAAGGCCTGCAATGACTAACTACCTGCTTGCTGGACTGTAATTAAAAGTTGCTAGTAAGAACTGAAAGTATAATATTAAGGCCTGCAGTGACTAACTACCTGCTTGCTGGACTGTAATTAAAAGTTGCTAATAAGAGCTGAAAGTATAATATTGAAGGCCTGCAATGACTAACTACCTGCTTGCTGGGCTGTAATTAAAAGTTGCTAATGAGAACTGAAAGTATAATATTAAGGCCTGCAATGACTAACTACCTGCTTGCTAGGCTGTAATTAAAAGTTGCTAATGAGAACTGAAAGTATAATATTAAGGCCTGCAATGACTAACTCCCTGCTTGCTGGACTGTAATTAAAAGTTGCTAATGAGAACTGAAAGTATAATATTAAGGCCTGCAATGACTAACTACCTGCTTGCTGGACTGTAATTAAAAGTTGCTAATGAGAACTGAAAGTATAATATTAAGGCCTGCAATGACTAACTACCTGCTTGCTGGGCTGTAATTAAAAGTTGCTAATAAGAACAGAAAGTATAATATTAAGGCCTTCAATGACTAACTACCTGCTTGCTGGGCTGTAATTAAAAGTTGCTAATGAGAACTGAAAGTATAATATTAAGGCCTTCAATGACTAACTACCTGCTTGCTGGGCTGTAATTAAAAGTTGCTAATGAGAACTGAAAGTATAATATTAAGGCCTTCAATGACTAACTACCTGCTTGCTGGGCTGTAATTAAAAGTTGCTAATGAGAACTGAAAAGTAAACTCAATTCATTCCCACATATCAAATCCACCTTTATCAAATCTCTCCCTCCCCCCCAGGTGAAGGTGATGCACAAGCAGCTGCTCCTCTTCCACAACGCCATCTCGGCCTACTTTGCCGGCAACCAGACGCAGCTGGAGCAGACGCTGAAGCAGTTCAACATCCGGCTGAAGAGCCCCGGAGCCGAGAAGCCCTCCTGGCTGGAGGAGCAGTGAGGCCCCCCCTTCTGTGGCCTCGCCCCACCATGTGCCGTGCGGTGGGCGGTCACCTCCGGCCCTGGCTCCCCCTCCCCCTCATGGACCTGGACTCTCATCTGAAGCCCGGGAGGGCCGCAGCGCAGAAGTCAACCCCCCCCCCTATTTTCCCCTCTCTTGCTATTTGGGGAGGGGGGCAAAGTGATGATGACACCCCTTTCCTTTGCTCCCTGAGCCCCTCCCTCCCAGAAGGCCAAGCGTGGGAGCATTCCTCGTTTAGACACACTCCGAGTGGGAGGGGAGGGGGGCATGACCCCCTCCCTCCCCTTTGGCCCCCCCCAAGTGCCCAAGGCTTTTTTCAGTGGGGAGGGGGCGCCTTCCTTGGCCCCGCAGACTCTCATTCCAGCATTCCCACATTCAGCTTCCTCAGTCTGGGAGGGGGGGGCAACTTCCTTTTTTCCCTCTTCTCCCCCCCCCCTTTTTGGCTGCTACTTCCTGGTGTTTTATTTTTATTATAATGAGGGAGGGGCATATATGCTGCTGAGGGTCTTCCATCTCCCAAAGGTCTGGGGAGGGCAGACCCCTTGCCCTCTCCTGCAAAAGGGGAGGGGGGACAGCAGGGAGGAAGTGCCCCCCCTTCTTCCCTCCCCAGGAACCATGGACCAAACGCGACTGGGGCGGAAGGAGCGCACGCGCGTCTGTATATAGATAGATAGGTTATATATAGAGAGAAAGAGATATGTATATCATGGCCAGTCTCTGGGGAGGGGGCTCCAGGCTTCATTCGGGGCTCCCTTTGCGCCGTCTGTGGACCCCCTCCCCCCCTTGTAAAGACTCCGGAATAAACGGTACAACCCACAGAGACTCCATGATGTCCTCCTGAAAATGAGGGGGAGGCAAAGGGGGTCTCTAGCCCCCTCCCTCGCTTCCCCCCTGCTCTGAACGTGGGTCCCTCCTATTAGTTAAGACTGATGCATTGTCCCCTCTTATCCCAGGCATGGGCAAAATTGGGCCCTCTAGGTGTTTTGGACGTCAACTCCCATCATTCCCGACAGCCTCAGGCCCCTTCCTTTCCCCCCTCAGCCGCTTAAGCAGCTGAGGGTGAAAAGGAAAGGGACCGAGGCCGCCGAGGGGGGAAACAAAAGGGACCGAGGCAGCCGAGGGGGGAAAAGGAAAGGGACCGAGGCGGCCGAGGTGGGAAAGGAAAGGGCCCGAGGTTGCCGAGGGGGGAAAAGGGACCGAGGCTGCCAAAAGGGGAAAGGAAAGGGACCGAGGCAGCCGAGGGGGGAAAAGGAAAGGGACGGAGGCCGCCGAGGGGGTAAAAGGAAAGGGACCGAGGGAGGAAAGGAAAGGGACCGAGGCTGCCGAGGGGGTAAAAGGAAAGGAACAGAGGCTGCTGAGGGGGGAAAGGAAAGGGACCGAGGCGGCCGAGGTGGGAAAGGAAAGGGCCTGAGGTTGCCGAGGGGGGAAAGGAAAGGGACCGAGGTGGCCGAGGTGGGAAAGGAAAGGGCCTGAGGTTGCCGAGGGGGGAAAAGGGACTGAGGCTGCCGAGGGGGGAAAGGAAAGGGACCGAGGCTGCCGAGGGGGGAAAGGGAAGGGCCCGAGGCTGCCGAGGGGGGAAAAGGAACTGAGGCTGCCGAGGGGGAAAGGAAAGGGCCCGAGGCTGCCGAAAGGGGAAAGGAAAGGGACCGAGGCAGCCGAGGGGGGAAAAGGAAAGGGACGGAGGCTGCCGAGGGGGGAAATGAAATAGACCGAGGCCGCCGAGGGGGGAGAGGAAAGGGCCCGAGGCTGCTGAGGGGGGAAAGGAAAGGGACCGAGGCAGCCGAGGGGGGAAAGGAAAGGGCCAGAGGCGGCCGAGGGGGGAAAAGGAAAGGGATGGAGGCTGCCGAGGGGGGAAAGGAAAGGGACCGAGGCCGCCGAGGGGGGAAAGGAAAGAGACCGAGGCGGCCGAGGGGGGGAAAGGAAAGGGACAGAGGCTGTCGAGGGGGGAAAGGAAAGAGACCGAGGCCGCCGAGGGGGGAAAGGAAAGAGACCGAGGCTGCCGAGGGGGGAAAGGAAAGAGACAGAGGCCGCCGAGAGGGGAAAGGAAAGTGACCGAGGTCGTCGAGGGGGGAAAGGAAAGAGACCGAGGCCGCCGAGGGGGGAAAGGAAAGAGAAAGTGGCCGCCGAGAGGGAAAAGGAAAGGGACCAAGGCTGCCGAGAGGGGAAAGGAAAGGGACCGAGGCTGCCGAGGGGGGAAAGGGAAGGACCTGAGGCTGTCAGGAATAGTGGGAGTTGCCCAAAACACCTGGAAGGAGGGCGGGTCGAAGTTGGCCCATGCCTTTGTCCTCTTGGAACTAGACATTTCAGGCAATCGAGGGATCATCAGCATACCCACGTTGCAGTAGCCGAAGTCCAAAACTCCCAGACGGAAGGCCAGAGTTTGCCCTTGCCTGATGTTTCCGGAGGGGAGGGTCAGCATTTGCCCTTCTGGACCTTGGCTGGGGAGGAGGGAAGGTCAGCTGTGTCCCTCTGCTCTGTTGTGCCCCCTCCCCTTGGAGACCCCCGTACTCTGTTCTGTTTGGGTCAAATCAGCATGATTCTCCGTCAGAAGAAATCATGGCGTTATTCGTGAGGTGATCATGTTGGAGACAATCACAAAAGGGTGGCAAGGAAATAAAAGTGCGGCGTCCTGAAGGAAAGCATGTGGTTTCTCTGGGGGCCCTTTTCCAGTCTGGAGTGGGGTGGGATCGGGGGTCCAAGAACCTCAAGTTCTGACTACAGTGTTTATCCTAGGTTGTTGTGGGTTTTCCAGGCTGTATGGCCATGTTCCAGAAGCATTCTCTTCTGACATTTTGCCTGCATCTATGACAGGCATCCTCAGAGCTTATGGGGTCGCAACCAGTGTGAGAAGGCCTCAGTATAAGAGAGGACTCAGCGTGAGGCAAACCTCAGTGTGAAGAAGGCCTCAGTGGGAGAAATACCTCAGTGTTAGTAGGTCTCAGTCTGGGAAGGTCTGGTGTGTGTAAAGCTACTGTGTGAAGTTCCTGTGCAACTTCAGCGTGAGAAGAGGCTCTGTGAGAGCGAATCTGTTTAACCTCAGTGTTAGTTGCCCTCAGTATGAAGAGGCTTCAGCGTGAAGTAAACCTCAGTGTGAGGAAGGCCTCAGTGTGAAGGCTGCTATGTGTAAAGCTACTGTGAAGTTCCTGTGTATGTTCGGTGTGAGAAGAGGCTCTTTGAAAGCGAATCTGTTTAACCTCAGTGTTAGTTGCCCTCAGTATGAAGAGTCTTCAGTGTGAGAGACCTCAGTGTGAGGAAGGCCTCAGTGTCAAGGCTGCTGTGTGTAAAGCAACTGTGTGAAGTTCCTGTGCAACTTCAGTGTGAGAAGAGGCTCTGTGAGAGTGAATCTGTTTAACCTCAGTGTTAGTTGCCCTCAGTATGAAGAGGCTTCAGTGTGAAGTAAACCTCAGTGTGAGGAAGGCCTCAGTGTGAAGGCTGCTGTGTGTAAAGCAACTGTGTGAAGTTCCTGTGCAACTTCAGCGTGAGAAGAGGGTCTGTGAGAGCGAATCTGCTTAACCTCAGTGTTAGTTGCCCTCAGTATGAAGAGGCTTCAAGGTGAAGTAAACCTCAGTGTGAGGAAGGCCTCGGTGTCAAGGCTGCTGTGTGTAAAGCAACTGTGTGAAGTTCCTGTGCAACTTCAGTGTGAGAAGAGGCTCTGTGAGAGTGAATCTGTTTAACCTCGGTGTTAGTTGCCCTCAGTATGAAGAGGCTTCAGTGTGAAGTAAACCTCAGTGTGAGGAATGCCTCAGTGTGAAGGCTGCTGTGTGTAAAGCAACTGTGTGAAGTTCCTGTGCAACTTCAGCGTGAGAAGAGGCTCTGTGAGAGCGAATCTGTTTAACCTCAGTTTTAGTTGCCCTCAGTATGAAGAGGCTTCAGTGCGAGAGAGGCCTCAGTGTGAAGTAAACCTCAGTGTGAGGAAGGCCTCGGTGTGAAGATTGCTGTGTGTAAAGCTACTGTGTGAAGTTCCTGTGTAAGTTTGGTGTGAGAAGAATCTCTGTGAGAGTGAATCTGCTTATCTGCATGAGAAAAAAGCCCAGCGTGGAAGCAAAGAAGGAAGTATAAAGGACTTTATTTAAGTTGTGGAAACCTTGGTCTTGTAAACAGTGCAACCATATTATTTTGCTATAGAGTAAAGCCTCCCAAGGAAGAGATAACATTGGGTTGTATGTTTGTGTTCTTTTCATCACTTTGGGCTTCTGGTGCTGGGTCACGCTGCTGCTGCTGCCGCTAATAACTTACTCTGCTGACATTTATGAGGAGGATCTTTTGCTAATAAGCCCACTTGCCCAACAAATAACACTAAGGGGTGGATGCAATATTCATAGACATTCCACAGATATATCCACCCCACTTGCCTAGTTTGCAACAGACCTCACAACCTCTGAGGATGCTTGCCATAGATGTGGGTGAAACTTCAGGAGAGAATGCTTCTGGAACATGCTTTGGCGACTCGGAAAACCACTCCGAGTTGTCGAACTGCTCCGAGTCGCCTCTGGGCTGAGAGGGGCGGTATATAAATATAGTAAATAATAATAAATGAAATAAATAGCAGGGCCGGGCAGCCTGGAAAACTCACAACATCCCAGTGATTCCAGCCATGAAAGCCTTTGACAATACAAGCCTATCCTAGCTCACCACACCTAGGTTTCTGCTGCTTCTGAAGTTTGCTTCTGGCACTCTGCTATATTTATGGTGGAATATTGCATTCAAATCACCCCTGACAGATGGCCATCCAGCCTCTGTTTAAAAGCTTCCAAAGAAGGAGCCTCCACCACACTCCGGGGCAGAGAGTTCCACTGCTGAACGGCTCTCACAGTCAGGAAGTTCTTCCTAATGTTCAGATGGAATCTCCTCTCTTGTAGTTTGAAGCCATTGTTCCATTGCGTCCTAGTCTCCAAGGAAGCAGAAAGGAAGCTTGCTCCCTCCTCCTCCCTGTGGCTTCCTCTCACATATTTATACATGGCCCTCATCATATCTCCTCTCAGCCTTCTCTTCTTCTGGTTAAACATGCCCAGCTCCTTAAGCCGCTCCTCATAGGGCTTGTTCTCCAGACCCTTGAACATTTGAGTCGACCTCTCTGGACACATTCCAGCTTGTCAACATCTCTCTTGAATTGTGGTGCCCAGAACTGGACACAATATTCCAGATGTGGTCTAACCAAAGCAGAATAGAGCATGGGGAGCATTACTTCCTTAGATCTAGACACTAGGCTCTTCTTGATGCAGGACAACATCCCATTGGCTTTTTTTGCTGCCACGTCACATTGTTGTCTAATGTTTTCGACAAGGACTCCAAGATCTTTTTCACACAATGCTCTCGAGCCAGGCAATTTTTTCCAGAATCTTGCCTGACCGGACAGTAATTGTTTAATATTAAACAATAGGTAATTGTTTAAATAGTCAAGAGTAGAGACATCAGAGTGGCAACCAAGATCCATTGCCTAGTCCAAGCCATGGTCTTCCCTGTAGTAACCTACGGATGTGAGAGCTGGACCTTCGGGAAGGCTGAGCGAAGGAAGAGAGATGCTTTTGAGCTGTGGTGTTGGAGGAAAGTGCTGAGAGTGCCTTGGACTGCGAGAAGATCCAACCAGTCCATCCTCCAGGAAAGAAAGCCCGACTGCTCATTGGAGGGAAGGAGACTAGAGACAAAGCTGAAGTCCTTTGGCCACATCATGAGGAGACAGGAAAGCCTAGAGAAGGGAACGATGCTGGGGAAAGTGGAAGGCAAAAGGAAGAGGGGCCGACCAAGGGCAAGATGGATGGATGGCATCCTTGAAGTGACTGGACTGACCTTGAGGGAGCTGGGGGTGGTGACGGCCGACAGGGAGCTCTGGCGTGGGATGATCCATGAGGTCACAAAGAGTCGGAGACGACTGAATGAATGAACAACAACAATTGTTTAATATTTATACATGGCTATTATGGGTTGTTGTAGGTTTTTTCAGGCTATTATGGCCATGGTCTAGAGCAGTGGTTCTCAACCTGTGGGTCCCCGGGTGTTTTGGCCTACAACTCCCAGAAATCCTAACAGTTGGTAAACTGGCTGGGATTTCTGGGAGTTGTAGGCCAAAAACATCTGGGGACCCCAGGTTGAGAACCACTGCTCTAGAGGCATTCTCTCCTGAGCCTGAAAAAACCTACAACAACCCAGTGATTACGGCCATGAAAGCCTTCGACTATACATGGCTATTATGTCCCCTCTCAGCCTTCTCTTCTGCAGGTGAAACATGTCCAGCTCTTTAAGCCGCTCCTCATAGGGCTTGTTCTCCAGACCCTTGATCATTTCAGTCACATTCCAGCTTAGAGTCAACATCTCTCTTGAATTGTGGTGCCCAGAATTGGACACAATATTCCAGGTCAAGTGGTCTAACTAAGGCAGAATAGAGCATGGGGAGCAGGACTTCCCTAGATGTAGACACTAGGCTCCTCTTGATGCCTGAGGCCAAAATCCCATTGGCTTTTTTTGCCACTGCATCACATTCCTGGCTCATGTCTAACTTGTTGCCTCCGGTCATTGGCAGTGAGGAAGGGCCTCGATACTGACCCTTCCTGAATGCACCCCTAAGGTCTTGCCAGGTAGAGAGAATCATGACATGGAATCATGAAGGCTGCAAAGCAGGGGTGTGCAACTTTGGCTGGATTGTGGGAGTTGGAAGTCCCAAACACCTGGAAGGAGGACCGAAGTTGGCCCAGTCTTTGGGGAAGAACACAGTCTCATGACTGTGAGAGCCGTTCAGCAGTGGAACTCTCTGCCCCGGAGTGTGGTGGAGGCTCCTTCTTTGGAAGCTTTGAAACAGAGGCTGGATGGCCATCTGTCAGGGGTGATTTGAATGCAATATTCCTGCTTTTTGGCAGGGGGTTGGACTGGATGGCCCATGAGGTCTCTTCCAACTCTTTGATTCTATGATTCTATGAAGAAGAAGAGGGAAGTGGCCTCTCCTTGGAAACAGGAAACACACCCCACTTGAGTTGCATAGATCTAGGAAGCAGGTGAAGGCTTGGCCCCAATTGCTTAGAAGTAATTGCTTATTGCCATGTATAAATATGTGAGAGGAAGCCACAGGGAGGAGGAGGGAGCAAGCTTCCTTTCTGCTTCCCTGGAGACTAGGACGCAATGGAACAATGGCTTCAAACTACAAGAGAGGAGATTCCACCTGAACATGAGGAAGAACTTCCTGACTGTGAGAGCCGTTCAGCAGTGGAACTCTCTGCCCCGGAGGGAGTATGGCGGAGGCTCCTTCTTTGGAGGCTTTTAAGCAGAGGCTGGATGGCCATCTGTCAGGGGTGCTTTGAATGCTATATTCCTGCTTCTTGGCAGAATGGGGTTGGACTGGATGATGGCCCAGGAGGTCTCTTCCAACTCTTTGATTCTAGGATTTGCAGCCGTGAAGAAGGCTTCTGGGGCCGGAGAGTGGCTGCAGCCCAAAGTCCAGCCTTGACACTTCCTCTCCCCTTGTCATAGGATCCTAGGGTTGGAAGATACCCATCCAGACCAACCCCATTCAGCCAGGAAGCAGGAAAATTGCATTCAAAGCACTTTCAGAGCAGGAAGTGCGGTTTGCACCACAAGTGCTCCTGAGCCTCAGGCGGCCCTTTGTGGGCAGTGCGGTGCCACGTTCCACCACAACTGCAAAACCCTCGCTTTTGAAACAGGAAGCGGTTGTGCTTTCCAAGCAGCTCTTGGTATATTTAGAACCTTTGTTTCTCATCCTATTCTTGACCTCCGAAGAGGGACTCAGGGCGGCTTCTAACAATATACAAACACCAATAAAATACACAATTACAGAAAATGATTTTTGTTATTGTTGTTGTGTCAGGAGCAACTTGAGAAACTGCAAGTAATAGTTAAAATTGTAAAGATAAACGCTGGGCATGAACAGAGGTAGGATGTATCTAGTAGGAGGGTTTGAAAGACATGCTCTCCCAACAGGTAGTTAAAGTGCTTCTGAGGACATTTTGCAGGGAATTGTTTCCTTTATTCAGGGAAGGCACACTGGAACAGCCACGTTTTCAGGCTCCTCCTAAACTGAAACAATATCATGAAGAATCGCAGTGGTGTTCATGCCCTTAGCATGTAAGTAGCACATTACAGTGCAAACTTTGCACTTGGAGGGAAACAGAATGAGGACGCTCATTTCACACCTTCACCACAATGCCAGTTGATGAGCTACTGACGACTGGCAATGCTCATTTGCTTCCGCTGGCTTCTCGCTACACAGCAGTGAGACCAACTTCCCCCACAAAAATTCTCCATGAAAGCTATGTGCCTTGGAGCCTTACTTTCTGAATATCCCTTGTACACCATGAACTTCACACTTGGTGGGAAACAGAATGAGGACACTCCTCTTAAAGCTTCACCACAATGCCAGTCGATGAGCTACTGACGACTGGCAATGCTCATTTGCTTCCGCTGGCTTCTCGCTACACAGCAGTGAGACCAACTTCCCCCACAAAAATTCTCCATGAAAGCTATGTGCCTTGGAGCCTTACTTTCTGAATATCCCTTGTACACCATGAACTTCACACTTGGTGGGAAACAGAATGAGGACACTCCTCTTAAAGCTTCACCACAATGCCAGTCGATGAGCTACTGACGACTGGCACAGCTCGTTTGTTTCTGCTGGCTTCTCGCTACACGGCAGTGAAACCAACTTCCCCACATAGAATCCTAGGGTTGGAAGAGACCTCATGGGCCATCATCCAGTCCAACCCCATTCTGCCTAGAAGCAGAAATATTGCATTCAAAGCACCCCTGATAGATGGCCATCCAGCCTCTGTTTATAAGCTTCCAAAGAAGGAGCCTCCACCACACTCCGGGGCAGAGAGTTCCACTGCTGAACGGCTCTCACCAGGCATGTAGCCAGGGAGGGGGCTTGAGGGGCTTCAGCCCTCCCACCTCTGAAATTCTCAGGGTGGTCCGGGAGAAGGCCTTACTGGTACATTATTTAAACTGTTATATTTATTCATATCATGATCTGATCACCATGCTCAATATATCCAATACGCATGGGGGTATAGGGGTAACGATACAAAAGGTTTGCTAGGGTAGACACTCTTTCACTTAGACTCAGCCCCCCCCTCCCCCGAATCAAACTCAGCCCCTTCTGAATCAAAATCCTGGCTATGGGCCTGGCTCTCCCAGTCAGGAAGTTCTTCCTCATGTTCAGGTGGAATCTCCTCTCTTGTAGTTTGAAGCCGTTGTTCCCTTGCGTCCTAGTCTCCAGGGAAGCAGAAAGGAAGCTTGCTCCCTCCTCTCCTTCCTGTGGCTTCCTCTCACATATTTATCCATGGCCCTCATCCTGTCTCCTCTCAGCCTTCTTTTCAGGCTAAACAAGCCCAGCTCTTTAAGCCGCTCCTCATAGGGCTTGTTCACAAAAATTCTCTGTGAAAGCTATGTGCCTTGGAGCCTTACTTTCTGAATATTCCTTGTAGAGCATGAACTTCACACAGAAACAGAATTAGTACACTTATCTTAAACCTTCACCACGATGCCAGTTGATGAGCTACTGACGGTTGGCATTGCTCACTTGCATCTGCTGGTTTCCTGCTACACAGCAGTGAGGCCAACTTCCCCCACAAAAATTCTCAGTTAAAGTTATGTGCCTTGGAGTGTTACTTTCTGAATATTCCTTTGTAGAGCACGTACTTCACATTTGGTGGGAAACAGAATGAGGACCCTCCTCTTAAACCTTCACCACAATGCCAGCCGATGAGCTACTGACGACTGGCACTGCTCGTTTCCTTCTCGCTACCAGGCAATGAACCCAACTTCCCCCACAAAATTCCCTGTGAGATTGATGTGCCTTGGAGTGTTACTTTCTGAATATTCCTTTGTAGAGCACGAACTTAACACTTGGTGGGAAACAGAATGAGGAGGACACTCATCTTAAGCCTTCACTACAATGCCAGTCGATGAGCTACTGATGACTGGCACTGCTCATTTCCTTCTCGCTACAAGGCAATGAACCCAACTTCCCACACAAAATTCCCTGTGAGATCAATGTGCCTTGGAGCCTTACGTTCTGAATATCTCTCGTAGAGCATGAACTTCACACTTGGTGGGAAACAGAAGGAGGAGGACATTCCTCTTAAGCCTTCACCACGATGCCAGTCGATGTGCTCCTGACGACTGGCCTGCCTCCTTTGCTTTTGCTGGCTTCCCCCTTCCTTGCGAGAGATGCTGTGCCTTGCAGCCTTCCTTTCCGGGGAACCCTGGTTCATACCTGAAAGACTCCGCACCTGAGGGTGATGAAGAGCCCGGGGCCAAGGGGGCGGGGCCAAGGTGGGCGTGGGTGGGGCAGAAAGGTGGGGCGGGGCTGGTGGGAGGGTCCCCTTCTTCCCTTCCTTCCTTCTTTCCTTCCTTTCCTGCGAGGATGGCGCTCCGGGGCTTGAGGCTGTCCCCCCCTCCTCCCTCCTCCTCCTCCTCCTGCTCGCCCCCCGCCCCGCCCCCTCTTCCTCCGGGGCCCCCCCAGGGCGGGAGGGGCCTTCTCCTGCGCCGCTTCCACTGGGAGCCCCTCCCGGCCGAGAGGGTCCGCGCGGGGGGGAGGAACCTATGGACCTCGGGCAGGGGAGGGGCAGGGGGAGGCAAAGGGGGAGAGCCCCCCCCTTTAGACCTGGCCCTCCTGGAGGAGCTCTTCGCCCAGCGCCTCGGGGGAGGGGGGCCCGCCCACCTGGAAAGGGGCGCCCAGCCCGCCACGCAGGTGAATTGTCGGCATGGCAGGGCATTGTCGGGATTTTGCACGGGGCTTTCCTTCCCTCCCTCCTTCCTGGCTGGGTGCATAGGGTTGGGCTGGATGACCTCTGAGGGACCCCTTCCAATCCTCCTGCTGCTTCTGCCTCTGCCTCAGGTGTCCCTCCTGGAGCCCAAGAAGGCCCTCAACCTCAGCATCTTCCTCAAGCAGTTCAAGAGGTGAGCCTCCAATTCTTCCTCCTCCACCTTCTTATTGATTTATTTACTAGCTGTCCCCTGCCAGGCGTTGCTGTGGCCCAGCCTGGGGATCTGGAAAATAAAGTCATGAGAAAGTATTGCCTTCTAATCTAGGTCATGTCTTTCTGCTTGTGGGTCAACAGGATTTCTTGCTGTTTCTTGGTCAGTGTTGATGTGGAGAGTGCCTGGAACATGCGAGATATCATTGTCCTTCTTTAGGGATCCCTTTCAAATCTATGATACTATATCTCTCTGGCGCAGTGGGTTAAAGCACTGAGCTGCTGAGCTTGTTGACTGAAAGGTCGCAGGTTCGATTCCGGGGAGCGACGTGAGCTTCCGCTGTCAGCCCCAGCTTCTGCCAACCTAGCAGTTCGAAAACATGCAAATGTGAGTAGATCAATAGGTACCGCTCCGGCAAGAAGGTAACGGCGCTCCATGCAGTCATGCCGGCCACATGACCTTGGAGGTGTCTACGGACAACGCTGGCTCTTCGGCTTAGAAATGGAGATGAGCACCAACCCCCAGAGTCAGACACGACTGGACTTCATGTCAGGGGACCTGACATTACCTTTTATATCTCTCTGTGTGTGAATCATATATATATCTGGGTTGTTGTAGGTTTTTTCGGGCTATATGGCCATGGTCTAGAGGCATTCTCTCCTGACGTTTCGCCTGCATCTGTGGCAAGCATCCTCAGAGGTTGTAAGGTCCTCACTCCCTCTGAGGATGCTTGCCATAGATGCAGGCGAAACGTCAGGAGAGAATGCCTCTAGACCATGGCCATATAGCCCGAAAAAACCTACAACAACCTAGTGATTCCGGTCATGAAAGCCTTCAACAAGACATATATCTATATCTATGGCTGGATGGCTCTTTGTCAGGAGGACTTTGATTACGTTTTCTTGCCCTGGTGAAGGAAGTTGGACTGGATGGCCTTAAGTATTTTCTGTTGGTCGTGGGGGTTCTGTGAGGGAAATTTGCCCCAATTCTGTCGTTGGTGGGGTTCAGCATGCTCTTAATTGTATAGTTCAGTGTTTCTCAACCTGGGGGTCGGGACCCCTGGAGGGGTCGCGAAGGGGTGTCAGAGGGGTCGCCAAAGACTACCAGAAAACACAGTATTTTCTGTTGGTTATGGGGGTCTCTGTGTCGGAACTTTGGTCCAATTCTATCATTGTTGGGGTTCAGAATGCTCCTTGATTGTAGGTAAACTATAAATCCCAGCAAATACAACTCCCAAATCTCAAGGTCTATTTTCCCAAAACCCCACGAGTGTTCACATTTGAACATATTGTGTATTCGTGCCAAGTTTGGTCCAGATCCATCATTGTTGGAGTCTAGAGTGCTCTCTGGGTGTAGGCGAACTTCAACTCCCAAACTCAAGGTCAATGCCCACCAAACCCTGCCAGTATTTTCTGTTGGTCATGGGAGTTCTGTGTGCCAACTTTAGTTCAATTCCATTGTTGGTGGGGTTCAGAATGCTCTTTGTTTACAGGTTAAATATAAATCCCAGCAACTACAACTCCCAAATGGCAAAACCAATCCCCCCGCCAACCCCACCAATATTCAGATTTGGGCATACCGGGTATTTGTGCCCAATTTGCTCCAGTGAATGAAAATCCATCCTGCAGATCATTATTTACATGGCGATTCATAATGTGAGGGTTATGGTTGGGGGTCACCACAACATGAGGAACTGTATTAAGGGGTTGCGGCATTAGGAAGGTTGAGAACCACTGGTATAGTTACTATAAATCCCAGTAACTCCAACTCCCAAATGTCAAGGTCTATTTCCCCCAAACTCCATCTGTGTTCATATTTAGTCATATGGAATATTTGTGCCAAGTTTGGTCTAGATCCATCATTGTTTGAGTCCACAGTGCTCTCTGGATGGAGGTGAACTACAACTCCCAAACTCAAGGTCAATGCCCACCAAACCCTTCTAGTGTTTTCTGTTGGTCATGGGAGTTCTGTGTGCCATGTTTGGTTCAATTCCATCGTTGGTGGAGTTCAGAGTGCTCTTTGATTGTAGGTGAACTATAAATCCCAGGAACTACAACTCCCAAATGACGAAATCAATTTTTTTGAGTGATGGTCATTCCTTGGGTTAGTAGGTGTCTTGTGGCCAAACTTGGCGGCAATTCATCCAGTGGTTTTTGAGTTATGTTAATCCCACAAACAAACGTTACGTATTGATTTATATTGATTTACATCCCGCCCCCCTCAGCCCAAAGGCGACTCGGAGCGGTTTGCAGAGTGGCAATAATTCGATGCCTAACCATTATAACAAGTAAAAACAATCATAAAATTATGTTAAAAACAGTAGCATCTGATATCAAAACATAAAAACCGTACAAAGCCTTCAAACATTATCGTGAGCGTCTCCGTGTCAAGTCATTATTCCATTACGTTAACAAGTAGTTCATGATTCTGTATTACTATGCCGTATTTGGGAAGGCCTGCTCAAAAAGCCAGGTTTTCACCTTTTTTTCGAAAATTCAGGAGGGAGGGAGCCAACCGTATATCTCTAGGCAGGGCGTTCCACAGTCGAGGGGCCACCACTGAGAAGGCCCTGTCTCTCGTCCCCACCAGACACAATGGCTTCAAACTCCAAGAGAGGAGATTCCATCTGAACATGAAGAAGAACTTCCTGACTGTGAGAGCCGTTCAGCAGTGGAACTCTCTGCCCCGGAGTGTGGTGGAGGCTCCTTCTTTGAAGGATTGTAAACAGAGGCTAGATGGTCATCTGTCAGGGGTGCTTTGAATGCAATATTCCTGCTTCTTGGCAGAATGGGGTTGGACTGGATGGCCCAGGAGGTCTCTTCCAACTCTTTGATTCTATGACTGTGAGAGCTGTTCAACAGTGGAACTCTCTGCCCCGGAGTGTGGTGGAGGCTCCTTCTTTGGAAGCTTTGAAACAGAGGCTGGATGGCCATCTGCCAGGGGTGCTTTGAATGCAATATTCCTGCTTCTTGGCAGAATGGGGTTGGACTGGATGGTGGCCCAGGAGGTCTCTTCCAACTCTTTGATTCTAGGATTCTATGACTGTGAGAGCTGTTCAACAGTGGAACTCTCTGCCCCAGAGGGAGTGTGGTGAAGGCTCCTTCTTTGAAGGATTGTAAACAGAGACGGGATGGCCATCTGTCAGGGGTGATTTGAATGCAATATTCCTGCTTCTTGGCAGAATGGGGTTGGACTGGATGATGGCCCACGAGGTCTCTTCCCACTCTAGGATTCTAGGATTCTATGATCTGCAAGGAAGGTGGGACCGAGAGCAGGGCCTCCCCAGAAGATCTTAATGTCTCCCCTTCTTCTCCTTCCCCTCCTTCTCCCCCCTGCAGACCCCCCGCGGAGATTGTGGCGGCGCTGCGGACTGGGGAGGGCGCCCCGTTCGGGCCGGAGAGGCTGCTGGAGCTGAGCAAGATGCTGCCGGACCCCGAGGAGGTGAGTGGGTGGGGATTCGGGCTGGGGGCGGGGTCCATCTCACCTTCAGTTTACCTTGACCCAATTAGACACCTGCTGCAAGCCAAGACTTCTTTAAAAACTCTTAAAATCAGAACAGTAAGTAAAGTACAACACCTAAAAACAGGGGAATTCCAGACAAGAAACAATGAGGGACAACTAACCACCTCCCAGCAAAGGATTCCAATAGGTAGTATGAAGCAACATATTGAAACTGCTAGGCTATTCAATGCTAATCAAGGTGGCCAATTGAAACATTCACACCAACCTCCGACAGACAGCAGGTGTTGATTCTTCTTGATTGGTGTTAGCCTTGTGTTGACTTCCTTCTCAACATTGTCAACATTTCTCTTATCATTGTCACAGTTCTTATCGGAGTTTACTTTTCAGTTCTTATTAGCAACTTTTAATTACAGTCTACAAGCAGGTAGATAGTCATTGCAGGCCTTCATATTATACTGGTATTTCCAAAATTGTTGTTGTTGTTGTTCATTCGTTCAGTCGTCTCCGACTCTTTGTGACCTCATGGGCCAGCCCACGCCAGAGCTCCCTGTCGGCCGTCACCACCCCCAGCTCCTTCAAGGTCAGTCCAGTCGCTTCAAGGATGCCATCCATCCATCTTGCCCTTGGTCGGCCCCTCTTCCTTTTGCCATCCACTTTCCCCAGCATCGTTCCCTTCTCTAGGCTTTGCTGTCTCCTCCTGATGTGGCCAAAGGACTTCCGCTTTCCCTCTCGTCTCCTTCCCTCCAGTGAGCAGCCAGGCTTCATTTCCTGGAGGGTGGACTGGTTGGATCTTCTCGCAGTCCAAGGCACTCTCAGCACTTTCCTCCAACACCACAGCTCCAAAGCATCGATCTTCCTTCGCTCAGCTTTCCCTTCAGTTCTTATTAGCAACTTTTAATTACAGTCTACAAGCAGGTAGATAGTCATTGCAGGCCTTAACATTATATTGGTATTTCCAAAATTATTAGCTCCACTCATTCATTCTTCCATTTAACTACATTCATTCCCACATATCAAATCTCTCCATTTTCCTAGTTTCCAACAGACTTCACAACCTCTGAGGATGCCCGCCATAGATGTGGGCAAAATGTCAGGAGAAAATGCTTCTGGAACATGGCCAGACAGCCCAGAAAACTCACAACAACTCACCTAAGTTTGGTTCTCACTTTGGGGCAAACCAAGAATGGGCAACTTGGAAGTTCCTGAACAGACTCAGTAGGGCAGGTCAAAAGGCAACCTGGCCAAATGGCACTAAGGATCCTCCACCTTGTTCCACTGTGGAGCAGGACAGACCACTCTACACCTGCATGCTTGCCCTCAATGTCCTGCCTCACGCACAGAGGAAGAACAGTTTGACAGTTTTATACTAATTTTTGCAATGCTTTTGATACGAAATAAAACAATTCTGGGTGAATCCTGGGAAAGTCACTGAATCTTGACCTTTCCCCATCCCTGCACTCTTTGGCCCTCTCTCCTTCCAGGTTGTTTTGAACTCCAACTCCCACCATTCTGAACAGCCTCAGGCCCCTTCCTTTTCACACTGAGGCCTCTCTCCCACTGAAGCCTACCTCACAATGAGGGCTCTCTCAGACCGGTGCCTCACTCACTGAGGCATTTCTCTCAGTCTGAGGGCTACTAAGTTGCATGCACACCTGCTTATGCTGAACAGCTTAAGTAGCTGAGGGGGAAAAGGGGGACTCCAACTCCCACCATTCCAAACAGCCTCAGGCCCCTTCCTTTTCAGACTGAGGCCTCTCTCCCACTGAAGCCTACCTCACAATGAGGGCTCTCTCAGACCAATTCCTCACTCACTGAAGCGTTTCTCTCAGTCTGAGGGCCACTAAGTTACATGCACACCTGCTTATACTGAACAGCTTAAGTAGCTGAAGGGGAAAAGGAAAGGGGGACTCCAACTCCCACCATTCCGAACAGCCTCAGGCCCCTTCCTTTTCACACTGACGCATTTCTCCCACTGAGGCCTCTCTCCCACTGAAGCCTACCTCACAATGAGGGCTCTCTCAGACCGATGCCTCCCTCACTGAGGTATTTCTCTCAGTCTGAGGGCTACTAAGTTACATGCACACTTGCTTATACTGAACAGCTTAAGTAGCTGAAGGGGGAAAAGGGGGACTCCAACTCCCACCATTCCGAACAGCCTCAGCCCCCTTCCTTTTCACACTGAGGCATTTCTCCCACTGAGGCTTCTCTCCCGAAGCCTACCTCACAATGAGGGCTCTCAGACCGATGCCTCACTCACTGAGGTGTTTTTCTCAGTCTGAGGGCTACTAAGTTACATGCATACCTGTTTACACTGAAGAGCTTAAGCAGCTGAGGGGGAAAAGGAAAGGAAGACTCCAACTCCCACCATTCCCAACAGCCTCAGGCCCTTTGCTTTTCACACTGAGGCCTCTCTCCCACTGAAGCCTCTCTCCCACTGAAGCCTACCTCACAATGAGGGCTCTCTCAGACCAATTCCTCACTCACTGAAGCGTTTCTCTCAGTCTGAGGGCCACTAAGTTACATGCACACCTGCTTATACTGAACAGCTTAAGTAGCTGAAGGGGAAAAGGAAAGGGGGACTCCAACTCCCACCATTCCGAACAGCCTCAGGCCCCTTCCTTTTCACACTGACGCATTTCTCCCACTGAGGCCTCTCTCCCACTGAAGCCTACCTCACAATGAGGGCTCTCTCAGACCGATGCCTCCCTCACTGAGGTATTTCTCTCAGTCTGAGGGCTACTAAGTTACATGCACACTTGCTTATACTGAACAGCTTAAGTAGCTGAAGGGGGAAAAGGGGGACTCCAACTCCCACCATTCCGAACAGCCTCAGCCCCCTTCCTTTTCACACTGAGGCATTTCTCCCACTGAGGCTTCTCTCCCGAAGCCTACCTCACAATGAGGGCTCTCAGACCGATGCCTCACTCACTGAGGTGTTTTTCTCAGTCTGAGGGCTACTAAGTTACATGCATACCTGTTTACACTGAAGAGCTTAAGCAGCTGAGGGGGAAAAGGAAAGGAAGACTCCAACTCCCACCATTCCCAACAGCCTCAGGCCCTTTGCTTTTCACACTGAGGCCTCTCTCCCACTGAAGCCTCTCTCCCACTGAAGCCTACCTCACAATGAGGGCTCTCTCAGACCAATTCCTCACTCACTGAAGCGTTTCTCTCAGTCTGAGGGCCACTAAGTTACATGCACACCTGCTTATACTGAACAGCTTAAGTAGCTGAAGGGGAAAAGGAAAGGGGGACTCCAACTCCCACCATTCCGAACAGCCTCAGGCCCCTTCCTTTTCACACTGACGCATTTCTCCCACTGAGGCCTCTCTCCCACTGAAGCCTACCTCACAATGAGGGCTCTCTCAGACCGATGCCTCCCTCACTGAGGTATTTCTCTCAGTCTGAGGGCTACTAAGTTACATGCACACTTGCTTATACTGAACAGCTTAAGTAGCTGAAGGGGGAAAAGGGGGACTCCAACTCCCACCATTCCGAACAGCCTCAGCCCCCTTCCTTTTCACACTGAGGCATTTCTCCCACTGAGGCTTCTCTCCCGAAGCCTACCTCACAATGAGGGCTCTCAGACCGATGCCTCACTCACTGAGGTGTTTTTCTCAGTCTGAGGGCTACTAAGTTACATGCATACCTGTTTACACTGAAGAGCTTAAGCAGCTGAGGGGGAAAAGGAAAGGAAGACTCCAACTCCCACCATTCCCAACAGCCTCAGGCCCTTTGCTTTTCACACTGAGGCCTCTCTCCCACTGAAGCCTCTCTCCCACTGAAGCCTACCTCACAATGAGGGCTCTCTCAGACCGGTGCCTCACTCACTGAGGCTTTTCTCTCAGTCTGAGGGCTACTAAGTTACATGCACACCTGCTTACACTGAACTGCTTAAGCACCTGAGGGGGAAAAGGAAAGGGGGACTCCAACTCCCACCATTCCGAACAGCCTCAGGCCCCTTCCTTTTCACACTGAGGCCTCTCTCCCACTGAAGCCTACCTCACAATGAGGGCTCTCTCAGACCGATGCCTCACTCACTGAGGCGTTTCTCTCAGTCTGAGGGCTTCTAAGTTGCATGCACACCTGCTTACACTGAACTGCTTAAGCACCTGAGGGGGAAAAGGAAAGAGGGACTCCAACTCCCACCATTCCGAACAGCCTCAGGCCCCTTCCTTTTCACACTGAGGCCTCTCTCCCACTGAAGCCTATCTCACAATGAGGGCTCTCTCAGACCAATGCCTCACTCACTGAAAAGGAAGGGGCCTGAGGCTGTTCGGAATGGTGGAAGTCCAAAACTTCAGAAGGAGGGAGGGAGGGACCAAGTTGGCCCAGGCCTGTGCTCTATCCTGACCCCTTCCTTCCTTCCTCCCTGTGCAGGTCAAACGCCTCCTGGCCTTCCAGGGTGACCGCAGCCGCCTCTTGGAGCCCGAGCTCTTTGCCCTGCTCCTGGTCCAGGTGCCCAAGTGAGTGCCAAGGGGGGACTGACTTGAGGAGGGGGCGCCTGGGGTCCCAGCCTGGGCCCACCCCCAAAGAGACCCCTCCCCTCTCCCCCCCCCCCCCCCCAGCTTTGCCCTCCGCTTGCAGATCCTGCTCCTCCAGGAGGAGTTCTTCCCGCAGCTCAACAGCCTCCGATCCGCCATCCAGACCCTCACGGACGCAGCAACGGGTAAGGAGGGGGCAAGGAAGAGGGGAGGGGTCCTCATGGGGCAGCTGTGAGGGGGCCAATGGGGCACCGTGCCCTTTTTCTGCTCCCTCCTCAGAGATCCTGAACTGCGAGGAGCTCCACAGTGTCATCCGGCTGGTCCTGAGGGCAGGGAACCACATGAACCAGGTAAGCACTGCCTGTGGCCTTCAAGGAGGGGGACATATGATGATGATGATGATGATGATGATGATGATACTAGCTGTACCCGCCACACATTGCTGTGGCCAACCTATCCTTCCTTCCTTCCTTCCTTCCTTCCTTCCTTCCTTCCTTCTCTGTCTTCCTTCCTTCTCTGTCTTCCTTCCTTCCTTCCTTCCTTCCCTCCCTCCCTCTTTCCTTCATTCCTTCCCTTTTTTCTTTCTTTCTCTCCTTCCTTCCTCCCTTCCTTCCTTCCTTCCTTCCTTCCTTCCTTTTTTCTTCCCTTCCTTCCCTTCTTTTTCTTTCCCTTCTTCTTTCTCTCCTTCTTTCCTTTTCTCCTCCCTCCCTCCCTCTTTCCTTCCTTCCCTTTTTTTCTTTCATTCTCTCCTTCCTTCCTTCCTTCCTTCCCTCCCTCTTCCTTTCCCTTTTTCTTTCTTTATCTCCTTCCTTCCTTCTTTTTCTTTCCCTTCCCTTTTCTCTCCTTTTTTTCTCTCTCTCCTTCTGTTCTTCTCCCCTTCCTTCCTTCTCTCTCTTTTTCATTCTCTCCTTCCTTCCCTCCCTCTTTCCTACCTTCCTTCTCTTCTTTCTTTCTTTCTTTCTTTCTTTCTTTCTTTCTTTCTTTCTTTCTTTCTTTCTTTCTGTCCTCCCTCCCTCCCTCTTCCCTTCCTTCCTTCCTTCCTTCCTTCCTTCCTTCCTTCCTTCCCTTTTCTCTTTCATTCTCTCCTTTCCTCCTTCTCTATCTATTCTTGTACTGCAATTCCCAGCAGTCCTTCTGATCAATGTATCTACCTACCTACCTACCTCTATCTAATCTATCTACTTGAAGGAAGGCTGGGAGCTGCAGTCCAGGGATAGGAAATGGGAAATATGCAGGGATTGGGATACTCTCAACGAAATCCAAGGAGAAGAAATCTTGCATTTTGGAAGCAGTGCATTTGGATCATCCTCCTCTCCTCAAGGGCCTGGCCTAGGGGATGATGGGAGCTGTAGTCCAAAAGAGAGTGTGGATATGCTGTTGTGTGTTTTGTTTGCCAGGGGAAGTCATTTTGCACATGTGCTGTAGCATCTTTTTGCTTTTTTGGCCTTTTAAGTCCTTTCTGCTGTGTTTATGAGTGATGGTCCCTCATTGGCCTGAGAGGTGCCTTGTGTCCCAATTTGGTGTCAATTCATCCAATGGATTTTGAGTTATGTTAATCCCACAAACCAACATTACATTTTTTGTTTATATTGATTTTTGAGAAATTATGATATTTGGAAAGGCATGACCTTGGTAGAAATCATAACTGTTTGGAAAGTAGCATTCATGACCATTTTGGGAAAATTTGGAATCTGCAGGGGGGCTACGCAGGGTCTGCGCTGGGCTTCCGGGTACCTTCGCTGCTCCGCCTGACGGACACCAAAGCCAACAGGCCCGGCATGGACCTCCTCCACTTCATGGCCCTGGTGAGTCTCGAGGAGGGGGCTTGGTCACCAAGGTGTGAGCTGCTGGGGGCATTGGGGGCTGAGTTGGGGTCTTCTGCTGCTTCTCCCCACAGGAGGTTGAGAGGAAGGAGCCCGCCCTGCTCTGCTTTCCCAGCAAGCTGCCACACGTGGGGCCAGCCTCACGGTAAGTGGCCCTTGACCCCCAGACCCCTCCCTGAGACCCTCACCTGACCTGGGGCTTCCCACTTGTATTGGGGGTCTCCCTGAGGAAGGTGGGCTGTCCCTGCCTGCCCCCCATCCTCTCCCCCCTCTTTGTTGCAGGATCGTGGAGGGCGAGGTGCTGGCGGAGCTGCGATGCCTAGGGGCGCGCCTGCGGGGGGCCCGGGGTTGGCTGGGGGCCCTGGGCTGGGAGGGGCGCCTGGGGCCCTTCCTGGAGGCGGCCGAAGCAGAGCTGGAGGCAACCTGGGCCTCCTGGGAGGGGATGCGCCGCGCACAGGCCGCCCTGGCCGACTTCCTCTGCGAGGAGACCCTCGGCTTCAGCCTCCCCGACTCCTGCGCCATCTTCCAGGCCTTTGCCGAGCGCTTCCAGGTGGCCGTCCAGGTGAGAAGGAGGAGGGAGGAGGGCCCTATCCCCCTCCCCAATCCTGAAAATGAGCCTGCTTCCCTGGAGACTAGGATGCGGAACAATGGCTTCACACTACAAGAGAGGAGATTCCACCTGAACATGAGGAAGAACTTCCTGACTGTGAGAGCCGTTCAGCAGTGGAACTCTCTGCCCCAGAGCGTGGTGGAGGCTCCTTCTTTGGAAGCTTTTAAACAGAGGCTGGATGGCCATCTGTTGAGTGTTATTTGAATGCGATGTTCCTGCTTCTTGGCAGGGGGTTGGACTGGATGGCCCAGGAGGTCTCTTCCAACTCTTAGATTCTATGATTCTATGATTCCTAGGTTGGGAGGAGGACCACATAAGGATGCTCCTGTGCAAGCTTCTGATGGGAAGCAGGAGAGGAAGCACGCCGGAGGCTCAAAGAGAGGGGGAAGCTCACTTCTCTTCTTGCAGGTAGAACAGTTCAGGTAGAAGAGGAGCTCAAGAGTTCCCTCGCTCAGAGAGAAGAGTCCCCCATGCTGACTCTGTCTCTCTCGAGGCTCTTTCTCAAGGAAAGGGACAGAAAGGCACTCGAAAGGCAGGCTTCGGAGAGGAAGAATTGGGAGGAATACAGGAGACGCGTGTCATGGGCAGATATCTATGGCAACAAACCAACAACACAACAATGTATGTCCGTGACTCACAAAACTCTGCCTCAGAGAAGGTTACTTCATGCTGTATTACTATGTTGAAAAGACTTCCAAATTCATAGTCGTAACAGTACAATTCTCATATTTATAATTCAACCAAGGGTATACACATCATGCAACACGTGCACGACTTGAGGAATGCAAGGCTGGGGTGAAAATTAAAAATCTTAGATATGCAGATGACACCACTTTGATGGCCAAAAGCGAGGAGGAGCTGAGGAGCCTTCTAATCAAGGTGAAAGAAGAAAGCGCAAAAGCTGGGTTGCGATTAAACATCAAAATATCCAAGATGATGGCAACAAGAATGATTGACAACTGGGAAATAGAGGGAGAAAATGTGGAGGCCGTGACAGACTTTGTATTTCTAGGCGCAAAGATGACTGCAGACGCAGACTGTGGCCAGGAAATCAGAAGACGCTTCCTTCTTGGGAGGAGAGCAATGTCCAGTCTCGATAAAATAGTAAGGAGTAGAGACATCAGACTGGCAACCAAGATCCATTGCCTAGTCCAAGCCATGGTCTTATTCCCTGTAGTCACCTACGGAGGTGAGAGCTGGACCTTCGGGAAGGCTGAGCCAAGGAAGAGAGATGCTTTTGAGCTGTGGTGTTGGAGGAAAGTGCTGAGAGTGCCTTGGACTGCGAGAAGATCCAACCAGTCCATCCTCCAGGAAAGAAAGCCCGGCTGCTCACTGGAGGGAAGGAGACTAGAGACAAAGTGGAAGTCCTTTGAATGCCACATCATGAGGAGACAGCAAAGCCTAGAGAAGGGAATGATGCTGGGGAAAAGGGAAGGAAAAAGGAAGAGGGGCCGACCAATGTACACATACATGGCAAACATTCAATGCCATAGACACACACATATATAGACAGACACTCAGAGGCAATTTAACATTCCAGCTTTTCATGAGGGTATTCTGACCACCAGGGGAGCTGTCGCTTCAGTGTCAATTTGTGACACTGATAGAGTACTTCCTCATTCTTTGCATGCTTGCTGGAGGTTTTTATGGCATCGTAAATTAGCCTCCCCGCATAAGCGGTACCTAAATTTCCTTCTTGATAGATGCAACTGTCTTTTGGACTGCAAAAGTCAACAGCAAGCTACACAAATTGGTTCTTCTCCCAACCTCCCTTCGCAATCTCCCTTCCCTTTCCCTTTCCCCTTCCCTTCCCAGACTCACAATGAGCCTCTGAGCCCGGCAGCATGGGGGGGGGGGGGCTCTCTGCGAGTGCCTTTGAACTCATGAATTTTGGTCAGTAGTGATCTTAATGTAGCTGACTCCCAGCCAGCTGTGCCACAGTCCCGGTGCAGTGTCCCTTCTTTCCTGATTGCTTTCTGTATACAAGTGTCAATGCTGCTTCTTTTCTTCACTAGTGTAGGCATGGGATGGGGCAGCTGGATCTCAGCGACAGGGTCCAGTAGCTATTTGCTGGGAGGGGGTGCCACAGAAGTGCTGGAGACCCTCCTGCCTGCCCTGCTCCATTCCCTTGGGGGTCCCCCAGTGTCCTTGAGCCCAGAACCTTCTTTCCTCCCTTCTTCCGCAGGAGAACCGTTCCCGGGAGGCGGCCTTGCGCCGGAGCCAGCAGCAGCGAGAAGGGAAGTCCAAGCGCCGCTCCATCGCCACCTGCTCCTCGAGGGACCCGGGCCTGGAGTCCGTGCAGCTGGACGCCCTCCTCCTGGGGGGCCCCTTCTGCCCCAGGGCCCGGCAGCGTGGGGGGGCCTCTCTGCGAGGGGGGCGCTCCTTCGAAGGACCCCCGGCCGGGGAGGGATCCCCCTCACAGCCCCTCAACCGGCGACACACTCTTGCCGCCCTCCCCCAGAGCCCCCTGACCCAGGCGGAGGAGGGGCCCGGGACCCCGGTTGTGACCCCCACCAGGCAGGAAGGGGGAAACGGGGCCAGGGAAGAACTTGGGGAGTCTTTGCTGGGAACCCCTCTGGCCACCTCCCAGTCTCCTCCTTTGCCTGGGCCTTTTGGGAGCTTCCGCCTCTCCAGCCTCTTCTCCTCCGCGCCCAAGAAGCCCACCTCCCCCCAGGACTCCCCCAAAGACACCTCGGCCCTGGTGGGCTTCTTCCGCCGCCTCAGCCTCGGAGAGAAGACCCGCCGCTCGCCACAGAACGGAGACCTCCCCCTATGAGGAGCACTTTAGGGGCTCAGCCCCCCCCCCCCCTCGTCCCTCTCTTGGACCGATGCCCTCCTGTTGTTGATGACCTCCCTTGACCCCGACCCCCATGTTCTGGCACTTTGGGCCATTTTTAACCTCTTTGTCATGTTTTTACATAACTGTTTTTGAGCATTTCATAATAAACTGTTCTGAAGACACTTCCTGCTCGGCTGGGCTTTTGAGGGGTCACTGGGTGGACACTGGGGTTTGCCAGAAGGGGGCGCAATGTGCAGCGGAATGGGGTTCCCCAAAATAATAATAATAATAATAATAATAATTGGAAAAGTTGGCACTGTATGTCGATTTAAAGACTCTGCACAAGCCAGTCAAGGTGGTCCCAGTGGTGATGGGCACACTGGGTGCAATGCCTCAAGACCTTGGCCTGCACTTAAACACAATCGGTGCTGACAAGATTACCATCTGCCAGCTGCAAAAGGCCACCTTACTGGGACCTGCACACATTATTTGCCGATACATCACACATACAATATATTATATTATTAGGATAGTGCAATATCAGTATTCTATATTACTATATTGTACTATACCATTATATAGTAATATTATTAGTCATCTTACATGAAATATAAAATATATAATTATATTAATACTTTATTTGTAGATTGCCCTCCCTCCCCATACGATATATTATATTATTAGCATAGTACAATATCAGTATTATATATTACTATATTGTAGTATATCATTATATGGTAATATGGTAATATTATTAGTAATATTACATGTAATATAAATATATATAATTATATTAATATTTTATTTCAATCAAATCATTTATTTTGGTCATTGACCAGCACAGGAAATAGAGTCACATTTTCATACAAAGTTGGTATGTTTGGTACATTAAAAATATAAATATAACGACTGAAGCACAATATGGGTGAGGGAGCAGAAGGGAAGGGGAAACAGGGTAAAAACACACAATGCCCAGATCCATCACCAAATTGTAGATTCAGAGAAGAAGATTACTAGACTGCCTTCTCCTCCAATGTGGGCTCTAATATAAATATATATAAATATATTAATACTTTATTTGTAGACCGCCTTCTCTCCCTTCCTCCCCATGGGAAGTCAGAGCTGTTCAATGGTGGAAGTCTCTGCAGTGGAGTGAACTGGAGTCTCCTTCCTTGGGGGCTTTGAAACATGCTGAGTGGCCATCTGTCGTGGGGCCTCCCTCCCTCTCTCCCTCCCCATGAGGAGTTAGAGCTGTTCAACGGTGGAACTCTCTGCAGTGGAGTGAACTGGAGTCTCCTCCTTTGGAGGATTTAAAACAGATGCTGAGTGGCCATCTGTGGGGGCCCTCCCTCCCTCCCCCCCTCCCTCCCCCCCCATGGGGAGTCAGAGCTGTTCAACGGTGGAACTCTCTGCAGTGGAGTGAACTGGAGTCTCCTTCCTTGGAGGCTTTGATACAGACACTGAGTGGTCATCTGTTGGGGGACCTGCCTCCCTTGCTTACTTTGTAAATGTATATTTGGATAGATTATTTTTAGCTGTCAATCAATGTTGTTTGCACTAGTTATATTGCTTCCTCAGCTCAATTGCTTGGCTCCTCCTCTTCCTGGAGGAGGGCAGAGCTTTTCCTTTTCCATTCTACCATCAAACTTTCTATCAGATAGACGTGAGAAAGAGACTTGGCTGTAAAGCCCTTAATTAAGTTACCTCTCATCACCAATTCTAAGGTTTTTTACCCTTGGGACTCATATTTCATGTCCAGATTGCCCTAGACAACGTTGAGGAGACCCAAGCTGTTCAATGGTGGAACTCTCTGCAGTGGAGAGAATTGGAGTCTCTTTTCTTGGGGGCTTTGAAACATGCTGAGTGGCCATCTGTTGGGGCCCTCCCTCCCTTCCCATGGGGAGTCAGAGCTGTTCAACGGTGGAACTCTCTGCAGTGGAGAGAATTGGAGTCTCTTTTCTTGGGGGCTTTGAAACAGACACTGAGTGGCCATCTGTCGGGGCCCTCCCTCCCTCCCCATGGGGAATCTGAGCTGTTCAATGATGGAACTCTCTGCAGTGGAGTGAACTGGAGTCTCCTTCCTTGGGGGCTTTGAAACAGACACTGAGTGGCCATATGCTGGGGGCCCTCCCTCCCCCCTCCCTATGGGGAGTCAGAGCTGTTCAATGGTGGAACTCTCTGCACTGGAGTCTCTTTCTTTGGGGGCTTTGAAACAGAGGCTGGGTGACCATCTGTCAGGGGTGCTTGGATGACCCAGGCCTGGGCCAACTTGGGCCCTCCCTCCAGCTGTTTTGGACTCCATTCCCTATGGGGAATGGTGGGAGTTGGAGTCCAAAACAGCTGGAGGGAGGGCCCAAGTTGGCCCAGGCCAGGGTCAGGGGAATGGTGGGAGTTGGAGAGAGGGAGGTCCCAAGTAGGCCCAGTGCTGGTCTGCCCATCCTTTGGCCTTCCTGCCTGGGCTGCTGTGGTACCCTCTGCCTGGATGCAGTTCCCATGGCAACAGCAGTCCCCTCTTCCCCTCCCTCCTTCTCTCTTTCCTCTGGCCACGCCCACTCCTCCTCCCTCCTCCCCCCTCCCTCCCTCCTCCTCCCCCCGCCTCCCGCGGGCACTGCGCAAGAGGCGCCCCCTTTGGCTTGCCGCAGCAGCAGCAGCAGAGGCGAAGTGGAGGCGGGCGAAACCATTCCGCATCCCGAAATAGGGGGTGAATGGGTGGGGAAACGGAACAGCAAAGCCTCTCCCAGGAGGAGACAACACAGAGGCCGGGGTTGGAGTCATTTTTTGCCTTGTTTTCTTTTGGGCTGCTTTTTCCAAATTGGCGGCGTCCCCCTTTATGAGGGGTCTTCCTTCCCTCCCTCCCTGACACCCCCCCTCTTAGTTGGCAGTGGTTCATTCCAGAGGCTGAGGCAGAGGCTGAGAAAGGGAAGGAGGGAAGGAAAAAGGGAGGCGGCGGCAGCAAGAGGGAGGATGCAGCCAGGGAGGGTTTCCCCCCCTCCCCAGGAAGAGTAATCTGATAGAAGGAGGGAGGGAGGGAGGGGGCTGCATGCGGATTAGCATGAGAGCCCCCCCGGAGGGAGAGGACACCCGCCCCGGATGAAGGTGAGTGAGCGAGGGAGGGAAGGAAAGAGGCATCCTCATGATTTGGGGGGGGGGGGGGGGGGGGAGGGAAAAGGCCTGCAATAGTCATGGAATAACAATAATAAAGGGAAAAGGGAGGGAGGGGGTGGAGTGGGAGGGGGGGGGCTTGCAAGGGTCATAGAATAATAATAATAAGATAGTAATAGTAAATGGAATCATCACCCACCCCCCCCCCTCTCATTGGAAGGCCTGAAAGGGGAGGGGCACACCTAATAGAATAGAATATAATATATAATATAATATAATATAATGATAACCATTGCAAGGCCTAAGAGGAGAGAAGGAGGAAGGCTGCTGTCAATCATTGTAATATAATATAAGAATGTGCAATAATAATATAGTAATAGGAAATGGAATCATAACCTCCCCCCCCCCCTCATTGGAAGGCCTGAAAGGGGAGGGGGGCTTGCAAGGGTCATAGCATAATAATAATAATTATGGAATCATCACCCACCCCCCACCCCCATTGGAAGGCCTGAAAGGGGAGGGGCTCACATATATATGTATAATAGTAAGCATTGCAAGGCCTAAGGGGAGGGAAGGAGGCTACAAATAATAATAATGACAATAATAATAATAATAATAATATAGTAATAGGAAATGGAATCATAACCCCCCCCCCTCTCATTGGAAGGCCTGAAAGGGGAGGGCCTCACATATATATGTATAATAGTAAGCATTGCAAGGCCTAAGGGGACAGAAGGAGGCTGCAAATAATAATAATTATATAAATGCAATAATAACAATTGCAAGGCATAAGGGGAGGGAAGGAGGCTGCCAATAATAATAATAATAATAATAATAATAATAATAATGCAATAATAACAATTGCAAGGCATAATGTGAGGGAAGGAGGGAGGCTGCCTGCCAATAATAATAATAATAAATGTAATAATTACAACTACAAGGCCTAATGGAAGGAGGGAGGCTGCCTGCCAATAATAATAATGATGATAATGATAATAATAATAAATGTAATAATTACAATTGCAAGGCTTAAGGGGAAGGAAGGCAGGAGGCTGCCAATAATATAATATAATATAATATAATATAATATAATATAATACAATATAATAACAATAAATGTAATAACAACTGGAAGCAATAATAAAAATATAAATGTAATAATAACAATTGAAAGGCCTAAAAGGGGAGGGGCACATCATATATATATATAGAGAGGGGGGGGGGAGTAACCATTGCAAGGCCTTAGGGGAGAGGAGGAAGGCTGCCAATAATTATAATATAATATAATAATGTAATAATAATAATAATAGTAATAATAGTAATAATAAAGGCCTAAGGGGAGGGGGGGGGGAGGGAGACTGTCAATAAAAATACAACAACAACAATAACAATAAATCATAATAGTAATCATTGCAAGGCCTAATGGGAGTGAAGGAGGGAGGCTGCCGATATAATAATAATAATAATAATAATAATAATAATAATAATAAATTTAGTAATAATCCCCATTGGAAAGCCTAAGGGGAGAGAGTGAAGCTGCCAATGATAATACATCAACAACAACATATAATATTAACCATTGGAAGGCCTAAGGGGAGGGAAGGAAGGAGGCTGCATATCATCACCATCATCATCAGATCCATGAGGTCACAAAGAGTTGGAAATGACTGAACAAATAAACATAATAATAATAATAATAATAATAATAATAATAATGTAATAATACTCCCCAATTGGAAGGCCTAAGGGAGAGAGGGAGGCTGATACTAATAATATAGTATTTATATATTATATAAATATAAATAGAAGTAATAATAACCCCCATGCCATTGGAAGGCCTCAGGGGAAGGAAGGAGAACGCCTATTCTGGGCCTCCTTTGGAAACTGACAACAACAACAACAACAACAACAATAATGACGACGATGATGATGTAATTATATGCGCACACACATACACACGTATATATATAAGAAATAATTATATATTACGTATTATTATATTATATATAATTATATAATTATAATTAATTATATATATAATTAGATATATAATATAATTATATTATATATAACCCACTGCGGTGGCGCAGTGGGTTAAAGCACTGAGCTGCTGAGCTTGTTGATCAAAAGGTCGCAGGTTTGAGTCCAGGGAGCGCATGAGCTTCCGCTGTCAGCCCTAGCTTCTGCCACAATAGCAGTTTGAAAACATGCAAATGTGAGTAGATCAATAGGTACCGCTCCGGCGGGAAGGTAATGGCGCTCCATGCAGTCATGCTGGCCACATGACCTTGGAGGTGTCTATGGACAACGCTGGCTCTTCGGCTTAGAAATGGAGATGAGCAGCAGAGTCCCAGAGTCGGACATGACTGGACTTAAGATCCGGGGACTACCTTTACCTTTATATAATTATACTATATTATATGTAATAATATAGTATAATAACACCCTCCTCCCATGGGAAGGCCTAGAAGCCTCACCCTACCCCCCCCCCCCAAATCAAGGTGAGGATGCACCATTTAGGAAGGGAGGGGAAAGCCTCAAAACCATGAGGATGATGATGATGATGATGATGATGATGATGATGGTGTTGATAGTAATGCAGGCCCTCCCTTGGCTTCCTCTAGAAGAGGGGAGGGTCCCCTGCCTACCCCTTCCCCACAATGGGGGGGGGATGGGGAGGGAAGGCAAGTCCCCGCTCCTCTGTTTCCTGACCCTTGCCCAACCCCTCTTTATTTATACATATTTATAAATAAATAAATAGGAATAGTGGGCGGGGCGTCAGCAGACAGACAAGTAGGTGTGGGGGGGGGAGCTGCTTTAGTTCTGCCTCTTTCATCCCCCCAATGTGACTCCACTAGTGACCTAATGAGGGAGGCGCCCTTTTGCCCTCTTGCAAAGGCAAAGGGAGGAGGACTATTATTATTATTATTATTATTTCCCTCCATATCTATATTTTACTCCTGTTAATACAGCCTGCAATGTTCATGCCCAGCATTATTGTTTAACTTTAATTACATTTGGCCCAGCCATAGATTTTAAATGTGTTTTGTGCTATTGTTCAATGTTTATGCTATTTGTGTATGAGATTTATTTTAATTGCTTTGTATTAGTATTAGTATTTTGCTTTGTATTAGAATCATAGAATCCTAGAATCCAAGAGTTGGAAGAGACCTCCTGGGCCATCATCCAGTCCAACCCCATTCTGCCAAGAAGCAGGAATATTGCATTCAAATCACCCCTGACAGATGGCCATCCAGCCTCTGTTTAAAAGCTTCCAAAGAAGGAGCCTCCACCACACTCCCTCCGGGGCAGAGAGTTCCACTGCTGAACGGCTCTCACAGTCAGGAAGTGCTTCCTCATGTTCAGGTGGAATCTCCTCTCTTGGAGTTTGAAGCCATTGTCCCATTGTGTCCTAGTCTCCAAGGAAGCAGAAAACAAGCTTGCTCCCTCCTCCTCCCTGTGACTTCCTCTCACATATTTATACCTGGCCCTCATCATGTCTCCTCTCAGCCTTCTCTTCTTCAGGCTAAACATGCCCAGTTCCCTAAGCCGCTCCTCATAGGGCTTGTTCTCCAGACCCTTGATCCTTTGAGTCGCCCTCCTCTGGACACATTGTGGTTGTTATTGTTTTTACTGTTGTGTTGTGGGCTCGGCCTCATGTAAGCTGCACCGAGTCCCTTGGGAGATGGTAGCAGGGTATAAATAAAGTATTACTATTATTATTATTATTATTATTATTATTATTATTATTATTATTATCGGTCCTTAGAGTTGCTGCAGGCTTGCTTTGCAGGCTCCCACTGGTGGTCTGCATGAGCCCTTTCCCACCCGATTATTATTATTATTTTATTATTATTATTATTATTATTATTATTATTATTATTATTATTGTTATTGTTGTTATTTATACCCTGCTTTCTCTCTCTACTTGGAGACCCAAAGTGACTATGTGTCTATTAGTATTAGTACTACAATGTATTGTTATTATTGTTTACTTATACCCTGCTTCCTCTCTCTGCAAGGAGACTCAAAACAGATATCGATTACTGTATTAGAATATATTATTATTTGTTGTTGTTGTTATTGTTGTTTATTTATAGCTGCTTTCTCTTTCCACCAGGAAACTCAAAGTGGCTATGTATCTATTAATATTAGAATATGTTGTTATTATTGAAGTTATTATTTATTAATAAATATATATATAAACATAATTATATTTTTATAAATCTATATAAATAAAAATGTCATGTTCGTTTCTGGGATTAACAGAACTCAAAAACCACTGGACGAATTGACATCAAATTGGGACACAAGACACCTGACAACCCAATGTATGTCCTTCACTCAAAAAATTGATTTTGTCATTTGGGAGTTGTAGTTGCTGGGATTTATAGTTCACCTACAATCAAAGAGCATTCTGAACCCCACCAACGATGCCTGGAGCAACCTTTTGTTGAGAGGTGATTCGATGTCCCTGCCTGCTTCCTCTCTGTTGTTGTGCTGTTGCTCCAGGCACAGTCAGCCCATTGTATGCTCATCAAGGTGGTCAGTTGAAACATTCACACCTAGCTCCAGCAGACAAGAGTCCTTTGTCCCACCCTTGTCATTATTCCACGGATATATAAACTCATTTTCCCAGTTCCAACAGACCTCACTACCTCTGAGGATGCTTGCCGCAGATGCAGGCAAAACGTCAGGAGAGAATGCCTCTACATGGCCATATAACTCAAAAAAACCTACAATAACCCTTTACATTTTTATTTATATAAACTAGGTGTACCCGCCGCACGTTGCTGTGGCCAACCTTCCCTCTTTCTCTCCTTCCTTCACTCCTTCTTTCCTTCCTTCCTTGCCGTCTTTCCTTCTCTTCTTCCTTCCTTCTCTATCTCTTTCCTTCATCTCCCCTTTTTTCTTTCTCTTCTGCTGTCTCTCTTTTCTTCCTTCTCTCTTTCCTTCGCGCCCTCTTTCTCTACGTCTTCCCCCTTCTTTCGCTCCTTCTTTCCTTCCTTCTTTTCCTTTTTTCTTTCCTTCTCTCCTTCCTTCCTTCCTCTCTAACTTTCCTTCCTTCCCCCTTTTTCTTTCCCTCCCTCTTCCTCTATCTTCCTTCTCTACCTCTTTCCTTCCTTACTTCTCTCTTTGCTTCCATGCCTCCTTCTCCCTTGCCTTCTTTTTCTTTCTTTCTTTCTTTTTTTCTCCCCTTCCCTCCCTCTTTCTCTACATCCTCCTTTCCTTCGCTCCCTCTTGCCTTCCTTCTTTTCCTTTTTTCTTTCCTTCTCCTTCCTTCCTTCCTTCCTTCCTTCCTTCCTTCCTTCCTCTCTAACTTTCCTTCCTTCCCCCTTTTTCTTTCCCTCCCTCTTTCTCTCATTTCTTCCTTCTCTACCTCTTTCTTTCCTTCCTTCCTTCTCTCTTTGCTTCCATGCATCCTTCTCCCTTTCCTTCTTCTCTTCCCTCCCTCTTTCCCTACATCTTCCCCCCTTCCTTCGCTCCCTCTTTCCTTCCTTCTTTTCCTTTTTTCTTTCTTTCTTTCCTTCCTTCCTTCCTTCCTTCCTTCCTTCCTTCCTTCCTTCCTTCCTTCCTTCCTTCCTTTTCTTCCTTCCCCCTTTTTCTTTCCCTCCCTCTTTCTCTCCTTTCTTTCTTCTCTACCTCTTTCCTTCCTTCCTTCTCTGCTTCTATGCATCCATCTCCCTTTCCTTCTTCTCTTCCCTCCCTCTTTCTCTACATCTTCCCCCTTCCTTCGCTCCCTCTTTCCTTCCTTCTTTCCCCTTTTCTTTCCTACTCCCCTTCCTTCCTTCTCTAACTTTCCTTCCTTCCCCCTTTTTCTTTCTCTCCCTCTTTCTCTCCTTTCGTCCTTCTTTACAAACTCTTTCCCTCCTTCCTTCTCCTTTTCCTTCTTTCTTTCTCTCCCTCTTTCTTTTCTTTCTTTCTTTTTCTCTTTCTTTTTCTCCCCTTCCCTCCCTCTTTCTTCCCTTTTTTCTGTATTGTCATTTAGCTTTCCATCATTTAGCTTTTGGGGGCTTTTTAAGTCCCTTCTGCTGCGTTTTGCTGTGTTTTTTTGAGCGAAGGACATCCATTGGGTTGTTCGGTGTCTTGTGTCCAAATTTGGTGTCAATTCCCCCCGTGGTTTTTGAGTTCTGTCAATCCCACAAACGAACATGACATTTTTATTTATATAGATAAATATGCTTATTATTATTATTTTTATACCCTGTTTCTTCTCTCCACAAGGAGACTGGCCATCTGTCGGGGGTGCTTTGAATGGGTGTTCCTTTATAGTTGAAGTGGGTTGGAGTTGGCATTCCTTGTGGCAACCCCGTGGGAGATATGGCCGGAAGGGCGAATGGAGTGGTCAAGGAGAGGGGTCTCTCTCTCCCACCCCTGTGTTGCTAACCCCCTCCTCTCTGTCTCTGCCTCCCCCTCTTTTGGCCAGGCCTGAGGCCGCCCCCTTTCCTTTCCCGCAGCCCCCCCTCCGCCCCCTCCTCAGCCATGGCGAAGCGGGAGTCCAGCGCCAGCCCTGTGGTGCGGCAGATCGACAAGCAGTTCCTGGTGTGCAGCATCTGCCTGGACCGCTACCACAACCCCAAGGTGCTGCCCTGCCTCCACACCTTCTGCGAGAGGTAAGAGAGACCCTCCACGCCCCAGTGGCTGAAGGGGGCCATGCAGGGAGGGTCCTGCCTGTCTGTCTATCCATTTGCCTGCCTTCCTGGGTGCATTGCTGTGTTGGGGATCGTGTCTCTTGCTCCGGCATGGGCCAACTTGGGCCCTCCCTGCGGGTGTTTTGGACTTTAGCTCCCACAATTCCTAACAGCCGGTAGGCTGTTAGTAATTGTGGGAGCTGAAGTCCAAAACACCCGCAGGGAGGGCCCAAGTTGGCCCATGCCTGCTTTGGAGTCACATGCCATGTTGTGAGTGCAGGAAACGCAACCCAAAATAGGTAAAGAAGTAGTCCAGGAATACTACTTCAAACTAATTCAAGTCTCCAGGGCCAGAGGAATTACAGTCATGTTTCCACATAATAATAATAATAATAATAATAATAATAATAATAATAATAATAATAATAATTTATTTATACCCCGCTCCTGTGCATAGAGCAGTGCATTAAATATTATAATTATTATAATTAATAATAACAATAATTTATTTATACCCCGCTCCTGTGCATAGAGCAGTGCATTAAATATTATAATTATTATAATTAATAATAATAATAATTTATTTATACCCTGCTCCTGTGCATAGAGCAGTGCATGAATTATTATAATTATTATAATTAATAATAATATTACTATTATTTATTTATACCCCGCTCCTGTGCATAGAGCAGTGCATGAATGGGTATAATCTGCTCGTCCATGTCTCCACATAATAATAAAATAATAATAATGATAATAATAATAATAATTTATTTATACCCCGCTCCTGTGCATAGAGCAGTGCATGAATTATTATAATTATTATAATTAATAATAATAATAATTTATTTATACCCCGCTCCTGTGCATAGAGCAGTGCATGAATTATTATAATTATTATAATTAATAATAATATTACTATTATTTATACCCCGCTCCTGTGCATAGAGCAGTGCATGAATTATTATAATTATTATAATTAATAATAATAATAATTTATTTATACCCCGCTCCTGTGCATAGAGCAGTGCATGAATGGGTATAATTTGCTCGTCCATGTCTCCACATAATAATAATAATAATAATAATAATAATAATTATTATTATTATTATTTATTTATACCCCATTCCATCTCCCCTAGGGGGACTCGGTGCAGCTTACATGAGGCCATGCCCATCACTACAGTACATAACAATATAATACAAAACATAATAAAACCAAAAAATAAAATACATAAAATGCAAAACCAATATAATAAGCGACGCAACAATATAAAATCAAACATTAAAACACAAAAGATTTCACTGGGCAGGGCCATGTGGGGGTTTGGAATGGGGCTGGGTAGTGCAAATGCATTTGTGGAAGCACTATGATGTGCATAGAGCAAGTGCATGAATGGGTATAGTCTGCTCGTCCATGTCTTCACATTGCACCACGTTGGGGTTTGGAAAGGGGCTGGGTAGTGCAAATGCAAATGTGGCTGGGTAGTGCAAATGCATTTGTGGAAGCACCATGATGTGCATAGAGCAGTGCATGAATGGGTATAGTCTTCTCATCCATGTCTCCAGATTGCATCACATTGGGGTTTGGAATGGGGCTGGGTAGTGCAAATGCATTTGTGGATGCACCATGATGTGCACACAGCAAGTGCATGAATGGGTATAGTCTGCTCGTCCATGTCTCCACATTGAACCACGTTGGAGTTTGGAATGGGTCCGAGTAGTGCAAATGCATTTGTGGATGCACCATGATGTGCATAGAGCAGCGCATGAATGGGTATAGTCTGCTCATCTATGTCTCCACATTGCACCACGTTGGAGTTTGGAATGGGTCCGAGGAGTGCAAATACATTTGTGGATGCACCATGATGTGCATAGAGCAAGTGCATGAATGGGTCTAGCCTGCTCGTCCACGTCTCCACATTGCACCACGTTGGGGCTTGGAATGGGGCTGGGAAGTGCAAGCATCTTGAGATGGCAGCACTCTGGCCTTCAGTGGGCATTTGGGACTGGATGCATCTGCACTGTAGAACAGATGCGGATTGACACCACATCTAAATGCAGTGGCTTAGTGCTGTGGAATCAAGGGACTTGTTGTTTGGGGAGTCTACACCAGATAAATCCCTCACCAAACTGCAGCTCCCATGTTTCCATAGCACTGAGCCATGGCAGTTAAAGTGGTGTTGATCTGCGTTAATTCCAAAGTGTGGATGCCCCTTCCCCACACACCCACTTTCTGATAATTCTGATGCTTTCCAGTGTTCTGTGGATCCTACGCACGTCTGCTTTCAGGGCTGTGACCTGGACGCCTCCAGCTCTTTGCAGAAACATTTTGTGTTGTGCATTGTTTTCTCCGCGTAGTCTTTGGAATTCTCTCTGAATGCAGTTCTCGATCAATGGCCGTAGTGTGCGAGGGGTTTGGGGGAGTAGGAAGCATGGAAGTGCGATGCAAGAATATTTCTACCCTCTTGGTAAGAGCATTGGAAGCCTTTCCCAAGCCAAATGTGCAGCTAGGAGCAAAAATATTCCAAATTCACTAAAATGCTTAACTTTCAGGAACCTCAGCACCAGAGGCTTAAAATGCTTAAGCTGCATGCATGTTGCTGATTGGGAAGGCAGCCAACCTTTAGGACTAAGGGCAGGTTGCAACCAACCTCCTCAAGGCTGTGTGGCTCATGGGCAAACTTTGGCCCTCCCTCCGGGTGTTTTGGACTGCAACTCCCACCATTCCTAACAGCCTACCGGCTGTTAGGAATGGTGGGAGTTGCAGTCCAAAACACCCGGAGGGAGGGCCAAAGTTTGCCCATGCCTGTCTGGTGGCCATTGTCTCGCTGAGTTCTGTAGACTCCATTAAACTTGACCACAATCCATTTTCATAGCATCGTCAAAGTCTGCATAGATTACCCAAAGGCCTGGTCCTACATCCATGTTTTTAATATCCTTCTAAAGGAGAGGAAGGATGAAGATGATCTAATTTCTCTGGGGAGTGAACTCCACAGCCGAGGGCCACCACCAGGAAGGCCCTGTCCCTCGTCCCCGCCAGTCTCGTGGGGGCTGAGAGCAGGGCCTCTCCAGAAGATCTTAAACTCCTAGGTGGGACGTAGAAGGAGATACGGTCGAACAGGTATGCTGGGCCAGAACCGTATAGGACAGTGGTTCTCAACCTGAGGTCCCCTGATGTTTTTGGCCTACAACTCCCAGAAATTCGAGCCAGGTTAGCAACTGTTAGGATTTCTGGGAGTTGAAGGCCAAAAAAATCTGGGGACCCCAGGTTGAGAACCACTGGTATAGGGTTTTATAGGTCAAAACCCGCACTTTGAATTGTGCTCGGAACTGGATTGGCAACTAGTGCTGACATAACAGAGGAGTGGTACGCTCCCTGTATGACGCTCCCGTGAGTAGTCTAGCTGCCGCCCGTTGGACTAGTTGAAGTTTCCGAACAGTCTTCCAAGGCAGCCCCACATAGAGCGCATCGAAGCATTCACACCACACGTGTGAATCCCCAGGCATTCAAATATTACCATATCCTTTTCTCCCTCCTTGGAGAAGCACCTGTTAGGCCATTAGAAGCATCTGCTTTCCCGCAGCCTGCCAACATATAGTTCCATAACTTCCATAACGCCATAACTTCAAAATGCCAAAACTTCTTCCCTAAGCACAATGTCAAGGACCAGATCTCTGTTTTCTCTACAGCAGAACCTGACTCCCTGCACAAAATCCAAGACTCCAAAAGTGCTCTTCTTCCTCTTCCCTTGAGAAAGAAGCCCCAAAGTGACCAGAATCATGCTTTCCCGGAGCAGATCTGCCACTCTCCGAATACACCATCTCTCTCCTTCCCGTGGAGCAGAGAGGCGGGTGGAACAGACTCCTCAGGTCTGCCACTCACCATAGATACACTATCTCTCTCCATCCCATGGAGCAGAGCATAGCGGGTGAACCAGACTCCTCAGGTCTGCCACACTTTGAGCATTATTAGAATGAGTCTTTTTTACTAATATCCCAGGTGCTCCAGGATGGTAGAAGTCCCCGGTGGTGCAGTGGGTTAAACCGCTGAGTTGCTGAACTTGCTGATTGAATGGTCACAGGTTCAAATCCAGAGAGTGGGGTGAGTTCCTGCTGTTAGCCCCAGCTCCTGCCAACCTAGCAGTTCAAAAACATGCAAGTGTGAGTAGATCAATAGGTACTGCTTTGGCGGGAAGATAATGGCACTCCATGCAGTTCTGCCAGTGGCCACATGACCTTGGAGGTGTCTACGGACAACGCCGGCTCTTTGGCTTAGAAATGATGAGCACCAGTCCCAGAGTCGGACATGTCTGGACTTAATATCAGGGGAAACTTTGAGCTTTACCTGCTAGAATGGTAGCAGTTGAATAGAACAGTGGAGGAAGGAAGAACTCCGTATTGCTGTGTTTTGGGGGGTCTGCATCTTTCTTGCCTTGCTGACCTGGCCCTGAATGCGGCCGCCTCCTACCTGTCCCTCCTTCGCACTTCCATCCGATGGCCATTGACCAGCTGAGACCCATGGTCCAGCCCGCACCTCTTGCAAGAATGAGGGGCTTGCAAGCCTCCTCCTCTAGTGCCCTCTGCCACACCATTGCTACTTGCACGGACATTGGGCCGTTGGTGTCATCCCTGGGCCATCCATGCAACCTTGCAATCCCCCAGGGCAGCACCCGCCCACCTGCCTCAGCAGCAGCCAAAGCACTGACCTCACCGGAGGCCAGAAGCAATTGGCAGCTGCGCAGAGGCTCAAGTGAAGATGACTCAGAGGCTGAGAGAGAGGACGACGCCTTGTGTTCTCTGGCTGGGAGAGGTGCCGGACACGCCCGCCTGGCTGCCTTGACAGGTGCTGTGCTCACCTGTGCCTCTGGGCACTTTGGGAAGCTACCTGGCATTGCACAGGGTGGGCTGGGTGGGGGTCACTCTGGGTGGGGGTCAAGGGGAAGGCTGGCAGTTGGGGCGAGGAGGGAGGTGGCCCAAGGAGCACTGCATCACCCGTTGCCCTCCCTTCTGCAGAACGGGGATTGTAATCATTGTAGTTATTGCATGACCATATTATTATTACACTGTATTATTATTATTATTAGTATTATATTGTAGTCCATAATATTACTATCAATATTATATGGATATATAATAAGTTATTATCATAGCACAATATTAGTATTCTATATTATTATATTGTACTATACCACTATACTGCAACATTATTGGTAATATTACATGTAATATATAATATACAATTAGTATATTATTATATATTATTATATTGTACTATATTATTATACCACAATATATATAATACAGTATCAGTATATTATACTGTTAGTATTTTTTTTCGTGACAGTTTGCTTCTGGTGCTTCTGATGTGATTGCCTAGGGCAGGGGTCAGGAACCTTCGGCCCTCCAGGTATGGTGGACTTCAACTCCCACAATTCCTTGAGGCTTTGTAGGCTAAAGACAGCACAAGGAATTGTGGGAGTTGAAGTCCACCACACCTGGAGGGCCGAAGGTTCCCCATGCCTGGCCTAGGGGATGCCCAGATGGTTTACCATCATGTGGGAGGCTCCTATCATATCCCTGTATGGGAAGCTGGAGCTGACAGACAGGAGCTTACCCTATCTCACGGATTTGAACCACTGACCTTCAGGTCAGCAGTTCAGTCAGCACAAGGGTTTAACCCATTGCGCCACCGCAACTCCTGTACTGTTAATATTAAATATATATTGTACTATAGTTACATTAACCTTTGTTGAAATGTGTGGGGCTACAAGGGTGTGTTTAAGCCTGTAGATCCCTTCTGCAGATGGGGATCTCATGTCAGTGGGAGAAGCTGCCAGGCAGAGGTTAGTCAGGGGCCAAATGGCCCTAGAAGAGCGCTCACCTGTCCCATTGATCTCTGGCCGTGGGTATTGTAGTTCAGCCTGTGATTGTGTCTGATGTTCATGATGGGAATGGGGATGAAGAGTTTTCTGGGCCTGGATCTGTTGACAATGGGGATGAGGGTTTGCCTGGGCCTGAGTTTAGCTCAGATGATGTCTCATGAAGATTCACAAGGTCAGATTCCTGGGAGAGGCCGTCAACAGTCTTTCTCTGAGAAACTGTCTTCTGAAGATGAGTTGTCAGGTGCACAATGTGAGTGAAGATAGAAAGCAAGTCTTTTGTAAATAGAGGCAAAGTTCTCAGGAGCAATCAAGGTCAATTCGTCTGTAGGAAAAGAGAGATAAGAAACCCTTACCTGGTTGTAAGGGCAAGAGAAATGCTTTCCTTTTGGTTCTGGGGACAGGAAATGCTTTATATTGACACAAGAGTTGCTTCAGTCTTGTCAACGTTGGAATTTCATGACGGTCTTGTTTCCAAGTGTTCCTAGTTTCACGTACCAAGTTTTGCCAGGCTCCTCATCTGTGTATTGGGTTTCATGATGTCTTGTTCCATGGATTTTGTACCTTTGAATCTTGCGATTTACCTTGTGCCTTGAAGCTCATGGACTACTCTTTATCTGGGGACTATTCTGCTTTTACTGTTTTACTGCTTTGCTTACATTTATTCTTCAATAAACTGCTTGCTGATTTGATCAAGTTGGCGTGGTGTTTAAGGTCAGAGGTGTTCCTGCTCTGGAGTACAACACTGGGGCCATCTCACCATCGTGTCTGTCTCCCCTTCCCCTCGCTCTCCCTCCCCCACTCATTCTTTTATTCATTTCCCAAGGCTGCCTCCCCTTGGCCTTCCTCCCCGCTTCATCTCTGCCCCACCTGCCCCTCTGCGCTAGTCCCCCCTGCCCCCCCCCGCAATGGGCTCTAGGCCGCCTGACCCCCCCTCTTGTCTTGTCTGGTCTGCCTGCTCTGCCCCCCAGGTGCCTCCAGAACTATATCCCGCCCCAGAGCCTGACCCTCTCCTGCCCCGTCTGCCGCCAGACCTCCATCCTCCCGGAGAAGGGGGTGGCCGCCCTCCAGAACAACTTCTTCATCACCAACCTCATGGAGGTGCTCCAGCGCCAGCCCGACAGCGCCAGCCACGAGGACAACGCTGCCGCCATGCTGGACTCGGTCAGCGCCGTGCCGGGGAAGCCGCTCTCCTGCCCCAACCACGAAGGCAAGGTCGGTGCCCGTCCGCAGGGAGAATAGAGGGGTAGCATGACTTCCCTGGATCTAGCCCAGGCACGGGCCAACTTGGGCATACACACTCTTCTCTCTCCCTAGCACACTCTTCTCTCTTAGCTTGTTGACAATTGCCCCATTTTCACCTTCTTCTCCTTCTCCCATGCAGATGATGGAATTCTACTGTGAGTCCTGTGAGACAGCCATGTGTCACGAATGCACGGCCGCTGAGCACCGGGAGCATGTGACGGTGCCTTTGCGGGACGTGGTGGAGCAGCACAAGGCCTCTCTGCGGCAGCAGCTGGACGCCATCAAGAGCCGGTAGGGCCCCGGGCGATGGTGGGGGTCCCAGAGAGGGTGGCCACCAGGCTGGGTTCTGGAGGCCACCCTTCGAAGGGTCTCTCTCTTCTACCCCTCCCTCCCTCCCTCCCAGGCTGCCCCAGCTGACTGCGGCCATTGGGCTGGTCTCTGACATCAGCCAGCAGCTGGTGGAGCGCAAGAATGACGCCGTGGCTGAGATCGGGAGCACCTTCGCCGAACTGGAGAAAGCCCTCCACCAGCGGAAGGGGCTGCTGGTCCGCGACCTGGAGGCCCTCTGCGGGGCCAAGCAGAAGGTGAGGCCTGTTGGGCGAGTGGGCTTATTAACACAAGACCTTCCTCATAAATATATAGCAGAGTAACATATTAGCAGCAGTGTGACCCAGCACCAGTAGCCCAAAGTGATCAAAAGAACAAAAAAAAACAGAAACCAATGTTATATCCTCCATAGGAGGCTTTTCTTTATAGCAAAATAATATGACTTCAATACTCACAAGAACAAGTTTTCCACAACACAAATCAAGTTCTTTATACTTCCTTCTTTGCTTCCATGCTGGGCTTCTTTCTTATGCAGATAAACAGCTTCGCTCTCACAGAGCCTCCTCTTACACCAAAGTTACACAGTAGATTCACACAGCAGCTTTACACACAGCTTTATACGTGAGGCCTTCAACCTGGAAGTTCTCTCACCGAAGTTCTCACACTAAGGCTTTCTCACAGACTAAGGTCTAACACACAGAAGCTCCTCTCACAGACTAAGGCCTACCTCACACAGAGGCTCCTCTCACAGACTAAGGCCTACCTCACACAAGGGCTTCTCTCATACACTAAGGCCTACCTCACACAAAGACGTCTCTCACAGACTAAGGCCTACCTCACACTGTGTGGCCTTCTCTCACAGACTAAGGCGTACCTCACACAGAGGCTTCTCTCACAGACCAAGGCCTATCTCACACTGTGAGGTCTTCTCTCACAGACTAAGGCCTACCTCACACCGAGGCTTCTCTCACAGACTAAGGCCTACATCACACAGAGGCTTCTCTCATACACTAAGGCCTACCCACACAGAGGCTTCTCTCACAGACTAAGGCCTACCTCTCACTGTGAGGCCTCCTCTCACAGACTAAGGCCTACCTCACACTGTGAGGCCTTCTCTCATAGACTAAAGCCTACCTCACATCATGAGGCCTTCTCTCACAGACTAAGGCCTACCTCACATCATGAGGCCTTCTCTCATAGACTAAGGCCTACCTCACACCGTGAGGCCTTCTCTCACAGACTGAGACCTAACTCACAGAGAGGTTTCTCTCACAGACTAAGGCCTACCTCACACAGAAACTTCTCTCACAGACTAAGGTGTACCTCACACAGAGGCTTCTCTCACAAACTAGGGCCTACCTCACACTGTGAGGACTCCTCTCACAGACTAAGGCCTACCTCACACTGTGAGGCCTTCTCTCATAGACTAAAGCCTACCTCACATCATGAGGCCTTCTCTCACAGACTGAGACCTACCTCACACCGAGGCTTCTCTCACAGACTAAGGCCTACATCACACAGAGGCTTCTCTCATACACTAAGGCCTACCCACACAGAGGCTTCTCTCACAGACTAAGGCCTACCTCTCACTGTGAGGCCTCCTCTCACAGACTAAGGCCTACCTCACACTGTGAGGCCTTCTCTCATAGACTAAAGCCTACCTCACATCATGAGGCCTTCTCTCACAGACTAAGGCCTACCTCACATCATGAGGCCTTCTCTCATAGACTAAGGCCTACCTCACACTATGAGGCCTTCTCTCACAGACTGAGACCTAACTCACAGAGAGGTTTCTCTCACAGACGAAGGCCTACCTCACACAGAAACTTCTCTCACAGACTAAGGTGTACCTCACACAGAGGCTTCTCTCACAAACTAGGGCCTACCTCACACTGTGAGGACTTCACTCACAGACTAAGGCCTACCTCACACAGAGGAAGGGGCCTGAGGCTGTTAGGAATGGTGGGAATTGAAGTCCAAAACACAACAATTTAAACCCACTCTTCTTTGTTGTCCTGAAATCCCTTTCTCTTGAGATGACTAATGAGCTGTAGGATTGCCCACTCCCATTCTTGTGTGCTCCTTCCATCCCATGAAGTTTGTTTTGGCATATATATATAGAGAGAGAGAGGAATTAAGGTCCGGCGGCATCATTCCCTGCTTGATCCCTGGCTTTTCTAGAGTCTTGTGTAATTAATGGCGTTGCTGGAAGGCAGCCAAAACAAGGAGGCTCTCCCTGTTCTATAACATTGCTGAAAGACCTCTCTTGGCACCTTCGAGACGGACTAAGCAAACAAAAGTGGGTAGAACCCAAGCTTCCGCAGTCACAACCTTCTTCCTTGGACGCATGGAGTTGTTAAAAGAGTGTGCAGGTTCCATCGATGGAGTTCTTAAGAGCTCACAAGAGGCTGCTGCCCAACCCCAGGGACTGCAAAGGGTTGGATGTGATTGGCCAGTTCCGACAGAGGGTCCACCCCACCTCTGCCACACAGGGCGTTCCCTCCACCGTTCAAACACAGCTGTGCTCCGGAGGGAGGGGCCTGGCTCTTTCCTAGCTCTCAGCTTTGGGAGGAGCCGTTTCCTGGAGGTCTGGTGTGAGGTCATGTGCCCAGCCCTGGCAGAAAGGACACTCTGGACACCTTGTGGTTCGAAGCGGTCACAATTGGGTTGTTGGGAGATCTTGGGACAAATGCAGTCACAGCTACTCCCCAACTTCATAGAATCTATAGCTGACTGGCACAACCTGGGGATCACAACCAGATACAGTGAAGACATCTGCCCTTGCGCTGTGCTACTCCGCTGCTGAGTATGCATGCCCAGTGTGGAACACATCTCACCACACTAAAGCAGTGGATGTGGCTCTTAATGAGACATGCCGCATCATCACGGGGTGTCTGCACCCTACACCACTGGAGAAATTACACTGTCTAGCCGGTATTACACCACCTGACATTCGCCGGGAAGTAGCAGCCAATAGTGAAAGGACCAAGGCAGAGACATCTCCAGCTCATCCCCTGTTTGGGCATCAGCCAGCACACCAACGACTTAAATCTAGAAATAGTTTTCTAAGATCTACAGAGACACTCACTGGAACACCTCAGCAAGCAAGAGTCCAAAAGTGGCAGGCCCAAACCCAGAACCTCAACCAATGGCTGATACCCAATGAGAGACTCCCCTCTGGGCACACAGAGGACTGGGCTACCTGGAAGGCACTGAACAGACTGTGCTCTGGCACCACGAGATGCAGAGCCAACCTTCAGAAATGGGGCTACAAAGTGGAATCCTCGACATGCGAGTGTGGAGAGGAGCAAACCACTGACCACCTGCTGCAATGCACCCTGAGCCCTGCCACATGCACGATGGAGGACCTTCTTGCAGCAACCCCAGAGGCACTCCAAGGGGCCAGATACTGGTCAAAGGACATTTAATCAACTCTCATACTCACAAATTCTGTAATCTGCTTGTTTGCTTTGTTTCTGTTAGAAATGTAATATAATTTGACTGGTTGTTCTGACACGACAAATAAATAAATAGAATCTATATAAATAAAAATGTGATGTTCGTTTGATACTAAATGAGAGACTCCCCCCTGGGCACACAGAAGACTGGGCGACTTGGAAGGCGCTGAACAGACTGCGCTCTGGCACCACGAGATGCAGAGCCAACCTTCAGAAATGGGGCCACAAAGTGGAATAATCCTCGACATGCGAGTGCGAAGAAGAGCAAACCACTGACCACCTGCTGCGATGCACCCTGAGCCCTGCCACATGATGCCCAATGGAGGACCTTCTTGCAGCAACACCAGAGGCACTCCAAGTGGCCAGAGACTGGTCAAAGAGCATTTAATCAACTACCAAGCTTGCAAACTTTGTGTTTTGTCTGTTTGTTTTGTTAAAAATGTAATACAACTGGGCCTTTTCTGTGGTGGCCCCTCGGCTTTGGAATGCCCTCCCCATAGAGGTGAGATCAGCCCCTTCGCTGATGGTATTTCGAAAAAGGTTGAAGACATGGATGTTTAAACAAGCATTCGATTAATCTGGTGCAACGAAACTGATGAACAAGGATTGGTTAATCACAGATGACGAAATTGGATTGCGATTACAATTAAGAGATGCATTGGATTATTATGGGTGGCCCAATAACATTGTGTATTGTGTATGTGTTTTTATGCTTTTTAATGGAATATTGCTGCTTGTCGTTGTGTTGTAAACCGCGTTGAGTCGCCGATTTAGGCTGAGAAACGGCGGTATATAAGCACAGTAATAAATAAATAAATAAATAAAGTAATAAATAAACTGTGTGGTTGCTCCTGTTGTTGTTCATTCGTTCAGTCGTCTCCGACTCTTCGTGACCTCATGGACCAGCCTACGCCAGAGCTCCCTGTCGGCCGTTACCACCCCCAGCTCCCTCAAGGTCTGTCCAGTCACTTCAAGGATGCCATCCATCCATCTTGCCCTTGGTCGGCCCCTCTTCCTTTTGCCTTCCACTTTCCCCAGCATAATTGTCTTCTCTAGGCTTTCCTGTCTCCTCATGATGTGGCCAAAGGACTTCAACTTTGTCTCTAGTATCTTTCCCTCCAGTGAGCAGTCAGGCTTTCTTTCCTGGAGGATGGACTGGTTGGATCTTCTCGCAGTCCAAGGCACTCTCAGCACTTTCCTCCAACACCACAGCTCAAAAGCATCTCTCTTCCTTCGCTCAGCCTTCCCTAAGGTCCAGCTCTCACATCCGTAGGTGACGACAGGGAATACCATGGCTTTGACTAGGCGGATCTTTGTTGCCAGTCTGATGTCTCTACTCTTCACTATTTTATTGAGACTGGACATGGCTCTCCTCCCAAGAAGGAAGCGTCTTCTGATTTCCTGGCTACAGTCTGCATCTGCAGTAATCTTTGCACCTAGAAATACAAACCCTGTCACGGCCTCCACGGTTTCTCCCTCTATTTTCCAGTTGTCAATCATTCTTGTTGCCATAATCTTGGTTTTTTTGACGTTTAGCTGCAACCCGGCTTTTGCGCTTTCTTCTTTCACCTTGATGAGAAGGCTCCTCAGCTCCTCCTCGCTTTCGGCCATCAGAGTGGTGTCATCTGCATATCTGAGGTTGTGAATGTTTCTTCCAGCCATTTCCACCCCAGCTTTGCATTCCTCAAGCCCCGCACATCCTCGCATGATGTGTTCTGCATACAAGTTAAAAAGGTTGGGTGAGAGGATGCAGCCTTGCCGTACGCCTTTCCCAATCTTGAACCAGTCTGTTGTTCCTGACACGATAATAAAAAGTCATGCTCATCCTGTCTCGTACTTGCAGGTGCTGCAGGCCCAGCTGGACACCCTGCGCCAGGGCCAGGAGAACATCCTCAGCAGCTGCAGCTTCACGGAGCAGGCGCTGGACCACGGCTCGGAGACGGAGGTGTTGCTGGTGAAGAAGCAGATGAGTGAGCGGCTGAGTGAGCTGGCCGGGCGCGAGTTCCCTGAGCGGCCCCACGAGAACGCCCAGGTGGACTACGTGGTGGAGACGGAGGGCGTGCGCAAGTCCATCCTCAACCTGGGCGTGCTGCTCACCACCAGCGCCATCGCACACAAGACGGTGGCCACCGGGGAGGGCCTGCGCCACGCGGTGGTGGGCCAGGCGGCCTCCCTCACCATCACCACCAAGGACAAGGACGGGGAGCTGGTGCGCAGCGGGAGCGCCTGCCTGCGGGCGGAGGTGGCGGCCCCCGACGGCACCGCCACGGACCACGAGGTAGTGGACAACAAGAACGGCACCTACGAGGTGGTCTACACGCCGCGCCATGAGGGCGACCACCTCCTCTCCATCCACCTCTACGGGCAGCCGATCCGGGGCAGCCCCTTCCGTGTCAAGGCCGTCAAGGCTTCCGATGTGCCGCCCTCCCCGGACGACGTCAAGCGCCGCGTCAAGTCTCCCAGCAGCGGCCACATCCGCCAAAAGGCCGTGCGCCGTCCTTCCAGCATGTACAGCAGCGGCAAGAAGAAGGAGAACCCCATTGAGGATGAGCTGATCTTCCGAGTTGGTCAGTCCAAGGAGGTTGTGGTGGGGCACATGGGGCACTGAGGATACCTTTGAGGTCTGACCTTTTTGTTCTGGGCCATAGATGTGGCTGCTGTTTAACATTGCTCCACCTATGTGTCAGGCAATGATAGAATCATAGAATCAAAGAGCTGGAAGAGACCTCCTGGGCCATCCAGTCCAACCCCCTGCCAAGAAGCAGGAACACCGCACTCAAATCACCCCCGACAAATGGCCATCCAGCCTCTCCTTAAAAGCTTCCAAAGAAGGAGCCTCCACCACACTCCGGGGCAGAGAGTTCCACTGCTGAACGGCTCTCACACTCAGGAAGTTCTTCCTAATGTTCAGATGGAATCTCCTCTCTTGTAGTTTGAAGCCATTCCTCCATTGCGTCCTAGTCTCCAAGGAAGCAGAAAACAAGCTTGCTCCCTCCTCCTCCCTGTGGCTTCCTCACATATTTATACATGGCTATCATATCTCCTCTCAGCCTTCTCTTCTTCAGGCTAAACATGCCCAGTTCCCTAAGCCGCTCCTCATAGGGCTTGTTCTCCAGACCCTTGATCATTTTAGTCGCCCTCCTCTGGACACATTCCAGCTTAGAGTCAATATCTCTCTTGAATTGTGGTGCCCAGAATTGGACACAGTATTCCAGATGTGGTCTAACCAAAGCAGAATAGAGGGGTAGGATGACTTCCCTAGATCTAGACACTATGCTCCTCCTCTTGATGCAGGCCAAAATCCCATTGGCTTTTTTTGCCGCCACATCACATTCCTGGCTCATGTTTCCCTTCCTCCCCACGAGGACTCCAAGATCTTTTTCACACGTCCTGCTCTCGAGCCAGGCATTGTCCCCCATTCTGTATCTTTGCATTTCATTTTTTCTGCCAAAGTGGAGTATCTTGCATTTGTCACTGTTGAACTTCATTGCTACAAGGCCGTGCAATAAGAGGCCACGATTTGCGCATGACATTTATATGTCACCTGGTCATGCCCAACATTTTTTCAAATTTTAATTATTACATTGGCCCTGCCATAGGTTTTTAATGCATCGTGGTGTTATTGTTACTGTTTACTGCTTTGTTTATGAGTTTATTTATTGTCTATATTGCTGTTGTTGTTGTTTTTACTGATGTACTTACAAGAGGCTCGGCCTCTTGTAAGCCTTTGGGAGATGGTAGTGGGGTATAAAGATATCCCACTACCATAGATCTAGACACTATGCTCCTATTGATGCAGGCCAAAATCCCATTGGCTTTTTTTGCCACCCCAACAATGTGATGTGGCGGCAAAAAAAGCCAATGGGATTTTGGCCTGCATCAATAGGAGCATAGTGTCTAGATCTAAGGAAGTAATGCTACCCATCTATTCCGCTTTGGTTAGACCACACCTGGAATCACATTGTGTCCAATTCTGGGCACCACAATTCAAGAGAGATATTGACTCTAAGCTGGAATGTGTCCAGAGGAGGGCGACTCAAATGATCAAGGGTCTGGAGAACAAGCCCTATGAGGAGCGGCTTAGGGAACTGGGCATGTTTAGCCTGAAGAAGAGAAGGCTGAGAGGAGATATGATGAGGGCCATGTACAAATATGTGAGAGGAAGCCACAGGGAGGAGGAGGGAGCAAGCTTGTTTTCTGCTTCCCTGGAGACTAGGACGCAATGGAACAATGGCTTCAAACTACAAGAGAGGAGATTCCATCTGAACATGAGGAAGAACTTCCTGACTGTGAGAGCCGTTCAGCAGTGGAACTCTCTGCCCCGGAGGGAGTGTGGTGGAGGCTCCTTCTTTGGAGGCTTTTAAGCAGAGGCTGGATGGCCATCTGTCAGGGGTGATTTGAATGCAATATTCCTGCTTCTTGGCAGAATGGGGTTGGACTGGATGGCCCAGGAGGTCTCTTCCAACTCTACGATTCTAGGGTTCTACAGGAAAGAAAGGAGATTCCATCTGAACATGAGGAAGAACTTCCTGACTGTGAGAGCCATTCAGCAGTGGAACTCTCTGCCCTGGAGTGTGGTGGAGGCTCCTTCTTTGGAGGCTTTTAAGCAGAGGCTGGATGGCCATCTGTCAGGGGTGATTTGAATGCAATATTCCTGCTTCTTGGGGGAATGGGGTTGGACTGGAGGATGGCCCAGGAGGTCTCTTCCAACTCTTTGATTCTATGAGGCTGGATGGCCATCTGTCTGGGGTGATTTGAATGCAATATTCCTGCTTCTTGGCAGAATGGGGTTGGACTGGAGGATGGCCCAGGAGATGTCTCTTCCAACTCTTTGATTCTAGGATTCTAAGAAAGGATTATTATTATTATTATTATTATTATTATTACTACTACATGTTGCTCAGGGACCGACAGCGAACACATTGTGGGGAGAATAGTGGTGGGAGCAGTCACAGCCTCTGTTGTGTTGAGCCTTCTTGTACCACTTCCAGCTGACATGTACCTCTCCTCACAGGAACCCGGGGCCGGGAAAAGGGCGAATTCACTAATCTGCAGGGCATTTCCACCTCCAGCAGTGGCCGCATTGTGGTGGCCGACAGCAATAACCAGTGCGTGCAGGTAGGGAGCGTCCATCCATCCATCCATCCATCCTTCTGTCTGTCCATGTGCCTCTAGCTGTACGCTGCCTCGTCTGGTCCAGGTTGTGATGCAACATCTCTCTTTCTCTCGCTTCCGTGCTAAGATCTTCTCCAACGAGGGACAGTTCCGCCTGCGCTTTGGGGTGCGGGGCCGCTCCCCTGGGCAACTGCAGCGCCCCACGGGGGTCACGGTGGACCTCAATGGGGACATCATCATTGCCGACTATGACAATCGCTGGGTCAGCATCTTCTCTCCCGAAGGCAAGTTCAAGGTAAGGGCTCCCACGCTCTCCTTATATGGGAAATGCAAAGGCAAGATGCTAAGGCAGGGTTTCTCGACCTTCCTCATGCCGCAACCCTTTAATACAGTTCCTCATGTTATGGTGACCCCCCCACCATAAAATTATTTTCGCTGCTACTTCAAAACTGTCATTTTGCTCCTGTTATGAATTGTAATGTAAAGATCTGATAAGCAGGATGTATTTTCATTCACTGGACCACGTTTGGCACAAATACCCAATACATTCAAGTTTGAATACTGGTGGAGTTGGGATTGATGTTGTCATTTGGGAGTTGTAGTTGCTGGGATTTATAGTTCCCCTACCATCAAAGAGCATTCTGAACTCCAAGAACGATGGAAATTTCTCTAATCACAGCTAAAGCTGTTTTCGAATTGCTTAGGTAAACTATGAGCTAGGCTGACAGTTGGTAGCTCACGCCAAACTTGGGGTTCGAACTTGCAACCTTTTGGTTGATAGATCTTACAATTGCTGACGATTTGCCAGCTGTGCTAAACCTCCGTCCTATGAGCTCCTCCCTTACAAATACATCCTTTTCATTGTTATCTATTCCAGAATTTTACCATTTTATGTCATATATTTGGCCCGCCCACTGTGTGATTTTTCACTTTGTATTTTGCATTGTTTACTGTATTCTTATGTATTATTTATTTTATTGCGATGTTACTTTTACCGTTCAATACTTATTATTCAGTACTGCCTTGGCATTGCACTTAATTTCCGCCCCCCCCCCCCCCCCCCCCCCCAGAATTTTTGGGCTTGCACAAATCTTGGCCCAGCCTTTTAAAAAAATTTAATTGCCTTGAACAGGCAGGATTCTTTTAATATATGTGTGTTATGGCGACAATTTTTATGCTTATATATTGTTTTGTTAATCTTATAGTTATGTTGTTTTTTACTTTGTATGTTTTGTGATATTACCTGGGAATCGCTCTGAGTCCCCTCGGGGAAATGGAGAAGTATATAAATAAAGTATTATTATTATTATTATTATTATTATTATGATGCTGTAATTGTATTACCGGGCTTGGCCTCAGTAAGCCACCCCGAGTCTCCTCTGGGGAGATGGTGGCGGGGTATATATTAAAGTTTATTATTATCTCAACAAAAGATTCCCTCAGGCACTAACAAGCCACGCCAAAAAACTGCCAGGCCATCAAATGCTAATCAAGGTGGCCAGTGAAAACATTCACACCTAGCTCCAACTTGTCTGTTGGAGTCTGTTGGAGTCCTTTGTCCCACCCTGGTCCTTCCACAGATATATAAACCCTTTTCCCTACTTCCAACAGACCTCACAACCTTTGAGGATGCCAGCCATAGATGCAGGCGAAACATCAGGAGAGAATGCCTCTAGAACATGGCCATATAGCCCGAAAAAAACCTACAACTATTCAATGATTCCAGCCAACAAAGCCTTCGACAATATATTTATTATTATTATTTTGCCTCCCAGACCAAGATCGGGGCTGGCCGCTTGATGGGACCAAAGGGGGTGGCCGTGGACCGCAACGGGCACATCATCGTGGTGGACAACAAGGCCTGCTGCGTCTTCATCTTCCAGTCCAACGGGAAGCTTGTGACCAAGTTCGGCAGCCGCGGGACCTCGGAGCGCCAGTTTGCAGGTACCCTCGATGGTAATGCACAGGCAGGTTTCCTCTCGTTATGCATGCCTTTGGCTTCTGCCGGGGCCGGGCTGGTGAGTACTCTCCGGGCAGAACCCCGGGGCATCCCTCGGAAGGTTCTTGCCTTGCTTCCCGCTCTGTCGCCTGAGCCTGCTGCCAGAAGGCCACTTCCTCCAGCCCTTCTCCATTAACATCCTGGCAGCTGGTGTGGTTACTAACGTCGGCCCTTCGCCGCCTTTCTCTCTTTCCAAGTCGGTACTCGTTCCTCCGTGGTCGGGCTTTACGCGTGTCTTTTTGGCAGAAGAAAGACGGCTGATCATAGAATCTTAGAATCCAAGAGTTGGAAGAGACCTCCTGGGCCATCATCCAGTGCAACCCCATTCTGCCAAAAAGCAGGAATATTGCATTCAAATCACCCCTGACAGATGGCCATCCAGCCTCTGTTTCAAAGTTTCCAAAGAAGGAGCCTCCACCACACTCCCTCCGGGGCAGAGAGAAAGAAAAAAGAAAGGAAGAAAAGAAAGGAAAGAGGGAGGGAAAGAAAGAAAGAAAGAAAGAAAGAAAGAAGGAAGGAAAGGGAGATGGAAGCAAAGAGAGAAGGAAGGAAGGAAAGAGGTAGAGAAGGAAGAAAGAGAAAGAGGGAGGGAAAGAAAAGGGGGAAGGAAGGAAAGTTAGAGAGGAAGGAAGGAAGGAGAGAAGGAAAGAAAGAAGGAAAAGAAGGAAGGAAAGAGGGAACAAAGGAAGGGGGAAGATGTAGAGAAATAGGGAGGGAAGGGGAGAAAGAAAGAAAGAAAGAAAGAAAGAAAGAAAGAAAGAAAGAAAGAGAAGGAAAGAAAGGTAGAAGGAAGCATGGAAGCAAAGAGAGAAGGAAGGAAGGAAAGAGGTAGAGAAGGAAGAAAGGAGAGAAAGAGGGAGGGAAAGAAAAAGGGGGAAGGAAGAAAAGTTAGAGAGGAAGGAGAGAAGGGAAGAAAAAAGGAAAAGAAGGAGGGAAAGAGGGAGCAAAGGAAGGGGGGAAGATAGAGTCATAGAATCAAGGAGTTGGAAGAGACCTCCTGGGCCATCATCCAGTCCAACCCCATTGTGCCAAGAAGCAGGAATATTGCATTCAAATCACCCCTGGCAGATGGCCATCCAGCCTCTGTTTCAAAGCTTCCAAAGAAGGAGCCTCCACCACACTCCAGGGCAGAGAGTTCCACTGCTGAACGGCTCTCACAGTCAGGAAGTTCTTCCTCATGTTCAGATGGACTCTCCTCTCTTGTAGTTTGAAGCCATTGTTCCACGTCCTAGTCTCCAGGGAAGCAGAAAACAAGCTTGCTCCCTCCTCTCTGTGGCTTCCTCTCCTCTGATGCCAGACGTCTGCAATCTTTTTCTGTCCTGCGGTCCTTCCACATTCGCAGTTCGGACTTTTGCGGATGTGATTGTTCACAGATCAGGCCATGTTGGGGGACATAGAGATTTCAAGGGAGGAGAGCGCCTTAGGGAAATCTAGGATCTTCTAGAGCAGACATGGGCCAACTTGGGACCTCCCTCCAGGTGTTTTGGACTCTAACTCCCACCATTCCTAACAGCCTCAGGCCCTTTCCTTTTCCCCCTCAGCCACTTAAGTGTTATATCTATTTGTTGGGATATGAAGGTAGGCATCTTTTAGGTCTATCACTCTATCATCTAGCTTAAGTGGCTGAGGGGGAAAAGGAAGGGGCCTGAGGCTGTTAGGAATGGTGGGAGTTGAAATCCAAGACACCCGGAGGGTCAAAGTTTGCCCATGCCTGTGCTAGACCTTACTCTTATCCTGTACAGACAGCCTGATGTTCCCCTTAAAGAGTCTCAGGTGCTTTGAGGCTGGAGGTTCTGGGTTCATCACCCATGAGCGAGACCCACTGAGAAGAGAAAGGAAGGGGGCCTTCTCCCCATGGCGAAATATTAAAAATTAACTAGATATTTTAAATTACAAAAATATGACTCAAGCACTGAATGGGGTTAAATGGATGCAATGACTCAGCAAAAGCTGCAGTTCAATAGAAGCAAGTGTGCCTGTAGCTTAGTAGCCGTCAGTCTGAGGTAAACCTCAGAGAGAGAAAGGTCTCAGTCTGTGAGAAAAGGCCTCACAGTGTGAAATAGGGCTTAGTCTGTGAGAGAAGCCTCTATGTGAGGTAGGCCTTAGTCTGTGAGAGAAGGACTCACAGTGTGAGGTAGGCCTTAGTCTGTGAGAGAAGCCTCTATGTGAGGTAGGCCTTAGTCTGTGAGAAAAGGACTCACAGTGTGAGGTAGGCCTTAGTCTGTGAGAAAAGGTCTTACAGTGTGAGGTAGGCCTTAGTCTGTGAGAAAAGGTCTTACAGTGTGAGGTAGGCCTTGGTCTGTGAAACAAGCCTCTGTGTGAGGTAAGCCTTAGTCTGTGAGAGAAGGCCTCACAGTGTGAGGTAGGCCTTAGTCTGTGAGAGGAGGCCTCACAGTGTGGGGTAGGCCTTAGTCTGTGAGAGAAGCCTCTGTGTGAGGTAGGCCTTAGTCTGTGAAAGAAGGCCTTACAGTATGAGGTAGGCCTTAGTCTGTGAGAGAAGGCCTCACAGTGTGAGATAGGTCTTAGTCTGTGAGAGAAGCCTCTGTATGAGGTAAGCCTTAGTCTGTGAGAGAAGGCCTCACAGTGTGAGGTAGGCCTTAGTCTGTGATAGAAAGCTTCACAGTGTGAGATAGGCCTTAGTCTGTGAAAGAAGTCTCTGTGTGCGGTAGGCCTTAGTCTGTGAGAGAAGCCTCTGTGTGCGGTAGGCCTTAAGTCTGTGAAAAGGCCTCAGAGTGTGATGAGAAGGCTTGGTGTGAGAACTGCCACCATTCCTAACAGCCTCAGGCCCCTTCCTTTTCTGTGACTGAGGGGAAAAGGAAAGGGCCTGAGGCTATTAGGAATGGTGGGAGTTGGAGTCCAAAACCCCTGAAGGGCCAAAGTTTGCACATGCCTGCTGTATACTGTTCCTGTGGCTTTTTCTTGACCTCCTCCTCCACCCTCAAGCTGTGACACGCAATGGGCCCATAACTCTTCCTGCTTTTCTTTTCTCAGGGCCACACTTTGTTGCTGTCAACAACAAGAATGAGATCGTGGTGACCGACTTCCACAACCATTCTGTGAAGGTGAGGACGGAGCTCCTTCCACCTTGCCACCAGCCTTCCCTTTGGGGCTGATGCTGGGGAAAGAGTCTTCAAACTCTTACGAAAAGAGGGGAGGGATGGGGCCTGCCTTATTAGAGGTGGGGGGCCACTACCAAGAAGGCCCTCTCTCGTCCCCACCCACCATGCTTGTGACGGAGGTGGGAGCGAGAGGAGGGCCTCCTTGGAGGACCTTAGAGTTCGCGCCGGTTCATAGATGATATGATTGCGAAGATAGACGGGGTCTGAACTGAAAGTGGAGCTTTTGTGTGCCAGATTCACAAAAGCACAAAAGCAATGGCTCAGGGCAGCTGTACTTTTCAAAGGTGACTTGCAGGCGGTCATCTAAGCACAGCTCCCCTGAGTAAATGTGGCTCTTGCCTGGATGACTCCTTCATCGTGCTTCTCTCCTGCTTCCCTGGCTCTTCACTGTGTTCACTCTGTTGCCGTCCCTTCTCTTGGCACCTGATGCCAGTGTCTTCGTGCACATTAAGGTGTAGACCAGTAGTTCTGAACCTGTGGGTCCCCTGGTGTTTTGGCCTCCAACTCCCAGAAATCCCAGCCAGTTTACCAGCTGTTAGGACAGTGGTTCTCAAGCTGGGGGTCGGGACCCCGAGGGGGGTCACAAGGGGGTGACAGAGGGGTCGCCAAAGACCATCAGAAAAACACAGTATTTTCTGTTGGTCATGGGGGTTCTGTGTGGGAAGTTTGGCCCAATTCTATCATTGGTTAGGTTCAGAACATTATTTGATTGTAAGTGAACTATATATCCCAGCAACTACAACTCCCAAATGTCAAGGTCTATTTTCCCCAAACTCTACTAGTGTTCACATTTGGGCATATTGAGTATTTGTGCCAAGTTTGGTCCAGATACATCATTGTTTGAGTCCACAATGCTCTCTGAATGTAGGTGAACTACAACTCCAAAACTCAAGGTCAATGCTCATCAAACCCAGTATTTTCTCTTGTTCATGGGAGTTATGTGTGCCAAGTTTGGTTCAATTCCATCATTGGTGGAGTACAGAATGCTCTTTGATTGTAAGTGAACTATATATCCCAGCAACTAAAACTCCCGAATGTCAAGGATCTATTTTCCGCAAACTCTACCAGTGTTCACATTTGGGCATATTGAGTAGAGTTTGGTCCAGATCCATAATTGTTTGAGTCCACAGTGATCTCTGGATGTAGGTGAACTACAAAATCAATCCCCCCCAACCCCATCAGTATTCAAATTTGGGTGTATCAGTGAATGAATGAATATACATCCTGCATATCAGATATTCATATGACAATACATAACAAAATTACAGTTATGAAGTAGCAATGGAAATAATGTTATGGTTGGGGGTCACCACAACATGAGGAACTGTATTGAGGGGTCGCAGTATTAGGAAGGTTGAGAACCACTGTGTTAGGATTTCTGGGAGTTGAAGGCCAAAACATCTGGGAACCCACAAGTTGAGAACCACTGGTTTAGAGTAAGAATCCTTTGCAGGAACTGCAGGGGCAGTGAGCCTCCCAGCCTTGGCCAAATCACATCCAGCCAAGCTGGTCAGGCTCTCCGACGTCCAAGAGGTCAAGCGAGGCCTGACCAAAATGCTGGGTCTGCAGGAACTCGGCCAAGATGTGATGTCTGCCTTCTTCCTCAGGTGTACAGCGCCGACGGGGAGTTCCTCTTCAAGTTTGGGTCCCACGGTGAGGGCAACGGGCAGTTCAACGCCCCGACCGGTGTGGCTGTGGACTCCAATGGGAACATCATCGTGGCCGACTGGGGCAACAGCCGGATCCAGGTATGTGGGGGATCGGCTCAGTTGGGCAGGTCGGGGAAGTCAGTCTCAGAGTAGGAAGAGGGGAATGAGTGGGGCCTATGGGAGGGTCACCCAGTAGCCCTTACCCCTGGTGGGCTTCCATGGAGAGATACGTCAGGCCAGGCCCAAAAGGACTCCCGGGTGAGGGCAGGGGGCTTCCACCCTTGTTGAGATTAATTTCACAATTCAGCAGCAGATCAGTTGCACAACTTCAGCGCTTTCCAGTAGCTTCTTCCTGCACAGTATTTTCAGTCAACTGCTCCCACAAACTGCAGTCACTCTGGAACTTTTTACAGACACTTGAGCACATGCCTGGCCATTGTCAGTTTTACCATTGTCTTTCCCCCAGTCTAGATGACATTACAAACTTACCACAGCATACAGTTATATCTTGTCTTAGCAGACAGGTTCTTTAAGTACATAGAGCCTTCGACGAACAACATCACAGCACAAGGAGAAATATACACTGTACATGACTTCCTTATATACAATTCTATACAACTACACATAGCAATCTCTGATTGGTTCCCAACTCATTAACTTAACTCAGACCCAGGATTACATCATTCACAATAACCTGGACTAGGCCGGAACACATTCCCCAAATGAAGTTCTATATACAGTTAATGCATGACTCAGCATTTCCAATAGAAGCCTATTAGCAGTGCATGACTCGGCTATATTACATTACAATACATTGTAAAACCTGACACCCCTTCTCATGCACTGACTAAACCCAACATTTCTGAAAACCTTAGATACTTTTCTTCACCTAAAGCTTTCATCAATACTTCTGCAAAATTTTCCTCACTTCTTACATAGTTTAGATCTTCGCTAACTAATTCTCTTACATACGCATGCCTAACACCAACATATTTAGACCTAGCTTTCAGACACTCCACCCTATTTCTGGGCATACCATGCTACAAACAAGCTCCTGAAGTCAAGCTTTATCTCTGCAGTTTGTCAGCAACTCCTCTATGGGTTGTCGTGCTTCAATTTCCATTGATTTGCTGCAAAACAGTAGGGAACCTCACCTCCTTCAGATGTCTCGGATTCCTAAAGTGATGCCCTTGAGCAGGCACAGGAAAACTTTGGCCTATGCTGAAGTCCAAAACACCTGGAGTGCGATTTTCCTGCTTCTTGGCAGAATGGGGTTGGACTGGATGACCCACGATGTCTCTTCCAACTCAAGGATTCTATGGAGGGTTGAGGTTTGCCCTTGCCTGTTCCAATTGGCCCACTTCCTACACCAAGGCAGATGTATGTGGGGACTGCTTTCCAGTCCATTCTCCGTCTCGCTTGCTCTTCTTTCTGCCCCCTTTCTGGCTGCACAGAAGCATTTTCTAATGAGCAAGTAAAACACGATTCCCAAAGGTGGGAATATAAGCAGGTGTGTCTGTAGCTTAGTAGCCGTCAGTCAGAGAGAGAAAGGTCAGTCTGTGAGAGAAGGCCTCACAGTGTGAGATAGGCCTTACTCTGTGAGAGAAGCCTCGGTGTGAGGTAGGCCTTAGTCTGTGAGAGAAGGCCTCACAGTATGAGGTAGGCCTTAGTCTGTGAGAGAAGGCCTCATGATGTGAGGTGGGCCTTAGTCTGTGAGAGAAGGCCTCACAGTGTGAAGTAGGCCTTACTCTGTGAGAGAAGCCTCGGTGTGAGGTAGGCCTTAGTCTGTGAGAGAAGGCCTCACAGTGTGAAATAGGCCTTAGTCTGTGAGAGAAGGCCTCAAAGTGTGAGGTAGGCCTTAGTCTGTGAGAGAAGCCTCGGTGTGAGGTAGGCCTTAGTCTGTGAGAGAAGCCTCGGTGTGAGGTAGGCCTTAGTCTGTGAGAGAAGGCCTCACAGTGTGAGGTAGTCCTTAGTCTGTGAGAGAAGCCTCGGTGTGAGGTAGGCCTTAGTCTGTGAGAGAAGGCCTCACAGTGTGAGGTAGGCCTTAGTCTGTGAGAGAAGCCTCGGTGTGAGGTAGGCCTTAGTCTATGAGAGAAGGCCTCACTGTTTGAGGTAGGCCTTAGTCTGTGAGAGAAGGCCTCACAGTGTGAGGTTTGCCTTGGTCTGTGAGAAGGCTACTGTGCCTTACATTTGCACTGAGGCACTTCCATCTTTCTTGCCGAAACCCGTTTTTCTCCGTGCGAGCAGCTGCAGCCCTGGGAGTGTGCCACACACGCATTTAGGTCATGCCATGATTCTCTCTGGCCTGTCGCCTTTGCCTTCACGGCTGCCCTTCCTCTCGTTCCAGGTCTTCGACAGCTCGGGCTCCTTCCTGTCCTACATCAACACCACGGCGGACCCGCTGTATGGGCCGCAGGGCCTGGCCCTGACCTCTGACGGACACGTGGTGGTGGCAGACTCCGGCAACCACTGTTTCAAGGCCTACCGATACCTGCAGTAGCCCCGGGGGGCGGGCGGGGGGAGGGGGCGCGTTTCCCTCCGGCCCACCTGCTGCCCGAAAGGGGTGGACGATGCGCTTGGGGAGGGCTGGCCCTTCGGCAGGGCCCCTCCCCCCTCCCTGCCCGCACAGGGTTATGGGGCTCCGGCAGCTGTGTGTGATGGTGCCAATTGCAACCAACCAAGGCAGCTACGCGTTCGGGTTCGGGGTGTTTCCTGGAGTGTGCGGAGGAGTTCGGCTTGCTCAGCTCCTCCTCCTCCTCCATGGGGTTGCCATACATTTCTGGTCTTTCCTGCGGGGGAAGCGGGGCTGGCTCTGGGGTGGGCTCTTGTAGCTCCAGCTCGCTTGTCGCCTGCTTCCTTTGGCAAATGCTCTTGCCCTCCCTGTCCGGCCTTAGGGGCCCTCGTTCTGTCCCTCCTTGCCCTCCGTCTCCCTCGCTCGCTTCCCTGGATTCTCTCTGCACTTTATCACTGTCCAGGGAAGAGGCCGAGGCTTCTCCTTCCTTTCCTTCCCTTCCCAATTTCTGTCTCTACAATTCCCGGGGGGGGGGGGGGGCTGGGGGTCAGAAGCACAAGCTTCAGCAGACAAATAAATGCCTGCAGATGGGTGGGGAGGGTTGCACTTTGGGGAGCAGAGGTGTCCTTGCGCTGCCACCAGCTTCACCGAGAGAGGAGGTCCCGCCTTCGCCAGGAGTTGCGTAACTAGGGAGTGGATATAGGGCAAGGAGAGCCTGGTTCATGCCAGCTTTGCAATGGGTCCGAATTGACATCTTCAGCCACCTTTTCTCTCGGTCAGATCTTTGTCCCTCCCTTCCTTCCTTGACCTGGGGGAGCGTGGATACAGGGCGATCTTGTTGCAATTCCTCCCGCACAGAGCTGCCATTTCCCGCTGGCTGTCCTCTGAAAAGGGGCTTCTTTCTGCCTGCTTGCTCTGGACCTGGCTCCCACCCTCCCTCTTTGGTAGTTACACCAGGTAGAGTGGCCGGGAGGGAGGCGCAGCTTATTTGGCGTTCCTTGTGGATGCCTGCCTCTTCCGCAGCTGCCTCTCCCTCCACGTGTGGGGATTTGCCCTCTTCCTTCTTGCCACCCAAATAGGCCGTCTTCAGCTGGGGGCAAGCAGCAGCTCCAACCAGAGGCCTTTCCGCCAAGGTGACCCCTGCACCCCTCCTTCTGCTCCCCAGGCCTTCCTTCTGCACACACTCCTCGTTGGTTGGTTGGGCTGAACTGAGGCAGCAGCCATGTGCTAACAAATATGTATGTACAAAATAAAGTATTCTGAAAATAGTTCAGCATCTTCTCTGTCGGAGGCACGGCCGGGCTGGGCTGGGGCGAGGCTGCACCCATGTCCGTTTACTGAAGCCTGTAACAGTATATAGCAAAATATGAAAAAGCTTGTTCCTGGTTTGATCCTTAGGGGTGAGTGACCATGTCCTCCTGCAGTTTACGATACGAAGAAAGGCTGAAACTAAGACAAGTCAAACCCGCATTCTGGACTTTAGGAGAGCTAACTTCCAAAAGATGAAGGAAGTACTGAGCAGCATCCCGATAAGGGAGTTACGAATGGATGGGAGTTTTTCAAGAGTGAAATACTCAAGGCGCAATTGCAAACAGTGCCAACAAAGAGAAAAAATGCAAAGAAGACAGAATGGATATCCAAAGAATTTCAAACTCTGCTGACTCAAAGGAGACATGTGCAAGAAGTGGAAAAAGGGAGAAATCACCAAAGAAGAATAGCCAACTCCTGTAGGGAAAAGGTTCGCAAGGCTAAAGCACAAAATGAGCTCAGGCTTGCCAGGGAGGTTAAAAACAATAAAAAAGGCTTCTTTGATTACATCAGTAGAAAAAGGAAGAACAAGGAGATGATAGGGCCTCTGCGAGGAGAAGATGGGGTAATGCTGACAGGGAATAAGGAACTACTTAATGCCATCTGTAGGGGGTGCTATGAATGCGATTTTCTTGCTTCTTGGCAGAACGGGGTTGGACTGGATGGCCCACGAGGTCTCTTCCAACTCTAGGATTCTAGGAAATGTAACGTTGGTGGACATGTAAAGAGATTTTAAGATGGGCTTAAAGCCAACCTTAAAAACTATTGTATAGACACCGAGAGAGAACTGGCCCTTGAGCACTCTAGCGGGAGGCCAGCTGTGACTAGCAGTGCTGCAGAATTCGAATAGGCATGAATAGAGGGTGAAAAGGAGAAACATGTCAAGAGGATACAGTTACATCGAGCCAGCCCTGACCGGGACCACCTTCCACTGATGTCCTCACTGTGGTAGAACATGTGGATCAAGAATAGGGCTCCACAGCCACCTACAGACACACTGCCAAAATACCAGACTTGGAGGACTATCATCCCCGGGATCGCCTAAGTAAGTAAGCCTCTGCCTGGAGGTTTTCAACAGTCCTCAAAGATTTTTGAACAATCACACATCATTTGCTGTGAGGAAATGTTTGGTTCAAACAGATATCCCACCCCATCATACACTCCTGATGTGGCTCCTAAAATAAATACCCATCTCAAAGGACATCACAATCTCCCTGGGGAGGGAATTCCATAGACAAGGGGCCACCACCGAGAATGCCCTTTCTCTCGTCCCCACCAACCACACCTGAGACGGGGGTGGGAGCGAGAGAAGATCCTCCCCAGAAGATCTTAGAGACGGTGTGGGCTCATAGGGGAAGATACACTCACGAAGATAGGCAGGTCCTGAACAGTGTATTTCACTGGCGAATTGCTCTTCTTACCTCCAGGAGGTTCTTCCCAGTGTTGAGGTAGGATCTCTTTTCCTGCCACTTGAACCCATGGCTTCATTGAGTCCTGGTCTCTGGAACTGCTGAAACGAAGCTTACCCATTATTCCACCTCAAAGGGACCTCCTTTCAGGTATGTAAACATGGCTCTCAGGTCCCCTTCTCTCAGCCTTCTTTGCTTGGGCTTCAAACCTTTGACCCTTTTGATGGCCTTCCTCTGAGCACCTTCCATTTTGTCCTATTGTGTAGGATCTCAGTGGGCTTTAACTCAAGCCTGGGCAAACTCTGGCCTTCCTTTCAGGTGTTTTAGACTTCAACTCCCAGAATTCCTGACAGACTCAGTCTCCTTCCTTTTCCCTCCCTCCAGGTGTTTTGGACTCCCAGAATTCCTGACAGTTTCTGGTCCTTTCCTTTTCCCTCCCTCCTTCCAGGTGTTTTGGACTCCAACTCCCATAATTCCTGACAGCCTCAGGCCCTGTCCTTTCACCCCTCAGCGGCTGAGGGGTTAAATGGATGCAATGACTTAGCAAATGCTGCAATTCAACATAAGCCGGTGTGCCTGTAGGTTTGTATGCCTCAGAAGCAAAGACCATCAGCATTGAAGCGATGGTCCTCCGCCATCAACTCCGCTGGGCTGGCCATGTTGTCCGGATGCCCGACCACTGTCCCCCAAAGCAGTTGCTCTACTCCGAACTCAAGAACGGAAAACTGAATGTTGGCGAGCAGGAAAAGAGATTTAAAGGTGGGCTTAAAGTCAACCTTAAAAACTGTGGCATAGACACCGAGAACTGGGAAACCCTGGCCCTTGAGCGCTCCAGCTGGAGGTCAGCTGTGACCAGCAGTGCTGTAGAATTTGAAGAGGCATGAATGGAGGGCAAAAGAGAAATGTGCCAAAAGGAAGGCACGTCAAGCCAACCCTGACCATCTGAAAACCAATGCCATCACTGCGGGAGAAGATGCAGGTCAAGAAGAGGGCTCCACAGCCACCTACGGACTCACTGCCAGGACACCGACCTTGGAGGACCATCATCCTTTGACTACAGGCAGGTAGGTAAGATGCCTCAGTGTTGTCCTCAGGATGAAGCGGCCTCAGTCTTGGAGAAGGCTTCAGTATTAGTTTACCTCAGTGGGAGAAAGGCCTCAGTCTGAGAAAGGCTTAAGCGGCTGAAGGGGGAAAGGGGCTGTCAGGAATTCTGGGAACTGGAGTCCAAAACACCTGAAGGGAGGGCCCAAGCCAGCCCACAACTTCTCTAGAAGGTTTGTATGCCCAAGTGTCAGTTGCCCTCAGGATGAAGAGGTCTCAGTCTGTGAGAAGGCTTCAGTGGGAGAAAGGCCTCAGTCTGAGAGAGGCTTAAACGGCTGAGGGGGAAAGAGGGTTGTCGAGAATTCTTTGAGTTGGAGTCCAAAACATCTGAAGGGAGGGCCCAAGCCTGCCGACAAGTTCTCTAGCAGGTTTGTATGCCTCAGTGTTAATTGCCCTCAGGATGAAGAGGCCTGTCTGTGAGAAGGCCTGTTTACCTCAGTGGGAGAAAGGCCTCAGTCTGAGAGAGGCTTAAACGGCTGAGGGGGAAAGGGGGCTGTCAGTAATTCTGGAAGTTGTAGTCCAAAACGCCTGAAGGGAAGGTCCAAGCTTGCCCACAACTTCTCTAGCAGGTTTGTATGCCTCAGTGTTAATTGCCTTCAAGATGAAGGGGCCTCAGTCTGTGAGAAGGCCTCAGTTTACCTCAGTGGGAGAAAGGCCTCAGTCTGAGAGAGGCTTAAACGGCTGAGGGAGAAAGGGGGCTGTCAGGAATTCTGTGAGTTGGAGTCCAAAACACCTAAGGGAGGGCCCATGCCTGCCGACAACTTCTCTACCAGGTTTGTATGCTCTAGAGTCAGTTGCCCTCAGGATGAAGAGGCCTCAGTCTGTGAGAATGCCTCAGTCTGTGAGAAGGCCTCAGTCTGAGAGAGGCTTAAACGGCTGAGAGAGAAAGGGGGGCATCAGAAATTCTGGGAGTTGGAGTCCAAAACACCTGAAGGAAGGGCCCAAGCCTGCCCACAACTTCTCTAGCAGGTTTGTATGCCTTAGTGTTAGTTGCCCTCAGAATGATGAGGCCTCAGTCTGTGAGAAGGCCTCAGTTTACCTCAGTGGGAGAAAGGCCTCAGTCTGAGAGAGGCTTAAGCGGCTGAGGGAGAAAGGGGGCTGTCAGGAATTCTGGGAGTTGGAGTCCAAAACACCTGAAGCTTGCCCTCAACTTCTCTAGCAGGATGCCCCTCCTGTGAAGACAAAGTTGTGGTTGTTTAACACACTTTCCCTATTGAACTAAATAGAAATGTTGGTGGACACCAAAATAAATTGGAAGTTGGTCTGAGGCCTGCTTTCCAACTACTTGCACAGGCCCAGAAGAGGAGAAAGAGACCTCAGCCAATGATAGAAGAGACTCCTCTGAGGTGGAAGCTTCTCATTGGACGGAATGGTTGCCCGTCAGCGAAGGGGCGGGAGACTCGAGGAGAGGAGCCGCGAATGAGAAAGAGGAACGACTTGGCGCGCACTCCACTTCACACCTGATTGGCTGCCGGCCCTGCCAATCAGATTCGCCCCTCCCACATCTGTCAAAAAAAAGTGCGGGAAGGCGAGTGAGGAGGAGAAGGCGGAGGTCACGTGATGCAGCAGCCTCGCCTTCTCCCCTGCTTGACCTTAGCAACAGTAACGCGATTGGTCCAAATCAGCGATGACGTCCGCATGGGCGGGGCTTGAACGCTTTTTCTGCGTTTACCTTCTCCCTCCGCTAGGGGCAAGATGGCGCCCGGCTAGGTTTTGCCTCAGAGAGAGAAGGAGGCCGGTTGGGGATGATGAGTGCTGTAGTCGCCATGGAGGAGGGCCTCTTCCATTCTATGTCTCCGTGCTGTTCCAGTCCAGAAGGGAATAACGAGCTCCATGTGGGTCCCTCTGGGCTTGAAAGCAAGCCTTGGGAGAAGCCTCAGGGAGCCTTGGTAGGCCTTGAGGCCTACCAAGGCTCCCAGAGGCCTCTCCCAAGGCCTGCTTTCAAGCCCAGAGTGCACACAAGCCAGCCATAGCTACTTACTTACTTAGGCAATCTCTCGTAGTCCGAGGATGATGGTCCTCCAAGTGTAGTATCCAGGGGGTGGGTCCATAGGTGGCTGTGGAGCCCTATTCTTGACCTGCATCTTCTCCCGCAGTGAGGGCATCGGTTTCCAGGTGGAAGGTGGTCCTGGTCAGGGTTGGCTTGACATGTGTGCAGAGGAGGGTGACTAAAATGATCAAAGGTCTGGAGAACAAGCCCTATGAGGAGCGGCTTAAGGAGCTGGGCATGTTTAGCCTGAAGAAGAGAAGGCTGAGAGGAGATATGGTAGCCATGTATCAATATGTGAGAGGAAGCCACAGGGAGGAGGAGGGGGCATGCTTGTTTTCTGCTTCCTAGGAGATGATGAGGCCTGGCTTGAGAGCAGGACGTGTGAAAAAGATCTTGGAGTCCTCGTGGACAACAAGTTAAACATGAGCCAGGAATGTGATGTGGTGGCAAAAAAAGCCAATGGGATTTTGGCCTGCATCAAGAGGAGCCTAGTGTCTAGATCTAGGGAAGTCATGCTACCCCTCTTTTCTGTTTTGATTAGACCACATCTGGAATATTGTGTCCAGTTCTGGGCACCACAATTCAAGAGAGATATTGACAAGCTGGAATGTGTCCAGAGGAGAGCAACTAAAATGATAAAAGGTCTGGAGAACAAGCCCTATGAGGAGTGGCTTAAGGAGCTGGGCATGTTTAGCCTGAAGAAGAGAAGGCTGAGAGGAGATATGATAACCATGTATAAATATGTGAGAGGAAACCACAGGGAGGAGGAGGGAGCAAACTTGTTTTCTGCTTCCCTGGAGACTAGGACGCAATGGAACAATGGCTTCAAACTCCAAGAAAGGAGATTCCATCTGAACATGAGGAAGAACTTCCTGACTGTGAGAGCTGTTCAGCAGTGGAACTCTCTGCCCTGGAGTGTGGTGGAGGCTTCTTCTTTGGAAGCTTTTAAACAGAGGCTGGATGGTCATCTGTCGGGTGATTTGAATGTAATATTCCTGCTTCTTGGCAGGGGGTTGAACTGGATGGCCCATGAGATCTCTTCGAACTCTTTGATTCTATGATTCTATGACATGCCTTCCTCTTGGCACATTTCTCTCTTTCACCCTCAATTCGTGCCTCTTCAAATTCTGTAGCACTGCTGGTCACAGCTGGCCTCCAGCTGTGGCGCTCACAGGCCTGGGCTTCCCAGTTCTCTGTGTCTATGCCAGAGTTTTTAAGGTTGGCTTTGAGCCCATCTTTCAATCTCTTTTCCTGTCTTCCCAACATTCCGTTTTCCGTTCTTGAGTTCGGAGTAGAGCAACTGCTTTGGGAGACGGTGGTCAGGCATTCGGACAACATGACCGGTCCAGCGGAGTTGGTGGCGGAGGACCATCGCTTCAATGCTGGTGGTCTTTGCTTCTTCCAGCACGCTGACGTTTGTCTGCCTGTCTTCCCAAGAGATTTGCAGGATTTTCCGGTGATGGCGTTGATGGCGGAGGACCATCACCTCAATGCTCGTGGTCTTTGCTTCTTCCAGCACGCATACGTTTGTCTGCTTGTCTTCCCAAAAGATTTGCAGGATTTTTCGGAGGCAGCTCTGATGGAAGCGTTCCAGGAGTTGCATGTGACGTCTGTAGACAGTCCACATCTCGCAGGCATAGAGCAGAGTTGGAGGACAATGGCTTTATAAACAAGCCCCTTGGTCTCCCTACGGCTGTCCCGGTCCTCAAACACTCTCTGCTTCGTTTGGAAGAATGCTGCACTTGCAGAGCTCAGGCGGTGTTGTGTTTTGGTGTCAATGTTGACTTTTGTGGAGAGGTGGCTGCCAAGGGAGCGGAAATGGTTTTAATTAATCCAACTGACCAGTGGACTGATTGCCGTGGCATGTGTTTTTAGGTCACCCTCATGGTCTCACCTCAGGGGGCAACAAGGGCTGCTAATTGATAGCAGAATGTGGTGTTGAAGGGATGCAGGGAGGGATGTTTTGGTTTCTGGTATCAGACAGAGCGGCAAAAGCACCTGGGCATCACAACCGAATACAGTGAGGACATCTGCCCTTGCGGGAATTGTGGGAGTTAAAACCCCCAGAGCATGAAACGCAATCTGGAAATGAAGGTGCAGGGATGGACTGGCTGGAGCCGTGTTCTCCCAGGAGTCGAAGCTGAAGGGAAGGGCAGCCAACAAGGGAGCATCCATTCCCTTTTTACGAGGTGGCAAACACCAATTTAGAGCCTGGTTGTGCATGATCAGACGCAGCATTAATTGCTGTTTCCAAATGGGAGCCGGGAGAGGAATTAAGACCTAAAACCAATTATTTCTCCCTACTCGAGCAGGGATCAAATGGAAGTTGTGTACAGAGCGATTTAATAAGCTCCCATTGCTTCAGTGTGTCTAATTAGTTTGGGACTGATATTGCTATTTGAAAGGGAGTAGGTCAGTAAAAATCAGGCAGTGAGCATGAGATTTGTAGAACTGTTTTTGTAGTTGCGTCTATGGGTTTGTATAGCATGTCTACCCATGTTTATGTAGGTAAGTGTTTTGTTAATGTGTTTGCTTTTGATTTAGTTCTGCAGTATGTTGAAGTGGCTAGTTAGGTTGCCGTATAGTTTTAGTGATGTATATTATTTTTTAAAATCTGCGTTTTGGTGTGAACCATTGGTCTTAACACAAAGGCCAGCAGACCCGGTGACCCCTGCTGGACTGACTAGTTCTAAATATTTGCACTTTAAATTTATTTATTTATTTATTATTTGAACTTCTATGCGGCCACTCCCCTGGGGCTCGGAGTGGCTTACAAGAACAGGCTAAAATCTAACACAATTTTAAAACAATTAAAACAATTTAAAAACAACAATATCAAAGATCAAAGGCCTGTCGAAACAGATGTCTGACATGCCCTGCGGAAAGCTGATAGGTCCCGCAAGGCACGGACTTCAGGTGGCAGAGTATTCCAGAGTGATGGTGCCACTGCTGTGAAGGCTCTGCATCTGGTTGCTGTTAGACGCAAGGTCTTGACACTGGGAATTTCCAATAGATCTTGGTCCTCAGAGCGGAGGGATCTCTGGGGTTGGGAGGGGGTGAGGCGGTCCCTCAGGTCCATCGGCCCCAGACCATGCAAGGCCTTCAAGGTGAGTCCCATCCCTTTGAAAGGGATCCGGTGCTCAATGGGTAACCAATGCAGCTGCAGTCAGATTGGGGTGATGTGGCATCTCATCGGAATTCCCGCAAGAAGCCGAGCAGCTGCATTTTGTACCAACTTGAGCTTCCGGATCACTGACAGAGGAAGGCCAATGTAGAGGGCGTTACAGTAGTCCAGTCTTGAGATGACCGTGGCCTGGATCACCGTAGCTAGGTCGTCCCTGGACAGGGAGGGGGTCAGTCGTCTATCCTGCCGCAGATGGAAGAAGGCGGTTCTGCTCACGGCGGAGACCTGGGCCCCCATCCTCAGCAGAGGGTCCAAAAGGACTCCCAGACTCTTGACCAACGATGATGGGCGTAGCGCCTCGCCATCCAGAGTAGGCCGCTGGACGTCCCCACTGCCCAGTCAATCCAGTCATAGGATCTCCGTCTTTGCCGGATTCACCCTCAACCTGCTGGCACGCAGCCATCCAGTCACAGTCTCAAGGCACTGATGGAAACAATCGGGTACAGAGTCCGGTCGGCCTTCCATCTTCAGCACCAGCTGAGTGTCATCGGCGTACTGGTCACACTCCAGCCCAAAACTTCGAACCAGCTGAGCAAGTGGGCGCATAGAGATGTTAAACCACAGAGGGGAGAGACTGGCCCCCTGAGGAACCCCACAAGAGAGAGGGTACCTCTCAGAGACCAGACCTCCCCTCTCCTCTCGCTGTCCACGGTTGTGAAGGAAGGAGGGGAGCCAATTCAAAGCTCTCCCCCTGACTCCAGCAACAGCAAGGCAATGGTGGGTCAGAAGATGGTGGTCGACTGTGTCCAATGCTGCTGTGAGATCCAAGAACACAAGCAGCGCTGACCCGCCTTGGTCAAGCTGGCATCGAAGGTGATCCGTGATGTAGACCAGCACAGTCTCTGTCCTGTGCCCCACACGGAAGCCGGACTGGAAGGGATCCAGTGAATTGTCCTCAGTGCTTACTAATTTTGGGAAGCATGTGGTTTTCTATTATATTATACAGAACAGGAAAACTGTTAGAAAGTGGAATGTGGTGCTGCCTGGGGGCCCAGTGGAGTCTCCTTCTCTTCTGGAGGTTTTTGAAGCAGAGCCTGGGTGACCATCTGTCTGGAGGCCTTGGGTTGTGCCTTCCTGCCTGGCTGGCAGAAGGAATTGGAATAGATGGCCTTTGGGGGTCCTTTCCAACTGTGATTCTGGGAGTCATGCAGTTTTGGTGAGCCTCAGGATGAATGTGTGGCTGAAGTTGAAATACAAACAAAATTGGATGATGTTGACGAAAGTTCAAGCACAGCTTCCTCCGACATTTTAACCAGAGGCTGGATGGCCGTCTGTCGGGAGGGCTTGGATTGTGCCTTCCTGCCTGGTGGAAAGAAGGGGTTTGGACTGCATGGCCAGTGGGGGTTCTCTTCCAATGCTGGTGGAATATCCTTCTTCCTGGAAGAGTGATGGAGAGTATTTCTTTCATAGAATCATAGAATCCAAGAGTTGGAAGAGACCTCCAGGGCAATCATCCAGTCCAACCCCATTCTGCCAAGAAGCAGGAATATTGCATTCAAATCACCCCTGACAGATGGCCATCCAGCCTCTGTTTAAAAGTTTCCAAAGAAGGAGCCTCCATCACGCTCCGGGGCAGAGAGTTCCACAGCTGAACGGCTCTCACAGTCAGGAAGTTCTTCCTCATGTTCAAATGGAATCTCCTCCCTTGTAGTTTGAAGCCATTGCTCCATTGTGTCCTAGTCTCCAGGGAAGCAGAAAAGAAGCTTGCTCCCTCCTCCTCCCTGTGGCTTCCTCTCACATATTTATACATGGCTATCATATCCCCTCTCAGCCTTCTCTTCTTCAGGCTAAACATGCCCAGCTCCTTAAGCCGCTCCTCATAGGGCTTGTTCTCCAGGCCCTTTATCATTTTAGTCGCCCTCCTCTGGACACAGTATTCCAGCTTGTCAATATCTCTCTTGAATTGTGGTGCCCAGAATTGGACACAATATTCCAGGTGTGGTCTAACCAAAGACCAAAGAAAATTCTCTGGATTTTCAACAGAGGCTGGATGGGACCCAGAGCGTTGTTCCTAGCAGGTGCGCATTGTGCCAGGTTGAGCAATTTGGAGAGCCAGGGGGAGGCCCCGAAAGCAGTGCTTGTGGCACCTGGCCGAGGAAACTGGCAGCAGCTTCGGGAAGAATACAGGAATCCGGCCGAGCAGGGCTGCGTGGGACAGGGGGGGCTTTGTTCTCAAGCCAAGCTATGCGGAAGGAGGAGGCCGCTCTGGCCGAGCCTGAAATTCCCCACTTGCCCAAGACTCCCAAAGGTTGCAATGGGCTCTCAGGTGAAGACCTCCCTTTGTCAGCGCAGTGACCTGTCAAGGTCCTGGCACCTGAATAACAGTCTCGGGACTCGGGTGTGGTTAATTTAAGAGTTTGGCATTCACAAATAAACAAAGCACAGTGAAAGAGAAATAAATCAAACAGAACAGATTATTGTGAGATAGATCTATCTATATAAATAAAAAGATAATGTCCGTTTGTGGGATTAACAAAACTCAAAAACCACTGGGCGAATTGACACCAAATTTGGACACAACACACCTATAATAATAATCATAATAACAAAACTTTATTTGTACCCTTCTCCCATCTCTCCAAGGGACTCGGTGCGGCTTACATGAGGCCGAGCCCACAATACAACAGTAAAAACAACAACAGTCATACAAAACAATAAATAAAACCCATAAGCAGAAAACAAGTGACCATCAGTCACAAAACATTGAAAAACACATCAGAAGAGACTTAAAAAGTCAAAAAACAAAAATTACATTACATGTGCAAAACCACATATATATACACATATACACAATTATATGCAGAAATATATACACACATATGCACACACAAAACACATACACATAAAGGGGGAAGGAAGGAAAGGGGAAGAGAAAGGGAAAGAAGGAGGGAAGGAGAGAAGGAAAGAAAGAAAGCTAGAGAAGGAAGGAGAGAAGGAAATAAAAAAGTGAAAGGAAGGAGAGAAGGAACGAAAGAGAAAGGGAGAGAAGGAAGAAAAGAGATAAGGAAGGGTGGAATCAAAGAGTAAAGGAAGCGAGGAAATAAACAGAGAAGGAAGAAAGAAGAAAGGGAAGTAGAAGGGAAAGAAAAAGAGGGACGGAAGGAAGGAGAGAAAGAGGGAGGGAAGGTTTGTCACAGCAACGAGTGGCGGGTACAGCTAGTATCTATATAAATACTCTGTTCGTTTTGAGTGGCATCATAACTCAAAAACTGCTGGACAAATTGCCATCCAAATTTGGCCACAAAACACCTACTAACCCAAGGAGTGACCATCACTAAAAAAAAAAAAATGATTTTGTCATTTGTGAGTGTTAGTTGCTGGGATTTATAGGTAACCTACAACCAAAGAGCATTCTGAACTCCACCAACGATGGAATTGAACCAAACTTGGCCCACAGAACTCCCAAGACCAACAGAAAACACTAGAAGGGTTTGGTGGGAATCGACCTTGAGTTTTGGAGTTGTGGTTCACCTTCATCCAGAGAGCACTGTGGATTCAGACAGTGCTGGATCTGGACCAGACTTGGCATGAATATTCAATATGCCCAAACGTGAATACCGGTGGACTTGTAGTTGCTGGGATTTATAGTTCACCTTCAATCAAAGAGCATTCCGAACTCCACCAACAATGGAATTGAACCAAACTTGGCACACACAACTCCCAAGACCAACATAAAACACTAGAAGAGTTTGGTGGGCATTGACCTTGCGTTTGGGAGTTGTAGTTCACCTACATCCAGAGAGCACTGTGGATTCAATCAGCAATGGATCTGGACCAAACTTGGCACAAATACTCCATATGCCCACAGATGGAGTTTGGGGAAAATAGACCTTGATATTTGGGAGTTGTTGTTACTGGGATTTATTGTTCACCTACAAAGGGCATTCTGAACACCACCAATGATAGAATTGGGCCAAACTTCCCACACAGAACCCCCATGACCATCAGAAAATACTGTGTTTTCTGATGGTCTTTGGTGATCCTTCTGACACCCCCTTGTGACCCTCCCCAGAGGTCCTGACCCCTAGGTTGAGAAATGCTACATTAAAGCCATTCAGTCCAACTCCCTTCACCAGGGCAAGAAAAATAAAGCCCTCCTGACAAAGAGCCATCCAGCCATAGATACAGATAGATATATATGATTCACACACATACACACATACATGTTTATGGCAAATATCATAGATTTGAAAGGGACCCCTAAAGAAGGACAATTATTTATTGTATGTTCCAGAGTACGCAAAGCAGACCTAGCATCAACGCTGGCAAAGAAACAACAAGAAATACTGTTTACCCACAAGCATAAATTAAATACCTATATTAGAAACCATCACATTCTCATTACTTTATTTTCCAGATCAGCCAACTGGGCCGCAGCAACGCCTGGCAGGGAACCGCTAGATATTGCTAAAACTATGCAGCTGTCTGACCCGTTCCCACCACACAATACAGAACTAAATCAGAAACAAATGCACTGTCCAAACACCTATATTAGCATGCACATACTCACTATAGTTGCCTACAAACACACAGACAGAAGAGACAGTTCTACAAACCTGGCCTACAAACACAAAGCTTGCCTACAAACACAAAGACAGTTCTACAAACCTGGCCTACAAACATAAAGACAGTTCTACAAACCTTGCCTACAAACATAAAGACAGTTCTACAAAGCTTGCCTACAAACACAAAGACAGTTCTACAAACCTCACCTACAAACATAAAGACACTTCTACAAAGCTCGCCTACAAACACACAGTTCTACAAACCTTGCCTACAAACATAAAGACAGTTCTACAAACCTCACCTACAAACACAAAGACAGTTCTACAGACCTTGCCTACAAACATAAAGACAGTTCTACAAAGCTCGCCTACAAACACAAAGACAGTTCTACAAACCTCACCTACAAACATAAAGACAGTTCTACAGACCTTGCCTACAAACATAAAGACAGTTCTACAAAGCTCGCCTACAAACACAAAGACAGTTCTACAAACCTCACCTACAAACATAAAGACAGTTCTACAAAGCTCGCCTACAAACACAAAGACAGTTCTACAAACCTTGCCTACAAACATAAAGACAGTTCTACAAAGCTCGCCTACAAACACAAAGACAGTTCTACAAACCTCACCTACAAACACAAAGACAGTTCTACAGACCTTGCCTACAAACATAAAGACAGTTCTACAAAGCTCGCCTACAAACACAAAGAGAGTTCTACAAACCTGCCTACAAACACAAAGACAGCTCTACAAACCTTGCCTACAAATACAAAGACAGTTCTACAAAGCTCGCCCACAACACAAAGACAGTTCTACAAACCTCACCTACAAACATAAAGACAGTTCTACAAACCTCACCTACAAACACAAAGACAGTTCTACAAACCTTGCCTACAAACATAAAGACAGTTCTACAAAGCTCGCCTACAAACACAAAGACAGTTCTACAAACCTCACCTACAAACACAAAGACAGTTCTACAGACCTTGCCTACAAACATAAAGACAGTTCTACAAAGCTCGCCTACAAACACAAAGACAGTTCTACAAACCTGCCTACAAACACAAAGACAGCTCTACAAACCTTGCCTACAAATACAAAGACAGTTCTACAAAGCTCGCCCACAACACAAAGACAGTTCTACAGACCTCGCCTACAAATACAAAGACAGTTCTACAAAGCTCGCCCACAACACAAAGACAGTTCTACAGACCTCGCCTACAAATACAAAGACAGTTCTACAAACCTCACCTACAAACACAAAGACAGTTCTACGAAGCTCACTCTCATGATTGATTTCTACCCCTTGTTATCCTAATCCCTTTAGATCAGGCATGGGCAAACTTCGACCCTTCAGGTGTTTTGGACTTCAATTTCCAGAATTCCTAAAAGCTTCCGGCTATTTCCTTTTCCCTTTCCCTTTCCACTTAAGTGACTGAGGGGGAAAAGGAAAAGGCCTGAGGTTGTTAGGAATTAGAGTTGAAGTCCAAAACATCTGCAGGGTTGAATTTTGCCCATGCATGCTTTAGATCAGGGCTCCACAAACATTTTACACAGAGAGTCAGGTCACAGTCCCTCAAACTATTGGAGGGCCAGATTAAAATTTGAAAAAAAATAACAAATTTCTATGCACACTGCACATATCTTATTTGTAGTGCGAAAAACCCCACTTAAAAACAATACAATAATCAAAATGAAGAACAATTTTAACAAATGTAAACTTATTAGTATTTCAATGGGAAGTGTGGGCCTGGTTTTGGCTGATGAGATAGAATTGATGTTGTTGTTGTTGTTGTTGTTGTTGTTGTTGTTGTGTGTTTTCAAGTCATTTTAGACTTAAGTTGACCCTGAGCGAGGGCAAGGTAAATAACCTTGGAGGGCCATATCCGTCCCCCGGGCCTTAGTTTGAGGACCCCTGCTTTAGATAGTACTATAAAACTAACGACACTTTTTGTAACACTTCTGATTCATAAATCCTACAGTTGACGTTGTCCCCCAGTATCGCTGTGAAAGGGTAATAACCGTAGTCCCCATCTTTCTTCACGTTGATCCAAGATGTCTCCTTGATCACCGTCATCAGTCTGTGCATTCATTCTACAGTGTGTAGATACACTCTTGAATGGATTGTTTATTGTACAGCCAGAGGCCATGGCATCACATTATATACAACCTTTGAAAGTGTTAGAGACCCTAAATTGGGTCGTCTTAGGTCCACATCACGGGAGCATGAAAGGAAGTAGACAGTCCCCAAAAAGATCAAAAAACAAGGTTTATTCTAGTTTCTTCATGAAGAAGATGGACAGCCTGACAGCATACGCAGATGCTACCCTTCCAGTGACTGCCGTGCCCCCTTGGCTTTTTGACCACTGATAACCTCAAGTAAGCAAGAACATTTTTTTGTCATGGAAAGTACTCTCTTTCCAGCCCCCTCCCTTGACCTTTTGATGGAAAATACCTTCTTGTACCTGCAGACTCTGCGCTTAACCACAACCTTTGAACTTAACCACAATACAACTTCCGACCTCTACATGTCACATCTTGTTTCTTAAAAACATTTTCTTCCGTGTTCCTCTTTTTCTACAGAGAAAGGGTATGTTTCTCTTTTGCTGTTAATTTCATTCAAAGCCCCTTGCTTAGTATCCTTCAAAAGTACAATACAATAAGTACAACAAGCACTTTCCATCATCAGTCTGTGAGCCTCAGCCAATTCTCCGTCAGCTGCTCTTCTGGCTTTGGGATGATTGTTCTTTCCACCTCTCTGCTTCAATGATTTTCAGTGCAGTTATCACACATTGAAGTCATCTTCCATGTTTTCTTTCCAGTTGATCGCTCAGCATTCCCCACAAATACATCTCTGATGTTTATTTTTTGGAGCACGTGGCAGAGGCACTGACTCTCCGCAAGGTAAACAACGGCATCCCCCTTCCTGCTTTGGCCAACTCACCTTTGAGGCACTTTCCAGCCATTCCCTCCCAATCTGGGAAGTTCTGATGTAAGGGCAATGGCTCACTGGCACTCCTCCAGCTCTCTGCACATTGCCAGGAGTCCTCTGTGTTCAAGAGGGCAATGCAATGGAAGACACACCACAAGTTGGATTCCACTGCAATGCCTACCTTTGCCAAAGTCAACAGTATTTGTTTGTGTCTCCCCTGGACCTTGTCCTTCAGGTTGGGGGGGGGGGGAGGCGTCTGGTTTCATTCATCTGCATCTGTTGGCTTCAGGGGAATTGGGGGCCTCTGGGGCTGTTCCCCTCTGCAAGGGAAGCAGGCCCGTCAGTCACCTGCAACATGGAAAGGTGTTTTGCACAGACTCCCAGTCGTTGGAGGTTGGTGCATTGTTCCCAGTGTGCGCACATTCCTCTTCCACGATACCTTCTGCCTCCCAGGTCTTCCATTCTTATGGGAATGGAAGGAAGGGACATGCCTTTTTTTGCTAGTCGGCCCAGAAGCCTCCAGAGCTCATCCAGTCTGACCCACGTTCTGAGCCACAGGGGCCCCTTAGTGACAGGTGGGCCAGAATGGGTTTTAGTGGAAAGGTTGGCTTCATACTGGTGGTCCAGTGGGTTAAACCACAGAGCTGCTCAGCTTGTTGACTGAAAGGTTGCAGGTTCGAATCCGGGGAAGCAGCATCAGCCCCAGCTCCTGCCAACCTAGCAGTTCGAAAGCATGCACATGTGAGTAGATCAATAGGTATTTATTTATTTATTTATTGACTATTTCTATTCTGCCCTTCTCACCCCACAGGGCACTCAGGGCAGATTACAGTGTACACATATATGGCAAACATTCAATGCCAATTTTAACATAACATGTACAGACATACACAGTGGCTATTTAACTTTTTCTGGCCGCCAGGGGAGCTGTAGCTTCCATCGTCCATCTGCGACACTGATGAAGTAATAATAATAATAATAATAATAATAATAATAATAATTTTTAAAAAACTTTATTTATACCCCGCCACCATCTCCCCAAGGGACTCGGAGCAGCTTACATGAGGCCAAGCCCAACAACAGATCGATAAAATCACAAACAATAATAAAAACAACAAACAGTAACCAAAATAAACAGTGCAATTAGTATAACTCACAAGTAGACAATAACACACAAGAATTTCAAAACCTATGGCTGGGCCAGATGTAATAGTTAAAACTTTAAAAATAAATAAATATAATAAATAAACAAACAAACAAATATAAAAATTAAAAAATAAAAATAAATAAATAAAAATATAGTAGAATCCTAGAATCCTAGAGTTGGAAGAGACCTCCTGGGTCATCATCCAGTCCAACCCCATTCTGCCAAGAAGCAGGAATATTGCATTCAAATCACCCCTGACAGATGGCCATCCAGCCTCTGTTTAAAAGCTTCCAAAGAAGGAGCCTCCACCACACTCCCTCCGGGGCAGAGAGTTCCACTTCCGCATTCCCCGCATGCTTTGCTGGAGTCTTTTTTATGGCCTCACAAATGAGTTAAATTAGCCTCCCCACGCATAGGTGGTACGTAATTTTCCAACTTGGCAGATGCAACTGTCTTTCGGGTTGCAAAGGTCGACAACAAGCTACACAATTGGTCGGAAGCTCACTCTGACCTGGGCTGGCTTGAAACTCATAACCTTTTGGTCAGAAGTGATCTTAATGCAGCTGACACTCAGCCAGCTGCGCCACAGTCCCGGTGCTCCGACGGGAAGGTAATGGTGCTCCGTGCGGTCATGCCAGTGGCCACATGACCTTGGAGATGTCTGTGGACAATGTTGGCTCTTTGGCTTAGAAATGGAGATGAGCAACAGAGTCCCAGAGTCGGACACGACTGGACTTCATGTCAGGGGAAAACCTTTACCTTTACCTACTGGATGTTGGCCTTTTGCAAGCCTGTCCTCCTTGTGCCACCACATGTCCTCGTGGCTCACAGTCTCGAGGAAAACTCCCCCTCTTGCGCATACATTTTGGGAACTCTGTGTGCATTTGTTCCCGGTGTCCTTTGGCACTCAAATATTTGCCCTCCTGGGTGCCGTCTGCTGGGAAGTGAAGCCAGTGGGAGTCCCTGAAGTGTGGGGTGGGGGCACGTATGACTCCAAGGGGGTCCCGTGCCCCCCAGGTGCTGGGCCTTGGGCCAAAGGGAAGTGGGCAGCAGCTGGAGCAGCCTCTGGCCTTTGCAGAGCGAAGGGTTAAGGGGCGGGTGCAGATTGTGCAAGGGATTGGGAAACCCTCCGGGCGCCCTCCATAAAGGCCGGGAGCCGCGCTGCATCTCCCTGATCCTCGGCTGGCACGATGGCAATGCTGCTGCGAACCCTGTGCTGCCTCACCTGGGCCCTGGCCCTGGCCTTCCCCACACCGTGAGTCTGCCACAGGTTGGGCCGGGGGGGGAGAGGGGGGGCAGGGAGGGGGTTTAAACTCTTCCGACATGTCGCCTGAGCAAGACATTATCAAAAGTGTTGCAATAGAAGCATTAAATTGGCGAGCTCCTTTTGGTCAGTGTAAGCTCTTATCAAGAAACAGAATGTTGCTTAATGTCGCGTGGAACCGTTGAGTCAGAAGTTGCAACGATGGTATGGCATAGAGTCCTTCATCATAGTCTAAAGAGGTGTGTTACTGCTTGAACAACACAAACCACAGAAGGTCACAATTCAGATATGCCTGCCTCCTTCGTGTTTGGCCTGTTTGATCAGCTATCTCCTGTTTCTGGTTGAGAAAGCCGGGAAGGAAGGCACTGGGCTGTAAAGCCCTAAACGACTCCGGCCCAGTTTTCCTGTCCGAATGTATTCTTCCCTATGAACCATCTAGGTTGTGAAGATCGTCTGGAGGGGCCCTGCTCTCGGTCCCACCGGCCTCTCAGGCACGTCTGGTGGGGACGAGGGACAGGGACTTCTCGGTGGTGGCCCCTCGGCTCTGGAACTCTCTCCCACTGGAGATCAGAACTGCGCCCTCCATTCTGTCGTTCAGAAAACGGGTGAAAACCTGGCTATGGGGTTTGGCTTTCGACGAGTGAATCAATATTTCTGTGATCGGATAGATGACGATGAATGATGGACAACAAATTCATGATGACGACTGACCATTGTTATTATGTGATTGCATTTTGCTGTTATAACGTTTTAATTGAATATGTTATATGATGTTTTTAATGATTGTTTTGTGATTTTATTGTTGGAAACCGGCCCAAGTCCCCCCGATAGAGGGGAGAAGAAGACCGGTATACAAAATTGCTAAATAAATAAATAATACATTTGGGGAGTTTTGGAGTTTGGTGTCAAGTTTATGCAGACAACACCCAACTCTAGTTCTCCTTTCCACCAAATGCCAAGGGTCCCATTCTGGTCCAGTAAGGGACTGGGTGAGGGCCAGCAAGCTGAAGCTAAATCCAGACAAGACAGAGGCACTCCTGGTCAATGTATTGTCGAAGGCTTTCATGGCCAGAATCACTAGGTTGTTGTAGGTTTTTCCGGGCTATATGGCCATGTTTAAAGGCATTCTCTCCTGACGTTTCGCCTGCATCTATGACCAGCATCCTCAGAGTTAGGACCTCACTACAGAGGCGGCCCTAGGTAATTTTCAACGGTAAGCAAACAGTATTTTGGTGCCCGCCCCCCAACCAATCATTGATATATATTTTCTGTTTGTCGTGGGAGTTCTGTGTCCCATATTTGGTTCAATTCCATAATTGGTGGAGTTCAGAATGCTCTTTGATTGTAGGTGAACTATACATCCCAGTAACTACACTTGCCGCACTTGTTCCCTTGCCTGGCCCGCTTTGGGTCCGGAGGCGTGCCTGAAGACCCCGGCGTGTGCACCAAAAGTCACCTCTTCTCCTGACTTTCTCCTCAGCCATTGGGACCAAGAGAGAGAGAGAGAGAGAGAGAGAGAGAGAGAGGTGGAGATGCCCACCTTTCCTGAAGGTAGGCGCAAAAACAAAGGAGGAGCGGAGGTGGGAGATCCCTCCAGCCGGAGGGGCTCTCTCTCTCTCTCTCTCTCTCTCTCTCTCGGTCCCAATGGCTGAAGAGAAAGTCAGGAGAAGAGGCGGCTTTTGGTGCGCACGCTGGGGTCTTCAGACACGCCTCTAGACCCGAAGTGGGCCGCCCCTTGGCCCACCCGCGGATTGGGGAGAGGAGAGGAGGCGGGTGGAGCGCCGGGGAATCGGGAAAGGGAGCTGGTCATGGGGAAGGAATCGAACGCGGAGAACGATTGAGCGCCGGCTCTGCTCGCGCACCCGGTGGCCGGGTGGAGCAGGAACGAGAGGGGCTAGGCGAGGCTCAAGGGCCCGGCCCCTTTGGGAAGAGGATCGCCCGGCAGCGAGGCAAGAAAGCCAAGGCTCCCCCCGGACTGCTAGGGCTGTTGTGAACTGAGGGGGCGTTCCTCAAGTGGCGGTCGAGGGGCATTTACAGAAGCGCCTCAGCGCCCCTGGCAAAAAAAAAGTGTTCTGCGACCGCTTACTTCGCGTAATGGATGAGCCGCCCCTGCCTCACTACCTCTGAGGATGCTTGCCATAGATGCAGGCGAAACGTCAGGAGAAAATGCCTCTAGAACATGGCCATATAGCCCGGAAAAACCTACAACAACCCAGTACTCCTGGTCAGTTGTAAGGCAGGTCAGGGTGTGGGATTTCAACCTGTGTTGAATGGGGTCGCCCTCCCCTTGAAGGCACAGGCAGAGGTGGCCCTAGGTAATTTTCAACAGTAAGCAAACAGTATTTTGGTGCCCCCCCCCCCCAATCAATCACTGATATATATTTTCTGTTCGTTGTGGAAGTCCTGTGTGCCATATTTGGTTCAATTCCATCACTGGTGGAGTTCAGAATGCTCTTTGATTGTAGGTGAACTATACATCCCAGTAACTACAACTCGCATATGTCAAGGTCTATTTTCCCCCAAGAGCGCCTCAAGAGCGCCCCTGGGCAACATCAACTCTACCGCGAGTGCTTACTTTGCGTAATGGTTGAGCCGCCCCTGGGCACAGGTCTACAGGAATCCTGATCCTGGGCCAACTTCCTAACCTGGGGGCTGCATGTTAACACTCTCTGCTAAGAGGACTGGCTGTCTGGTGATGGAAGGAAGGAAAAGAAGGAAAGAAGGATGAAAGGGAGGAAGGGAAGGATGGAAGGAGAAAGAGGAGAGAGAGAGGTAAGGAGAAAGGAAAGAGAGCTGGAAGGACAAAAGGGTAGAAGGAAAGGGAGGGAGGGAGGAAAGAGACAAAGGAGGACAAAAGGTTGGAAGGGAATGGAGGGAGGGGGAAGGAAAGATAGAAGGAAAGAAAAAGGGAAGGAAGGAGGAGGAAGGGAATAGGGAAGGAAGGATGGAAGGGAAATGGAGAGAGGGAGGAAAGAAAGAGACAAAGGAGGATGAAAGGTTGGAAGGGAATGGAGGGAGGGGAAAGGAAAGATAGAAGGAAGGAAGGAAAGCAAAAGGGAAGGAAGGAAGGAAGAAAGGAAGGAGGAGGAAGGGAAGAGGGAAGGAAGGATGGAAGGGAAATGGAGAGAGGGGGAAGGAGGGAGGAAAAATAGAAGGAAGGAAAGAAAAAGGGAAGGAAGGAAGAAAGGAAGGAGAAGAAGGGAGGGAAGAGGGAAGAAAGGATGGAAGGGTGGAAGGGAAATGGAGAGAGGGAGAAAGAGGGAGGGAGGAAAAATAGAAGGAAAGAAAGAAAAAGGGAAGGAAGGAGAAGAAGGAGGGAAGGGTGGAAGGGAAATAGAGAGAGGGGGGAAACGGAAGGAAAGAAAAAGGGATGGAAGGAAGGAGAAAGAGGGAGGAAAGATGGAAGGAAAGAAAAAAGGGAAGGAAGGATGAAAGTGTGGAAGGGAATGGAGGGAAGGAGAAAGAGGGAGGAAAAAGGAAGGAAATACAAAAGAGAAGGAAGGAGAAAGATCAAAGGAGAGAGGAAAGAGGGAAGGAAGGATGAAAGCGTAGAAAGGAAGAATGGATGGAGGGAGAAAGAGGGAAGGAGGAAGGAAAGAGAGAAGGAAGAAAGGACAAAAGGGTAGAAGGAAAGGAAGGAAGGGAAGAAAGAAAGAGACGAAGGAGGATGAAAGGTTGGAAGGGAATGGAGGGAGGGGAAAGGAAAGAGAAGGAAGGAAGGGAAGAAAAGGGGAAGGAAGGAGGGAGGGAAGGGTTGAAGGGAAATGGAGAGAGGGAGAAAGAGGGAGGGAGGAAAAATAGAAGGAAGGAAAGAAAAAGAGAAGGAAGGAAGGAGAAAGAGGGAGGAAAGATGGAAGGAAGGATTAAAGGGTGAAAGGGAATGGAGGAAGGGAGAAAGAGGGAGGGAGATGGAAAGAAAGAAAAAACGGAAGGAAGGAGAAAGATCGAAGGAGAGAAGAAAGAGGGAAGGAAGGATGAAAGCGTCGAAAGGAAGAATGGATGGAGGGAGAAAGAGGGAAGGAGGAAGGAAAGAGAGAAGGAAGGAAGGATAGGATGTTGAGAGGGAGGAGGGCCTTAGAGAAGAGCACAGGGGCTGCATCCAGCCCCCGGCCCTGGGTTGACCTATACCTGTTCTGGACTCTTCGCTAACCCTAGAACCCCAGGTTTTGGTGGTGGCCAGGAAGGACTTGACACAGTTTAAACTTGTGCGTCAGCTGCACCCATACCTTGAGATGCCAGATTTGGCCATGGTAGTCCACACCTTAGTGTCATCCTGTTTGGACTACTGCAACGCTCCCTATGCGGGGCTGCCTTTGAGGATAGTTCGGAAGCTGTAATTGGTGCAAAGATCTAGATTGCTAACTGGAGCAGGATATCATGAGAGTGACAAATGCAAGATACTCCACTTTGGCAGGAAAAACGAAATGCAAAGATACAGAATGGGGGACAATGCCTGGCTCGAGAGCAGTACGTGTGAAAAAGATCTTGGAGTCCTCGTGGACAACAAGTTAAACATGAGCCAGGAATGTGATGTGGCGGCAAAAAAAGCCAATGGGATTTTGGCCTGCATCAATAGGAGCATAGTGTCTAGATCTAAGAAAGTCATGCTACCCCTCTATTCTGCTTTGGTTAGACCACTTTACCTGGAATATTGTGTCCAATTCTGGGCACCACAATTCAAGAGAGATATTGACAAGCTGGAATGTGTCCAGAGGAGAGCAACTAAAATGATAAAAGGTCTGGAGAACAAGCCCTATGAGGAGCGGCTTAAGGAGCTGGGCATGTTTAGCCTGAAGAAGAGAAGGCTGAGAGGAGATATGATAGCCATGTATAAATATGTGAGAGGAAGCCACAGGGAGGAGGAGGGAGCAAGCTTCCTTTCTGCTTCCCTGGAGACTAGGATGTGATAGAGCAATGGCTTCAAACTACAAGAGAGGAGATTCCATCTGAACACGAGGAAGAACTTCCTGACTGTGAGAGCCATTCAGCAGTGGAACTCTCTGCCCCGGAGTGTGGTGGAGGCTCCTTCTTTGGAAGCTTTTAAGCAGAGGCTGGATGGCCATCTGTCAGGGGTGATTTGAATGCAATATTCCTGCTTCTTGGCAGAATGGGGTTGGACTGGATGGCCCATGAGGTCTCTTCCAACTCTTTGATTCTAGGATTCTATGATTCTAACGCTCCCTATGCGGGGCTGCCTTTGAGGATAGTTCAGAAACTGCAATTGGTACAAAGATGGGTGGCTAGATTGCTAACTGGAGCAGGGTATCGTGAGAGGATGACTTCTGTGCTGCATCAGACCACCGGATCTGTGTTGGGACAGGGAGGGTGGGGAGGTGGGCTCTGAGGCCTTTTGGGGATTCTCTCCCAGGATTGGCAGGGCCAGGGAAGAAGGCCAAGGGCTAAGCAAAGCACTTCCTCCTCAGGGACCACAAGCCCCACGGCACCGGAGCAGGAGGCGGCAGCAGTGGTGGTGGCAGCAGCTGGCATCATCTGGGCTCGCATCCCGGCCCCAGCGACCCAAGTGAGTACTTGTCTCCCTCCCAATAGACAGCCATCCAGCCATGGATAGGATACACTATATTGTATCTCAGGCACGGGCCAACTTTGGCCCTCCCTCCAGGTGTTTTGGACTGTAACTCCCACCATTCCTCACAGCCTCAGGCCCTTTCCTTTTCCCCCTCAGCTGCTTAAGCTTTGATACTGTAGGGTGGGCATGAGCAAACTTTGGCCTTTCAGGTGTTTTGGACTTCATGGCTTTATGGTCCTTAAATTAAAGGATTGTTTCCTTAAGAGTCAGCTCAGGCAACACTGCGTTATCGTGTGGATCTTGGGTCTTGTTCATGGCTATGTCTAAGATCTTTGAGAAAGTCTTATACTCATGCTTAACACTGCAGGGTGGGCATGAGCAAACTTCGGCCTTTCAGGTGTTTTGGACTTTGTGGCTTTATGGTCCTTAAATTAAAGGATTGTTTCCTTAAGAGTCAGCTCAGGCAACACTGCGTCATCGTGTGGATCTTGGGTCTTGTTCATGCCTATGTCTAAGATCTTTGGGAAAGTCTTATACTCATGCTTAATACTGTAGGGTGGGCATGAGCAAACTTCAGCCTTTCAGGTGTTTTGAACTTTGTGGCTTTATGGTCCTTAAATTAAAGGATTGTTTCCTTAAAGTCAGCTCAGGCAACACTGCGTTATTGTGTGGATCTTGGGTCTTGTTCATGTCTATGTCTAAGATCTTTGGGAAAGTCTTATACTCATGCTTAATACTGTAGGGTGGGCATGAGCAAACTTCAGCCTTTCAGGTGTTTTGGACTTTGTGGCTTTATGGTCCTTAAATGAAAGGATTGTTTCCTTAAAGTCAGCTCAGGCAACACTGCGTCATCGTGTGGATCTTGGGTCTTGTTCCATGTTCATGCCTATGTCTAAGATCTTTGGGAAAGTCTTATACTCATGCTTAATACTGTAGGGTGGGCATGAGCAAACTTCAGCCTTTCAGGTGTTTTGAACTTTGTGGCTTTATGGTCCTTAAATGAAAGGATTGTTTCCTTAAAGTCAGCTCAGGCAACACTGCGTTATTGTGTGGATCTTGGGTCTTGTTCATGCCTATGTCTAAGATCTTTGGGAAAGTCTTATACTCATGCTTAATGCTGTAGGGTGGGCATGAGCAAACTTCGGCCTTTCAGGTGTTTTGAACTTTGTGGCTTTATGGTCCTTAAATGAAAGGATTGTTTCCTTAAAGTCAGCTCAGGCAACACTGCGTTATTGTGTGGATCTTGGGTCTTGTTCATGTCTATGTCTAAGATCTTTGGGAAAGTCTTATACTCATGCTTAATGCTGTAGGGTGGGCATGAGCAAACTTCGGCTTTCAGGTGTTTTGGATTTTGTGGCTTTATGGTCCTTAAATTAAAGGATTGTTTCCTTAAGAGTCAGCTCAGGCAACACTGCGTTATCGTGTGGATCTTGGGTCTTGTTCCATGTTCATGCCTATATCTAAGATCTTTGGGAAAGTCTTATACTCATGCTTAATACTGTAGGGTGGGCATGAGCAAACTTCGGCTTTCAGGTGTTTTGGATTTTGTGGCTTTATGGTCCTTAAATTAAAGGATTGTTTCCTTAAGAGTCAGCTCAGGCAACACTGCGTTATCGTGTGGATCTTGGGTCTTGTTCCATGTTCATGCCTATATCTAAGATCTTCGGGAAAGTCTTATACTCATGCTTAATACTGTAGGGTGGGCATGAGCAAACTTCGGCCTTTCAGGTGTTTTGGACTTTGTGGCTTTACGGTCCTTAAATGAAAGGATTGTTTCCTTAAGAGTCAGCTCAGGCAACACTGCGTCATCTTGTGGATCTTGGGTCTTGTTCCATGTTCATGCCTATGTCTAAGATCTTTGGGAAAGTCTTATACTCATGCTTAATACTGTAGGGTGGGCATGAGCAAACTTCAGCCTTTCAGGTGTTTTGGACTTTGTGGCTTTATGGTCCTTAAATTAAAGGATTGTTTCCTTAAGAGTCAGCTCAGGCAACACTGCATCATCTTGTGGATCTTGGGTCTTGTTCCATGTTCATGCCTATGTCTAAGATCTTTGGGAAAGTCTTATACTCATGCTTAATACTGTAGGGTGGGCATGAGCAAACTTCAGCCTTTCAGGTGTTTTGGACTTTGTGGCTTTACAGTCCTTAAATGAAAGGATTGTTTCCTTAAGAGTCAGCTCAGGCAACACTGTGTTATCGTGTGGATCTTGGGTCTTGTTCCATGTTCATGTCTACGTCTAAGATCTTTGGGAAAGTCTTATACTCATGCTTAATGCTGTAGGGTGGGCATGAGCAAACTTCAGCCTTTCAGGTGTTTTGGACTTTGTGGCTTTATGGTCCTTAAATTAAAGGATTGTTTCCTTAAGAGTCAGCTCAGGCAACACTGCGTCATCGTGTGGATCTTGGGTCTTGTTCCATGTTCATGCCTATGTCTAAGATCTTTGGGAAAGTCTTATACTCATGCTTAATACTGTAGGGTGGGCATGAGCAAACTTCGGCCTTTCGGGTGTTTTGGACTTTGTGGCTTTATGGTCCTTAAATTAAAGGATTGTTTCCTTAAGAGTCAGCTCAGGCAACACTGCGTCATCGTGTGGATCTTGGGTCTTGTTCCATGTTCATGCCTATGTCTAAGATCTTTGGGAAAGTCTTATACACATGCTTAATACTGTAGGGTGGGCATGAGCAAACTTCAGCCTTTCAGGTGTTTTGGACTTTGTGGCTTTATGGTCCTTAAATTAAAGGATTGTTTCCTTAAGAGTCAGCTCAGGCAACACTGTGTTATCGTGTGGATTTTGGGTCTTGTTCATGTCTATGTCTAAGATCTTTGGGAAAGTCTTATACTCATGCTTAATGCTGTAGGGTGGGCATGAGCAAACTTCAGCCTTTCAGGTGTTTTGGACTTTGTGGCTTTATGGTCCTTAAATTAAAGGATTGTTTTCTTAAGAGTCAGCTCAGGCAACACTACATTATCGTGTGGATCTTGGGTCTTGTTCATGTCTATGTCTAAGGTCTTTGGGAAAGTCTTATACTTAACTGGCTGAGAGGGTCAAAGTTGACCCACACCTTTGTCCTCTTGGAACAGGATATTTCAGTCAATCGAGGAATCATCAGCATACCCACGTTGCGGGAACTCAAGGGATCATCAGCATACCTACGTTGCGGGAGCTGAAGTTCAAAACTCTTAAATGGAAGGAAGGTGTTGCAATCCTGAGCAGGGAATGAGGCCCTAAGATAACTATCCACCACACATGACTGTGAAAAACAATCCTTTTTTATTGAAGAAAAATGGTTACAAAATAAAGGAAAAATGCAAGTCAAAAGCCACAGCAAAATCAGCAAACATGAATTTAAATGGACAAAGCAAAACCCAAAGCCACACTGTAAAATACTGGAACCTGTTAGCAATCCACTAACCGTACTTCATATCCTGGAAATCTTTCAAGACCATGGCCAGGGAAACTGGGAGAACTGCCAAGGTCTTCATCAATCTGAAACGATGCCTGAACTGAGAAAGTCAGCCCGGCGGAAGGCACTTAAAGCCAAAGAATTGGTTCCGTGAAACGCCTCCCTGCTTTGAAGCCGTTGTTTGTATTTCTTTTAATCGGGAAGACCTTCGCAAGCTGAGTGATTTACTCCTGTCTTGCCAGATCTGGCCCCTTCTATTCTCATTAAGGTTCCCAGGTGCAGAAGGGAGTGAAAGGTCATGGCTTCCCTCTGAAACATTCTCATGAACACTGGTACTTTCATTTTCCAAATCCACAGAAGTTCCTTCCTCACTAATTTCAGGAACATTGGCATTTTCCAAACCTACAGCAGTTTCTTCCTCACTAATTTCAGGAGCATTGGCATCAAGAGGTACATTTTCATTAGCATCAGTAAATATATTTTCATTAGCATCAGGAGGAACAAACAGAGAATCAGGTTCAAGTTCAAACTCAGGCTGAACCCCAACAGAAGGAAGGCCAGAGTTTGCCCATGCCTGATGTATCTGGAGGGGAGGGCCAGTGTTTCCCCTTCTCGACCTTGACTGGGGAGGAGGGGTCCAAAACACCTGGAGGGAGGGCCAAAGTTGTCCCATGCCTGGGCTCAAGAGCCTGAAGAAGGGAAGGCCGGGCAACCCTGACTCCTCTCCTGCCCTTCCTTGCCAGAGCTTGCAAGCCGCTGTGGCGAGGACGGCTTCGATGCCATCACGCTGGATGAAAACGGGACCATGCTCTTCTTCCAAGGTAGGGGCCTTCCTCCGCTGCGATGTACATCCGTCCAGCATCATCTTTCCCTTGTTCAGAAATCAGAACATAATACCCAAAAGTAGATAGCTCTCATATATAGATAGGTGTAGATGTCACTAAAACGAAGTGATAGTAATTCAGGCAGTCCCAAAGTTGCAAACAAGATAGGTTCTGTAGGTTTTGTTTTTAAGTTGAGTTTGTAAGTTGGGACAGGGACATTTTTCAAGTGCAACACCAACCAAATACGTATATACCGGGTATACTCGAGTATAAGCCGACCCAAATATAAGCCAGGGCACCTAATTTTTCTGCAAAAAAATCTGGGAAACATATTGATTCGAGTCTAAATCGAGGATGGGAAATGCAGCAGGTACTGGCCAATTTCAAAATAGAAATAGATACCAATAAAAATACATCGATTGAGGCATTCGAAGGTTAAATGTTTTTGAATATTTACATAAAACTGTGATTTAAGATAAGACTGCCCAACTCTGATGAAACCATTATGCTGACCTTCTTCAATGTCAATGTGCTTGCGTGTCCTTCCAATAATAATAGAGCAAAATAATAAATGTAATAATAATAGAGTAAAATAATGGAAATTTAATAATAGAGTAAAATAATGGAAATTTAATAATAGAGTAAAAAATAAATGTAATAATAATAATAGATTAAAATAATAAATGCAATAATAATGGAGTAAGATAATGGAAATTTAATAATAGAGTAAAATAATGAATGTAATAATAATAGAGTAAAATAGAATTGTAATAATAATAGTAATAATAGAGTAAAATAATAAATATAATAATGATAAAATAAATAGAGTAAAATAATAAATGCAATAATAATGGAGTAAGATAATGGAAATTTAATAATAGAGTAAAATAATAAATGCAATAAAAGCAATAATAAATAGAGTAAAATAATAAATGTAATAATAATAACAGAGTAAAATAACAAATGTAATAATAATTGAGTAAAATAGAATTGTAATAATAACAGTAATAATAGAGTAAAATAATAAATGTAATAATAGCAGTAATAGAGTAAAATAATAAATGTAATAATAATAACAACAGAGTAAAGTAATAAATGTAATAATAATCGAGTAAAATAGAATTGTAATAATAACAGTAATAAATAGAGTAAAATAATAAATGTAATAATAGCAGTAATAAAGTAAAATAATAAATGTAATAATAATAACAACAGAGTAAAGTAATAAATGTAATAATAATACAGGAAAATAGAATAATAACAGTAATAAGTAAGTAAATAGAGTAAAATAATAAATGTAATAATAATAGAGTAAGATAATGGAAATTTAATAATAATAATAATAGAGTAAAATAATAAATGTAATATAATAATAAATAGAGTAAAATAATGCATTTAATAATAAAGTAAAATAATAAATGTAATAATAATAGAGTAAAATAATAAATGTAATAATAATAAAAATCATAACAGAGTAAAATTATAAATAACTTCAACTTGAGTAGAAGCCGAGAGGGGCATTTTCAGCCTTAAAAAGGGCTGAAAAACTTGGCTTATTCTCGAGTATATACAGTAATCGTGTCTTTGTCCTTTTCCCCAAGTGGTCAAAGATTTCTCCTTGATTGGTTTTGTCCTCAGAGCTGGAGGGGAAGTGGTGTGGCTGTAGACCACTCCTTTGAGTCCGGCCAGTTTCCTGTGCTTATCCACCTGGTACTCGCTCACCTACCTTCCTTCCTTCCTTCCTTCCTTCCTTCCTTCCTTCCTTCCTTCCTTCCTCCCTCCCTCCCTCCCTTTGTTCCTTCCGCAGGGGATATGGTCTGGAAGGGGTTCAGTGGGGCGGCCGAGCCCCTCAACGCCTCCTGGCCGGAGATCCAAGGCCCCATCGATGCCGCCCTGAGGATCCACCACCTGGACCGCCCTGACGTCCACGACAACGTCTTCCTCTTCAAGGTGAGTGTCAGAGGAGGCGGTTGCGGGAGAGGGGGGACACCATCACCACCGACCTATTTGGGAGTCGGGGGCTGCCTGGTTGGGGGGAGCTGCTAGCAGTGTCCTTCCTTCCCTGCAGGGTCAACTCCTCTGGGCGTATGCCGAGGGCAGGCTTCGTGCTGGCTACCCACGCCCCATTGGGGACGAGTTCAAAGGGGTCCCGGCAGACCTGGATGCAGCCGTGGAGTGCCACCCCAAGGAGTGCGGGGATGGGACCCTCCTCTTCTTCAAGGGTGAGGTCAAGGGCCGCATTTGGGGGGGGGGGGTAGGTGGTGACCAGACTGGACTCCCTGCCCTCGGTCTCCTCTTGAGCCCTACCTGCTCCCCTCCGGACTCTGCAGAAGTCCGCTGGGAACCGAACTATCCTGACAGTCAGTGACCTGGCCCTCCACCCCCCCCCCCCGCCTTGGACTGCGCTCTCCCTCCGGCCAGGCCGCAATTGAACTTGCCCCCCCACCTTGACCTGCCAGGCCACAGCAGAAGTTCCCCGGCCCTTGACCCATCACCATCTTTGCCCCATTCCTCCCCCACAGGCCCTCATGTTGTGACGTACGACCTGAAGACGCAGGTGGCGAAGCAGCGGGAGTGGCCGGCTCTGTCCAACTGCCCTGCGGCCGCCCGCTGGCTGGGGCGCTACTACTGCTTCCAGGGCGCCCGCTTTTGGCGCTTTGACCCGGTCATTGGGAAGGTGCCCCCCAACTACCCCCGGGACATCAGAGATTACTTCATGCGCTGCCCTGGCCGAGGTGAGCCCCTCCCCTCCTTCCTTGAGTATCTCTGTGTGTGTGCATATTGCGTGGCGTGTCCCTTGCGCCATCTCCGTTTTGCCTCCAGCAGACTGGCAGGAAGGGGTCTACTCACCCCGCTGACCCCTACGGCAGGCATGGGTCTGTGATGATTCTTACCTCATAGGCCGAAGTAGGAGCCTGAGATGTCAGTAAGCAGGCCTCCATTTTGAGAGGGTAAGCGAGGGAGGCAGACATCTTGGGAGAGTAAGAGTAGAAAAGGATTGGATTGGTTAAGGCTGATGGGAGGAGATTAGCCCTGAGAGGGAGAAAAACTGTCAGCTTGTGAGAAAAGGGAGAGTGATTTTTGGCTTTGAAGGAAGAGGGTGGATTTTTGGGAACAGAGTAGAGTGGCGAGTTTTTGGGGGGCAAAGATTTTTACTGTCAGAGGGCATTTGGGACAGGCGATTCTACATTTATTTGGCCAGGAGGGTCAGAGTAGACGCCTGGGTACTTGTGTCAGATTGTGTCAGAGTAGTTTAGCTGTTAGAGAACTCTGTTCAGAGTGTAGCTATTTGCTCTGGGGACAACCGGGTTCGGTTTGTCTGGGGAACTCACTGCTACTGCGTCAGGGTAGAGTGAGGAGTCTTGCTCACATCTAAGTTAAGAAACTCATTTTAATAACCATTAAGAATCCTGTGCCTCTGTAATCAGTCAAGCTTGTGCGCCTTGTTTAAGAAGTCAGTTGTTTGTTCAAATATATTAATAAACATTTCTCTAGTTCAACTTTTAAGCAGCCTCAGTAGTAATTCATTCTATGAGAATAGAATCATAGAATCCTAGAATCCTAGAGTTGGAAGAGACCTCATGGGCCATCCAGTCCAACCCCATTCTGCCAAGAAGCAGGAATATTGCATTCAAATCACCCCTGACAGATGGCCATCCAGCCTCTGCTTAAAAGCTTCCAAAGAAGGAGCCTCCACCACACTCCCTCCGGGGCAGAGAGTTCCACTGCTGAACGGCTCTCCCAGTCAGGAAGTTCTTCCTCATGTTCAGATGGAATAATTCCAGTGGTTTTTAACATCTTTATATCTCAGTCATTTCAGGGAGTCAAAGGGAGAGCTGGTGGGCAGGAAGGGATTTACCCCAGGGACAACATCTTTAGTATTCCCAAATTACCTTGAGTGGTGGCAGCAACTCAAACAGAGTATACATGTTACCTCAACAATCATCCAAATGCTCCGTGCCAGAATCATATGGGTGTCCAGCAGTGAGATATCAGTCTATGATTCTTTAAAGGGCCCCATGGAGGATAACAAGGCCCCAAAGGGTTTTGGGAGAAAGAGGAGGAGGAAGTGGCCTCTAAAAATGCAGGCAGGAAGCCAAACACCTTGAGTTACATAGAATTAAGAAACAGAAGTGAAAACCGTTGGAACTCAACCCCTCACTGCCCAAGTCTCAAGTCCTCAATGAGGAGCTGTTAGTTGAGTGTAGACTATGTCTCCTGAATGACAGTTGGGAATGTATCTGAGATCGAAGTTGAGATCGTTGGAGGAGGCCCTGCTCTCGATCCCACCTGCTTCACAAGCATGTCTGGCGGGGACGAGAGACAGGGCCTTCTCAGTGGTGGCCCTCCGCTGTGGAACTCCCTGCCTAGGGATATTAGATCGACCCCCTCCCTCCTGACCTTTTGGAAAAGAGTGAAAACCTGGCTTTTTGAGCAAGCATTTGGAACTTCAGCATGACCAGATAGACTCAAACTGGAATACGAACTAGAAACGGCTAAGACGATGGAACGGTTGAAGATTTGAACAAGAAGACATAGTTTTTATAATTTTTATAACCTCACGTTTTGCTAGCTGTGAGATGAATTCTCAGCTTTTAGTATCCTGTTTGTTTTTTGGATGCTCTGCTTTAATTTAGGATAATTTTCCCGCCTCCTAAGCTCTTAATTATTTACAGACACATCACATGGCACTTCACACTTAGCTGTTAGCTGAATTCTCAGCTTTTAGTATCCTGTTTGTTTTTTGGATGCTCTACTTTCATTTAGGGTAGTTTTCCCACCTCTTAAGCTCTGAATTATTTACAGACACACCACACGGCACTTCATGCTTTGCTAGCTGTTAGCTAAATTCTCAGCTTTTAGTATCCTGTTTGTTTTTTGGATGCTCTGCTTTAATTTAGGGTAATTGTTATAAGTTGTTGTAAACCGCGTTGAGTCGCCGGCTAGGCTGAGAAACGGCGGTATACAAGTATAGCAAATAAATAAATAAATAAATAAATTTCCCGCCCCCTAAGCTCTGAGTTATTTACAGACACACTTCACGCTTTGCTAGCTGTGAGCTGAATTCTCAGCTTTTAGTATCCTGTTTGTTTTTTGGATGCTCTGCCTTAATTTAGAGTACTTTTCCCTAACAAAAAAGAAGATTTTTTAAGATTGGACGCTGCATGTTTGCCTCCTAAGCTCTGAATTGTTTATTTACAGACACACCACATGGCACTTCACGCTTTGGTAGCTGTGAGCTGAATTTTCAGCTTTTAGTATCTTGTTTGTTTTTTGGATGCTCTGCTTTATTTTAGGGTAGTTTTCCTGCCTCCTAAGCTCTGCATTATTTGCAGACACACCACATGGCACTTCACGCTTTGCTAGCTGTGAGCTGAATTCTCAGCTTTTAGTATCCTGTTTGTTTTTTTGGATGCTCTGTGTTAATTTAGGGTAGTTTTTCTTAACAAAAACAAGACGGGCTTCTCTCTGTCCTGAATGGCTCTCTCTACAAGTGTTGATAGTTCTTCACTTCAGTCAAGGGCTTCAGAGGAAAACCAAGGACTTGCTGGAACCTCAACCAAAATGGAAGGGAATGTGGTGGAAGGTGGGGTCATGACCTGGTGGCCTCCCCAGCCCTTCACCTGAGAGGCAGAGCCCCTCTCTTGGTAAATGAAAGACAAGGCCGTGTTTTGAGGGGAGCGCAAGGGACAGTCTGCAGGCATCTGCTGGGACTACCTTGACCTCAAGAGGGGGAATCTCTGGGAGCATCTGTTTGTGGGTCTCCATTTGAAATCCCTCTGTCCCCGGCAGGCCATGGGCACGAGGCTCGGAAGAACGCCACCCTCCAGGCCGTGCTTGACCCTTGCAGTGGGCTCCCCTTCCGGGCCTTCTCCTCAGACGATGCTGGACGGATCTACGCCTTCCGTGGTGAGAGACGGTGAACAGGCGTCCATTGGGGTTGGAGGCCCCTTGCTCTGAAGGAGGGGTGATGGGACCCCCACCTGTGGTGTGTCCAGGGCCCCGGCTGCTGTTTTGGGTGGCCAAGGGGTGGGCGGTAAGTCTGTGTGCAGCTGATGGGAAGTGTGTTCGGAGTGGCAAGATGTCAATGCCCCCCCCCCCGAGACCCTCGAAGGAGCCTCACCCCCCTCCCTCCCGCACCCAGAGGGGCACTACTTCCAGGTGGACAAAAAAACTTCCCGGGACGGATTGCACGCCTGGCCCCTGAGCCACTCCTGGAAGGACCTGCAGGGAGAGGTGGATGCCGCCTTCAGCTGGGACAACAAGCTCCACCTGATCCAGGTGTGTTTTGGGGGGAGAGGCTGTGGGAGGAATCTCCTGCCCCATGTTTCCCTCAGGAGTGGGATCTCTTCCCTCCAGAACAGAATTCTTCGCAGGGCCAGGCCTCCAAAGCGCCCCCCCCCCCAAATAGTGGGGCACAAACATACCTGGGTTTGGGGGGGACCAGGTGCAGAGGAGAACGGGCTGCCCCTGTCTTTTCAACCAAACGACCCCTGACCCCAGCCCCTCTTGCCTTGTGCACCCGGCAGGGCTTGCAGGTGACCATCTACCTGGCTGACCAAGGTTACCGTCGCGTGGAGGGCTACCCCAAGCCCATCCAGGAAGAGCTGGGGGTCTCTGGGGCCGACGCTGCCTTCTCCTGCCCCCATTCCCAGTATGTCTACCTGATACAAGGTACGCAAGGAGGGGATGATGGTGATGATGATGGAGGTGATAAAACAAGACCCAAAAGGGAGGGGAGGGGAGTTGGGAGGAGCCCCGCCCCACAGTCCCTCTCCAGAGATCCAGGAAGGTGGCTGCGCAGGGAGGAAGAACGAAGGAGGGAGTTAATGCGTGGATTACAGAATGGGAGGGGGGTCTCTTGATGGTGCTGCTGGGGTGGGGTGGGGGCAACACTCCTGGCAAAGGATCTGCATGCAGTAGGGCAGGTGAGCCGGGATGCTTCTCCCTGGAGCCCCCACTCTGACATAACACACCTTTCCTTCCCTCCTCCTTCCTTTCCCCCCAGGAGACCAGCTCCGCCGTGTGGACCTGAACAAGAGCCCCCGCACCCCGGAAGCCCCCCATCGCCTCCCCCACTCCCAGGTGGACAGCGCCCTCTGCTCCTCCGAGGGGATCTACCTCTTCCGGGGGGCCGACTTCCACCACTACTCCAACGTGGACCAGCTCCTCTCTGCGACGGCCCCCTCCCCCGCCCAGAAGGTGGCCCCCGCCTTCCTCCGGTGCCCTTCGGGGCCAAATGGGGGCCCAAAGCGCCCTCCACACTGAGGAGAAGCACCCAGGAGTCCGTTTGGCCCTGCACCCCCTGCTGTATCCCTAGAGTACGAATAAACCTGTTGCCCCTTCTCAATATAGGCCTGGCTGGCTCAATCTCTGGGGTGGTGGGAAAAGGGGCCTGCAGTCTGTGCTTTGGGGAGGGAGGGTGTCGCTATCGTGCCATTCCACACTCAGGACAGATTCTGAGTCCCACAATTCCAATTAGGAATCTGGTTCTGGTTCCCACAATTCCAATAGGATCTGGACAAGAGGGAAGGCGGCCGGAGGAGGTCAGCTGAAAAGGTCAAAGGTCCACAAGTCATAAATACCCCCCAGGGGTAGCTGAGAGAGCTAGGTTGCTGAGAGGAGACAGGGTTGCCATGTTTAACTGGTGAATATCTACAAAGATGTCCCATTGGAGCAATGGAGCAACAGAATCCAATGGCAGGAAAAGGGATTCCACTTAAACATTAGGAAGAACGTACTGATGACTACAGGGGTTCTGCAGTGGAATTTGCTTCTGCTGCTGCTACTTGGAAGTCCAGTGGGGCCTCCTTCTCAGACAGTCTGGAAAGCCATCTGTGGGTAAGGCTTGGGTTGGACCGCATGGCCCTTGTGGTCTCTCTATGCTTTGTGTTCCTATGACCTTTTGCCACCTCTTCGGACCCTGGCCAGTGAATCCAGGGCAATGTCTGGATTCATCAGCAGAAGAAGGTCCTGCAGGAAACCAGTCAAATGCACATTGGGTTGCACCCAGAGCATGGCTTTTATTCAGAGCCTCCCACCCCCTGTCCTAATAATAATAATAATAATAATAATAATAATAATAATTTTATTTATATGACCCCCTATCTCCACTGGGGGACTCATGCAAAAAGGCAAACATTCACTGCAGTGGGCAAACACTCAAAGCCTTGCCCTTGTTCCTCTTGTGTTTACGGGATGGCCGGTTCCTCATCCGAAGAGGCAGACGGTGCCGGACGCCATGCGGTGCCGGTACTCGTGGCGCAGGCTGGCGGCCGCAGGGAAGTTGCTCCTCATCTCCAGGGGTCCAGGGACCACCAGGACGGTGACGCCTGGCCCCAGCCCCTCGGCCAGCTTCCGCAGCATGCGCCGGGCCAGGTAGCCGCGGGCCAGGGCTGGCCGGGCCTCCAGGCGGGCGTAGACCTCGGGCGGTGGGTTGGGTAGCTTCCACTCCAGGTCCCCGACCAGGCGGTGGACACAGGCGCGATCCAGGGCTGAGGGGCTCTCCTGGAAGCAGGCCACTGCCCGGAGCCCAACCTCGGGGGCCCGCCCAGCCACGAAGTCGCCCTGGGCCAGCACTGACCCCTTGGGGGGGCCTTCCTCACCTTCCTCTTCCTCCTCCACCTCCTCCTCCTTCCAGACCATCACTGCCCAAGAGAGCCAGTCGTAGTTCTGCTCCAGCTTCCGCAGGAGTCCGGCAGCCAGTTCGGCCAGGTCAGAGGTTGCCGTCTTCTTCTGCTGGTGCAGGAGCAGGGCTTGCTCGAGGTCCTCCTGGGCCTGCGGGCGGAAGTACCCTGCACAGAGAGCCAGGGCCTCCTTGGTGCGGGAGTGGACGGCGGCCACGCGCTCTCCCCAGACGCCCAGCAGTAGGGCTGGGTCGCGCCGGGTCAGGCCGGCTTCACAGAGCAGGGCCAGCAGCCCGGCCCCCAGGACTGCAATCAGCTTGCGGCAGAGGCGGGCTGCATCCGGGCGGCGGGGACGATGCTGCTCCATGACCTGCATCAGGAGTGGGCGTTGCAGGGCCACCACCGTGCAGCCCTGCACACGGCGCCACAGGCCCAGCAGCCGCCGCTCCAACTTGTCACTGACGCAGCCTTGCAGGAAGAGCTCGGTCTCGCGGGCTGCATGGGGGCTGCCGCCGGAGCGCACGGCCAGGCAGAGGTGGGCGAAGGAGGCAGCCACGCAGTCCTCCAGCAGAGCCAGCCCCCCGTCCTCCAGCAGCCCTGGCCCCGCCGCCAGCTCCCGCTCCAGCAGATCCAGCTCCCGCCGGACAAAGGCCAGCTCCTCCGCCGTGGCCGAGCCTTGCAGGTGGGCCACTGCACCCAGGGCCAGTGAGCGCAGCGCCTGCAGAAAGCCCACTGGCTCCAGGCCCTGAGAAAGCAGTGCCATGGTCCGAAAGCAGTGGAAGAGGCTGGGTCTGCAAGGAAAGGAAAGGCAATCATAGTCAGAGAAGGGCAACCCAAACGGCCTGGAAGGCAAGGCCTCTGAGGAACAGATGAGGGAACTGGAAATGTCTAGTTGGAGAAAGGATGTGTTGAGACTCAGTACCCAAAAATCTCTAGTATCTATTTCCAATTAGGAACGAGAAACGAGGGGATTAAAATACTGTTGCATCCCAATTCAAGAAGCAAGACCATAAGATTAAATCCACCACCCTGGACTGTAGGAAAAGCAATCCTTGTTTATTGATGAAAAATTGGTTACAAAAGAAAGGTAAATGCAGAGTAAAAAAGCCACAGAAAAACAAAGTAGTCAATAGGATCTCTGAACTTGAGCAAAACTTCAAAAGCCACAAAACAATAACCAGGAGTTTGTTAGCCTTTTACTAACCATGAACTTGGAAACTACAAGCCTCTGGGATTACTGGCCATGGAACACAGGAATTCTGCCAAGACCAGCCACAGTCCCGAACGTTGCTTGACCTAAAGAAGCACCCGGCAGGGATGCTCTTAAACCAAAGAAGCTATTCTTAGAAACGCCCCTTGACTTTTCTGTTTGGGCCTCTTTCTGCTGAAGGCGCTGTGACCCTTGTACAGACTGGGAGACAAATCTATCTCTCACTATCTGTTCTCTCCAGAGCTCATTATCTAGCCCAGGTGGGGAGATATCACGGCTAACTTCCAAAACATTCTCTTCTAACTGTTGGGTTTCGTTTTCATTCCCACTGACCTCTGCATCAACAACAGATTCCACACTGTCATAGTCAGGGAGAGCTTGCTCAGTTTGAAAACTATCGGAGAATCCTGTTCACACAGATCAGGATCAGACTGAACCCCAACAAATACAATAGTTTAATCCCGTGATGGTGAACCTATGACACGTGTGTCAGCACTGACACGCGTGGCTATTTTTGATGACACGCGGCCACATGCGGCCGCATACAGAGAAGTACACCTTATAAGAGCCACTCTAATTCCATCCTTAAATTTGTAAAAGACTCTACAAATGTAACATCTGCACGTTTGAGCATTGTCCACTCCATAACTCAGCATGAAATATACATTTTTCTTATTTAAACTATAAATATTGTAAAATTATGGGGTTTTTTTCCTCGAAGTTGACACCCACCCAAGTTATGCTCTGGTTTTTGCAAAAAAAAATGACACACCAAGCTCAAAAGGTTGCCCATCACAGGTTTAATCTATAGAATAATGTCAGAAATATTACAAATTAACTAGGTATTTTTAATTACAAAAATGTGAGTCAAGGACTGCAATGACTCGGCAAAAGCTGGAGTTCATTATGAGCAGGTGTGTCTGTAGCTTAGTACGCCTCAGTGTTAGTTGCCCTCAGTATGAAGAGGCTTCAGTGTGAGAGGGGCCTCAGTGTGAGAAGGCCTCAGTATAATTGAGGCCTCACTGTGAGGTAACCCTCAGTGTGAAGAAGGCTGTTGCAATCCAGAGTAGGAAGCGAGGCCCTAAGAGAACTATCCACCACACTTGACTGTGAAAAAACAATCCTTTTTTATTGAAGAAAAATGGTTACAAAATAAAGGAAAAATGCAAAGTCAAAAGCCACAGCAAAATCAGCAAACATGAATGTCCATGAACAAGATCAAAACCCAAAGCCACACTGTAAAACACTGGAACCTGTTAGCAATCCACTAACCGTACTTGGTGTCCTAGAAATATTTCAAGACGATGGCCAGGGAAACCGGGAGAACTGCCAAGGTCTTCATCAATCTAAAACGATGCCTGAACTGAGAGAGTCAGCCCGGCGGAAGGCACTTAAAGCCGAGGAATTCATTTCGTGAAACGCCTCCCTGCTTTGAAGCCGTTGTTTGTATTTCTTTTAATCGGGAAGACCTTCGCAAGCTGAGTGATTTACTCCTGTCTTGCCAGATCTGGCCCCTTCTATTCTCATTAAGGTTCCCAGGTGCAGAAGGGAGTGAAAGGTCATGGCTTCCCTCTGAAACATTCTCATGAACACTGGTACTTTCATTTTCCAAATCTACAGAAGTTTCTTCCTCACTAATTTCAGGAGCAGAGACATCAAGAAGCACATTTTCATTAGCATCAGGAAATACATTTTCATTAGTATCAGTAAATATATTTTCATTAGCATCAAGAGGAACAAACAGAGAATCAGGTTCAAGTTCAAACTCAGGCAGAACCCCAACAAAGGCCTCAGTGAGAGAAATGCCTCAGTGTTAGTAGGTCTCAGTGTGAGAAGGTCTGGTGTAAGAAGCTTCGGTGAGAGAAAGGTCTCAGTCTGTGAGAGAAGGCCTCACAGTGTGAGGTAGGCCTTATTTATTTATTTATTTAGTACATTTCTATACTGTCCCTCTCAGCCTTCCAGCGACTCGAGGCGGTTTACAAGGCAGGAATTCAATGCCACCAAGGACACGATTACAATATACAATATAAAAACGTCAGCAACAATAAAATCAAACATTATAATGAAACTTACTCTGTGAGAGAAGCCTTTGTGTGAGAGAGGCCTTAGTCTGTGAGAAGGCTTGGTGTGAGAAACTTTGATGAGAGAACCTCCAGGTTGAAGGCCTCATGTGTAAAGGTGTGTGTAAAGCTACTGTGTGAAGTTCCTGTGTAAGTTCTGCGTGAGAAGAGTCTCTGTGAGAGAGAAGCTGCTTATCTGCATGAGAAAGAAGCCCAGCGTGGAAGCAAAGAAGGAAGTATAAAGTATTTAAGTTGTGGAAACCTTGTTCTTGTAAACAGTGCAACCATATTATTTTGCTATAAAGAAAAGCCTCCCAAGGAAGAGATAACATTGGCTTGTGTGTTTGTGTTCTTTTCATCACTTTGGACTTCTGGTGCTACTGCTAAAACCTTACGCTGCTGACATTTATGGGGAGGATCTTTTGTTAATAAGCCCACTTGCCCAACAAATAACACTAAGGGGTGGGTGCAATATTCATAGATATTCCACAGATATATCCGCCCTGCTTGCCTAGTTTCCAAGACACCTCACAACCTCTGAGGATGCCTGCCATAAATGTGGGTGAAACGTCAGGAGAGAATGCTTCTGGAACGTAGCCAGGCAGCATGGAAAACTCACAGCAACTCAATAGTAATAATAATAATAATAATAATCGACTTGTAATTTTGTGATACGAAATCCAGCATATAGATCTCGTTTGCTGTGACATACTGTGCTTTTGTGTCAATAATAATAATAATAATAACTATATTCGTATACCCCACCTCCATCTCCCCAAAGGGACTCGGGGCTGCTTATATATGGCGGAAAGTGCCTAAAACAGAGCATAAAATAAACACAGCATAGAATACAATAACAGTCATGCTGGCCACATGACCTTGGAGGTGTTTACGGACAACGCTGGCTCTTCAGCTTAGACATGGAGGTGAGCGCCAGAGTTCCAGAGTCGGACACGACTAGACTTTACCTTTAGCTTTTAGAATACAATAAAGTAAAACACATAACATATAAAAACAAGACTTTCAAAGTGTTGTCGAAGGCTTTCATAGCTGGAATGGGTTGCTGTAAGTTTTTCGGGCTGAATGCTTCCGGAACACGGCTAGACAGACTGAAAAACTTACAGCAACCCAACAGTTTAAAACTTGGAACAACGGCCAGCAACCTGTGGTGACAACTATCATAAGACACGACCAGACTGTAAACAAGGCAAGGGAATGGGATCGTGCAAGTTAGAATCATAGAACATAAGAGTTGGGCCATCCAGTCCAACTCCATTCTGCCAAGAAGCAGGAATATTGCCTTTAAATCACCCCTGACAGATGGCCATCCAGCCTCTGCTTAAAAGCTTCCAAAGAAGGAGCCTCCACCACACTCCGGGGCAGAGAGTTCCACTGCTGAACGGCTCTCACAGTCAGGAAGTTCTTCCTAATAATGTTCAGATGGAATTTCCTCTCTCAATATTTCAAGAGAGATATGGACAAGCTGGAATGTGTCCAGAGGAGGGCGACTAAAATGATCAAAGGTCTGGAGAACAAGCCCTATGAGGAGCGGCTTGGGGAACTGGGCATGTTTAGCCTGAAGAAGAGAAGGCTGAGAGGGGATATGATAGCCATGTATAAATATGTGAGAGGAAGCCACAGGGAGGAGGAGGAGGGAGCAAGCTTGTTTTCTGCTTCCTTGGAGACTAGGACACAATGGAACAATGGCTTCAAACTACACGAGAGGAGATTCCATCTGAACATGAGGAAGAACTTCCTGACTGTGAGAGCCGTTCAGCAGTGGAACTCTCTCCCCTAGAGTGTGGTGGAGGCTCCTTCTTTGGAAGCTTTTAAGCAGAGGCTGGATGGCCATCTGTCAGGGGTGCTTTGAATGCAATATTCCTGCTTCTTGGCAGAATGGGGTTGGACTGGATGGCCCATGAGGTCTCTTCCAACTCTTTGATTCTATGATTCTATGATTCTATGATTCTCTTGTAGTTTGAAGCCATTGTTCCCTTGCGTCCTAGTCTCCAGGGAAGCAGAAAGGAAGCTCCCTCCCTCCTCCTCCCTGTGGCTTCCTCTCACATACTTATACATAGCTCTCATCATATCTCCTCTCAGCCTTCTCTTCTTCAGGCTAAACATGCCCAGCTCCTTAGGCCGCTCCTCATAGGGCTTGTTCTCCAGACCCTTGATCATTTTAGTTGCTCTCTTCTGGACTCATTCCAGCTTAAGACTCAACTTACAACAACCCATATAGATTCAATTAGCTGGGCAGGAGGCAAGGGTTCAAGGCAAGGGCAGGAAGGCTTGAGGCAAGGTCCTTCCTGCAATTTGAACCCACTCCATTCTGCTCTACTTGACCATTTCTAGGGCCAACCCATTGACGGAGGGGATGCTCAGGAAGTGATAGCAACCTCCTGCCCCTTAATGCTCAGCCAGGGGCGGCTCAACCCATTACGCAAAGTAAGCCTTTGCAGTATAGTTGATTTTGCCCAGGGGCGCTCTTGAGGAGCTCTTGGGGGAAAATAGACCTTGACATATGCGAGTTGTAGTTACTGGGATGTATAGTTCACCTACAATCAAAGAGCATTCTGAACTCCACCAATGATGGAATTGAACCAAATGTGGCACACAGAACTCCCACAACGAACAGAAAACATATATCAGTGATTGGTTGCGGGGGGGGCGCTCTTGGGGGAAAATAGACCTTGACGTATGCGAGTTGTAGTTACTGGGATGTATAGTTCGCCTACAATCAAAGAGCATTCTGAACTCCACCAATGATGGAATTGAACCAAATGTGGCACACAGAACTCCCACAACGAACAGAAAACATATATCAGTGATTGGTTGGGGGGGGGGCGCTCTTGGGGGAAAATAGACCTTGACGTATGCGAGTTGTAGTTACTGGGATGTATAGTTCGCCTACAATCAAAGAGCATTCTGAACTCCACCAATGATGGAATTGAACCAAATGTGGCACACAGAACTCCCACAACGAACAGAAAATATATATCAGTGATTGGTTGGGGGGGGGGGGCGCTCTTGGGGGAAAATAGACCTTGACGTATGCGAGTTGTAGTTACTGGGATGTATAGTTCACCTACAATCAAAGAGCATTCTGAACTCCACCAAGGATGGAATTGAACCCAACATGGCACACAGAACTCCCATGACGAACAGAAAATATATATCAGTGATTGGTTGGGGGGGGGGGCGCTCTTGGGGGAAAATGGACCTTGACATATGCGAGTTGTAGTTACTGGGATGTATAGTTCACCTACAATCAAAGAGCATTCTGAACTCCACCAATGATGGGATTGAACCCAACATGGCACACAGAACTCCCACGACAAACAGAAAATATATATCAGTGATTGGTTGGGGGGGGGGTGCTCTTGGGGGAAAATGGACCTTGACGTATGCGAGTTGTAGTTACTGGTATGTATAGTTCACTTACAATCAAAGAGCATTCTGAACTCCACCAATGATGGAATTGAACCAAACATGGCACACAGAACTCCCACGACAAACAGAAAATATATATCAGTGATTGGTCTGGGGGGGGGGGGGGGTGCCAAAATACTGTTTGCTTACCGTTGAAAATTACCTCAGGTAACCCTCCAAACCAGACATGGGCAAATTTGGGTCCTCCTTCCAGGTGTTTTGGACTTCCTAACAGAATTGTGGGAGTTGAAGTCCAAAACACCTGGACGGCTGAAGTTGGCTCACACCTGTGAATGAATGAATTGTTTATTGTACTAGCCATAGGCCATGACATAAAATATACAACCTTTAAAAGTACAACAAGCACTTTCCAATACAGTACCTGTGACTAACGAGGGTGTTTCTTGCATGCTAACTGGAGGTCAGCTGTGATCAGCAGTGCTGTGGAATTCGAAGAGGTGGGACCTCCCAGCCTGCTATGTGCCCACACCTGGGGGGCTGGAGGGGCTACAGAGCTGCCTTTGGCCAATGCCCCTCCTGGGCTCCTCTGTGTCCTTGGTTGATGTCCTCCAGAGCCAGGAGGAACCGGGCAGAAGGTGATCACCACCTCCAAGGGCATCAGAGCCTGGCACAAGAGGCTGGCCTCACTTTCTGCTGCCACAATCTATCTGTGGGAGGTTCATGGGGAGGGGAAGGCAACCATAGAATCATAGAATCATAGAATCAAAGAGTTGGAAGAGACCTCCTGGGCCATCCAGTCCAACCCCATTCTGCCAAGAAGCAGGAATATTGCATTCAAATCACCCCTGACAGATGGCCATCCAGCCTCTGCTTAAAAGCCTCCAAAGAAGGAGCCTCCACCACACTCCGGGGCAGAGAGTTCCACTGCTGAACGGCTCTCACAGTCAGGAAGTTCTTCCTAATGTTCAGATGGAATCTCCTCTCTTGCACTTTGAAGCCATTGTTCCGCATCCTAGTCTCCAAGGAAGCAGAAAACAAGCTTGCTCCCTCCCCCTCCCTGTGGCTTCCTCTCACATATTTATACATGGTCCTCATCATGTCTCCTCTCAGCCTTCTCTTCTTCAGGCTAAACATGCCCAGCTCCTTAAGCCGCTCCTCATAGGGCTTGTTCTCCAGACCCTTGATCATTTGAGTCGCTCTCCTCTGGACACATTCCAGCTTGTCAATATCTCTCTTGAACTGTGGTGCCCAGAATTGGACACAATATTCCAGGTAAAGTGGTCTAACCAAAGCGGAATAGAGCATGGGGAGCATGACTTCCCTAGATCTGGACACCATGCTCCTCTTGATGCAGGCCAAAATCCCATTGGCTTTTTTTGCTGCCACATCACATTCCTGGCTCATGTTTAACTTCCTGTCCACGAGGACTCCAAGATCTTTTTCACACGTACTGCTCTCGAGCCAGGCATTGTCCCCCATTCTGTATCTTTGCATTTCGTTTTTCCTGCCAAAGTGGAGTATCTTGCATTTGTCACTGTTGAACTTCATTTTGTTAGTTTTGGCCATTCATCTCTCTAATCTGTCAAGATCGTTTTGAATTCTGCTCCTGTCCTCTGGACTATTGGCTCTCCCTCCCCATTTGGTGTCCACTGAATCCTCACGTTGGAAGAGACCTCCAAGGGCCATCTAGCCATCTAGTCCCCCTGAGCCCTCCTGACAGATGGCCATCCTAGCTCTGGAAAAGAATATCCCACCACTGCCACCAATTTGTCATGGATGGCCATCTGTCGGGGTGCTTTGAATGCTATATTCCTGCTTCTTGGCAGAATGGGGTTGGACTGGATGGCCCAAGAAATACATGTCCTCACTGTGGAAGAACATGCAGATCAAGAATCGGTCTCCACAGTCACCTACGGACCACCGCCAAGACCCTACTCTTTGAAGGCCATCTTACTTGGACACGAGTGATTGTTGATAATGGATTTTGCTATGATATTATATTAATTGTTACTGTTTGTAGGGAGGGAAGGAGACGAGAGACAAAGTGGAAGTCCTTTGAATGCCACATCATGAGGAGACAGGAAAGCCTAGAGAAGGGAATGATGCTGGGGAAAGTGGAAGGCAAAAGGAAGAGGGGCCGACCAAGGGAAAGAGGGATGGGTGGCATCCTTGAAGCTACTGGACTGACCTTGAAGGAGCTGGGGGTGGTGACGGCCGACAGGGAGCTCTGGCCTGGGCTGGTCCATGAGGTCACCTACAGAAGACAATGATGCTGGGGAAAGTGGAAGGCAAAAGGAAGAGGGGCCGACCAAGGGCAAGATGGATGGATGGCATCCTTGAAGGGACTGGACTGACCTTGAAGGAGCTGGGGGTGGTGACGGCTGACAGGGAGCTCTGGCGTGGGCTGGTCCATGAGGTCACCTACAGAAGACAATGATGCTGGGGAAAGTGGAAGGCAAAAGGAAGAGGGGCCGACCAAGGGCAAGATGGATGGATGGCATCCTTGAAGGGACTGGACTGACCTTGAAGGAGCTGGGGGTGGTGACGGCCGACAGGGAGCTCTGGCGTGGGCTGGTCCATGAGGTCACGAAGAGTCGGAGACGACTGAACAAATGAACAACAACAACAACAACTGTTTGTAGATGCTTTAGGCTGTTGTTGGCATTGAATTGTGGTGTTGTTCACCGCCCTAAGTCACCTGCAGGCTGAGAAATGTAGTAAACAAACAAATAAACACAATACCTGACTCTGGGGAGAGATCCTTGCTCCTGCTGCTGCTTCTGCCGCCTTGGAGAGCTGCTGGGTGCGTATGGAGGCACCTGCCCGCTGCCCCTGATAAGCCCCCCTTCCTTATCTCTGCCCCACCTGCGGCACGTGGGAGACGTCCTGCCCTCCGTGTCCTTCGCCTGTGTTCCACCTTTGCACGCCTTTGAACGTGTGTGTGTGTCGTGTGCCAGGCCGGACCGGACACCGCTGCCCTTCTACTGCTGAAGGAGGGGTCCACTGCCAGCCCCAGAGGCACAAAGGGGGGCTGCCACCAGGAAAGGGGGCTAGACCCCCAAAGCCAGTTTGGCCATTCAGAGACATTTGCACAGCCAAGGTCTGTGTGTTTCAGCTGTGATTGTCCTTTGAGATACTGGGCAGGCCTCAGAATGGGGGACAATGAGACCTGGCTCAAGAGCAGGACATCTGAAAAAGATCTTGGAGAGGAGATTCCATCTGAACATGAGGAAGAACTTCCTGACTGTGAGAGCCGTTCAGCAGTGGAACTCTCTGCCCCGGAGGGAGTGTGGTGGAGGCTCCTTCTTTGGAAGCTTTTAAGCAGAGGCTGGATGGCCATTTGTCAGGGGTGATCTGAATGCAATATTCCTGCTTCTTGGCAGAATGGGGGTGGACTGGATGGCCCAGGAGGTCTCTTCCAACTCTAGGATTCTATGATTCTATGATTCTATGATTCCTCGTGGACAACAAGTTAAACATGAGCCAGGAATGACATGTGGCGGCAAAAAAAGCCAATGGGATTTTGGCCTGCATCAAGAGGAGCCTAGTGTCTAGATCTAAGGAAGTCATGCTCCCCATGCTCTATTCTGCTTTGGTTAGACCACATCTGGAATATTGTGTCCAATTCTGGGCACCACAATTGGAGAGAGATATTGACAAGCTGGAATGTGTCCCGAGGAAGAGGGTGACTAAAATGATCAAGGGTCTGGAGAACAAGCCCTGTGAGGAGCGGCTTAAGGAGCTGGGCATGTTTAGCCGGAAGAAGAGAAGGCTGAGAGGAGATATGATAGCCATGTATAAATATGTGAGAGGAAGCCACAGGCAGGAGGGAGCAAGCTTCCTTTCTGCTTCCTTGGAGACTAGGACGCAATGGAACAATGGCTTCAAACTACAAGAGAGGAGATTCCATCTGAACACGAGCAAGAACTTCCTGACTGTGAGAGCCGTTCAGCAGTGGAACTCTCTGCCCCGGAGTGTGGTGGAGGCTCCTTCTTTGGAAGCTTTTAAGCAGAGGCTGGATGGCCATCTGTCAGGGGTGATTTGAATGCAATATTCCTGCTTCTTGGCAGAATGGGGTTGGACTGGATGATGGCCCAGGAGGTCTCTTCCAACTCTTGGATTCTAGGATTCTTTGATTCTATGATTCCCGCCCGGATCCACAACTGTTTCAATACATTGTGATGTTTTGGTGCTAAGTTTGTAAATACAGTAATTACTACATCACGTTAAGGTGCATTGAACTGCTTCTTTCTGCCAATTTGTCATAAAACATGATGTTTAGCTGCTTAATTTGTAAAAACCATACTGTAATTTGACGTTCAATAGGCTTTCCCTTCATCCCTCCTCATTATCCAACATTTTCACTTATCTAACAGTCATTATTATTATTTTTATTTACTACTAGCTTGGGGACCCGGCAGTACCCCGGTTATTTGAGAAAGGCATTGTGTGCCAAGTTTGGTCTTTCTCAGTTATTTATGTGGCTCGCAGTGGTCTCAGGAAGTTGTAAAGGTACTGCGAGTCCCATCATCCATGGTCCATCCTCCTCCATGTAGCACCAGGATGCAGAATGGGTTGTGAGGGCTGTGTGTGCCAAGTTTGGCCTTGATCAGTCATTGGATGAGGTTCGTAGGGGTCTCAGGAAGTTATTGGAGGTACTTCAAGTCCCAACATCCATGGTCCATCCTCCTCCATGTAGCACCAGGATGCAGAATGGGTTGTGAGGGCTGTGTGTGCCAAGTTTGGTCTTGATCAGTCATTGGATGAGGTTCGTAGGGGTCTCAGGAAGTTATTGGAGGTACTTCAAGTCCCAACATCCATGGTCCATCCTCCTCCATGTAGCACCAGGATGCAGAATGGGTTGTGAGGGCTGTGTGTGCCAAGTTTGGTCTTGATCAGTCATTGGATGGGGTTCGCAGGGGTCTCGGGAAGTGAGTGGAGGTACTTCAAGTCCCATCATTCGTGGTCCGTCTGTCCTCCATATAGCACCAGGATGTAGAGTGTGTCGTGAGGGCTGTGTGTGCCAAGTTTGGTCTTGATCAGTCATTGGATGAGGTTCGCAGGGGTCTCGGGAAGTGAGTGGAGGTACTTCAAGTACCATCGTCTGTGGTCCATCCTCCTTTTGACTGCATTGTATTTTTATACCCTGCCTCCATCTCCCTGAAAAGACTCAGATGGGGCTGGGCTGCCACTCAAGTATATATTGTCTCATGTGGTTAAAGGTGTTTGATACGTTGTATTATCTTGTATGATGGTTACCTTTGCTTGACTTTGTTACTCTTTGGCCAGCCTGGGATACATAGTTTGCGGTTGTCCTCTTGTGTTTGGGATAGGGAATATTTGCTTGCTTTGGCATCGCGTGTTTGCCCATTTGTGACATTGCTGGAAACCACCCTCAGTCCCTTTGGGGAGAAAAAAAGGGCGGGTTATCAACGTGGTATGATTATTCTTCCTTCTCCCATTCTTTCCTTCCTTCCTTCCTTCTCTTTCCTTCCTTCCTTCCTTCTCTATTTCCTTCTCACTTTCCTTCTTTCTCTTTCCTTTTGTCCTTCTCTTTCATTCTCTCTTCCTTTCTCTTCCTTCCTTCCTTCTTCCCTTCTCTTCATCCATCCTTCCGTCCTTCCTTCTTCCCTTCCTTTCCCTCCTTCCACTCCTTCCCTTCTCTACATCCTTCCTTCTTCCCTTCCTTCCTTTGTCTGTCCTTCCTTCCTTCTCTCTTTCCTTTCTCCCTTCTCTTTCCTTCGTTCTCTATTTCCTTCTCACTTTCCTTCCTTCTCTTTCCTTTTGTCCTTCTCTTTCATTCTCTTTTCCTTTCTCTTCTTTCCTTCCTTCTTCCCTTCTCTTCATCCATCCATCCATCCTTCTTCCCTTCCTTTCCCTCCCTCCCTTCTCCACATCCTTCCTTCTTCCATTCCTTCTCTCTGTCCTTCCTTCCTTCTCTTTCCTTTCTCCCTTCTCTCCTTCTTTTTCCTTCATTCTCTATTTCTTTCTTGCCTTCCTTCTCTTTCCTTTTGTCCTTCTCTTTCATTCTCTCTTCCTTCCTTCTTTTTCCCTTCCTTCCTTCCTTCTTCCCTTCTCTTCATCCATCCATCCTTCCTTCTTCCCTTCCTTTCCCTCCCTTCTTCCACTCCTTCCCTTCTCCACATCCTTCCTTCTTCCATTCCTTCTCTCTGTCCTTCCTTCCTTCTCTTTCCTTTCTCCCTTCTCTCCTTCTTTTTCCTTCATTCTCTATTTCTTTCTCACCTTCCTTCCCTTTCCTTTTGTCCTTCTCGTTCATTCTCTCTTCCTTCCTTCTTCCATTCCCTTCTCTTCATCCATCCTTCCTTCCTTTCCCTCCCTCCCTTCTTCCACTCCTTCCCTTCTCTACATCCTTCCTTCTTCCATTCCTTCCTTTGTCTGCCCTTCCTTCCTTCTCTCTTTCCTTTCTCCCTTCTCTTTCTTTCGTTCTCTATTTCTTTCTTGCCTTCCTTCTCTTTCCTTTCATCCTCTTTCATTCTCTCTTTCTTTCCCTTCCTTCTTCTTTTCCTTTCTCCCATTCCTTCCCTTCTCTTTCCTTCCTTCTTTGCCCTCCTCCCCTTCTTCCACTCCTTCCCTTCTCTACATCCGTCTGTCCTTCTTCCTTTCCATTCCTTCCTTCTTCTGTTCCTCTTTCCTCCCTCCCTTCCTTCTTCCACTCCTTCCCTTTCTCTCTGCCCTTCCTTCTCTTTCCTTCTTTCTTTCTTTTTTTCTTCCTTCCTTCTTCCATTCCCTTCATCCTTCCTTCTCTCTTTCTTGCCTTCCTTCTTTCTCTTTCCTTCCTTCTTTTCCCTCCCTCCTCCTTCCCTTCTTCCACCCCTTCCCTTCTCTACATCCTTCCTCTCCCTTCCTTCCTTCTTCTATTCCTCTTTCCTCCCTCCCTCTTTTCCTTCTTCCACTCCTTCCCTTTCTCTCCACCCTTCCTTCCCTTCCCTTCTTCTTTTTTCCTTCCTCCCTTCTTCCATTCCCTTCTCTACATCCTTCTTCCCTTCCTTCTTCTATTCCTTTCCTTCCTTTCTTACCCCCTCCCTTCTTCCATTCCTTTCTTTCTCTCCACCCTTCCTTCTCTTCCCTTCTCCAATTCCTTCCTTCCTCCCTTCCTGGGCCCTGCTGGATGCCCCCTGGGGTCCCCATTGCCAAAGGGGTGGGGGCGCCCCTTCCTTTCCCAGTCCAAAAGAGAGGGGGGGAGGGGGTGCCTCTTTTTGCACCACCACCCGCTCCCCCCGCCCAATTCTGCTCCTGCAGGGAGGGGCTGCCAGCCTCGGAAGCGGAAGCGACGCTCTCTCTCTCTCTCTGCCCCCCCCCTCTCCCTCCATCCTGGGAAGGCGCCTCCCTCCTCCTCCTCTGCAGGTACCCACGGGGTTGCCACGGGTGCCAGCCTTCCACGCTCCAAACCGGGGGGGGGGGGTGAGTGCAAGGGGGATTCCCTTTGGAGGGAGAGAAAGAAGCCCCCCCTTCCCCTTGGGGGGTCCTTTGAAAGGGAGGAGAGTGGAGGGGGGGGTGTAGGCAGGTGCAAGGCCTTCTTCCCAGCATGATGGCAGGGTGCCCCCTTCCACTGCTCTCATAGTGGGTGCATCATGCCCAGGGGTTGGCAATTGCACTCTTTGGCTATTATGATTATTATTATAATTAGGGGGGGGGGGGTCATGTTATTGTTATTCCATCACATCCTGGGATTTGCAATTTGTACTGTTTTGCTATTACTGTTCTTAGAGGGGCATTGCAATCCTTTATAGGGAGTTTAATCGTGTGTGCATCATGTCCAGGTTTTGCAATTGCACTCTTTTGCTATTATTACTATTATTGTTATTATTATTTATTAGGGGGGGGCATGTTATTGTTATTCCATCACATCCTGGGATTTGCAATTTGCACTGTTTTGCTATTACTGTTATTGGAAGGGCATGACAATCCTTTATGGGGAGCTTAATAGTGTGTGCATCATGTCCAGGTTTTGCAATTGCACTCTTTGGCAATTATGATTATGATGATGATGATTATTATTATTAGGGGGGAGCATGTTATTGTTATTCCATCACGTCCTGGGTTTTGCAATTTTCACTCTTTTGCTATTATTATTTTTATTGGAAGGGCATTGCAATCCTTTATACTATAGGGAGTTAAATAGTCTGTGCATCATAGCTTGGGTTTGGCAATTGCACTCTTTGGCTATTATTATTATTATTATTATTATTATTATTATTATTAGGGGGGAGCATGTTATTGTTATTGCATCACGTCCTGGGATTTGCAATTTGCACTGTTTTGCTATTATTGATATTGGAAGGACATGACAATATTTTATATTAATAGGGAGTTTAATAATGTGTGCATCATGGTTTGGGTGTTGCAATTGCACTCTTTTGCTATTGTTATTGTTTATTATTATTATTATTATTTATTAGGGGGGAGCATGTTATTGTTATTGCATCACGTCCTGGGATTTGCAATTTGCACTGTTTTGCTATTCCTGTTATTGGAAGGGCATTGCAATCCTTTATCTATTATAGGAAGTTTAATATTGTGTGCATCATGTCCTGGGTTTTGCAATTGCACACTTTTGCTATTATTATTATTGTTATTGTTATTGAGGGGCATGTTATTGTTATTGCACTATGTTCTGGGTTTTGTAATTGCACTCTTTTGCGATTGTTATTCTTGTTATTGGGGGGCATGTTATTGTTATTGCACAATGTTTTGCAATTGCACTCTTTTGCTATTATTATTATTGCTATTCAAGGGCATGTTATTGTTATTGTGCCATGTTCTGGGTTTTGCAATTGTACGCTTTTGCTATTATTATTATTATTGGGGACATGTTATTGTTATTGCACCATGTCCTGGGTTTTGCAATTGCACTCTTTTGCTATTATTATTATTGTTGTTGTTGTTGTTGTTATTGAGGGGCATGTTATTGTTATTGTGCCATGTTCAGGGTTTTGCAATTGCACTCTTGCTATTATTGTTATTGGGGGGCATTGAAATCTTTTATGGAGATTTTAATAGTGTGTGCACCATGTTCTGGGTTTTGCAATTGAACTCTTTTGCTATTATTATTATTATTATTATTATTATTATTATTATTATTATTGAGGGGCATGTTATTGCTATTGCGGATTGTTCTGGGTTTTGCAGTTACATTCTTTTGCTATTATTGTTATTGTGGGGCATGTTATTGCTATTGTGCCATCTTCTGGGTTTTGCAATTTCACTCTTTTGCAATTGGCAAATTATTGTTGTTATTGGGAGGCTTGTTATTGTTATTACATCATGTTTTGGGTTTTGCAATTGCACTTGCTATTGTTATTCCTGTTATCGAGGGGCATGTTATTGTTATTGCATAATGTTCTGGGTTTTGCAATGTTCTGGGTTCTGGGGGGGCATTAACATCTTTTAGGAAGATTTTAATAGTGTATGCATCATGTTCTGGGTTTTGCAGTCACACTCTTTTGTTATTATTATTGTTATTGGGGGCATGTTACTGTTATTGCATCATATTCTGGGCTTTGCAATTGCATATTTTGCTATTTTTATTCTTGTTATTGGGGGCATGTTATTGTTATTGCACCATGTCCTGGGTTTTGCAATTGCACTCTTTTGCTATTATTATTATTATTGTTGTTGTTATTGGGGGCATGTTATTGTTATTGCACCATGTTCTGGGTTTGCAATTGGGCTCTTTTGCTATTATTATTATTATTATTATTATTGGGGGGCATGTTATTGTTATTACATCATATTGTGGGTTTTGCAATTGCACTCTTGTTATTGTTATTCCTGTTATTGGGGCATGTTATTGTTATTGCACAATGTTCTGGGTTTTGCAATTTCACTCTTTTGCTATTATTATTACTATTATTATTATTATTATTGGGGGGCATGTTATTCTTATTTCACCATGTTCTGAGTTTTGCAATTTCACTCTTTTGCTGTTATTATTATTGGGGGCATGTTATTGTTATTGCACCATGTTGTGGGTTTTGCAATTGCACTCTTCTGCTATTATTATTATTATTATTATTATTATTGGGGGCATGTTATTGTTATTGCACCATGTCCTGGGTTTTGCAATTTCACTCTTTTGCTATTATTATTATTATTATTATTATTATTATTATTGGGGGACATGTTACTGTTATTGCACAATGTTCTGAGTTTTGCAATTGCACTCTTTTGCTATTATTATTATTGGGGGGGGGGGCATTAACATCCTTTATGGGGATTTTAATAGTGTGTGCACCATGTTCTGGGTTTTGCAACTGCATTGTTGTGGCATGAGAGGGAAGAGGCCTAAGGAGGCGGATTTGGGGGTTTACCTGGTTTGCAGGTATGGAGTATTGACCCCCCCCCCCCCCCCAATTTATCATTTATTGTAAGAGGCCAGCCCGTGAAGAGCATGCATGCACAGCAACAAAGCACACATCCCAAAGGCTGTGTGGGATTTCCATGGGATGTAACCTAGGTATGGGCCTTCTAAGTGTTTTGGACTGCAATTCCCACCATTCCTCACAGCCTCAGGCCTTTTCCCTTTCCTTTTCCGCTTAAGCGGAAAAGGAAAGGGAAAAGGCCTGAGGCTGTGAGGAATGGTGGGAGTTGCAGTCCAAAACACCTGGAGGGAGGGCCCAAGCTATGTCTTTAGATGGTGTTGCACTCCACCTTCCAACATTCTCCCAATTGGTATCCCAGCAGGGTATTGATCAATATAATAATACTAATGAAAAACCTTAATAATAATGATAATGATAACGATGTAACCCCTTCCCCTCTGCTTCTCTCCCTGCAGGCCCCCCTCCCATTCCAAAGGATGTAGTGGCTTCCTCCTCGGCCACCCTCCCCGCTGACCACTGACCGCTTGACTGCCCGCCCTTTCACCAGGTGAGACATTGGAGCAGGGCTAGGGGTCATTTGAGGCAGAAGGGCAGCCCATATGTCAAAGGTGGCATTGAGCATGTGCAGAGGGACAGCCTCTGGGTAATGAGGGGGTTGTTGTTGTTGTTGTTGTTACATAACGTTGAGCCCTATTGGCATGCGTGTTTATAAACTTGTATGTCTTTTAATATCTGCCTTTCATAGTATTTTAACTGTGTCATGCCCTGCCTTTGACCATTGAGGAGAGGCCAGTAACACATAACATGTATTAATTATTATTATTATTATTATTATTATTATTATTATTTGTCAATCTCTGAGTCTTAATCCAACTCAAGCACAACAAAAAAAATACTTTAGATTTCAAAAAGGTGTTTCTATAATACTGTAGAAGAATGTGGTTGTGTCACAAAATAATAATAATAATAATATATGAATAAAAATGTTCTGTTCGTTTGTGGGATTAACATAAAGGAAAACCCACTGGACGAATGGACACCAAATTTGGTCACAAGACACCTCTCAGGGCAACGAGTGACCACCACTCACAAAAACACTGAAAAACACAGCAGAAGAGACTTAAAAAGCCAAAAAAGCAAAAAAAATGCATTACAACACATGTGCAAAACCACATATATACACAAACACACATATATACACATATACACAAATATATACACACATATACGCATATATACACACACAAAACACATATACACAGAATATACACAAACACACATATATACTCATATACACAAATATACACAAATAGATACACACATATACGCATATATACACACACTAAACACATATACACAGAATATACACAAACACACATGTATACACAAATATATACACGCACATATACACAAATATATACACACATATACGCATATATACACACACAAAACACATATACACAGAATATACACAAACACACATATATACACAAATATATACACGCACATATACATAAATATATACACACATATATGCATATATGCACACACAAAACACATATACACAGAATATACACAAACACACATATATACTCATATACACAAATATATACACACATATACACAAATATATACACACATATATGCATATATACACACACAAAACACATATACACAATATATACACAAACACATATATACTCATATACACAAATATACACACACATACACAAATATATACACACATATACGCATATATACACACATATATGCATATATATACACACAAAACACATATACACAGAATGTACACAAACACACATATATACTCATATACACAAATATACACACACATACACAAATATATACACACATATATGCATATATACACACACAAAACACATATACACAATATATACACAAACACATATATACTCATATACACAAATATACACACACATACACAAATATATACACACATATACGCATATATACACACATATATGCATATATATACACACAAAACACATATACACAGAATGTACACAAACACACATATATACTCATATACACAAATATATACACACATATATGCATATATATACACACAAATCACATATATATAGAATGTACACAAACACACATATATGCATATATACACACACAAAACACATACACAGAATGTACACAAACACACATATATACTCATATACACAAATATATACACACATATACGCAAATATATACACACATATATGCATATATGCACACACAAAACACATACACAGAATATACACAAACACACATATATACTCATATACACAAATATACACACACATTCACAAATATATAAACGCACACATACGCATATTATACATGCACAATACACATATACACAGAAAGGGAGAAGGAAGGAGGGAGAAAAAGAGGGAAAGGAGGAGGGAAGGAGAGAAGGGAAAGAAAGATAGGGAAAGAAGGAGAGAAGGAAATAAAAAAGTGAAATAAGGAAGGAATGAGAGAAGGAAGGATGGAACCAAAGAGCAAAGGAAGAGAGGAAAGGCACAGGTAGAGAAGGAAGAAAGAAGAACAAAAGAAAAAGAGGGAAGGAAGGAGAGAAAGAGGGAGCGAAGATTGGCCGCAGCAACGTGTGGCGGGTACAGCTAGTAATAATAATAATAATAATAATAATAATAATAATAATAATAATGGAATGGAGTACGACTGTGCCACATTAAGTTAAGTTTGTCTTTCTTGGTCTTAATTTGCTTTTCATTACTGAATTTAGATATTAATATCAGGTCATCACAGTTTGTGGTGTGGTGGTAATAATAATAATAATAATAATAATAATAATAATTTAATTGAGAGTCTATTGTACTTAAATGGGCTTCGTAAAAATCTACCTACCACCTTAGCTGTCTGACCATTCATAAAATTTCAAAGCTGGCAATGAGTCTTCCTGTTGCAACTCAGAGTAGGCTTCACCTTGCTTCCAAACACCACCACACAAGAGCTGTAGTTTTATAGTTTATTGAGGAGAAAATCCTAGTCAAAGTAAAGAGTAAGCATTGCAAAATTCCAAAGATTAAGGTTAAAAGCAGAATACAGTTCCAAAGATCTTCAGGAAAAAGCAGGAGACATAATCTTATTGGCAAAGTTCAAACCAGAGTCCCAGGTACAAGCAAGGAAACATTTGCCCCATGAATCACCCTGCAAGAAATCCCAAGCGTACTGTTTTCCAGGCTAAGGTTATTCCATGAAGCTTTCAGGCTAATAAGCTACGTTGAACTGACGCTTTCACAGAGTTTCCAGGAGGCCTAAACACCTTTCTAACATCAAAACATTAGGCTCTCAGCATCATAAAAGCATTGCGATGACCTTTCACCGAGCTAGCCTCCCGTCTGCTTGCCAGACGCAAACTCCGCCTGACCTGGAGATCAAGGCGAGCTTCCCGGGTCAAGTCACTATCTACACTTTCGGTATCATTGTGGGAAGGCACCTGCTCGCTATTCCCTTCGTTCAAATTCCTTTCTGGTGAAAACAGCTGTGTTGAGACTGCACTGTCTGTGAGAGCCTCAGAAGCAGGCTCAGAGATTTGAGGCACAGACAAAGAGCCAGGAAGCTGAAACCCCACAGGAATCTGAATCCCATCATCCTCATTGTCAGAAAATAGCTCAGCCACAACACTTCCTTCACGGAATGGCTTAGTTCCTTATGGGGAGGATCCCCTGGCTGTGACCTTCAGCTCCATGGTTATTTATTTATTGACAGTATTTATATTCCGCCTTTCTCATCCCGCAGGGGACTCAGGGCGGATTACAATGTACACATACATGGCAAACATTCAATGCCATAGACACACAACATATATAGACAGAGACACAGAGGCTATTTAACATTCCAGCTTTTCATGAGGGGGAGCTGTTGCTTCACCATCCCTTTGTTGTTGTTGTTATTATTATATTTATTCAACTCCACTTTACCTCTCCCGTGGGAGACTCAATGCAGCTTAACATAAAAGCATCAGCTTACAATTTGAAATATAGAAATACGCAAACATTGAAACAGAATTAAATATAATCAGTATTAAAAATTCACAGCAAAAAACCCCCATGAAAACATGTTCAGAGTTAAGTGTTGCCGGGCTCCCAGGAGGCATGATACTGCGGAGGCCATTTTGCCTTGGTGGTCACAGGACGCCCAACTCTTTGTTTGTCACGCAAGTCAGATGTTCCCACCTCAACATCTTTAAACTTACTTGCCCAATGATGCACAATACTCACATCAACACAATCCCCATAGAATCATAGAATCAAAGAGTTGGGAGAGACCTCCTGGGCCATCCAGTCCAACCCCATTCTGCCAAAAAGCAAGAATATTGCATTCAAATCACCCCTGACAGATGGCCATCCAGCCTCTGCTTAAAAGCTTCCAAAGAAGGAGCCTCCACCACACTCCGGGGCAGAGAGTTCCACTGCTGAACGGCTCTCACAGTCAGGAAGTTCTTCCTCGTGTTCAGGTGGAATCTCCTCTCTTGTAGTTTGAAGCCGTTGTTCCCTTGCGTCCTAGTCTCCAAGGAAGCAGAAAACAAGCTTGCTCCCTCCTCCTCCCTGTGGCTTCCTCTCACATATTTATACATGGCTATCATATCCCCTCTCAGCCTTCTCTTCTTCAGGCTAAACATGCCCAGCTCCTTAAGCCGCTCCTCATAGGGATTGTTCTCCAGACCCTTGATCATTTGAGTCGCCCTCTTTCTCTGGACACAATATTCCAGCTTGTCAATATCTCTCTTGAATTGTGGTGCCCAGAATTGGACACAATATTCCAGGTAAAGTGGTCTAAACAAAGCGGAATAGAGCATGGGGAGAAGGACTTCCCTAGATCTAGACACTAGGCTCCTCTTGATGCAGGCCAAAATCCCATTGGTTTTTTTGCCGCCACATCACATTCCTGGCTCATGTTTAACTTGTTGTCCACGAGGACTCCAAGATCTTTTTCACACGTACTGCTCTCAAGCCAGGCCTCATTGTCCCCCATTCTGTCTCTTTGCATTTCATTTTTTCTGCCAAAGTGGAGTATCTTGCATTTGTCACTGTTGAACTTCATTTTGTTAGTTTTGGCCAATCATCTCTCTAATCTGTCAAGATCGTTTTGAATTCTGCTCCTGTCCTCTGGAGTATTGGCTCTCCCTCCCAATTTGGTGTCGTCTGCAAACTTGATGATCCTGCCTTCTCGCCCTTCATCTAAGTCATTAATAAAGATGTTGAACAGGACCGGGCCCAGGACGGAACCCTGCGGCACTCCACTTGTCACTTCTTTCCAAGATGAAGAGGAAGCATTAGAACAGCTTGCGTTCTCTGATGAATCTCCTTTGGAGTGACACCTTCTGCTTTCAAGAATTCAATGAGTGCACGTTGCTTAAGTTGCTTTGACCGACCATCTGCGCAGGGTTCCATACTTTGCACTTTAACAACACAACCACTCAATGCTAAAGCTTCCCTCCAAAATGGAACTATAGAGGAGAGTCTACTGAAGAAGCCAGTACCTGCCGCACACCAGTACTGCCATCTGTTGAGGAGTTATGAAGGTGGAGGCATTACTTTTCATTACATTTGGGGTGACACCTTCTGCTTTCGAGAATTCAATGAGTGCACGTTGCTTAAGTTGCATTGACCGACCATCTGCGCAGGGTTCCATACTTCGCACTTGAACAACACAACCATTCAATGCTAAGGCTTCTCTTCAAAATGGAACTATAGAGGAGAGTCTACTGAACAAGTCAGTACCTGCCGCATACCAGTACTGCCATCTGTTGAGGAGGCATTACTTTTCAATCAACCCTCATATGTACAGTGTGATCAGTTGCATCAACTGACATGATGTCCTTTTAGGAGAGATTTAAAACGGTCTTTCGTTCGGCCATGTGGATAAACTTCTTCAGCAGCTCATGACGTGAGAGCACACTCCAAACTCTCTCTCTCTCTCTGCTTCTCTCTTTTTCTCTCTCTGCACTTGCATAGCTCAAGCCTGAACAAAAATGTAACAGTATTCAAAATTCCCAGGCTCAGCCATCTCCCCGACCAATCAGCTTCATGCATCTTATTTTACAGTCGACACACACACACTCACTGGTTCCTTGCATTCTCCAACATATGTTGTATGAGACTCAAGATTGTGTATAGACGTTCACTGTATCGTCCCTTGGTTTGCATGTGAGGAGAGGCTTGTAAGAATTTGTTTATTAGGTTCTTGTGGGTTTTTTTGGGCTATAGAGCCATGTTCTAGAGGCATTTCTCCTGACGTTTCGCCTGCATCTATGGCAAGCATCCTCTGAGGATGCTTGCCATAGATCAGCGGTTCTCAACCTGGGGGTCGCGACTCCCAGGGGGGTCGCTGGGCCATTTTCGGGGGGTCGCGAAGGGGCCTCAGTTGGCCCCGCCCCCTCAAAATGGCTGCCTTGTGCCCGGCAGGAGCAAGATCTAGGGGAGGGAGGCTTCGTGCGGGGCCTAGCCTTGTTGAGCGAAAGATGCAGGTTCAAATCCAGGAAGCGGCATGAGCTTCCGCTGTCAGCCCCAGCTTCTGCCAACTTAGCAGTTCAAAAACATGCAAATGTGAGTAGATCAATAGGTACTGCTCTGGTGGGAAAGTAACCATGCTCCCTGCAGTTATGCTGGCCACATGACCTTGGAGGTGTCTATGGACAACGCTGGCTCTTTGGCTTAGAAATGGAGATGAGCACCACACCCAAGTCAGACATAACTAGACATAATGTCAGGGGAAAACCTTTACCTACAACTCCCAAATGACAAAACCAACCCTCCCCCCCTACCCCCACCAGTATTCAAATTTGGGTGTATCTAGTAATGGTGCCAAATTTGGTTGGGGGGGTCACCACAACATGAGGAACTGCATTAAGGGGTCACGGCATTAGGAAGGTTGAGAACCACTGCCATAGATGCAGGCGAAACGTCAGGAGAAATGCCTCTAGAACATGGCTCTATAGCCCGAAAAAACCCACAAGAACCGAGTGATTCCAGCCATGAAAGCCTTCGAGAATTTGTTTATTGTCTAAGGCTTTCATGGCTGGAATCACTGTTGTGTTGTTGTGTCGTTTCCGGGCTGTGTGATCGTGGCCACCCAGCCACGGCACCCCAATAGCATTGGTCCTGGATGTTAATGCTGTGTATATATAGAAGGTAAGGGGACCAAACCTGTAATAGAAACAACTGATTTTTGGAAATAAGTATTGTAATTGGCTGGTCGGGGGTGAAGGGTTAGCACTGGGTGATTGGATGTCATGAAGCAGGAGAATGAAATATTATAGGTATCAAGACATACATGTTCTGTACAATTGTTAATGGAAAGTGATAAGTATAAGAATGTTTAAATACCGAATATGTTAAAGCTACAATAAATAAAAAAATTAATTGAAAAAAAAATAGATAGGTCAAGTTGACTTATTTAGGTTAGTAGTTAGTGTATGAGTAGAAAGGGTGAGAGAAACCCAGTAAGCATCTCTACTGCAAAAGAAATAACACAAGGAAAGAATAAGCTTGTACCTGAAATAATGGGTTAAGGAAAGAAACACATTTTGAAGGAAAATAAGTTCAAAACCTGTTTAGTAAAAGGAATAGTTCTCTTAAGAGTTGTTTTATGAAATGTATTAAATGTAACCTCTGAAGAAATGTGCCTTTAAGAGCTAAGAAACACTGAAACCATCAAGCTTCTTCTATACTTCAATAAACTTGTTAGTTTCTTCTAAAAAAAAATAATTTAAATTTTTTTAAAAAAATGCTGTGATTTCCTCCTCAGCAGGAGCCATGTCCAGCTCGGTGAGCAAGCGTGGCGACCTGGCCAACGACAACGTCTGCCTGGGGCTGAGCCTCTCCGGGCTGGAGCCCGCCCTGCCCCACAAGGGCCCCCCTCCCCCCTCGTCCTCGTCCTCGTCCTCCGACTTGCAGGGGGTGGTGCTGGCCCCGCCCTCGGCCCCCTCCACCCTGGAGGAGCCCCCTCCAGCCAACAGCAAGTGGGTGAAGGACGGGCAGAACCAGCTGCGGCAGGCGGCCGAGCGCGGCCGCGACCAGAACCGCAACGAGGTCAGCCCCCCACTGCTGCTGCCCCCCAAGACACTCAACGCCCTCCTGATGGCGGGAGAGGAGGAGGAGGAGGAAGAGAAAGAGAAGGACGAAGACGAGGAGGAGGAAGAGGAGGAGGAAGAGGAGGAGGAAGAAGAAGACTCCACGCCGGTGCAGAGCGAGGCTGCCACAGAGTCGGAGGAGCACAGCTCGGAGCGGGCCGCGGTTCCGCGGGGGAACGGCGGGGACCAAGGCCGCAGCGCCAGCCTCCTCTTCGGGATGCGGAACGGCGCCGGCAGCGACGAGGACTCTAGCTGGGCCACCCTCAGCCAGGGAAGCCCCGCCGGGAGCTCCCCCGAGGAAGCAGGTGGGTGGACGGGGGGCCGACGGGAGGGAGGGAGGGAGGGAGGGAGGGAGGGAGGAGCCCTCTACTAGGTTACTCAGTATTTACAGCAGACATAGGCAAACATTCGGTGCCTTGCAGTCACAGACAACGAGGCACACAAACACAACCAAAGGCAAAGGCTTCCTCTTTCATTTCCGGCTTCTGGAGGCAGCGCTCAGCTCTGGTTCTGGGAGAGGTGTCCTCCATTTCCAAGCATGTGTTGTCACCTCCTGGTTGTGTGTAGGTTACTCAGTATTTACAGCAGACATAGGCAAACATTCAGTGCCTTGCGGCCACGTACAACAAGGCACACAAACACAAACAAAGGCAAAGGCTTCCTCTTTCATTTCCGGCTTCTGGAGGCAGCGCTCAGTTCTGGTTCTGGGAGAGGTGTCCTCCATTTCCAAGCATGTGTTGTCACCTCCTGGTTGTGTGTAGGTTACTCAGTATTTACAGCAGACATAGGCAAACATTCAGTGCCTTGCGGCCACGTACAACGAGGCACACAAACACAAACAAAGGCAAAGGCTTCCTCTTTCATTTCCGGCTTCTGGAGGCAGTGCTCAGCTCTGGTTCTGGGGGAGATGTTCTCCATTTCCAAGCATGTGTTGTCACCTCCTGGTTGTGTGTAGGTTACTCAGTATTTACAGCAGACATAGGCAAACATTCGGTGCCTTGCAGCCACGTACAACGAGGCACACAAACACAAACAAAGGCAAAGGCTTCCTCTTTCATTTCCGGCTTCTGGAGGCAGTGCTCAGCTCTGGTTCTGGGGGAGATGTTCTCCATTTCCAAGCATGTGTTGTCACCTGGTTGTGTGTAGGTTACTCAGTATTTACAGCAGACATAGGCAAACATTCAGTGCCTTGCAGCCACGTACAACGAGGCACACAAACACAAACAAAGGCAAAGGCTTCCTCTTTCAGTTCCGGCTTCTGGAGGCAGCGCTCAGCTCTGGTTCTGGGAGAGGTGTCCTCCATTTCCAAGCATGTGCTGTCACCTCCTGGTTGTGTGGCTTGCAAGTCTTCTTGGAGCGTCTTTTGCCTTTTCCCGCCGAGGCAGTACTTATTGATCTACTCACATTTGCATGTTTTTGAACTGCTAGGTTGGCAGGGGCTAGGGCTAACAGTGGGGGCTCACCTTGTCCAGCAGATTCAAACTGCCAACTTTCAGGGTTCCCTCGTAGTCCGAGGATGATGGTCCTCCAAGTGTCATATTCTGGTGGTGGGTCCGTAGGTGGCTGTGGAGCCCTATTCTTGATCTGCATCTTCTCCCGCAGTGAGGGCATCGGTTTCCAGGTGGAAAGCGGTTCCAGTCGGGGTTGGCTTGATGTGCCTTCCTCTTGGCACGTTTCTCTCTTTCGCCCTCCATTCGTGCCTCTTCAAATTCTGCAGCACTGCTGGTCACAGCTGACCTCCAGCTGGAGCGCTCAAGGGCCAGAGCTTCCCCGTTCTCAGTGTCTATGCCAGGTTTTAAGGTTGGCTTTGAGCCCATCTTTAAATCCCTTTTCCTGTCCTCCAACATTCCGTTTTCCATTCTTGAGTTCGGAGTAGAGCAACTGCTTTGGGAGACGGTGGTCAGGCATCCGGACAACGTGGCCGGTCCAGCGGAGTTGATGGCGGAGGACCATCGGTTCAGTGCTGGTGGTCTTGGCTTCTTCCAGCACGCTGACGTTTGTCTGCCTGTCTTCTTCCCAAGAGATTTGCAGGATATTCCAGCGCTGATGGAATCGTTCCAGGAGTTGCATGTGACTTCTATAGACAGTCCACGTCTCGCAGGCGTATAGCAGGGTTGAGAGGGGAATAGCTTTATAAAAAAGCACCTTGGTATCCTTATGGATGTCCCGATCCTCAAACACTCTCTGCTTCATTCGGAAAAATGCTGCACTCGCAGAGCTCAGGCGGTGTTGAATTTCAGTGTCAATGTTGACTTTGGTGGAGAGATGGCTGCCAAGGGAGTGGAAATGGTCCACATTTTCTAATGTTACACCATTAAACTGTATCTCTGGCATTGGAGAGGGATTGGCTGGTGACTTTTGCTGGAAGAGCACTTTGGTTTTCTTGATGTTAAGTGAGAGGCTGAGCTTCTCGTATGCTTCTGCGAAGGTGTTTAGAGTGGCTTGTAGGTCTTCTTCTGAATGCGCACAGACGACGTTGTCATCAGCATACTGGAGTTCTATAACAGATGTTATTGTAACCTTGGTTTTGGCTTGTAGGTCTTCTTCTGAATGCACACAGACGACGCTGTCATCAGCATACTGGAGTTCTATAACAGATGTTGTTGTAACCTTGGTTTTGGCTTGTAGGTCTTCTTCTGAATGTGCACAGATGACATTGTCATCAGCATACTGGAGTTCTATAATAGATGTTGTTGTAACCTTGGTTTTGGCTTGTAGGTCTTCTTATGAATGCGCACAGATGACATTGTCATCAGCATACTGGAGTTCTATAACAGATGTTGTAACCTTGGTTTTGGCTTGTAGGTCTTCTTCTGAATGTGCACAGATGATGTCATCGGCATACTAGAGTTCTTTAACAGATGCTGTTGTAACCTTGGTTTTGGCTTGTAGGTCTTCTTCTGAATGTGCACAGATGACGTTGTCATCAGCATACTGGAGTTCTATAGTAGATGTTGTTGTAACCTTGGTTTTGGCTTGTAGGTCTTCTGAATGCGCACAGACGACGTTGTCATCAGCATACTGGAGTTCTATAAAAGATGTTGTAACCTTGGTTTTGGCTTGTATGTCTTCTGAATGCGCACAGACGATGTTGTCATCAGCATACTGGAGTTCTATAAAAGATGTTGTAACCTTGGTTTTGGCTTGTATGTCTTCTTCTGAATGCGCACAGACGACGTTGTCATCAGCATACTGGAGTTCTATATGTTGTAACCTTGGTTTTGGCTTGTAAGTCTTTTTCTGAATGCGCACAGACGACGTTGTCATCAGCATACTGGAGTTCTATAACAGATGTTGTTGTAACCTTGGTTTTGGCTTGTAGGTCTTCTTCTGAATGTGCACAGATGATGTTGTCATCGGCATACTAGAGTTCTTTAACAGATGCTGTTGTAACCTTGGTTTTGGCTTGTAGGTCTTCTTCTGAATGCGCACAGACGATGTTGTCATCAGCATACTGGAGTTCTATAATAGATGTTGTTGTAACCTTGGTGTTGGCTTGTAGGTCTTCTTCTGAATGCGCACAGACGACGTTGTCATCAGCATACTGGAGTTCTATAATAGATGTTGTTGTAACCTTGGTGTTGGCTTGTAGGTCTTCTTCTGAATGCGCACAGGTGACGTTGTCATCAGCATACTGGAGTTCTATAACAGAAGTTGTTGTAACCTTGGTTTTGGCTTGTAGGTCTTATGAATGCGCACAGGCATACTGGAGTTCCAAAACAGATGTTGTTGTAACCTTGGTTTTGGCTTGTAGGTCTTCTTCTGAATGCGCACAGACGACGTTGTCATCAGCATACTGGAGTTCTATAACAGATGCTGTTGTAACCTTGGTTTTGACTTGTAGGTCTTCTGAATGTGCACAGATGACGTTGTCATCAGCATACTGGAGTTCTATAATAGATGTTGTAACCTTGGTTTTGGCTTGTAGGTCTTCTGAATGTGCACAGATGACGTTATCATCAGCATACTGGAGTTCTTTAACAGATGCTGTTGTAACCTTGGTTTTGGCTTGTATGTCTTCTTCTGAATGCGCACAGACGACATTGTCATCAGCATACTGGAGTTCTATAACAGATGTTGTTGTAACCTTGGTTTTGGCTTGTAGGTCTTCTTCTGAATGCGCACAGACGACATTGTCATCGGCATACTGGAGCTCTATAATAGATGTTGTTGTAACCTTGGTTTTGGCTTGTAGGTCTTCTTCTGAATGCGCACAGACGACGTTGTCATCAGCATACTGGAGTTCTAGATGTTGTAACCTTGGTTTTGGCTTGTAGGTCTTCTTCTGAATGTGCACAGACGACGTTGTCATCAGCATACTGGAGTTCTATAACAGAAGTTGTTGTAACCTTGGTTTTGGCTTGTAGGTCTTATGAATGCGCACAGGCATACTGGAGTTCCAAAACAGATGTTGTTGTAACCTTGGTTTTGGCTTGTAGGTCTTCTTCTGAATGCGCACAGACGACGTTGTCATCAGCATACTGGAGTTCTATAACAGATGCTGTTGTAACCTTGGTTTTGACTTGTAGGTCTTCTGAATGTGCACAGATGACGTTGTCATCAGCATACTGGAGTTCTATAATAGATGTTGTAACCTTGGTTTTGGCTTGTAGGTCTTCTGAATGTGCACAGATGATGTTGTCATCGGCATACTAGAGTTCTTTAACAGATGCTGTTGTAACCTTGGTTTTGGCTTGTAGGTCTTCTTCTGAATGCGCACAGACGACGTTGTCATCAGCATACTGGAGTTCTATAATAGATGTTGTTGTAACCTTGGTTTTGGCTTGTAGGTCTTCTTCTGAATGCGCACAGACGACGTTGTCATCAGCATACTGGAGTTCTATAACAGATGTTGTTGTAACCTTGGTTTTGGCTTGTAGGTCTTCTTCTTCCCACCCACCCACCCACTCGCCTGCCCCTTCTTTCCTGTCCTCAGACTCCTTCTGGTTGTGCAACTCCCTGGAGACGGACTCGGACCTCCCGGCTGGGTGGATGCGGGTCCAGGACACGTCCGGCACTTACTACTGGCACATCCCCACCGGGACCACCCAGTGGGAGCCCCCCCGAGGAAGGAGGACCGCCCCACACGACAGCAACGACAACAGCGCAGACGACACCGGGGGAGGCAGCCCCCCCAGGGAGAGGCAGGTGCGTATGGGGTGTGTGTGTCCAGACACAACTGGCCTTGTGACTAAATTTGAGAAACAACAAGGACATCTAATCACCTCTCAACAAAAGTTTGCTTCAGGCACTGCCAGGCCATTATATGCTAATCGAGGTGGTCAGTTGAAACATTCACACCTAGCTCCAGCAGACAAGAGTCCTTTGTCTCACCCTGGTCATTCCACAGATATATAAAAATTTGAGAAACAACAAGGACATCTAATCACCTCTCAACAAAAGTTTGCTCCAGGCACTGCCAGGCCATTATATGCTAATCGAGGTGGTCAGTTGAAACATTCACCCCTAGCTCCGGCAGACAAGAGTCCTTTGTCTCACCCTGGTCATTCCACAGATATATAAAAATTTGAGAAACAACAATTACATTAATCACCTCTCAACAAAAGTTTGCTCCAGGCACTGCCAGGCCATCAAATACTAATCAAGGTGGTCAGTTGAAACATTCACCCCTAGCTCCGGCAGACAAGAGTCCTTTGTCCCACCCTGTTCATTCCACAGATATATAAATCCTTTTTCCTAGTTCCAACAGACCTCACTACCTCTGAGGGTGCTTGCCATAGATGCAGGTGAAACGTCAGGAGAGAATGCCTTTAGAACATGGCCATATAGCCCGGAAAAACCTACAACAACCCATCCACCCCTAGCTCCAGCAGACAAGAGTCATTTGCCCCACTCTGGTCATTCCACAGATATATAAACCCATTTTTCCTACTTCCAACAGACCTCACAACCTCTGAGGATGCTTGCCATAGATGCAGGTGAAACATCAGGAGAAAATGCCTCTAGAACAACTGCCATATAGCCCGAAAAAACCTACAACAACCCATCCACCCCTAGCTCCAGCAGATAAGAGTCCTTTGTCCCACCCTGGTCATTCCACAGAGATATAAACCCTTTTTCCTACTTCCAACAGACCTCACTACCTCTGAGGATGCTTGCCATAGATGCAGGCGAAACGTCAGGAGAGAATGCCTCTAGAACATGGCCATATAGCCCGAAAAAACCTACAACAACCCATCCACCCCTAGCTCCAGCAGACAAGAGTCCTTTGTCCCACCCTGGTCATTCCACAGATATATAAATCCTTTTTCCTAGTTTCAAAAGACCTCACTACCTCTGAGAGTGCTTGCCATAGATGCAGGTGAAACGTCAGGAGAGAATGCCTCTAGAACAACTGCCATATAGCCCGATAAAACCTACAACAACCCATCCACCCATAGCTCCAGCAGACAAGAGTCCTTTGTCCCACCCTGGACATTTCACAGATATATAAACTCTTTTTCCTAGTTCCAACAGACCTCACTCCCTCTGAGGGTGCTTGCCATAGATGCAGGCGAAACGTCAGGAGAGAATGCCTCTAGAACATGGCCATATAGCCCGAAAAAACCTGCAACAACCCAATTTGAGAAAAGTTTTGTTCCTGTTTTGAAAGTGTTATTTCCTGTTTCGTTGTGCGGCACATACTTTGCAAGTAGTTATTCTAGTCCTCAAACTTTGTTGTTTTCGTGGCTGCCACAAACTCGGTTGAATTGGTCAAGACTCAATGATGAGATATGCATTGAAATCCTATAGCGAAATGTGCTATCGCAGGATGTACCTTCCTCCCAAAAATACAAAGTTTGGGCAGTTTAATAACTTTTCCCATGTTTTTATACTAGAATCAATGAGGAAATAATAACTTTTATAACCTAAGAACAAAAAAAAAAAAATTGGAAAGGGAGATCATAACCTTTTGGAAAAACGATGCCATAACCTTTTGGGAAATGGAAATATCCATAACCTTTTGGAAAATGACATTCATAACCATTTGGGAAAATCGGGAATCTTCCTGAGAAGAGTTAAAAACTCGCTTGAGTTAACCTTCTCCTTAGTGGTAAGTGTGCGGGGTTGTGGAGTAAATAAATAGAAGCTTTACCACTGTTTCTGAACCAAAATAAACCCTGCAGTATAATAATGTGTCACTCAGATTTGTATAATGAGTAACAGTAACTTTACTTCAGTTAAAAAGGTCAAACAGAGAAACAATATATCCAGCAGTCTCTCTGAATTCTTACAGAGAACAGAGGGAATAAACAGTCCCATTAAACTTCCTGCCTGTTTCCAGTCAGCACTCTCTTCACTCTCCAAAGTGAAAGTGTCAGTTAAAATCTGAATTCTTACAGAGAACAGAGGGAATAAACAGTTCCTTTAAACGGTCTTTAAAATGTGCTTCATGCCTTAGAAATGGTCAGGCTTCAGAGAGTTGGCAGCCATTTCCTTCCTGGCTGTTTCCAGTCAGCACTCTCTTCACTCTCCAAAGTGAAAGTGTCAGTTAAAATCTGAATTCTTACAGAGAACAGAGGGAATAAACAGTTCCTTTAAACGGTCTTTAAAATGTGCTTCATGCCTTAGAAATGGTCAGGCTTCAGAGAGTTGGCAGCCATTTCCTTCCTGGCTGTTTCCAGTCAGCACTCTCTTCACTCTCCAAAGTGAAAGTGTCAGTTAAAATCTGAATTCTTACAGAGAACAGAGGGAATAAACAGTCCCGTTAAACAGTTTTTAAAATGTGCTTCATGCCTTAGAAATGGTCAGGCTTCAGAGAGTTGGCAGCCATTTCCTTCCTGGCTGTTTCCAGTCAGCACTCTCTTCACTCTCCAGAGTGAAAGTATCAGTTAAAATGTGAATTCTTACAGAGAACAGAGGGAATAAACAGTCCCATTAAACGGTCTTTAAAATGTGCTTCATGCCTTGGAAATGGTCAAGCTTCAGAGAGTTGGCAGCCATTTCCTTCCTGGCTGTTTCCAATCAGCACTCTCTTCACTCTCCAAAGTGAAAGTGTCAGTTAAAACCGTTTGTCTCAGCAGCAAGTTAGGGGCAGTAGCCTATCAGAATTCTGGCTCCTGGCATGCTCAGACAATATTATTATTATTATTATTATTATTATTATTAACAACAATAACAACAACATTTCATCTTTTCCCCTCCGTCCTCCATTTGCAGCTCACCTGGATGGACTTTGGCCAGGCTGACCCTTCGGAGGAGTCCGACTTCTGGAAGGTGAGACGTTCTTATTAATTCATAGAGTGTGAGGAGCGATAAATGGGATGGACATAAAGTCGGGGTATTTTCAGCATCCTGTGTTATTGCCTTCTTCAGTCATTATCTGATACGAAAAAAGCTTTATGTGATGTTTAAAAAGTTTGTTTCCCCAAGAGATTTGCCTTTCCAAGAGATTTTCAGGATTTTTCCGAGGCAGCGCTTATGGAATCGTTCCAGGAGTTGCATGTGACGTCTGTAGACAGTCCACGTCTCGCAGGCATAGAGCAGGGTTGGGAGGGGAATGGCTTTATAGACAAGCCCCTTGGTCTCCCTACGGATGTCCCGGTCCTCAAACACTCTCTGCTTCATTTGGAAAAATGCTGCACTCGCAGAGCTCAGGCGGTGTTGTATTTCAGTGTCAATATTGACGTCTGTAGTCAGTCCACATTTTGCAGGTGTATAGCAGGGTTGGGAGGACAATAGCTTTATAAACAAGCCCCTTGGTCTCCCTACGTATTTCCCGGTCCTCAAACACTCTCGGCTTCATTCGGGAAAAAACTTCACTCGCAGAGCTCAGGCGGTGTTGTATTTTGGTGTTAATGTTGACGTCTGTAGACAGTCCACGTTTCACAGGTGTATAGCAGGGTTGGGAGGGGAATAGCTTTATAAACAAGCCCCTTGGTCTCCCTACGTATTTCCCGGTCCTCAAACACTCTCGGCTTCATTCGGAAAAAAACTTCACTCGCAGAGCTCAGGCGGTGTTGTATTTCAGTGTCAAAATTGACGTCTGTAGACAGTCCACGTTTTGCAGGTGTATAGCAGGGTTGGGAGGATAATAGCTTTATAAACAAGCCCCTTGGTCTCCCTTCGGATGTCCCGGTCCTCAAACACTCTCGGCTTCATTCGGAAAAAAACTTCACTCGCAGAGCTCAGGCGGTGTTGTATTTTGGTGTTGATGTTGACGTCTGTAGACAGTCCACGTTTCACAGGTGTATAGCAGGGTTGGGAGGACAATAGCTTTATAAACAAGCCCCTTGGTCTCCCTACGGATGTCCCGGTCCACAAACACTCTCTGCTTCATTTGGAGGAATGCTGCACATGCAGAGCTCAAGTGGTGTTGTATTTCAGTCTCAATGTTGACGTCTGTAGACAGTCCACGTTTCGCAGGTGTATAGCAGGGTTGGGAGGACAATAGCTTTATAAACAAGCCCCTTGGTCTCCCTACGGATTTCCCGGTCCTCAAACACTCTTTGCTTCATTTGGAAAAATGTTGCACTCGCAGAGCTCAGGCGGTGTTGTATTTCGGTGTCGATGTTGACTTTGGTGGAAAGGTGGCTGCCAAGGGAGTGGAAATGGTCCAAATTTTCTAATGTTACACCATGAAGCTGTATCTGGCATTGGAGAGGGATGGGCTGGTGACTTTTGCTGGAAGAGCACTTTAGTTTTCTCGATGTTCAATGACAGGCCGAGCTTCTTGTATTCTTCTGCGAAGGTGTTTAGAGTGGCTTGTAGGTCTTCTTCTGAATGTGCACAGACGATATTGTCATCAGCATACTGGAGTTCTATAACAGATGTTGCTTCTGCGAAAATGTTTAGAGTCGCGCTAGGTGGGTAGAGAGCTGGGGCTGACAGTGAGTGCTCACCCCGACCTGGGCTTGAACTGCCAACCTTTCGATCAACGGGATTTTCTGCAACTTAGCAATTTTACCCCGCTGTGCTGAGCCTGGCCCTGTAAACATAAGCACAGTCAGTTTGCCCATCTCTGCCAGATCCACCATGTTAAGTGGGAATGTCTTCATGTTTCCAATATTAAGCATATGTTGGGGTTCAGCCTGCGTGTGAACCTGAACCTGATTCTCTGATTGCTGAACCTGAACCTGATTCTCTGATTGTATTTCCTGATGCTACTGAACATGTATTGTTCCCTGATGGTAATGAAAATGTTGATTCTGAGGTCAGTGGCTTGGAAAGTGAAACTGTTTCAGAGCCAAGCGGTGATAGCTCTCCAGAGGAGCTAACACCTGGCTTCCTTAATGAGGATAGAAAAGGACAGATTTGGAAAAACAGGAGTGAATCGCAGAGTCTGCGAAGGTCAAGCAGATTAAGGGAAAAGGAAGCACAGGCTTCAAAGCCTGGAGGCGTGTCACGAAACAGTTTCTCCAGTTTTAAGTGCCTCTCGCCAGGTTGTCTCGTTAGATCAGGCATCGTTTAGACTGAGGCATTACCTTGGCAGATTTCCCGTTTCCCGTGGCCTACATCCCAAGAGGCTTCTAGTGCTCCAAGTACGGTTAGTGGATTGCTAACAGGTTCCAGGATTTTACAGTGTTGCTTTTGGATATTGATCTAGTTCATGGATATTCTTGACTGCTGAATTTTACTGTGGCTTTTTGACTTTGCATTTTCTTCTATTTTGTAACCATTTTTCATCAATAAAAAGGGGTTGTTTTTTCCCACAGTCAAGTGTGGTGGATTGTTATCTAATGGTCTCGTTTCCTGCTCTGGGTTGCAACAGCGTATACAATATTTCCTGCGATCACCATGTATATGTGTGTGTGTGTGTGTGTGTGTTTGGGCAATACTGCACTGATCATTTCCAGCAGCAATGCTTCTGACTCTCGTGTTGTTGTTGTTCTTGAGCATCTCCTTTGTCCAATAATAACACAATTAAAAACTAAATAAGGAGGAGGATGACCCCAATTCATGCAGGCCAATCACGTTATGTCATGGAGATTGCAAGTTTTGCAAAAATATTAGCTAACGAACTGAAAGAGTTGATTCCAAATTTAATGGAAGAAGACCCATATGGATTCATTAAGCAAAGGATGCTGGCTGACCCCATTAGGAACATCATTAAGGGAGTCAACCAAGCAACGTTAAAGGAAGGACTGGAGGTCTCTCAAGCCTTCGACTCTGTAAACCACGAGTCCCTATCCCAAGTCTGTGGAAACTTCAGACTGGGAAAGATATCTTGCCAAGTAATAACTGAATGATATAAAAATAATCAGGCAGAAATAATTGTCAATGGATCCAAAATCAAGAATAATAATACTTTATTTATATTCATAGAATCATAGAATCCTAGAATCCTAGAGTGGGAAGAGACCTCCTGGGCCTTCATCCAGTCCAACCCCATTCTGCCAAGAAGCAGGAATATTGCATTCAAATCACCCCTGACAGATGGCCATCCAGCCTCTGCTTAAAAGCTTCCAAAGAAGGAGCCTCCACCACACTCCCTCCGGGGCAGAGAGTTCCACTGCTGAACGGCTCTCACAGTCAGGAAGTTCTTCCTCATGTTCAGATGGAATCTCCTCTCTTGTAGTTTGAAGCCATTGTTCCCTTGCGTCCTAGTCTCCAAGGAAGCAGAAAACAAGCTTGCTCCCTCCTCCTCCCTGTGGCTTCCCTCACATACTTATACATGGCTATCATATCTCCTCTCAGCCTTCTCTTCTTCAGGCTAAACATGCCCAGCTCCTTAAGCCGCTCCTCATAGGGCTTGTTCTCCAGACCTTTGATCATTTTAGTCGCTCTCCTCTGGACACATTCCAGCTTGTCAATATCTCTCTTGAATTGTGGTGCCCAGAATTGGACACAATATTCCAGGTAAAGTGGTCTAACCAAAGCAGAATAGAGCATGGGGAGCAGGACTTCCCTAGATCTAGACACTAGGCTCCTATTGATGCAGGCCAAAATCCCATTGGCTTTTTTGCCGCCACATCACATTCCTGGCTCATGTTAACCTTCCTCCCCACGAGGACTCCAAGATCTTTTTCACACGTACTGCTCTCGAGCCAGGCCTCATTGTCCCCCATTCTGTCTCTTTGCATTTCATTTTTCCTGCCAAAGTGGAGTATCTTGCATTTGTCACTGTTGAACTTCATTTTGTTAGTTTTGGCCCATCTCTCCAATCTGTCCTATTCTGTCCTATCTCCCCAGGAGGAATCAGGGCAGATCACGCTACACATAAATGGGAAACATTCGGTAATTTTTGGATAGACAGGACAAAGACAGGCAGAACGGAAAGGAGGGATGGTGCGTTGACGTCCAGCTTTTTGGGTGCCTTGGAGGTTGCGCTCAATTCCAGCCACAGGGGGTGCTGTCGCTCCATCCTCTGAGCCACTTCCTCCTTCCTTTTGCTCACCAGTGTTGGGACTCAGGCTGTGATTGAACCTGAACCTGTGTCTAATGTGGGTCATGAGGAGGGAAATCAGTCCCCTGTTGCTTCTGATGTGGGGGATGCTGGGATTGACTCTGATGTGTAAGATGGAGACACCTTGGTTAATGAGCTTCATGCAGACACTGACAGAGAGGCTTCGGTGCAAAGGGCAGATTCTCATGAGAATGTTCCTGTCAGGCCTTGGGAGGAAGGTTTACGCCCTCCACCTGTGAGCTCTCCAGATTCTAGTTTGGAAAACAGTCTGACACCTGGGAAAGGTAATGAAGAGTCAGATAAGCAGAGTCGGCATCTGGAGATTAGCCAGAATCGACAAGAGGCCCAATGTTTACGTAGATCCGAAAGAATTCATCAATTAAAGTCAAAGTCTGGTGGAAAATGAAACCAGTTTTTGGGATTTAAGGTTTGTCTATAGAAAATCTTGTCAGATCAGGCATTGTTTGGAAACCTAGCATAAGCCTCATGGAATTCTGGGTAAAGCCAAAGACTTCTCAGCAGCCCTGTTTGACTCTTGGAGTCTTTGTGGTTGGCCTTCTTCTCCTTCTCTTTGGTCTCCTGCCCTTTCCTCAAAACGAAGGCCTTTTAAAAATGTCTCATTAAAGTGTCCTGTTTATTAAGCCGTGCTCTTATCCCCCCCTCTTTTGTCCCCCCCCCTTTGCAGGAGATCCCCTCGGAGGAGGAGGGGGGAGAAGCCACCCCTGAGGCCATCCTGGACGAGGGCCACTCCACCCTGCGCTTGGGGGACCACAGTGGCCGGTGAGTGTGGGGACGGGGGACCCCAAAAGAGAGTCCCTCCCCATAAGGATCCCTCACAATGAGGGGCCTCATTGTGACAATGGGAGGGGGGCATCCTTCCCCAGAAGGGCGGAGGCTAAGGAGGAACTCTGCACATGCCCTGAGGCCATCCAGGTGGGGAATTAACCCCTGACACCCCTTCTGTATTTGTGCAGGTCTTTGCAGGAAGAAGAGGAAGAGCTTGCCTTCTTGGGCGTCTCCCAGGGATCAAAGGTAACATGGGCCTGGCTTGAAGGGGCTTTGGCCTCAAAGGAGGCTGGGATTGGGGGGGGGGCACCTCTTGACCTCTTCCACAGGAATATCCCCCCCCCACACACACACACACATTGTGACACTGCCTTCTTTGTAGGCCCTCTTCTTACCTGTTTGGGGGGGGGGGGTGATGTGTGTATGTATATGTGGGGCAGGGGGAGGGGCACAGGCGTCCTTATTCAGGTCAGCTTCCAAAGAAGGCTTTCACATTCAAGTCAGGGCATGTGGTGGCTTTTAGTTTGGAATATGTTTTTACCTGGATCTTTATCTGGGTATAAATTGAATAATTTTTGCGCTGAGTCTATTTGCAAAGGTTGAAGGGAAAGCAGGAAAGGGTGAGCCAGAACTTCCTAATGTCCTTCCCTCTCCCGCTCCCACCCACCCCCCAAACTGACCTCTCTTTCATGCCAATCTCACCCCATCCCCTTTCACAGTGCTTCCTGGTGCGCTCGCTGGGCTGGGTGGAGATGTCCGAAGAGGAACTGACCCTTGGCCGGAGCAGCGCCGCGGTCAACAGCTGCATCCGGCAGTTGGCAGGGGAGGGGCCCCACCCCCGGGGGAAGTGGCCGGAGGTGAGCCTCTCGCTAGGTGCTTTTTTGGGGAGGGGGCTCCTCTGTCCCTGGAGAGCGGTTGGTACTTTATAAAGGAGTATTGAGAATTAATTTGGGAATATAAAGAATCCCAAAACTGGACACCACTTGCGATTGAATGTGGCTTCTGGTAATTAAAGGACACAAAACAAAAAAGCTGTAAGGAAAGCTGGAACTTTCTTCTGGCCGAAAACCCCTTTTTGAAAGCCCTCTGGCACCCACCAACTTAGAAGCGCTGATAAGCCCTTGGCTTACTGAAAGTATTCTGAGGCAAGAGTGTGTTGGATTTAGCCCTCAGGCTTGTGTTTCTGAGGTAACACTAAAGTTTAAATTATATGCTGCCACCATAGACTCTTGATTGTTGCAGGAAACTGCTTTTTAAAACTTCATCCAGAGAGGCACACCTGAGGCAGTTGTTGTGAGCAACAAAACAATGATGTTTATTTGAGAGAACTGGAACAATTCAGGTCTAAAGCTTAGCTGTTTCAGAGCATTGTCTTAAAAAACATGTGGTTACATAAAGCAGTTCAGACTTAGTTACGCAGGAAAAACTTCTCTCTCCCTCCACAGAAATACCAACAGGATTGATTCTCTGACAGTAATCTCTAAACTCCTCCACACAGACAGTCCTTGTCTTTTGGGATCTGTCTCTCCACTTCCCAGCTATCCTTCCCAAATAGCTGCAATCTTCTCACTAGCTAACTCCGCTAGCCAACAGACCAATTCTCAGGCCTCTTTTCACTAACCTATTACATCACTCCAGGAAGCAGGGTGTGTGTTGCTGATTCTGAGGATGGTCCCTCTTACCTCATCCCCCTCCTTTTTTTTTGCACAGGGCAAGGCCATGATCCTGACCCTGGAGAAGGAGACGCTGGCTCTGCTGGACCCGGAGGAGCGGACGGTGCTGCACAGCCAACCCATCGCCGGCATCCGTGTCTGGGGGGTCGGCCGGGATAGCGGCAGGTGGGAAACATGACTGTGATGGGGGGGCTGTTGGGGGTCCTGGGTGGGGGCTGGATTCATGGGAGGATATGGGGGGCATTTTTGGGCAATTGTTCAGCAAGGAGTGCCCCCTCTCTGTTGCAGACCCCTTGGTGTCTATGACAGGGAATCCAGAGATCACAACTTACGGCCTTACCTTACTTACCGTATATTCCGGCATATAAGACGACTGGGCGTATAAGACGACCCCCAACTTTTCCAGTTAAAATATAGAGTTAAGACAACTCCCATGCATAAGACTACACCCGCGTATAAGACGACCCCTGACTTTTGAGAAGATTTTCTTGGGTTAAAAAGTAGTCTTATACGCCAGAATATACTGTACTTTGTGCCACATCAGCCACTTTTGGAAGCTGGAGCACCCTTACCCTGGGTAAGCATTAAATTCTGTGAACTTGCAAAAGCTGTCTCTGTCTCATCCTTCTTCACTGATCTCCTGGATCCTGGAAAATGGGCATCTGCCCGTTACAACTTACTTACTTAGGCGATCCCTCGTAGTCCGAGGATGCGTAGTATGCTGGTGGTGGGTCCGTAGGTGACTATGGTACTATGGCTCGATCTGCATCCCACTCCCCCAGACAAGGAAGCTCCTCCATGGGAGGATATGGGGGCACTTTGGGGTCCCCTCCCAAACAAAAGGGCCACAAAGTCACACTATTAGGACTTTTGGAAGGAAATAGAAGGGGGAAGTGAACCCTCCACGGAGGCAGGAAGCAAAACACCTCGAGTTCCTAACTTCAGGGAAAGAGTTCCTTCGATCAGCCAATAGAGAGCTCTCTATTGATCAGGTATGGCCCAACTTCGGCCCTTCATCCAGATGTTTTGGACTTCAACTCCCATAATCCCTAACATCTGGTAGGCTGTTAGGAATTGTGGGAGTTGAAGTCCAAAACATAGAATCCTAGAGTTGGAATCCTAGAGGTGGGCCATCCAGTCCAACCCCATTCTGCCAAGAAGCAGAACAAACACGTTCAAAGCACCCCCAGCAGATGGCGATCCAGCCTCCATAGAAGGAGCCTCCACCACACTTTGGGGCAGAGAGTTCCACTGCTGAACAGCTCTCACAGTCATAGAATCATAGAGTTGGAAGAGACCTCATGGGCCATCCAGTCCAACCCCCTTCTGCCAAGAAGTAGGACAATCACATTCAAAGCACCCCCAGCAGATGGTCATCCAGCCTCCATAGAAGGAGCCTCCACCACACTTCGAGGCAGAGAGTTCCCCTGCTGAACATCTCTCACAGTCATAGAATCATAGAGTTGGAATAGACCTCATGGGCCATCCAGTCCAACCCCCTTCTGCCAAGAAGCAGGACAATCGCGTTCAAAGCACCCCCAGCAGATGGCCATCCAGCCTCCATAGAAGGAGCCTCCACCACATTTTGGGGGCAGAGAGTTCCATTGCTGAACAGCTCTCACAGTCATAGAATCATAGAGTTGGAATAGAACTCATGGGCCATCCAGTCCAACCCCCTTCTGCCAAGAAGCAGGACAATCACGTTCAAAGTACCCCCAGCAGATGGCCATCCAGCCTCCATAGAAGGAGCCTCCACCACACTTCGAGGCAGAGAGTTCCACTGCTGAACAGTTCTCACAGTCATAGAATCCTAGAGTTGGAAGAGTTGGCCATCCAGTCCAACCCCCTTCTGCCAAGAAGCAGGACAATCACGTTCAAAGTACCCCCAGCAGGTGGCCATCCACCCTCCATAGAAGGAGCCTCCACCACACTTCAGGGCAGAGAGTTCCACTGCTGAACATCTCTCACAGTCATAGAATCATAGAGTTGCAAGAGACCTGGTGGGCCATCCAGTCCAACCCCATTCTGCCACGAAGCAGGACAATCGCGTTCAAAGCACCCCCAGCAGATGGCCACCCAGCCTCCATAGAAGGAGCCTCCACCACACTTCGAGGCAGAGAGTTCCACTGCTGAACAGCTCTCACAGTCATAGAATCCTAGAGTTGGAAGAGTTGGCCATCCAGTCCAACCCCATTCTGCCAAGAAGCAGGAATATTGCTTTCGAAGTTCTTCTTCATGTTCAGGTGGAATCTACTTTCCTGTAGTTAAAACTTGGAGGGAGGGCCAAAGTTGGCCCATGCCTGCTCTAGATCCAAGGGCAGATACCGCTCCACACTCAACATTGCTAACTATTGCTGCTTTCTTCCCTTTCCTTAATGCTCCACTTTGGGATTCAGGGAGAGGTATGTCTTCTTGCATTCATGGCTAAGGGGGATTTTGCTGGGCAGCAAACTGGGGTTGCTTGATGGGGGGTGGGATGTGTGTATATGCCTGAGGAGGGAAGACCACCCCATCACACCCTCATATTTGCCTCTCCTGCTCTTGCAGGGACTTTGCGTACGTGGCTCGGGACCAGCTGGCCCAGATGCTCAAGTGCCACGTCTTCCGGTGCCAGGCGCCCGCCAAGGACATCGCCACCGCCCTCCACGACATCTGCTCCAAGGTGAGGCCGCTCTCACCCTCTTGCGCCCCACTTTCTCTCTCCAAAGGGACAAAGGCGAACCCCTCCTTGTCCTCACTTGGGGGGCACAGCCCATTGAGACCCCCTGTTGAAAATTTGGGACTATAAAGCTAAGTCCAATTTCCAATGTGGCCCTTGCCATTTGCTCAACCAACAAGGCGACTTGACCTATTATTATTATTATTACTACTACTACTACTACTACTACTACTAGCCGTCCCCTGCCACACGTTGCTGTGGCCCACATGGCTGTTCTGTGTGGGAGGTTTGGCCCAATTCTATCGTTGGTGGGGTTCAGAATGCTCTGTGATTCTAAGTGAACTATAAATCCCAGCAACTACAACTCCCAAATGTCAAGATTCTATTTTTCCCAAACTCCACCTGTATTCACATTTGGGCATATTGAGTATTTGTGTAGAGTTTGGTCCAGGTCCATCATTGTTTGAGTCCACAGTCATCTCTGGATGTCGGTGAACTACAACTCCCAAACTCAAGGTCAATGCCCAACAAACCTTTCCAGTATTTTCTGTTGGTCATGGGGGAACTGTGTGCCTCATTTGGTTCAATTCCATCATTGGTGGAGTTCAGAATGCTCTTTGATTGTAGGTGAACTATAAATCCCAGCAACTACAACTCCCAAATGTCAAGATTCTATTTTCCCCAAACTCCAGCAGTGTTCACATTTGGGCATATTGGGTATTCGTGTAGAGTTTGGTCCAGGTCCATCATTGTTTGAGTCCACAGTCATCTCTGGATGTAGGTGAACTACAACTCCAAAACCAAAGGACACTGCCCACCAAACCCTTCCAGTATTTTCTGTTGGTCAGGGGAGTTTGGTGCCAAGTTTGGTTCAATTCCATCGTTGGTGGGGTTCAGAATGCTCTTTGATTGTAGGCGAACTATAAATCCCAGCAACTACAACTCCCAAATGACAAAATCATTTTTTTTGAGTGAAGGATGTACATTGGGTTGTTAGGTGCCTTGTGTCCAAATTTGGTGTCAGTTCGTCCAGTGGTTTTTGAGTTCTGTGAATCCCACAAACGAACATGACATTTTTATTTATATAGATTTACAGTATTTCTATTCCGCCCTTCTCACCGAGCAGGGGACTCAGGGCAGATTACAATGCACATATACATGGTAAACATTCAATGCCAATTAGACATACAACATATGTAGACAGACACAGAGGCAAGTTATCATTCCGGCTTCCCGGCTTCAGGAGGTTATGCTCGATTCTGGCCACAGGGGGAGCTGTTGCTTCACCGTCTACTTGTAACACCTTGATGGAGTACTTCCTCATTCTTCTGCATGCTGCTGGAGAGTTTTATGGTGTCGTAAATTAGTTAAATTAGCCTCCCCGCATAAAGCGGTACCTAAATTTCCTACTTGACAGAGGCAACTGTCTTTCAGGCTGCATAGGTCCCCCCCTGCTATGCCAGCTCCACTGGCTGATGGTCCACCTCCGAGCCCGATTCAAAGTGCTGGTTTTGACCTATAAAGCTCTATACAGTTCTGGCCCAGCTTACTTGTCCGAACACATCCATCCTTATGTCCCACCTCGTAATCTAAGATAATCCGGGGAGGCCCTGCTCTCACTCCCGTCAACAGCACAAAAGCGTCTGGCGGGGACGAGTGACAGGGCCTTCTTGGCAGTGGCCCCTCCGTCTATGGAACACACTCCCAAATGAGATAAGATCCGCTCCCTCCCTCCTGGCTTTTAGGAAAAAAATTAAAATCATGGTTTTGGGACCAGGCTTTTGGGCAGTAGAAGTAAATGTATGCAGCATTTCGGAAAGACAATGACTGGAACGGCGATTCGACGGACGAGACAGTTTTATTGTTTTGTTATGAGTTATTTATTGTTGCATTGTTGTTGTTGTTGTGTTTTCTTGATGTGTTTGGGCTCGGCCTCTTGTAAGCCGCACCGAGTCCTGCGGGAGATGGTAGCGGGGTATAAATAAAGGTTTATTATTATTATTATTATAATGAACCAGCCTGGACACAGCATATTATTTGAGAACACAGAAATGCTGGACCACACCAACAACCACCATGTCAGGCTACACAGAGAAGCCACTGAAATCCACAAGCATGTGGACAATTTCAACAGAAAGGAAGAGACCATGAAAATGAACAAAATCTGGCTACCAGTATTAAAAAGCTCTAAAATTATAACAGCTAAACAACAGAGAGGAAAAATCCAGGCACAGATTAACACCTCCCAGCAACAGATTTTCCCAGGCTCAGGCAGGCCTTCAAATGCTAATGGAGGTGATCAGCTAAACTTTCACACCTAACTGCAGCAGGGAAGAGCTCCTTGCCCCACCCCGGTCATTCCACAGATATATAAACCCATTTTTCCCACTTCCAACAGACCTCACTACCTCTGAGGATGCTTGCCATAGATGCAGGCGAAACGTCAGGAGAGAATGCCTCTAGAACATGGCTCTATAGCCCGAAAAAACCCACAAGAACCTAGTGATTCCAGCCATGAAAGCCTTCGACAATACATTATTATTGTTGTTGTTGTTGTTGTTGTTGTTGTTGTTTTAATGATTGTGTTATTGCTCATGGATGCATTTTTTAAATTTTATTTATGTCTAATTGTAGTATATAATTGTAATTGATTGTACTGGCATTGAATTCTTGCCATTACTTATGTGTAAACCACTTTGAGTCCCCCTCGGGGTGAGAAAAGCGGTATACAAATACTGTAAATAAATAATAGGTCAACAGCAAGCTAGACGTTTAATGGTCGGGAGCTCACTCCGACCTGGGCTGCCTTCGGACTCAGGAACCCTGTCCTTCCCTATAGCACTGATTGGGGGGGGGGGGCTGTGTAGGGACTCAGGAGACCCCCTTGCGACCCCTGACTTTGCCCCCCCCCCCCAGATCATGGCAGAGCGGCAGAGCCCCCGAGGGCCCCCCAACGGGCTCTTCCTAGACCACTCCAAGCTGGTGGATGTCCCCTTCCAAGGTGAGCGGCTGGCTTTTGAGGTGGGTGGAGTGGGGGGGGGGTTATATGGGGAAGGGTCTGGAAGGGAGGCTTCACATGCTTTTTCCTGCCCCCCCCCCCAAATCCATCCATCTGCAGTTGAGTTCCCAGCCCCCAAAAGTGAGTCTGTCCAGAGGTTCCAGGTCTACTACTTGGGCAGTGTCTCCGTGGCGAAGCCTGTGGGTAAGTCGTGTTTATGGAAGGGCGATGGTTATGGGTCACTCTAAATGTGGGGAGGGGGATGATCTGTGCATGGGGTGGGGGATGTGTTTAGTCCCCCAGTTCTGGGTCACTCTACATGGGGGGGGGGGCTGCGCTGTGCATGGGTTGGGGGTTGTGTTTAGTCCCCCAATTCCAGATCACTTTACACGGGGGGGGGGGGGCTGCGCTGTGCATGGGTTGGGGGTTGTGTTTAGTCCCCCAATTCCAGATCACTTTACACGGGGGGGGGGGCTGCTCTGTGTATGGGGTGGGGGTTGTGTTTCGTCCCCCAATTCTGGGTTACTCTACATGGGGGGGGGGCTGCTGTGTGCATGGGGTGGGAGTTGTGTTTAGTCCCCCAATTTTGGGTTACTCTACATGGGGGGGGGGCAGCTCTGTGTATGGGGTGGGGGTTGTGTTTAGTCCCCCAATTTTTGGTCACGCTACATGGGGGGTCTGTTGTGTGCATGGGGTGGGGGTTGTGTTTAGACCCCCATTTCTGGGTCACTCTACATGGGGGGGGGGCTGCGCTGTGCATGGGGTGGGGGTTGTGTTTAGTCCCCCAATTCCAGATCACTTTACACGGGGGGGGGGGGCTGCTCTGTGTATGGGGTGGGAGTTGTGTTTAGTCCCCAATTTTGGGTTACTCTACATGGGGGGGGGCTGCTGTGTGCATGGGGTGGGGGTTGTGTTTAGTCCCCAATTTTGGGTTACTCTACATGGGGGGGGTGCTGTATGCATGGGGTGGGAGTTGTGTTTAGTCCCCAATTTTGGGTTACTCTACATGGGGGGGGGCTGCTGTGTGCATGGGGTGGGGGTTGTGTTTAGTCCCCCAATTCTGGGTTACTCTACATGGAGGGGGGGGCTGCTGAGTGCATGGGGTGGGGGTTGTGTTTAGTCCCCCAATTCTGGGTTACTCTACATGGGGGGGGGCTGCTGTGTGCATGGGGTGTGGGTTGTGTTTAGTCCCCCAATTCCAGATCACTTTACACAGGGGGGGCTGCTCTGTGTATGGGGTGGGGGTTGTGTTTAGTTCCCCAATTCTGGGTCAATCTACATGGGGGGGGGGCTGCTCTGTATGGGGTGGGGGTTGTGTTTAGTCCCCCAATTTTTGGTCACTCTACATGGGGGAGCTGTTGTGTGCATGGGCTGGGGTTAGGGGCTGGCAATGAATGCAGCCAAATGGGCCTTCAAGGGTGGGGTATGGGGTATGGGGGGTGGGCATAGAGAATCCTTGGCCAGCTGGGGCTTCCTTCAGGGGTCTCTTCACTCACATACTCCCCCCCCCTTGGGGTCTCTCTCTGATTGGTTCCTAGGGATGGAGGTCCTCAACGCGGCGCTGGAGGCGGCCCTGGAAGCGGGCAGCAAGGAGCAGTGGACCCCCACCCAGTTCAGCGTGGCCCCCGCCACCCTCACCCTCACCCACCAGCAGGTGGGCAGCACTCCCCCTCCCCAGGGGTCAGCAGAGGTCAAGCGGGCAGAGATGGTGTGGCCAGCAGGGTGCCAAGTGGAGGAACCAGTCATCGATGAACAGATAGATAGACCTTGCTCTCCTCTTTCCCTCTCTTGGGAGACCATCACACACACAAACAGATGTACATATTCATACACATACACACACACACATATACGTACATATACAGGCAGGCCCCGAGTTACATCTGACTTGCAAACGACTCCTAGTTAAGAACAGTGGCTTTATTTATTTATCGTGTCAGGGGCAACCAGATAATTGTATTACATTTCTAACAGAACAAAACAAACAGGCAAAACACAAAATTTGTGAGTTTGGTAGTTGATTAAATGTCCTTTGCCCAGTATCTGGCCCCTTGGAGTGCCTCTGGTGTTGCTGCAAGAAGGTCCTCCATTGTGCATGTGGCAGGGCTCAGGTTGCATTGCAGCAGGTGGTCAGTGGTTTGCTCTTCTCCGCACTCGCATGCCGAGGATTCCACACTGAAGCCCCATTTCTTAAGATTGGCTCTGCATCCCGTGGTGCCGGAGCGCAGTCTGTTCAGCGCCTTCCAAGTCGCCCAGTCTTCTGTGTGCCCAGGAAGGAGTCTCTCATTTGGTATCAGCCATTGGTTGAGGTTCTGGGTTTGAGCCTGCCAGTTTTGGACTCTCGCTTGCTGAGGTGTTCCAGCGAGTGTCTCTGTAGATCTTAGAAAACTATGTCTGGATTTATAAGTCATTGACGTGCTGGCTGATACCCAAACAGGGGATGAGCTGGAGATGTCTCTGCCTTGGTCCTTTCACTATTGGCTGCTACTTCCTGGCGGATGTCAGGTGGTGCAATACCGGCTAAGCAGTGTAATTTCTCCCGTGGTGTAGGGCGCAGGCACGTCTCATGTGGCATGTCTCATTAAGAGCCACATCCACTGTTTTAACATGGTGAGATGTGTTCCACACTGGGTATGCATACTCAGCAGCAGAGTAGCAAAGCGCAAGGGCAGATGTCTTCACTGTGTCTGGTTGTGATCCCCAGGTTGTGCCAGTCAGCTTTCGTATGATGTTGTTTCTAGCGCCCACTTTTTGCTTGATGTTCAGGCAGTGCTTCTTGTAGGTCAGAGCACGGTCCAGACCTACAATATTCCTGCTTCTTGGCAGGGGGTTGGACTGGATGGCCCATGGGGTCTCTTCCAACTCTTTGATTCTATGATTCTATGAGTGACTCCTCCCAGATATTTGGGTGCACTGCAATGCTCCAGTGGAATTCCTTCCTTCCCAGGTAATAATCCTCAGAGCTCGGGATGCTTGTCTGTTCTTAAGGTGAAAGGCGCATGTCTGTGTTTTAGATGGATTAGGGATCAGCTGGTTTTCCCTGTAATAGGCAGTAAGAGCACCTAGAGCTTCGGAGAGCTTCTGTTCTACCGTCTCAAAGCTCCCTGCTTGAGTGGTAATGGCACGATCGTCAGCATAGATGAAACTCTCTGTCCCTTCTGGCAGTGGCTGGTCATTTGTGTAGATGTTGAACATGGATGGAGCAAGCACGCTCCCCTGAGGCAGGCCGTTCTTCTGTTTCCGCCATCTACTTCTCTGGCACTGGAACTCAACAAAAAAGCTCCTGTTTTGTAGCCAGAACAGTGGCTGAGACAACAGGAGTAAGAGAAGTCTTGCCCTCCAAGGGAAATTCCCTCTCGATAGTGTTATAATCCTGGGGGAAAGGGGCCTCCACTGAGGACTTCTCTCCAAACTGACCTGGACTAGGATTCCAAACTCTAACCATCTGTTTTAGTAATTTTAAAGCATTAATGAATTGTTTTAATGGCTTTTAATAATTTATTCCTGTTGTTGGCATTGAATGAATGCCTGTTGTGAAGCTGCCTTGCTGAACTTGCTGATTGGAAGGTTTGCGGCTTGAATCCGGGGAGTGGAGTGAGCTCCCACTGTTAGCCCCAGTTTCTGCCAACCTAGCAGTTCGAAAGCATGCAAATGTGAGTAGATCAATAGGTACCGCTCTGGTGGGAAGGTAATGGCACGCCATGCTGTCATGCTGGCCACATGATCTTGGAGGTGTCTATGGACAATGCCGGCTCTTCGGCTTAGACATGGAGAGGAGCACCAGAGTCCCAGAGTCGGCCACAACTCGACTTCATGTCAAGGAGAAGCCTTTACTTTTACCTACCAACTATTCTAAAGCAAACCCTATATTTAGAGTTGCTTATATGCACAAAAAAAAAAAAACAGTGCCTTGGGATGGAAGAAATGCATCCTGCTTTCCTCTCTCGGGAGACACAATCACCATATATCTATATTTAAATCTATATTTATGCATCCCACTTTCTGTGCTGATTTGAATCTCAATTTAGAGAGGAAACCAGAGTCCCCTCGGGGAGATAGGGCGGCTGTTGCAACTCAGAGTAGGCTTCACCTTGCTCCTAAACACCACCACACAAGAGCTGTAGTTTTACAGTTTATTGAGGAAGTAATCCAAGTCAAAATAAAGAATTAGCATTGCAAAGTCCCAGAGATTAAGGTTAAATGCAGAATACAGTTCCAAAGATCTTCAGGTAAAAGCAGGAGACATAATCCTATTGGCAAAGTTCAAACCAGAGTCCCAGGTACAAGCAAGGAAACATTTGCCCCAAGAATCACCATGCAAGAAATCCCAAGCGTACTGCTTTCCAGGCTAAGGTTATTCCATGAAGCTTTCAGGCTAGTAAGCTACGTTGAACTGACGCTTTCACAGAGTTTCCAGGAGGCCTAAATACCTTTCTAACATCAAAACATTAGGCTCTCAGCATCATGAAAGCATTGCGATGACCTCGCACCGAGCTAGCCTCCCGTCTGCTTGCCAGACGCGAACTCCCCCTGACCCAGAGATCAAGGCGAGCTTCTCGGGTCAAATCCTTGACCGCCCTGAGTCGCCTGCGGGCTGATATGGGCGGGATATAAGTGACGTAAATAAATAAATTATAAATAAATTATCTGCACTTTCGGTATCATCATGGGAAGGCATCTGCTCGCTATTCCCTTTGTTAAAATTCCTTTATGGTGAAAACAGCTGTGTTGACACTGCACTGTCTGTGAGAGCCTCGGAAGCAGGCTCAGAGATTTGAGGCACAGACAAAGAGCCAGGAAGCTGAAACCCCACAGGAATCTCAATCCCATCATCCTCATCGTCAGAAACTAGCTCAGCCACAACAGCAGCCTATAAATAATTATTATAATTATTATTATTTACACACACATACAAAGAGTCCCGGTGACGCAGAGTGCTAAAGCGCTGAGCTGCTGAACTTGCTGATGTAAGGTTGGGTTCGAATCCTGGGATTGGGGTGAGCTTCTGCTGTTAGCCCCAGCTTCTGCCAACCTAGCAAACACATGTAAATGTGAGTAGATCAATAGGTACCGCTCTGGCGGGAAGGTAACGGTGCTCCATGCAGTCATGCCAGTGGCCACATGATCTTGGAAGTGTCTACGGACAATGCCGGCTCTTCGGCTTAGAAATGGAGATGAGCATCAGAGTCCCAGAGTTGGACATGACTGGACTTCATGTCAGGGGAAAACCTTGACCTTTACCTACACCCACACATACCACACACTTTGCACTTCCTTCTATGACCTCACTTTCCAGGTTTGGGTGGGGAAGGAGTTCCCATTGGGAGGGATAAAGCTGGGCATAAATCAACAACAACAACAATAGAGGGATGCCCACCATCCACAGCAATGACCTCCTCCCCCCACTATACCTCTTGAGCACAAAGCGAAGTTGCTAGTAGTTGTAGTAGTATTGAAATTGCTATTATTGAACTTACTATTATCATTATTATAATAATTATCATCATATTTGTTTTTATACTATTTTCCTCTGTGAAAACAGTACTCAAATCAGCTAGTTTTGCAGGAATGTCTTTATTTTGAATGCACTTACATTTATGTTTTCCTCCCAAGTTTCAAAAGAAATATAGTTCAAAGAAGTGGATAAACATCAGTGTTATGAATTGAAGGCAGACAAATGGGGAGAGGGAGGGGCCTTTGCAGGTCGTGACCCTTCTGACCCCCCCCCCCTTGACTCCTCTTTGCTCCTTGCAGACGGAGGCTGTGCTGTGCGAGTGCCGGGTGCGCTTCCTGTCCTTCATGGGCATCGGGAGGGACGTCCGCTCCTTCGCCTTCATCATGGCTGCTGCCCCCGGGGACTTCCGCTGCCATATGGTCTGGTGTGAACCCAACGCTGCTGGGCTAAGCGAGGCTGTCCAGGCCGCATGCATGGTGAGTGGCAGGGACGTGCCTTCACGGTCACTCGGGGGGGGGGGGGGGAGGGTCTCATATGCTGTGGATCCATGATCTGGGTGTTGTGTGCATTCTGGGCTGTATTCCGGGCCATGTTCTACAAACACAAAGACAGTAGAGACAGTTCTACAAACTTTGCCTGCAAACACAAAGACAGTTCTACAGACCTTGCCTAAAAACACAAAGACAGTTCTACAGACCTCGCCTACAAACACAAAGACAGTTCTACAAACCTTGCCTACAAACACAAAGACAGTTCTACAGACCTCACCTACAACCACAAAGACAGTTCTACAAACCTTGCTTCCAAACACAAAGACAGTTCTACAGACCTCGCCTACAAACACAAAGACAGTTCTACAAACCTTGCCTACAAACACAAAGACAGTTCTACAAACCTTGCCTATAAAAACAAAGACAGTTCAACAGACCTCGCTTACGAACACAAAGACAGTTCTACAAACCTCGCCTACAAACACAAAGACAGTTCTACAGACCTCGCCTACAAACATAAAGACAGTTCTACAAACTTTGCCTACAAACACAGACAGTTCTACAAACCTCGCTTCCAAACACAAAGACAGTTCTACAAACCTCGCTCCAAACACAAAGACAGTTCTACAAACCTCGCTCCAAACACAAAGACAGTTCTACAAACCTCGCTCCAAACACAAAGACAGTTCTACAAACCTCGCTTCCAAACACAAAGACAGTTCTACAGACCTCGCCTACAAACACAAAGACAGTTCTACAGACCTTGTCTACAAACACAAAGAACAGTTCTACAAACCTGGCCTACAGACACAAAGACAGTTCTACAGACCTTGCCTACAAACACAAAGACAGTTTTACAGACCTCGCCTACAGACACATAGACAGTTCTACAGATCTCGCCTACAAACACAAAGACCGTTCTACAGATCTTGCCTACAAACACAAAGACAGTTCTACAAACACAAAGACAGTTCTACAGAACTTGCCTACAAACTCAAAGACAGTTCTACAAACCTCGCCTACAAACACAGACAGTTCTACAGACCTCGCCTACAAACATAAAGACAGTTCTACAAACTTTGCCTACAAACACAAAGACAGTTCTACAGACCTCGCCTACAAACACAAAGACAGTTCTACAAACCTGGCCTACAAACACAAAGACAGTTCTACAAAGCTCGCCTACAAACACAAAGACAGTTCTACAAACCTCGCTCCAAACACAAAGACAGTTCTACAAAGCTCGCTCCAAACACAAAGACAGTTCTACAAAGCTCGCTTCCAAACACAAAGACAGTTCTACAGACCTCGCCTACAAACACAAAGACAGTTCTACAGACCTCGCCTACAAACACAAAGAACAGTTCTACAGACTTTGTCTACAAACACAAAGAACAGTTCTACAAACCTCGCCTACAGACACAAAGACAGTTCTACAGACCTTGCCTACAAACACAAAGACAGTTCTACAAACCTCGCTCCAAACACAAAGACAGTTCTACAAAGCTCGCTCCAAACACAAAGACAGTTCTACAAAGCTCGCTTCCAAACACAAAGACAGTTCTACAGACCTCGCCTACAAACACAAAGACAGTTCTACAGACCTCGTCTACAAACACAAAGAACAGTTCTACAGACTTTGTCTACAAACACAAAGAACAGTTCTACAAACCTCGCCTACAGACACAAAGACAGTTCTACAGACCTTGCCTACAAACACAAAGACATTTTTACAGACCTCGCCTACAGACACATAGACAGTTCTACAGATCTCGCCTACAAACACAAAGACAGTTCTACAGATCTTGCCTACAAACACAAAGACAGTTCTACAAACCTCGCCTACAAACACAAAGACAGTTCTACAGAACTTGCCTACGAACACAAAGACAGTTCTACAAACCTCGCCTACAAACACAGACAGTTCTACAGACCTCGCCTACAAACATAAAGACAGTTCTACAAACTTTGCCTACAAACACAAAGACAGTTCTACAGACCTCGCCTACAAACACAAAGACAGTTCTACAGACCTCGCCAACAAACACAAAGACAGTTCTACAGACCTCGCCTACAAACACAAAGACAGTTCTACAAACCTGGCCTACAAACACAAAGACAGTTCTACAAAGCTCGCCTACAAACACAAAGACAGTTCTACAAACCTCGCTCCAAACACAAAGACAGTTCTACAAACCTCGCTCCAAACACAAAGACAGTTCTACAGACCTCACCTACAAACACAAAGACAGTTCTACAGACCTCGCCTACAAACACAAAGACAGTTCTACAGACCTCGCCTACAAACACAAAGACAGTTCTACAGACCTCGCCTACAAACACAAAGAGAGTTCTACAAACCTTGCCTACAAACACAAAGACAGTTCTACAAACCTCGCCTACAAACACAAAGACAGTTCTACAGACCTCACACTCACGATTGATTTCTACCCCTTGTTATCCTAATCCCTTTAGATCAGGCCTGGGCAAACCTCGACCCTCCAGGTGTTTTGGACTTCAACTCCCACCATTCCTAATAGTCTCTACATACAAGATTGTTAGTTTTTCCAACAATATAGTTCTCCATCCACGGCATTTCCTGCCTGTGCCAAGATTATACCTTGCCTTATATTGAGAGTCCGCCCTGTGTTGACCGCTCCTCTTCCTCTTCCTCCGCAGCTCCGCTACCAGAAGTGCCTGGACGCCCGCCCCCAGGCCTCCCCCAGCCCTTCCTCCTCCTCCTCCTCCTGCCTGCCGGCCCCTCCAGCTGCGGATTCGGTGGCGCGCCGCGTGGGCTCCTCCGTCCGGAAGGGCGTCCAGACCCTGCTGGGGACCCTCAAGCCCAAGCGCCAGGGGGGTGCCCAGACACCATGACCCCCGACCCCTCTGGGGACCTCCTCCCCTTGGAGACCCCTCCCCAGATGACCACCTCCCCCTCCCCTCACGGACTGCAGCTCCCCCCTCCCCCTTCAATGAAAGCAAGTGTGCAAGTTGTGTATTTATGCAGAGCGAGTGAGGAAGGAATGACTGCGTTCTCTCCCTTTGCGGAGCTGCTGGAGGGGAAGGGAGGAGGCAAGGGAAGAGGGGTTTTTTTGGGAGGGAGGGGGTCCATATTGGAGGGAATGGGGGGTCTCCCCTCCCCCCACAATGTCATTTAGTCTAACTGAATTGAGAGGGGGAGAGAGAAGCTGATGTTGCTGCTGTTGGTGTTTGGGTGGGGTGGGGGGGTTGTGCCTAGGCACTGACTAGCCTTGCCCCCGCCCCAAATCAAAGGACTGAGGCCTTGCAGGTGGGAAGGGGGGGGCAGAAGAGAGCTCTGTGTTGTACTAAATTCATTAATAAACTGTTCCCATTGAGTCCGGCGAGTTTGTGCTTTCGCGACAGTGTGGGGAGGGGGCAATGAATGGGACTGCTTCCTTATTTCCATTGGCAGAAGGGGGGTCTTCTGGAAGAGAGGGAAGATTCAGGACACAATAGAGTCTCACTTATCCGACCTTCGCTCATCCAACGTTCTGTATTATCCAATGCAGTCTGCCTCCCACCCGGATCCACAGCTGTTTCAATACATTGCGATGTTTTGGTGCTAAATTCGTAAATACAGTAATTACGACAGGACAATACCGTGTATTGAACTGCTTTTTCCGTCCGTTTGTTGTGAAACATGATGTTTTGGTGCCTAATTTGCAAAATCATAATCTAATTCGACATTTAATAGGCTATTCCTTTTCACATGTTCTGCCAGCCCATTTATGTTGGATAAGCGAGACTCTACTATAATAGTAATAATAATAACACTCCTGACCTCATGATCGTGGGGGGGAAAATTATGGATTGTCGATGTTGCAATCCCAAGTGATGGTAGAATTGACGAGAAGCAACTGGAGTGTTTACTCGATACGAGGATTGTTCGACTTGTGATACGAAATCCAGCATATATATCTCATTGGCTGTGTCATCCTGTTTTTGTTTCAGTAATATAATAATAATTTGTTGTTGTTCATTCGTTCAGTCGTCTCCGACTCTTCGTGACCTCATGGGCCAGCCCACGCCAGAGCTCCCTGTCGGCCGTCACCACCCCCAGCTCCTTCAAGGTCAGTCCAGTCACTTCAAGGATGCCATCCATCCCTCTTGCCCTTGGTCGGCCCCTCTTCCTTTTGCCTTCCACTTTCCCCAGCATAATTGTCTTCTCTAGGCTTTGCTGTCTCCTCATGATGTGGCCAAAGGACTTCAACTTTGTCTCTAAATATAATAATAATAATCACCATCATCATAGAATCAAAGAGTTGGAAGAGACCTCATGGGCCATCCAGTCCAACCCCATTCTGCCAAGAAGCAGGAATATTGCATTCAAATCACCCCTGACAGATGGCCACCCAGCCTCTCATAGAATCCTAGAATCAAAGAGTTGGAAGAGACCTCATGGGCCATCCAGTCCAACCCCATTCTGCCAAGAAGCAGGAATATTGCATTCAAATCACCCCTGACAGATGGCCATCCAGCCTCTGCTTAAAAGCTTCCAAAGAAGGAGCCTCCACCACACTCCGGGGCAGAGAGTTCCACTGCTGAATGGCTCTCACAGTCAGGAAGTTCTTCCTAATGTTCAGATGGAATCTCCTCTCTTGTAGTTTGAAGCCATTCTTCCATTGCGTCCTAGTCTCCAGGGAAGCAGAAAACAAGCTTGCTCCCTCCTCCTCCCTGTGGCTTCCTCTCACATATTTATACATGGCTCTCATCATATCTCCTCTCAGCCTTCTCTTCTTCAGGCTAAACATGCCCAGTTCCCTAAGCCGCTCCTCATAGGGCTTGTTCTCCAGACCCTTGATCATTTTAGTTGCCCTCCTCTGGACACATTCCAGCTTGTCAATATCTCTCTTGAATTGTGGTGGCCAGAATTGGACACAATATTCCAGATGTGGTCTAACCAAAGCAGGATAGAGCATGGGGAGCAGGACTTCCCTAGATCTAGACACTAGGCTCCTCTTGATGCAGGCCAAAATCCCATTGGCTTTTTTTGCCGCCACATCACATTCCTGGCTCATGTTTAACTTGTTGTCCACGAGGACTCCAAGATCTTTTTCACACGTACTGCTCTCGAGCCAGGCGTCCCCCATTCTGTATCTTTGCATTTCATTTTTTCTGCCAAAGTGGAGTATCTTGCATTTGTCACTGTTGAACTTCATTTTGTTAGTTTTGGCCCTTCATCTCTCTAATCTGTCCAGATCGTTTTGAATCCTGCTCCTGTCCTCTGGACTATTGGCTATCCCTCCCAATTTGGTGTCGTCTGCAAACTGGATGATCATGCCTTCTAGCCCTTCATCTAAGTCATTAATAAAGATGTTGAACAGGACCGGGCCCAGGACGGAACCCTGCGGCACTCCACTTGTCACTTCTTTCCAAGATGAAGAGGAAGCATTAGTGCAAGATAATAATAATAATCATGCTGCCGTGGGTCCCATCTGCTGCCTTTGCCTTTGGGTATCTGTTCAGGTGCAAGGAGAGTTGGAAATGATATTATTATTATTATTATTATTATTATTGTGGAAAAGAAAAAAGTCTGGATTATTGATGTCGCCATTCTGGGCGACATCAGTCGCATTGAGGAAAACCAACAGGAAAAACTCAGCCGCTATCAAGACCTCAAAGGCTCTGGCATCAACCAGTCCAGCTGGTCCCAGAGGTCATGGGCACACTGGGTGCCGTACCAAAAGATCTCAGTCGATATTTGGAAACCATAAACATTGACAAAATCACAACCTGTCAACTGCCAAAAGCCGCCTGACTTGGTTCTGCGCGCATCATCCAAAAATACATCACACGGTCCTAGGCGCTTGGGAAGTGTTCGACTTGTGATTTTAGGATACGGAAGCCAGCAGAGAGATCTCGTTTGCTGTGACATACTGGGCTTCTGTGTCAGAATAATAATAATAATAATAATAATAATAATAATAATAATAATAATAAAGCTGACACGATACAAGGACTGAAAGACTGAGCTCCAATGACTCTGGCACAAACCAGTAAAGGTGGTCCCAGTGTGATCGGTACACTGGGTACAGTGCCTCAAGACCTTGGCTTGCACTTAAAAACAACCTGGTGTTCATTTCTAAGCCAAGGAACCGGCGTTGTCCATAGACACCTCCAAGGCCATGTGGCCGGCATGACTGCGTGGAGCGCTCTTACCTTCCCGTCGAAGCAGAACCTATTGATCTACTCACACTTCCATGGTTTTGAACTGCTAGGTTGGCAGGAGCTGGGGCTAACAGCAGGAGCTCACTCGCTCCCTGGAATCAAACTGCCAGCCTTTTGATCAGCAAGCTCAGCAGCTCGGCGGTTTAACCCGCTGCACCACCAAGGGGCCCATTCTAACTTTACTTTGTATTTCCTAGTCCCACGTGGGGTTGTTGTACCGACTTTGCAACGAGAGAGAGTGCGCAGCCAAGGAAAGAGACGTCCCCCCCACCCCCAAAAGCAGCCGGCCCCTCTCCCCACCAAAGAAGACAGAAGCTGTTCCACTGAGGCAGAATTAAAGAGTCCTTTATTGCAAATGAGGGGCAGGTGACATATTGGGGGGGGGGGGTCTGGGGTGTGCACCCCCTCCTCTCAACAGTCCATAAATATGAGGGGAAGGGGCTGCCCCTTGACCCCCCAGCTAAGCCTTGGTCCCTTCGGCCACCCTCCTTCCCCTGATGACCCCACAGAGGAGCTTGGAAGAACTGGGATATTGAGGGGAGGGGGCTACTGTCTTTGGAGGGCCAGCAAGGCAAAAACAACAGGGTTGGGGGCAGAAGCCCCTGCTACTACAGCTCCTTTCTCCGCTCCTCCTCTTCCTCTTCAAGGGGTGCTTTTGTGCAGGACCCCAATATTGTGGGATAGAATGTGGGGAGGGGTCTGGCAGCGGAGAGAGTGGCCCCATCTCCCTTGCGCCGGAAACCAGTGCAGAGAAATGGCCCGATGCTTCCACAGCCTTCCTTCTTTGGGGGACCCTCTGCCCCCCCCCCATTTGCCGTTCCTCCTGAGGCCAGAGGGTGCTCTCTCTCGTCCCAAACCCTTTTCAAGGTTTGCAGGGCTGCGTGTGAATCGAAGTCCAGAAGAGAGTGACTCGAGGTCCAGCAAAGCATCACAGGAGTCCCTCCTCCTCCTCCTCTTCCGTGGATAGACAGGGTCCGTGCCCGGCGAGGCTAGCAGAAGCGCTTGCGCCGCCAGAGTGCCTGGATCTGGGGGAAGGGGAGCGCCTGGACCTGCGTGGGGCAGAGCTGGGGGTCGTCGGCGCGGCCGGTGCGGAGGGCGCAGAGCAGGGCCGCCTTGCAGGGTGCCTCGCAGGGTTCCCGTGGCGGGTGGCCCTTGTACATCAGGAACCAGAAGCGCCGGAAGAGTGGCTCCTCCACCTCAAAGCGCTTCAGCAGCTGGTCCCACTCGGACGGGAAGGCGGTGCGCAGGCCGTAGGCCTCCCGAGCCCCATAGAACCTGCGCCACTCCGGCCGCGACCCCGGGACGTTGGCTTCCGTCAGGTTCAGGATGAAGGTCTCGTGGTCCAACACTAAGAAGGAGCCGCCTGGGTAGGGACCGTCCACCTGGTAGAGGCGGTAGCCTGCAAAGGACGAGAGAAAGAAAGAATTGAAGTTTTGGACTGCAAGCTTGCTAATTGCAACATTCACACTCGATTTAAATAGACAAGGGTTCTTTCTCCCACCCTGGACATCATTCCACAGACACTCCACTTGCTTCATTGCCAACAAAACCTCTGAAGATGCCATTATCCACAGATGCAGGTAGAACATCAGGAAAGAATGCTACCGGAACCTGGCCGTACAGACCAAAACACGGTATTTTTAATGACAAAAATGTGAGCCATGCACTGAAATGAACGTCAGGAAAGAATGCTACTGGAACCTGGCCTACAGACCGAAAAACTTGTCAGAAGTATTAAAAATTAACTAGGCATTTTTAATGACAAAAATGTGAGCCAAGCATTGTAATGATGAAATTAATGCAATGACTCCGCAAAAGCTGCAGTTCAATATAAGCAGGTGTGCCTGAAGCTTAGTAGCAGCCGGTCTAACGTAAACCTCAGTGGGAGAAAGGCCTCAGTCTGAGAGAAAGCCTCACAGTGTGAGGAAGTCCTTAGTCTGTGAGAGAAGCCTCTGTGTGAGGATAGGCCTTAGTCTGTGAGAGAGAAGGTGAGGATAGGCCTTAGTCTGTGAGAGGCCTCACAGTGTGAGGTAGGCCTTAGTCTGTGAGAGAAGCCTCTGTGTGAGGTAGGCCTTAGCCTGTGGATTTTGTTTTCATGGACTTTGCTGAACTTTTCCCTGGACTATTTTGCTCCTGCTTATCTTCTTACCTAATTGGATTTACCTATTTCTTTAAAGTGCTTTTTTACTTTGCTGCTTTTTAAAATTATCTTCAATAAAAGGATTGTTTTCCTATTCAACGTGTGGTGTTTTAAAGTCAGAGGGCTTTTCCTGTCCTGGAGTGCAACGTTTACTTTCATCTTCCTCCTCCTCGTCCCTGCTGGGGCCTCTTGCCACCGCTTGGACCTTGCGATTGAGGAAGCGGCGGAGGTGCAATGGGACCGAAGCGGTGGAAAGAGGCCCCAGCAGCAACCATGAGGAGGAAGAGGAAGGTAAAGAGGGCGAGGGGGGAGCAAGAGCCGCCCCCCTCACCCTCTTTACCTTCCTTCTCCTGGTTGCCACCGGGATCAGTGTTTCTCAACCTGGGGGTCGGGACCCCTGGAGGGGTCGCCAGGAGGTGCCAGAGGGGTCACCAAAGACCATCAGAAAACACAGTATTTTCTATTGGTTATGGGGGTTCTGTGTAGGAAGTTTGGCCCAATTCTATCATTGGTGGGGTTCAGAATGCTCTTTGATTGTAGGTGAACTATAAATCCCAGCAACTACATCTCCCAAATGTCAAGGCCTATTTTCCCCAAACTCCACCAGTGTTCACAATTAGCATACTGAGTATTCGTGCCAAGTTTGGTCCAGATATAGTGCTCTCTGTAGGTGAACTACAACTCCCAAACTCAAGGTCAATGCCCACCAAACCCTTCTAGTGTTTTCTGTCGGTCATGGGAATCCTGTGTGCCAGGTGAACTACAACTCCCAAACTCAAGGTCAATGCCCACCAAACCCTTCTAGTGTTTTCTGTCGGTCATGGGAATCCTGTGTGCCAGGTGAACTACAACTCCCAAACTCAAGGTCAATGCCCACCAAACCCTTCCAGTGTTTTCTGTGGGTCGTGGGCATTCTGTGTGCCAAGTTTGGTTCAATTCCATCGTTGGTGGAGTTCAGAATACTCTTTGATTGTAGGTGAACCATAAATCCCAACAACTACAACTCCCAAATTATGTTTCATAACAGGAGCAAAATTACAGTTATGAAGTAGCAAAAGAATGTTATGTTTGGGGGTCACCACAACATGAGGAACTGTATTAAGAGGTCGCGGCATTCGGAAGGTAGAGATACACTGCGATAAATAAATAAATACCTTTAAGTAAATAAATCAATACACCAACCAGGAAGGAGATTGCCAAGAGAGGGAACTACAATTCCCAGCACACCTTGAGGATGGCAGGGGAGGGGGCGCAGCTCACCTGGGTTGAGGGCGATGAAGGTGGTGACGCTGGGGGCCACGAAGGCGATGCCCACCGGGCGGGAGAGGGTCTCCTCGTCGTAGAACATCTCAAACTCATCCACGTGCGTGTGGCCAAAGAACTGACCGGCCACCGTGCTCTCGAACCTGCAAGGAGGAGAATCGTGGGTGACGACAATGCAAGGATGATGTGGGTTATGTCCTGCGTGTCCTGTGGACCCCCACCCACCCAAAGCAGATCTAAGGAAGGTCTGCAGAGCCAACTTCCCCTCCCTTGAGCCCCAGAGAGAAGCCACGCTGGCAAGCAACGGTCACTGAGGTCCACTCAGGTCTGAGCCTCCTCACCTGTTGATGATGCGGTAGTAGTTCCAGCTCCAGCAGCGCAGGCAGTGGGCAGGGGGGATGTGCCCAATGATGTGGACCTGTGGTCAAGAAGAGCACAGCTGAGTGTGGCCAGGGTGGGGCAGGGGGGGATCCCAGCCCCCTCTGCATTCCTGGTGCTTTTGGAAAGACTACCCCCCACCCTGACCGCCCCAAGCTCCCTCCCCAGGCGGCGGCTGACCTTCTCTCCGCTCTCCTCGGCCTTCTGCAGGACGCCCACCAGCCACTGGAGCTGCCCGGCCGGATCGGTGGCGTTGATGAGGAGCCAGAAGTTGGCCTCGGAGCAGAAGTTCATGTTGAGGGAGACCAAGCGCAGGCCGGGGAGCACAGGGAGCGTGTAGAAGCCCCCCACCCTGCAAGGGAAGAAGGGAGGGGAGCGTCACCACAAGGGGACCCCAGAGGGCATCTAGACCCTCTCCATACACAAACAGATATACAGACACACACATGTACACATACACATGTAAAAATACATGCCTACACATATACACATACATATGTATAGATGCACATAGACATATGCATACACATATATACATATGGATATACACAAACATGTATACATACTCATATAATCATACACACGTATACATACCCTTATACACATGCACATATACACATACCCATATATACATACACATGTACACACATATGTGCATCTGTACATATACACATGCATATGTACAGATGCACATACACATATACACACATGAACATACATACACATATACACATACATACATATGCATATACACATCACATGTATACATACACATATATACACAAATACACATATATACATACACATACACATATACACACATGAACATACATACACACATATACACATACATACGCATATACAAATACATACAGACACGTATACACAAAAATACATACACGTGTATACAGACATATACATACACATATACACACACAGAGATATATACATATGAATATTCACATACATACACACAAAAATACATACACATATATACATACACGTGTATACAGACATATACATACATACACATATACACAGAGATATATACATATGAATATACACATACATACAGATATACACAAACATACATACACATATATACACACATGTGTATACAGACATATACAGACATATGAATAGACACACATATATACACATGTACACATACATACATATGTATACAGACATACACACATATATACATACTTATATACACAGACAAGTGTATACATATATACACAGATGTGAACACAGACATATACACATATAAACATACATATACACTGATATCCAATATATATGCATATATAATATATATATATATATATATTACAGATATACACTTTCAAAAGATACGTGCGCTACAGATTCTGGCAATTCCACCGATGTTAGTGGAATGTCACTATCTCACACAATTTGGAAGATATTCTGTTCCTGGTTTGCAAGTGTTATTTCCTGTTTACTTGTTCAGAACTTCCTCTGAAAGTCGTCGTTCTACTCAGGAAACTTTGTTTTTGTGGCTTCCACAAAGTAGGTTGAGTGGGTTGAGACTCAATGATGAGATATTCATTGCCAAAGTAAGTAAGACCAGGCATGGGCCAACTTTGGCCTTCCCTCCAGGTGTTTTGGACTCCAACTCCCACAATTCCTAACAGCCTACCGGCTGTTAGGAATTGTGGGAGTTGAAGTCCAAAACACCTGGAGGGAAGGCCAAAGTTGGCCCAGGCCTGCAGTTGATTAATACAGCCACCTTTCTGAGGCCAGAGAGACATGAATCCAAGGCAGGCAAACTATGCCACAGATGAACTAAAAGCAAGAGCAACTTAGAAACTTGAATACATGATTTCTAAGAACATCAGACCAAAAAATTGAGAGCTCTTCACCTGAATGCAACATTGTTCTCACAAAGATTGTACCAGCAGGAACCACTTTAAAAATCTCCATCCCTCCCATAACATCGTTTCTCACGCACCTGCATTTCATCTCCTTATTTTTAATTCTCTGGGAAAAGCAAGTCTTTTATGCTCTGTCTCCACAGTTTCAAGCACCTTGAACTAGAAAAGACGAGAGACAGGGCCTTCTCGATGGTGGCTCCCCGGCTTTGGAATTCCCTCCCACAGGAGATTAGAACTGCTCCCTCCCTCCTGACGTTCAGGAAGCTAACAAAGACTTGGCTATGGAATGCGGCCTTTGATAACTGAGTCAACTTTGGTCCACATGGAAGAAGAATGAATATGTTGGGGTTCAGCCTGATCCTGATCTTTGTGAAGACCCCTTCTCAAATGGACCCCTCCTCAAATGGAACCCCCCCCCCCCCCCACATACACACCTGAGGGTCTCCAGGGCGTCCGGGGGCAACCAAGGTGCCCACGCATCAGCCATGGCGTCGTAGAGCCATGCGGAGGATTGGTTCCCCGGCACGAAGGGTGGCGGGAAGGAGTTGACGGGCACGGACTCGTGGTTGCCGACGGCTGGGTAGACGGGTATTGGCCCCAGATATTTCCGGACGAGGGCGGAGACGGTGCGCAGTGCCTCCAGCTGGTCCCCGCGGCTCTGCTCCCAGACATTGTGGGCCGGGATGTCCCCCGTCCAGTAGACCAGGTCAAAGGGACCCCCGGCCTCAGGACGTCCCCGGCTCAGGTGTTGCAGTAGGTTCTCCAGCGTGTGCAACGGCAGGTCGCAGTTGCTGTAGCTCCCCCAGAAGCCGGCCTCGGGACCCCCGCTACTGTTGCCCCCTCCCCGGCAGCAGAGGGGGTCCTTGCAGGTCGCGTCACTGCCCGGGAGGTAGCCTCGGTCCCAATGGAGGTCGGTCAAGAAGAGGATCCTGGCGGAGGGGACCCCAGGGGGAGGGGGCTGTGGCGGAATTATGGGGGGTTTCGGGGTGTCCGGCAGAGAGACGTTCCAGTCGGAGTAGATATCCCAGTGTCCACAGTCGGCACCCACGAGGAGGCCGCAGATCTCGGCTGGGCGCAGGATGGAGCGGATCCAGGCGGTGAGTAGGTCGTGCTCAAAGAGGCCCACGATTTCCTGGCAGACCTCCGGGCGGGCTAGGCGGAGGCGCTCACAGGTGGCCACCGCCAGCCGACGGATGTGCTCCACCCCCGTCTCCAGCTGGCCGAAGGAAGAAAAAAGAGATCAGTCTCTGGAAAGATTATTTGGTATCTCTCACAAAGCAAAACTAACAAAATGAAGTTCAACAGTGACAAATGCAAGATACTCCACTTTGGCAGAAAAAATGAAATGCAAAGAGACAGAATGGGGGACAATGTCTGGCTCGAGAGCAGTACGTGTGAAAAAGATCTTGGAGTCCTCGTGGACAACAAGTTAAACATGAGCCAGGAATGTGATGTGGCGGCAAAAAAAGCCAATGGGATTTTGGCCTCAGGCATCAAGAGGAGCATAGTGTCTAGATCAAGGGAAGTCATGCTCCCCATGCTCTATTCTGCTTTGGTTAGACCACACCTGGAATATTGTGTCCAATTCTGGGCACCACAATTCAAGAGAGATATTGGCAACCTGGAATGTGTCCAGAGGAGGGCGACTAAAATGATCAAGGGTCTGGAGAACAAGCCCTATGAGGAGCGGCTTAGGGAGCTAATGGGCATGTTTAGCCTGAAGAAGAGAAGGCTGAGAGGAGATATGATAGCCATGTAGAAATATGTGAGAGGAAGCCACAGGGAGGAGGGAGCAAGCTTGTTTTCTGCTTCCCTGGAGACTAGGACGCAATGGAACAATGGCTTCAAACTACAAGAGAGGAGATTCCATCTGAACATTAGGAAGAACTTCCTGACTGTGAGAGCCGTTCAGCAGTGGAACTCTCTGCCCCGGAGTGTGGTGGAGGCTCCTTCTTTGGAAGCTTTTAAGCAGAGGCTGGATGGCCATTTGTCAGGGGTGATTTGAATGCAATATTCCTGCTTCTTGGCAGAATGGGGTTGGACTGGATGGCCCAGGAGGTCTCTTCCAACTCTAGGATTCTATGATTCTAAGAATTGATGAATACTTCAAAGAGAAATGACTTAGAGATTAAAGCTGGGAGAAAAGATATTTCCAAGACCCTAATGAGGAATTGAACAGAAGAAAAGAAGAAAACAACAAAATAAGAAAGAAAGAAAAGGAAACTCTTCGCAAAGGACACCCGGAAGACAGGCCGAAGGAAGGGGGAAACCTCGATTTTTGTCTCTATTACTTTTAATGCACTCTCTACACTTTCCCTTTCTGACTATGGATACCCCCACTTCTATCCACCCCGTACTTCCTTAAGTCTATTACCCAACCACTCTCTTTCCTTACCCGCTTTCCTCTTTTACTCCTCCCCTTACTCTTCTTGTTTCTCTAGACTGCTCTACTCTTTTTTTTTAACTATCGCTCTCTTTTAATCATATGTATATGGAAAATGTGAATAAAGATTATTTTTTAAAAAAAAGACTCGAGAATTATTATTTGGCATCTCTCACAAAGCAAAGCACGGCAGATGTTGCACTAGAGCCCGGAAATGCCTTTTCACCACAAGCCACACTCTGGCCAGGTAATCCAATAAGTAAAAGTCTAGTAAAAGAAGAGTATATAAAAATAAGCAAGTTGAAAACAGAGAATCAACGTCCAAAAGGTAATTTTATGGAAGCCAAGAGTCCAAAAATCCAATCAAATACACTCTCCAAAATCCTTCCACAGAGATATCCAAATATAAGATAACATGAGCTGGAATGTGTCCAGAGGAGGGCGACTAAAATGATCAAGGGTCTGGAGAACAAGCCCTATGAGGAGCGGCTTAAGGAGCTGGGCATGTTTAGCCTGAAGAAGGGAAGGCTGAGAGGGGATATGATAGCCATGTATAAATATGTGAGAGGAAGCCACAGGGAGGACGAGGGAGCAAGCTTGTTTTCTGCTTCCTTGGAGACTAGGACGCAATGGAGGAATGGCTTCAAACTACAAGAGAGGAGATTCCATCTGAACATGAGGAAGGACTTCCTGACTGTGACAGCCGTTCAGCAGTGGAACTCTCTGCCCCGGAGTGTGGTGGAGGCTCCTTCTTTGGAAGCTTTTAAGCAGAGGCTGGATGGCCATTTGTCAGGGGTGATTTGAATGCAATATTCCTGCTTCTTGGCAGAATGGGGTTGGACTGGATGGCCCAGGAGGTCTCTTCCAACTCTTTGATTCTAGGATTCTGTGACTGTGGGAGCTGTTCAGCAGTGGAACTCTCTGCCGCGGAGGGAGTGTGGTGGAGGCTCCTTCTTTGGAGGCTTTGAAACAGAGGCTGGATGGCCATTTGTCAGGGGTGATTTGAATGCAATATTCCTGCTTCTTGGCAGAATGGGGTTGGACTGGATGGCCCAGGAGGTCTCTTCCAACTCTTTGATTCTATGATTCTATGAATCCAAGGCAGGCAAACTATGCCACAGATGAACTAAAAGCAAGAGCAACTTAGAAACTTTAATACATAATTTCCAAGAACACCAGACTAAAAAAAAAATGGGAGCTCTTCACCTGAATGCAACATTGTTCTCACAAGGACTGTACCAGCAGGAACCACTTTAAAAACCTCAATCCCTCCCATAACATCGTTTCTCACGCACCTGCATTTCATCTTATTTTTAATTCTCTGGGAAAAGTGAGTCTTTATGCTCCACAGTTCCAAGCACCTTGACCTAGAAAAACATTTGTCTCCCAAATTTCTCTCAGCCTGCACTTCTTGGAAGGTTCCCATGGGAACGGATATTGCGTTCTCCAGTCTCGTGGGAACTGCCAGGAGATTCCAAAACTTCCCAGCATTTCCTTCCTCACTTTCCTAGCACTCAAAATCTGACCAGGCTACAACTGCAGAAGCCTATTTGGACCCATAACCTGTTGGGATAGTGTCTGGTTTTCAGGCCATCTCACTGTCTGTTGCAAAGAGTCTCACTGTCTTTCAGGTGCTACTTCCATAGAAATAGAATAATATGGTATGTGTGTGTGTATGACATATGTAGATAGATAGATAGATAGATAGATAGATAGATAGATAGACCAAACACAGCATGGAATTGACATATAGTGGTTAGAGATTGCTGGTCGACCTCCGAGCACAATTCAAAGTGCTGGTCTTGGCCTATAAAACCCTATACGGCTTCGGCCACCTTGTCCGAACATATCTCTCTCTACGTTCCACCTCGTAATTTAAGATCTACTGGGGAGGCCCTGCTCTCGGTCCCACCAGCTTCGCAAACTCATCTGGTGGGAACGAGGGACAGGGCCTTCTCAGTGGTGGCCTCCTGTTTGTGGAATTCACTCCCCAGCGAGATCAGATCGCCATCCTCCCTCCTTTCTTTTAGGAAAAAACTAAAAACGTGGTTTTGGAGCCAGGCCTTTGGCTAGTGGGCACAGCAGCACTTTAAACACAGAACCCGGACCGCAGGACTGTTATGACAACCGGAAATGGCTGTGACGTTGTGACTATATGATTATGTAGCTATGTGGTTATGTGATTTTTAATTAATGTTAATGTTTTTAGCCTGCTATGTATTATGATTTTATATTGTGTTACTGATATTGTAGCATCGAATTGCTTTCAAAAAAGAAAGCAACGGTTTTGAAAGGCAGCAGATCACAGGAGCTGTCTTCATAGACCTGTCAGCGGGGACAGAGAGCTTCATCTATGCTGATGATCGTACCATCACCACTCAAGGAAATCAGCTACCGAACAGGAGCTTTTTTGTTGAGTTCCAGGGCCAGAGAAGCAGATGACGGAAACAGAAGAACGGCCTGCCTCAGGGGAGCGTGCTTGCTCCATCCATGTTCAACATCTACACAAATGACCAGCCACTGCCAGAAGGGACAGAGAGATTCATCTATGCTGATGATCGTGCCATCACCACTCAAGCAGGGAGCTTTGAGATGGTTGAACAGAAGCTCTCCCAAGCTCTAGGTGCTCTTACTGCCTATTACAGGGAAAACCAGCTGATCCCCAACCCATCTAAAACACAGACATGTGCCTTTCATCTCAAGAACAGACAAGCATCCTGAGCTCTGAGGGTGGGCTGGGAAGGAATCCCATTGGAGCATTGCAGCGCACCCAAATACCTGGGAGAAATGGTGTAAAGCACAAGAAGCACTGCCTGAACATAAAGCAAAAAGTGGGTGCTAGAAACAATATCATACAAAAGCTGACTGGCACAACCTGGGGATCACAACCGGACACAGTGAAGACATCTGCCCTTGTGCTGTGCTACTCTGCTGCTGAGTATGCATGCCCAGTGTGGAACACATCTCACCACGCTCAGGCAGTGGATGTGGCTCTTAATGAGACATGCCGCATTATCACGGGGTGTCTGTGCCCTACACCACTGGAGAAATTACACTGCTTAGCCGGTATTGCACCACCTGACATCTGCCGGGAAGTGGCAGCCAATAGTGAAAGGACCGAGGCAGAGACATCTCCAGCTCATCCCCTGTTTGGGTATCAGCCAGCACGTCAACGACTTAAATCTAGAAAAAGTTTTCTAAGATCTACAGAGACACTCTCAGCAAGCGAGAGTCCAAAAGTGGCAGGCCCAAACCCAGCACCTCAACCAATGGCTGATACCAAATGAGAGACTCCCTCCTGGGCACACAGAAGACGGGGCGACTTGGAAGGCGCTGAACAGACTGCGCTCTGGCACCACGAGATGCAGAGCCAACCTTAGAAATGGGGCCACAAAGTGGAGTCCACGACATGCGAGTGTGGAGAAGAGCAAACTACTGACCACCTGCTGCAATGCAACCTGAGCCCAGGCACATGATGCACAAGGGAGGACCTCCTTGCAGCAACACCAGAGGCACTCCAAGGGGCCAGAGACTGGTCAAAGGACATTTAATCCACTACCAAACTCACAACTTTTGTATTTTGTTTGGGTTTTTTTGCTTTGTTCTGTTAGAAATGTAATATAATCGACTGGTTGCACTGACACGATAAATAAATAAATATTGAATTGCTGCCTGTGTTAGCCGCCCTGAGTCCTCCCTCGGGGGTGAGAAGGGCAGGGTAGAAATTATGTAAATCAACAACAACAATAACAACAACAACAACAGCAATGCTGCAGTGGGTCTCATCTGCTGCCTTAGCCTTTGGGTATCAATCAACCAATCAATCAATCAATCAAAACTCATCATAAATACAAATCACTATATACCTATATATACCCCCCTCTCTCTATATATATATATGTCATAGTGTATGTGTGTGTGTGTTTACCTATGCACTTTAGTAACTTATTGCATTTATCATGAGTTTTGATTTGCATTCCCTAACCACTATATGTCAATTCTAGGCTGTGTTTCGTGTATCTATATATCATACTAGCCGTCCCCTGCCACACATTGCTGTGGCCCACTCTGGTGGTCCTGGGGGTTCTCTGTGGGAGATTTGGCCCAATTCTAACGTTGGTGGAGTCCAGAATGCCCCGTGATTGTAGGTGAACTATAAATTCCAGCAACTGCAACTCCCAAATGTCAAGCTTCTATTTTCTCCAAACTCCACCAGTGTTCACATTGGGCATATTGAGTATTTGTGCCGAGTTTGGTCCAGATCCATCATTGTTTGAGTCCACAGTGATCTCTGGATGTAGGTGAACTACAACTCCAAAACCAAAGGACATTGCCCACCCAACCCTTCCAGTATTTTCTGTCGGTTATGGGAGAACTGTGTGCCAAGTTTGGTTCAATTCCATCGTTGGTGGGGTTCAGAATGCTCTTTGATTGTAGGTGAACTATAAATCCCAGAAACTACAATTCCCAAATGACAAAATCATTTTTTTAGGTGAAGGACCTACATTGGGTTGTTAGGTGTCTTGTGTCTGAATTTGGTGTCAATTCGCCCAGTTTTTTGAGTTCTGTGAATACCACAAACGAACATTACATTTTTATTTATATAGATTGTGTGTGTGTGTGTTTACCTATGTACTTTAGTAATATATTGTATTTTTATGTCCATTTGTTTTTGAATGTGTTGTATCCCACCTTGTGCCATCAAGAGAGGCAGGTAATAAATAAAATGTGTTGTTGTTGTTGTTGTTGTTGTTGTGTAAGGCCAGCAATGACCTGGGCTGGGAGGGAGAGGACCATCTTGCCCGGCTGCGTCAACAGAAGCGCCCCGCAGGAAGGCTCCCATCATCCCCAGAGGGAAGGGCAGCCTGATCTGCCTGCCGGTCATCTGTCCAGAGGAGGAATGGGCGGAGTTGAAGGGGAGGGGACTCCTCTCCACCCCCACCCCCCCCTTCCACCGGACACGAGGCTTAGAGTCCCATGACTCCCACGAGGGCCTGGATTAGAAGCAGCAGCAGGAAGCCGCACCACAACAACACAACAAGAAAGGGGGGGGGGGGGGAAGCAGTGAGGGAGGGGCACACAAGGAGGGGAGGGGGAGTGACCCCCTCCCCCAATTGCAATGTCATGTGCCAAAGTGGAAGGGCACAACATGCATTTGGATAATTCCAGTGTCATCTGCCCAAGTGGATGGACACACCATGCATTTGGATGGAGCAGTGCACAAACAAACAGGGGGGGGGGGGGGAAGGGGAAGGTTGCAGCCCCAAGCCCCCCACCCAAATAGGGAAGAGTCATCAGGAGGAAGCCTAGCTCACCCACCGCTTGCCCTTCCTGCCTGCACTTGGCATTTCCAACTCTCCTTGCTCCTAACAGATACCCAAAGGCTAAGGCAGCAGATGAGACCCAATGCAGCATTATTATTATTGCTGTTGTTGTTATTATACACAACAAGATGAGTCCACAGCAGACAAGATTAGGAAGAACTTCCTGACTGTGAGAGCCGTTCAGCAGTGGAACTCTCTGCCCCAGAGTGTGGTGGAGGCTCCTTCTTTGGAAGCTTTTAAGCAGAGGCTGGATGGCCATCTGTCAGGGGTGAATTGAATGCACTATTCCTGCTTCTTGGCAGAATGGGGTTGGACTGGATGATGGCCCAGGAGGTCTCTTCCAACTCTTGGATTCTATGATTCTATGAGGCTGGATGGCCATCTGTCAGGGGTGATTTGAATGCGATGTTCCTGCTTCTTGGCAGAATGAGGTTGGACTGGATGGTGGCCCAGAAGGTCTCTTCCAACTCTAAGATTCTATGATTCTAAGATCACTCTGCTGGTTGTTGTATTGGATCACACATCACACACCTCCCAAGTGTCTAGGACTGTGTGATGTATTGGCAAATAATGCCTGCAGATTCCAGTAAGGTGGCCTTTTGCAGCTGGCAGATGGTAATGTTGTCAGTGCCGATTGCTTTTAAGTAGAGGCCAAGGTCATAGAATCCAAGAGTTGGAAGAGGGCCATTATGACCCTCTAAAACATCTCAAGGTATCTTCAACTTATGGTCCTCTAAAACATCTCAAGGTATCTCCAACTTATGACCCTCTAAAACATCTCAAGGTATCTCCAACTTATGACCCTCTAAAACATCTCAAGGTATCTCCAACTTATGGTCCTCTAAAACATCTCAAGGTATCTCCATCTTATGGTTCTCTAAAACATCTCAAGGTATCTCCAACTTATGGCCATCTAAAACATCTCAAGGTATCTTTAACCGATGGTCCTCTAAAACATCTCAAGGTATCTCCAACTTATGGCTCCCTAAAACATCTCAAGGTATCTCCAACTGATGGCCCTCTAAAACATTTCAAGGTGCCTCCAACTTATGGCCCTCTAAAACATCTCAAGGGATCTCCAACTGATGGCCCTCTAAAACATCTCAGGGTATCTCCAACTTATGGCCCTCTAAAACATCTCAAGGGATCTCCAACTTATGGTCCTCTAAAACATCTCAAGGTATCTCCAACTTATGGTCCTCTAAAACATCTCAAGGTATCTCTAACTTACGGCCCTCTAAAATATCTCAAGGTATCTCCAACTTACGGCCATCTCATAGAATCCTTGAGTTGGAAGAGACCTCATGGGCCATCCAGTTCAACCCCATTCTGCCAAGAAGCAGGACACCGCCATGAGTCGCCCTTAATGGGCTGAGAATGGCGGTTAATAAGTGCATCAAATAAATAAATAAATAATAAATCACGTTCAAAGCACCCTCGACAGATGGCCATCCAGCCACTGTTTCAAAGCCTCCATAGAAGGAGACGCCACCACACTCCGAGACAGAGAGTTCCACTGCTGAACAGCTCTCACAGTCAGGAAGTTGTATTGTCGAAGGCTTTCATGGCTGGAATCACTGGGTTGTTGTAGGTTTTTTCGGGCTGTATGTCCATGTTCTAGAGGCATTCTCTCCTGACGTTTCGCCTGCATCTACGGCAAGCATCCTCAGAGGTCGTGAGACCTCAATAACCTCTGAGGATGCTTGCCATAGATGTAGGAGAAATGTCAGGAGAGAATGCCTCTAGAACAGTGGTTCTCAATCTGGGGTCCCCAGAAGATTTTGGCCAACAACTCCCAGAAATCCCAGCCAGTTTACCAGCTGTAAGGATTTCTGGGAGTTGAAGGCCAAAAACGTCTGGGGACCCCAAGGTTGAGAACCACTGCTCTAGAACATGGTCATATAGCCTGAAAAAACCTACAACAACCCAGTCAGGAAGTTCTTCCTAATGTTCAGGTGGAATCTCCTTTCTTTAGGAAGAACTTCCTGACTGTGAGAGCTGTTCAGCAGTGGAACTCTCTGCCCTGGAGTGAGTGTGGTGGAGGCTCCTTCTTTGGAGGCTTTGGAACAGAGGCTGGATGACCATCTGATTCCAAGGGTTTGCAGATGGCTGTTAGGAATGGTGGGAGTTGAAGTCCAAAACGCTTGGAGGCCTGTTCCGGAGGCTTTGAAGCCAAACAAGGAACGGAACACTTTGTCCTAACCATACATAGAATCCTAGAATCCAAGAGTTGGAAGAGACCTCCTGGGCCATCATCCAGTCCAACCCCATTCTGCCAAGAAGCAGGAACATTGCATTCAAATCACCCCTGACAGATGGCCATCCAGCCTCTGCTTAAAAGCTTCCAAAGAAGGAGCCTCCACCACACTCCAGGGCAGAGAGTTCCACTGCTGAACGGCTCTCACAACTAAATGTTATCTTCCGTTAATTGGCCGTTTAACATTTCGCTTCCTGGAGCACCGAGTATGGAAATGTATGCTAACCGAACGGCTCCGTTGACTCTGGCCTTCTTCCTGCATGAATAATAATGAATAATAATAAGCTTCTGCCTTCATTAAAAGACAATGGCATCGTGATTATGTTGGTTTACAGTCTGTTGCTGTTGTGGTTCGATGCCTTCAAGTCATGGAAGAGAACTCGAGCGATTGCAAGACTTGCTCAAACTTAACTCAGTGGGTTTCCAGGGCGGAGGAGAGATTGGCACCCCATGAGAGGAACCTCCTAAACAACAACAACAACAACAACAACAACGGCCTTTCCCTCTCTCCTGCAGGCCCTTGCTTCCAGGGGCCCCATTAAAATAATGTTGTTGTTGTTGTTCTTGTTGTCTGGCTCTACCTGTCTCGAAGTTCTGGCGGCAGAAGAAGACTCTTGCAAGTCAAACAAGCAGCTGAAGAAGAAAAACACGATGCCCTGGAAGAAGATGGAAAGGGAAGCCAAGAACCTGCTCTAATTAAAGTCAGGATTCGAAAGTCCTTCAGGATTTTTGCGTCTTCATTTTCCACCACCTTTGCAGGTTTATGATCCCTTTACGAGTTCTTTGGTACTTGTGACAGAAGTTCTAGTGAATCATTTAGGCCACAGAGTTGTGCCTCTGTTTGTAGTCTGTCTTGCAGCAGCGGACAAAGAGTCAGTACAAGAAAACTGCACTCCAAACCAGAGCTGACAGCTGGCACCACAAAGAACTACATGGGCAGTCCCTTGAGAAGATTGAAGGAAAAGAAGTTCTAGTGCAGTGGTTAACCTTCCTAATGTCGTGACCCCCCCTAATGTCGTGACCTCTCTTGTGCTGACCTTAAGCTTGTGTAGATCTTTAAGCTGTGCGAACCGTCTTTGTGTGGATCTCCCTTGTGTTGACCTAAGTTTGTGTAGATCTTAAGCCGGCTTCTTCGCCGTTATTTACTGAGCAGAATGTGATTAACCATCTGTGCTGCCCCACCCCCGAGTTATCAACTCCGGAAGCATAACCGCTGGTTATCAACCGTCTAAAGTCCTATCGGGGTCATAGCAATATTTAGTTAACCACCATCTTTTGCCCATAAGAGGCAATCGTACAATATCAACTAGCACTTTCCTGGTAGCCACTGTTACCATCTCTCACCATTGTAATAAGAACGACTTAGAGCACCTAGGTGCCTGCCATCTGCTGCTAGATTGCACCAGCACTTTCGCCCTTTTCCTGTCCCTCTGTGCCGCACTTTATATCAATAAGTAGAGCACTTTAGACCTAGCACTTTATTAACTGTGCCTTGAACATGTGTTGCTGCTAATTAACTTCGATCATTCACGCCCACCGACGGACTGCTCCTTAAGAACTGGTCTATTGAAGCAGTCGGAACATCGACTACCTCCCGTACTGCTGCTACCCATGTGGTCCCCCGCCCCCCTTTGGGTACTGTTTGTGTTGCTCTGGTGTTGGGGAGGGGGCAGAAGAAGAGGTGGCCTGGAGCCTGTGATGGAGAGTGTGGTGGGGAGGGGGGGGGGGAGGGGGGAGGGGGGATGCTGGCAAGAAAGTAATCTTATAGCTCACAACGGCGGCATGGAGGGGGGGAGGTGTTCCACTAGCCGAGGGGTCCCCATAGAGGTCGTGGTGGGAAGGAGGAGATGCGGGAGAAGGAGACCTCGAATTCGGCCTAATTCGGACCGCTTCTCTAAATTAACTATCCCCAATAGGTCTCCTAAGGTAACTTGGTGTAACCAGGTGAGCGGGCCCTCTGGCTTGAAGGTGGTGTTGTTGAACGCCAGGTCTGTCAACGGAAAAACAACTTGGATCCAGGACTTAATCCTGGAGGAACGGGCAGATCTGGCGTGCATCACGGAGACCTGGTTGGATGAAGCGGGGGGCGTAAATCTCTCCCAGCTTTGTCCTCCAGGTTTCTCCGTGCAACACCAACCAAGAGCCGGAGGACGGGGAGGCGGGGTCGCAGTGGTCTATAGAGATACCATCCATCTAACCAGGAGCCCCATCCCGCAGACCACAAATTTTGAATGCGTCCACCTGAGGGTGGGTGACCGGGACAGAATAGGGATTCTGTTAGTGTACCGTCCACCTCGCTGCACTACAGTCTCCCTACCTGAGCTAGCGGGGGTGGTCTCGAGCCTGGCGGTGGAGTCCCAACGGCTCCTTGTGCTGGGGGACTTCAACATCCACGCCGAGGCAACCCTCACAGGTGCAGCTCAGGACTTCATGTCCGCCATGGCAACCATGGGGCTGTCCCAACAAATAACTGGCCCCACCCACTGTGCTGGACACACATTGGACTTGGTTTTCTGCCAGGGATGGGAGCAGGGTGGCGGTGTGGAGGAGTTGTCCATCTCTCCGTTGCCGTGGTCCGACCACTTCCTGATTAGATTTAGGCTTACTGCGCCCCCTAACCTCCGCAAGGGTGGAGGACCCATTAAGATGGTCCGCCCCAGGAGGCTAATGGATCCGAACGGATTCCTGACGGCTCTTGGGGAGTTTCCCGCTACCGCGGTAGGCGACAATGTCGAGGCCTTGGTCGCTCTCTGGAATGGGGAGATGACCAGGGCTATTGACATGATCGCTCCGGAACGTCCCCTCTCAAGTAACCGAGCTAAACCAGCCCCTTGGTTTACCGAGGAGCTGGCAGCGATGAAGCGAAGGAAGAGGGTTCTAGAGAGCGTGTGGCGATCGGACCCAAGCGAGTCAAACCGAGCACGGTTTGTGTCCTCTTTGAGGGCATACGCCGCGGCAATAAAAGCCGCAAAGAAAACTTTCTTTGCGGCCACTATTGCGCCTGCAAAGAACCGTCCGGCGGAGTTGTTCCGGGTTGTCAGAGGTCTTTTAACTCCCCCTACCGGTGGGAGCCCTGACAACTCGGCAACGCGCTGTGAAGCATTTGCTCGGTTCTTTGCAGACAAAGTCGCTTTGATCCGTTCCGGGCTGGACGCCACTTTAGATGCAGTCTCCGTGGATGTGACACAAGCACCTGCTTGTCAGATTTTGTTGGATTCTTTTCAGTTTGTGAAACCCGAGGATGTGGACAAGGTACTTGGAGGGATGAGACCCACCACGTCCATCCTAGACCCCTGCCCATCCTGGCTTCTTAAGGAGGCCAGAGGGGGATTGGCCGAGTGGGTAACGGTGGTGGTTAACGCCTCCCTTCGGGAAGGCAAGATTCCAGCGAGCCTAAAACAGGCTGTTATAAAGCCGCTGTTGAAGAAACCATCACTTGACCCCACTAAATTGGACAACTTTCGGCCTGTTTCCAATCTTCCCTTTTTGGGCAAAGTCATGGAAAGCGTGGTGGCCTCACAACTCCAGGTATTCTTGAGAGACACGGATTATCTGGATCCGGCACAGTCTGGTTTCAGACCGGGGCATGGTACCGAGACGGTCTTGGTCGCCTTAGTGGATGATCTCCGTCGGGAGCTAGACAGGGGGAGTGTGTCCCTGTTGGTGCTCCTGGACCTCTCAGCGGCCTTCGATACCGTCGACCACGGTATTCTTCTGGGGCGCCTTGCAGAGATGGGCCTCGGGGGCACTGCTCTGCAGTGGCTCCGATCATTTCTGGAGGGTCGTACCCAGAAGGTGTTGTTGGGGGACTCCTGTTCAACGCCGCAGCCGTTGACCTGTGGCGTTCCTCAGGGTTCCATCTTGTCCCCCTTGCTGTTTAACATCTACATGAAGCCGCTGGGTGAGATCATCCGGAGTTTCGGGGTGCGGTGTCACCTGTACGCAGATGACGTCCAACTCTGTCACTCCTTCCCACCTGCTACTAAGGAGGCCGTCGAAGTCCTGAACCGGTGCCTGGCCGCTGTAATGGTCTGGATGAGGGCGAACAAACTGAAATTAAATCCAGACAAGACAGAGGTACTCCTGGTCAGTCGCAAGGCCGAACAGGGTATAGGGTTACAGCCTGTGCTGGACGGGGTCGCACTCCCCTTGAAGGCGCAGGTTCGCAGCTTGGGTGTGACCCTGGACTCATCGCTGAGCCTGGAGCCCCAGGTTTCAGCGGTGACCAGGGGAGCATTTGCACAGCTTCGGCTCGTGCGCCAGCTGCGCCCGTATCTTGGGAAGTCTGACTTGGCCACGGTGGTACACGCTTTGGTCACATCCCGCCTCGACTACTGCAACGCTCTCTACGTGGGGCTGCCCTTGAAGACGGTCCGGAAGCTCCAGCTAGTCCAGCGCGCGGCAGCCATGTTGTTAACGGGAGCTGGAAGCAGAGAGCATACAACGCCTCTGCTGTCCCAGCTCCACTGGCTGCCGATCTGCTACCGGGCCCAATTTAAGGTGCTGGTGTTATCCTACAAAGCCCTAAACGGTTCCGGCCCAAAATACCTTGCAGACCGCATCTCGGCCTACGAGCCCACGAGGGCCTTGAGATCATCCGGGGAGGCCCTTCTCTCGGTCCCGCCTGCCTCACAGGCACGTCTGGCGGGGACGAGGGAGCGGGCCTTCTCGGTGGTGGCCCCCCGGCTGTGGAACACCCTCCCTGCTGAAGTTAGACAGGCGCCCTCCTTGATGGCCTTTCGTAGGGGCCTGAAAACATGGCTCTTCGAGCAGGCCTTCAACTGAGTGAATTCAATGACTATGGACTGAACTAGGACTGTGAATTTTGGCTATGACCCCAGGACTTGACGAAGCGGTTTTTTAGTTTAAGTATATGTTATGTTGTATTGTCTGGTCTGTATCGTCTCGGTTCTTGTACACTGTCTTTTTGTTGTTGTGAACCGCCCCGAGTCGCCCTCGGGCTGAGAGGGGCGGTCAACAAATGCAATAAATAAATAAATAAATAAAATAAATAATGCAGTCCCTCATGTTGTGGTGACCACCAACCATAATATTGTTTTCGTTGCTACTTCGTAACAGTCATTTTACTACTGTTATAAATCATAATGTAAATATCTGATCTGCAGGATGTATTTTCATTCACTGGACCAAACTGGGCACTAATACCCAATACACCCAAATGTGAATGCTAGTGGGGTTGGGGGAGAATTGGGAGCTGTAATTTGGGAGTTGTAGTTGCTGGGATTTATAGTTCACTTATAATCAAAGAGCATTCTGAACTTCATCAGTGATGGATTTGAACCAAACTTGGCTCCCATGACCAATGGAAAACACTGGAAGGGTTTGATGGGCATTGACCTTGAGTTTGGGAGTTGTAGTTCACCTATATCCAGAGAGCACTGTGGACTCATGCAATGGTGGATCTGGACCAAACTTGGCACGAATACTCAATATGCCCAAATGTGAACACTGGTGGAGCCTGGGGAAAATAGATCTTGACATTTGGGAGTTGTAGTTGCTGGGAATTATAGTGCATTACAATCAAAGAACATTCTGAACTCCACCAATGATAGATATGGGTCGAACTTCCCACATGGAATCCCCATGACCATCAGAAAATACTGTGTTTTCTTATGGTCTTTGGCAACCCCTCTGACACCCCCTCGCGACCCCCTCAGGGGTCCCAACCCCCAGGTTGAGAAACACTGTTCTAGTGAATCATTTGGGCCACAGAGTTGTGCCTCTCTTTGTAGTCCGTCTGGGCGATTTTCTTGCAGCAGCAGACAAAGAGTCAGTACAAGAAAACTGCACTCCAAACCAGAGCTGACAGCTGGCACAACAAAGAACTACATGGGCAGTTCCTTGAGAAGATTGAAGGAAGAGTTGACAAGGAGAAGACCTGGTGATGGCTCATGAATGGAACCCTGAAGAAGGAGGCAGAAGAAGGCCTGGTTCTTGCAGCCCAGGAGCAAGCCATCACGACAAAGGCCATCAAGGCCAGGATTGAAAAATCATCTGATGATCCAAAATGCAGACTGTGCAAGGAAGTTGAGGAAACCATGGACCATCTCCTCAGCTGCTGCAAGAAAATCTCACAGACGGACTACAAACAGAGGCACAACTCTGTGTCCCAAATGGTTCATTGGAACTTATGTCACAAGGACCACCTGCCAAGAGTAAACAACTGGTAAAGGGATCTTAAGCCTGCAAAGGTCATGGAAAATGAACATGCAAAAATCCTGTGGGACTTTCGAATCCAGACTGAGAAAGTTTTGGAACCAGACATCACGATTGTGGAAAAGAAAAACGTCTGGATGACTGATGTCACCATTCCGGGTGAGAGTCGCATTGAGGAAAAACAAGAGGAGAAACTCAGCCGCTATCAAGACCTCAAAATCGAACGGCAAAGGCTCTGATTGCATCAACCAGTCCAGGTAATCCCAATGGTGATGGGCGCACTGGGTGCCATGCCAAAAGATCTCAGTCGGCATTTGGAAACAATAAACATTGACAAAATCACGATCTGTCAACTGCAAAAGGCCACCAGACTGGGATCTGTGCGCATCATTCGAAAATACATCACACCATCCTAGACGTTTGGGAAGGGTTCGACTTGTGATTTTGTGATACGAAACCCAACAGAGCGATCTCGTTTGCTGTGACACACTGTGCTTTTGTGACAATAATAATAATTATAATATTTATTCAGAGTTCTGAATTCAGATGGACAGAGTTCTGGAGCACAATACGCAGTGGAGGCTCCTTCTTTGGAGGCTTGGGTGGCCATCTGTCAGGGATGCTTTGAAGGTGACTTTCCTGCTTCTCGGCAGAATGGGGTTGGGCTGGATGGCCCACGAGTCTCTTCCAACTTTAGGATTCTAGGAATACTCCTGATCTCATGATCATGGAAAAAACCAAAGTATGGATCATCAGTGTTGCAATCCCAAGTGACTGAAGGATTGACGAGAAGCAACTGGAAAAGATCGAACTGCAAAGACTCTGGCATAAGCCAGTCAAGGGGGTCCCAGTGGTGGTGGGCACTTAAGACCTTGGCCTGCACTTAAAAACAATCACCGCTGACAAAATCGGCAAAAGTACACCCTACTCAAATCTGCATGCATTATTCGCCGGTACATCACACAGTCCTAAATACTCGGGAAGTGTCCGGTATGTGACCCAATACAAAAGCCAGCAGAGTGAAATTGTTTGCTGTGGACTCATCCTGTTGTGTTTCAAATAATGTGTGCATCAATTCGAAAATACATCACACAATCCTAGACGCTTGGGAAGTGTTCGACTTGTGATTCTGTGATACAAAATCCAGCATAGAGATCTCATTTGTTGTGACATACTGTGTTTTTCTGTCAGCAAAATAGTAATAATGGTGATGGGCTCACTGGGTGCAGTGCCTCCGGACCTTGGCCTGCACTTAAAAACAATCGGCACTGGCAAAAGGCCACCATACTGGGATCTGCACGCATTATTTGCTGACACATCACCCAGCCCTGGACACTTGGGAAGCGTCCAATGTGTGACCCAATACAGAAGCCAGCAGAGTGACCTTGTTTGTTGTGTACTAATTCTGTTGTGTACCAAATAAGAACAGCAACAATAGCCCTGGCTCTCCCCCTTGCACCCAGAGGCCCTTCTATTATTATACTAATTAAATACTAATTACAATAGTAATCATAGAAACCTAGAATCCTCAAGTTGGAAGAGACCTGGTGGGCTATCAGGACAATCACATTCAAAGCACCCCTGACAGATGGCCATTTCAAAGCCTCCAAAGAAGGAGCCTCCACCACACTCCAGGGCAGAGAGTTCCACTGCTGAACATAGAATCATAGAATCCTAGAGTGGGAAGAGACCTCCTGGGCCATCATCCAGTCCAACCCTATTCTGCCAAGAAGCAGGAATATTGCATTCAAATCACCCCTGAGAGATGGCCATCCAGCCTCTGTTTCAAAGCCTCCAAAGAAGGAGCCTCCACCACACTCCAGGGCAGAGAGTTCCACTGCTGAACATAGAATCATAGAATCCTAGAAGAGTTGGAAGACACCTCCTGGGCCATCATCCAGTCCAGCCCCATTCTGCCAAGAAGCAGGAATATTGCATTCAAAGCACCCCTGACAGATGGCCATCCAGCCTCTGTTTCAAAGCCTCCAAAGAAGGGGCCTCCACCACGCTCCAAGGCAGAGAGTTCCACTGCTGAACGGCTCTCACAGCTGGGAAGTCCTTCCTAATATTTATTTATTATTATTTATTTACAATATTTCTATCCTGCCTTTCTCACCCCTAAGGCGAGTCAACAACAACAACAATAACAACAGCCCTGGCTCTCCCTCTTGCTTCCAAAGGGCCTTGAATATATATAGTAACAGGAACAGTAATAATAATAATAGTAGTAGAAGTAGGCCTGGCTCTTGCCCTTGCTTCCAGAGAATGTTTTACTATCATAACAACAACAACAACAAGTACAACAGTAATGCCCCTGGCTCTCGCCCTGGCTTCCAGAGGCCCTTTTAAAATTATAGTAATAACAATTGTAATAGTAACAATACTAATAGCCCTGGCTCCCCCTTTTGCTTCCAGGGGCCCTTGAATATATATAACAGTAACAATAACAGTATTAATAATAATAATAATAATAATAATAATAATAATAATAGTAGTAGTAGTAGTAGTAGACCTGGCTTTTGCCCTTGCTTCCAAAGGTCTTTATACATATATAAACAGTAAGAATAACAGTAATAATAATATTACAAGCTCTTGCCCTTGCTTCCAGGGGCTCTTACAACAACAACAACAACAACAAGAGTACTAATAGCCCTGGCTCTCTGCCTTGCTTCTAAAGGCCCTTGAATGTGTGTGTATATATGTGTGTGTGTGTGTGTATATATGTGTGTGTGTGTGTATATATATATAAATAACACAATAACAGTAATAATAGTAGTAGTAGGCCTGCCTCTTGCCCTTGATTCCAGGGGCAATAATAATAATAATAATAATAATAATAATAATAGCAGCCCTGGCTCTTCACCTTGCTTCCAAAGGCCTTTATATCGATATAAACAGTAACAATAACAGTAAAAATAAAAGTAGAAGTAGACCTGGCTCTTGCCCTTGCTTCCAATATATATAATAACAGTAACAATAACAGTAATAATAATAATAATAATAATAATAATAATAGTAGTAGTAGTAGTAGTAGTAGAATTAGGCCTGGCTCTTGCCCTTGCTTCCAGGGGGTAGAATAATAATAATAATAATAATTGTACCAGTAGTAGAAGCCCCGACTCTCTCCCTTGTTCCAGCGGTTCTAATAATAATAATAATAATAATAATAATAATAATAATAGAACAATAATAAGAGTACTAATAGCCCTGGCTCTCCTCCTTGTTTCCAGGGGGTCTTATAATAATAATAATAATAATAATGACAATAATAATAGTAGTAGCAGTAGTAGAAGCCCTGGCTCTCTCCCTTGCTTCCAGGGGTTATAATAATAATAATAGAATGATAATAATAGATAATAATAATAATAATAATAGAATAATAATAATAGTTGTAGCAGTAGTAGAAGCCCTGACTCTCTCTCTTGATTCCAGGGGTTCTAATAATAATAATAATAATAATAATAACAGAATGATAATAATAGAAAATAATAATAATAATAATAATAATAATAATAATAGAATTAGTAGAAGTAGACCTGGCTCTTGCTCTTGCTTCCAGGGGTTATAATAATAATAATAATAATAATAATAAATAGCAGCTCTGTCTCTCCACCTTGCTTCTAAAGGCCTTTGAATATAATAACAGTAACAATATCAGCAATAATAATAATAATAATAATAGTGGAATTAGGTCTGAGTCTTTCCCTTGCTTCCAGGGGCTCTTTCAGATAATAATAATAATAGAATGATAATAATAATAGCAGGAGGAGGAGGCCTTTCCTGCCTAAGGAGGGAGGGGGGGAGTCCCTAGGAGTATGAGAGGTCTCCCTCCTACCTGGACGGTGAGGTCAATGGCGGCGAAGAGGGCCTTGCAGGCCGGGCAGGTCAGGTTCCTCCACCCGAGGCGGGACCCCAACAAGGGAAGCGACTCCCGCAGGGACGCCGCCAGAGGAGAAGGAAGGGGAGGCCGGCCCGGAAAGCCCTCCGAAGGGCCCGGAACGAAGAGAACGAGGAGGAGGAAGGCCCCCGCCAGGAGCGGAAGCAGCAGCACGGAGGAGCCCCCCATGGCCGCCCAGCAAGGAGAAGGAGAAGCCGAAGAGGAAGCCAAGCCTCAGCACCCTCGCCTCCTCCTCCTCCTCCTTGGCCACGCCCCTCTCCCGGGCAGGAAGGGCGGGGCCTACAGAGACACGCCCCCAAGGCAGGCACTCAGGGAAGGGAAGGAGGGGGACCCAGAGGACATCTAGCCCAACCCCTCCTGCCCAGTGCTCAGGCCTCTCCTGCTCTGCCATTGGAAACACACCATCCAAGCAGGTCACACACAGGCCACTTCCAGGTGGCTTATGTCAGCCTAAGGCCTCACACCACGGAGGGGAACCCAGAGGACATCTAGCCCAACCCCTCCTGCCCAGTGTTCAGGCCTCTCCTGCTCTGCCAGTGGAAACACACCATCCAAGCAGGTCACACACAGGCCACTTCCAGATGGGTTATGTCAGCCAAAGGCTTCACACCATCCAGATTATTGGGTTTTTGTAGGTCCTTTTGGGCTCTATGGCCATGTTCTAGACTCTAGAGGCATTCTCTCCTGACGTTTGGCCTGCATCTATGGCAAGCATCCTCAGAGGTAGGGAGGTCTGTTGGAACTAGGAAAAGGGGTTTATATATTGTCAAAGGCTTTCATGGGTGGAATCACTGGGTGGTTGTAGGTTTTTCTGGGCTATATGGCCATGTTCTAGAGGCATTCTCTCCTGACGTTTCGCCTGCATCTATGGCAAGCATCCTCAGGGGTAGTGAGGTCTGCTGGAAGTAGGAAAAATGGGTTTATATATCTGTGGAATGACCAGGGTGGGACAAAGGACTCTTGTCTGCAGGAGCTAGGTGGGAATATTTCAACTAACCACCTTGATTAGCATTTGATGGCCTGGCAGTGCCATCAAACCCATTGTCCTGTTTCCAACAGACCTCACTCCCTCTGAGGATGCTTGCCATAGATGCAGGCAAAATGTCAGGAGAGAATGCCTCTAGAACATGCCCATATAGCCCGAAAAAACCTACAACAAGGACATCTAACCACCTCTCAACAAAAGATTCCCCCAGGCACTGCCAGGCCATCAGATGCTAATCAAGGCGGTCAGTTGAAACATACACACTTCACCCCAACAGACAAGACTACTTTGTCCCACCCTGGTCATTCCACAGATATACTATAAACCCTTTTTCCTATTTCCAACAGACCTCTCTACCTCTGAGGATGCTTGCCATAGATGCAGGCGAAACGTCAGGAGAGAATGCCTCTAGAACATGGCCATATAACCCGGAAAAACCTACAACAAGGACATCTAATCACTTCTCAACAAAAGATTGCTCCAGGCACTGCCAGGCCATCAAATAGTAATCAAGGTGGTCAGTTGAAACATTCCACCTAGCTCCAACAGACAAGAGTCCTTTGTCCCACCCTGGTCATTCCACAGATATATAAATCCTTTTTCCTATTTCCAAAAGACCTCACTACCTCTGAGGATGTTTGCCATAGATGCAGGTGAAATGTCAGGAGAGAATGCCTCCAGAACATGGCCACATAGCCCGAAAAAACCTACAACAACCCAATGATTACGGCCACGAAAGCCTTTAACAATACATTAATGCCAATATTAAAACACCCTAAAATTACAACAGCAAAACAAGAGAGAGTAAACAATCAGGCACATCTAATCACCTCTCAACAAAAGATTCCCCCCAGGCACTGTCAGGCCATTATATGCTAATGAAGGTGGTCAGTTGAAACATTCCCACCTAGCTCCAGCAGACAAGAGTCCTTTGTCCCACCTTGGTCATTCCACAGATATACTATAAACCTTTTTTCCTACTTCCAACAGACCTCACTACCTCTGAGGATGCTTGCCATAGATGCAGGCAAAACATCAGGAGAGAATGCCTCTAGAACATGGCCATGCAGCCCAAAAAAACCTACAACAACCCAGTGATTCCAGCCATGAAAGCCTTCAACAATACATTAATCCAGATTATTATTATTATTATTATTATTATTATTATTATTTCCCTACTTTTATTCTCTCCCAAAGGGGACTCACAGCAGCTTGACATAAAGGCATCAGTACAACCATTTAAAATACTGTAAGATTACTATTATATTTATTATTATTATATTATTATGGTTATTTGAAACACAACAAGATGAATCCACAGCAAACAAGATCACTCTGCTGGTTATTAAATTGAATCACACTTATATAATAATAATAATAATAATAATAATAATATATTTATTATATTATATTATATTTATTATTATATTTATTATATTACACATGGTTTTTGAATCACACTTATATAATAATAATAATAATAATAATATATTATTATTATTATATTTATTATATTATATTTATTATTATATTTATTACTAGCTGTCCCCTGCCATGCGTTGCTGTAGCCCAGTCTGTGTATATGTGTGTTTGCATACACACACACACACACACACATGGTTTTTGAATCACACTTATATAATAATAATAATAATAATAATATATTATTATTATTATTATTATTATATTTATTATATTTATTATATTATATTTATTATTATATTTATTACTAGCTGTCCCCTGCCATGCGTTGCTGTAGCCCAGTCTGTGTATATGTGTGTTTGCATACACACACACACACACACACACATGGTTTTTGAATCACACTTATATAATAATAATAATAATAATAATAATAATATATTATTATTATTATTATTATTATTATTATATTTATTATATTTATTATATTATATTTATTATTATATTTATTTCTAGCTGTCCCCTGCCATGCGTTGCTGTAGCCCAGTCTGTGTATATGTGTGTTTGCATACACACACACACACACACACACACATATGGTTTTGTGCATTCGTTGTAATGTAGTTTTTGTTTTTTGGCTTTTTAATTCCCTTCAGTTGTGTTTTTCAGTGTTTTTATGAGTGATGGTCACTCATTGGCCTAAGAGGTGCCTTGTGTCCAAATTTGGTGTCAATTCGTCCAGTGAGTTTTGAGTTATGCTAATCCCACAAACATACATTACATTTTTATTTATATAGATTATTATTATATTGTTAAAAAGGTAAAGGTTTTCCTTTTCTAATCCGAAGAGCCGGCGTTGTCCATAGACCCCTCCAAGTTCATGTGGCCACTGCCATGACTGCATGGAGCACCGTTTCCTTCCTGCCATCGCGGTACCTATTCATCTACTCACATTTGCATGTTTTCAAACTGCTAGGTTTGCATTCAAATCACCCCTGACAGATGTCCACCTAGCCTCTGTTTCAAACCTTCCAAAGGAGGAGCCTCCACCACACTCTGGGGCAGAGAGTTCCACTGCTGAACCATACAATTCAACATTAATTATTAAAACATCATTTGATATCATGCAATCATGTTCAGCTTGTGTCCTCTCTCCTAAGATGAAGAATATGATGAACATAATTACAATCCCTTTCCTATGCCCCGTCTCCGTCCTATCATGGCTTTTCAAGTTCTTGACCTTCCCAGGTGACTTTCAATTTCCTGTTGGCTTCACAGTTGCGTAGGTGGAAAGCACGCACTTGTGTCTTGGCAGGGTTAGGCTTCAGGTGGTTCTCTTTGGAGTAGCTGGAGAGATTTCTCAACGCATTTGGAAGTTGGATTTCAATTTGAAACCCAAATATGTGAGATGAAGTCTTTCCAAATCCGGGCCATTGCAGGCCAGAATAATGATGATGACAATGATGATACTGACCTTGCTTTGCTTTGTAGGTCGATCCAGAAATGCTTTGGACCAGACACTGGCCAACTTGGGTCCTCCCTCCAGGTGTTTTGGACTTCAACTCCCACCATTCCTAACAGCCTACCGGCTGTTAGGAATGGTGGGAGTTGAAGTCCAAAACACCTGGAGGGAGGGCCCAAGTTGGTCCGTACCTGCTTTAGACCCAAATAGGTGAGACAAAGCCTTTCCAGGAAAGGAAAGGAGCAGGACTTTGGGCTTTGGTTGCCAGATTTGGGCCATCGCAAGCCATAACGATGACGATGCTGATTAACTGGGATTAATACCCATCAATGAATGATCTCCTCCCACCATCTCCTCATTCCCTGATAGCAACTCATGGCAAAGGCAGCCTGCCAAGGGACAGGAAGGCGTTGGTTAACCTGGGCTTCCTGTTGCCAAGCCACACCTGGCTGGGACCTCTTGCTCTGATTGGGATCTGGCCAGGTTGAGGAGGCAAGCGAGACCCACGCAGGGCTCCTCTCCGCTCTGCCTCCGCAATTACCCCAATTGCGGTTGTTGTTTGGGCGGAGGGCAAAGCGGAGTCGGACTGAGTCATGAGAGCAGAAGAAGCGGAGGATGGATGGAAGACTTGGCAAGGCTGAGAAGGAGGGAAGCAGGAAATGGGTTGCAGCAGCTTCAGAAGAAGGGATTCCACCAAAAGCCAGCCTATACACATTCCTCTGTGCACAGTACGACACTTAGGCAACACAAAGGAAATGCATACAAATAATAGGATGGGGGACACCTGGCTTGGAAAAAACCAAAACAACAGTCCATGGGAAAGGGATCTTAATAGACCTCAAGCTGAATGTGAGACAACAGTGTGATGCAGCAGCTAAAAAGACCAATGCGATACTAAGCTGCATCCATAGGAATGAAGCCGAGCACCCCCCCCCCCAAACAAGGGATAGTGACTTATAGTTCTGCAAAGGGCAAGGGCACCAGACTGCACAGTAAGGGTTAAGTCTTGGTCACATTGCCAAGGCACTAACAACAACAAGGACCCCACGAGACTTTTGGGGAATGGCTGGATCTTGGGACTTCTGCCCTTCATGAGAGTTGTAGTTTCCCAAGGACCAGCTTCGATCCCACCCAATGGCTCAGTGGGAAATCAACAGACTTTCCTTTTAGGGTTTAAGAGCTCTGCCTAATGTTTTGGACTCGCAAGGACATCTTTCCCGCTCATGAACTTCCCTCAAAATGGACTATGGACTCATATTGCTTGAAAAGGAGATATTTGATATGAATTTCTGTGGATTTCTGTATTCCCCCATCATGTATTCTCCTTATTCTTGCCCTGACACCCAAAAACCTATCACTCCTTCTCCCTCCCCTTGGGTAAATCAATCCAGGAAGCGGCCAGCTGTTGAAAGGGCAATCAGAGGCAACAAAAGAAACTCATATCCCAGAACTCTGGTGAGGACAATGGAACCTGGAAACTCTATGAGGCTCCAGGATTAAGGCCATCGGGCTGGGGATTTCCTTCTGCAGACTTTTGGCCATTTCACAATAGGAGCGAGATGCCCCTCAGGGGACCACCTTCCCAATTTTGTTTGCTTCATTCAGAACCAGACATTTCCCCAGCCTCCCCTTTTGTGCCCTATCTGATTGTGGCAGGAAGACCAGGATGAAAGTAATCAAGGATCATCGCAACTCCACTCAAGGACAATAGACTGGGCATCGCACCCATTGATTCATTTGCCAGCTCATTGTTTCTGTTTTCATCCCGCCTCTCTCAAGGCGCTGAATAGGGCTAGGCGGTTTCGTTCGTTAATTTCGTAATTCGTTATTAATTCGTATTTAAATTAGCTTACGATCCGATATTGAGCCATGCAGGAATAGTGTGAGGAGTAAATTAGATTCGAAACAATTTTTTAAATTTATTTCGTATTGTTTCGTAATTGTTTCGTAATTGGTTCAAAATTGTTTCGTAATTATTTCGTAATTATTTTGTAATTATTTTCGCGTGTCTGGTGCAAGTTTTATAGTTGTTGTTTGTTTTATCACACCAACAGTCAACAACAGAGGGAGAGGGGAGCTTCAGAAGTTCCTCCTGTCCTATTTGGAGGTTTTTTAGCATATTGCGCAATCGCGTCCGCCATTAACGAATCGATTCAAAATTAACAACATTTCGTAAATAACGAAATTTTGAAATCTCAAAATTTCGGAAGTATTTAGAATTTGGAAACGCTAGCGCCCCCTGGAAACGAATCGAGTTTAGAAACAAATTTTTCCGTGGTTACCCAGCCCTAGCGCTGAAGCAGGGAAAGCTCTCCCATTGGAGGGCAGAGGGAGGGAGTTTTGAAACTTGCAAACCTGTATTTTGCTATACATATGCCTCTGATCAATGTACTGGCATGCTTTGTGTGCGATCTATCACCACATTGCATCCGATCTCAGTTGAATCGCTCATTAAACCTCGATGCCTCTTCATCGCTTTGGCAAGAGTCTCATTTCAAATTTTAATATTAATCAAATGGCTGGAACCAGGCTTCTCTGAAGGCTCGCCAAGGTAGCGTTCCCTCTTTGGTGGGAACTAAGGGTCCTCTCCCCTTGGAGTTGACCCCCCCTAAAGTCTAGTTTGACTTCAGGAGGATAGTAATGTATATAAAAATGTAATGTTCGTTTGTGGGATTAACAGAACTCAAAAACCAGTGGGCCGATAGACACCAAATTTGGACAGCAGGCACCTAACAACCCAATGTATGTCCTTCACTCAAAATTTTGATTCTGTCATTTGGGAGTTGTAGTTGCCATGCTACTAACAGGAGCGGGACGCAGGGAGCATACAACGCCCTTGTTGTTCCAGCTCCACTGGCTGCCGATCTGCTACCGGGCCCAATTTAAGGTGCTGGTGTTGGCCTATAAAGCCCTAAACGGTTCCAGCCCAAAATACCTTTCGGACCGCATCTCGGCCTATGAGCCCACGAGGACCTTGAGATCGTCTGGGGAGGCCCTTCTCTCGATCCCGCCTGCTTCACAGGCACGTCTGGCGGGGACGAGAGAGAGGGCCTTCTCGGTGGTGGCCCCCCGGCTGTGGAACACCCTCCCTGTTGACATCAGGCAGGCGCCCTCCCTTATGTCTTTTCGTAAGAGCCTAAAGACATGGCTATTTGAGAAGGCATTCAATTAAGTGTACATCAACTGGTAATGACAACTGGAACGGAATATGGATTACGAGTTTGGTTATGATTCTACGATAAGACGGAGCGGATTACTTTAGTGTAATTATATTAGTGTGTATTAGTGATATGTTGATTTTTTGTCGTGCTTTATTGTAAACTGTTTTTTATATGTTGTACACCGCCGTGAGTCGCCCTAAGGGGCTGAGAACGGCGGTCAACAAATGCAGCAAATAAATAAATAAATAAATTTATAGTTCACCTATAATCAAAGAGCATTCTGAACCCCACCAATTATGGCATTGAACCAAACGTGGCATACAGGACTCTATTCCGCTTTGGTTAGACCACTTTACCTGGAATATTGTGTCCAATTCTGGGCACCACAATTCAAGAGAGATATTGACTCTAAGCTGGAATGTGTCCAGAGGAGGGCACATTCCAGGGTCTGGAGAACAAGCCCTATGAGGAGCGGCTTAAGGAGCTGGGCATGTTTAGCCTGAAGAAGAGAAGGCTGAGAGGAGATATGATGAGGGCCAGGGATAAATATGTGAGAGGAAGCCACAGGGAGGAGGAGGAGGGAGCAAGCTTGTTTTCTGCTTCCTTGGATACTAGGACGCAATGGAACAATGGCTTCAAACTACAGGAAAGGAGATTCCATCTGAACACGAGGAAGAACTGTGAGAGCTGTTCAGCAGTGGAACTCTCTGCCCCGGAGTGTGGTGGAGGCTCCATCTTTGGAAGCTTTTAAACAGAGGCTGGATGGCCATCTGTCGGGGGTGCTTTGAATGTAATTTTCCTGCTTCTTGGCAGAATGGGGTTGGACTGGATGAGGGCCCAGGAGGTCTCTTCCAACTCTTCGATTCTAGGATTCTATGATTCTATATTGTTCATTTGTGGGATTAATGAACAATATATTTGATGTCAACTGGACCAATTGACATCAAATTTGGACAACATACACCTCTCAGGCCAATGAGTGACCATCACTCAGAAAAACACTTGAAAACACAGCAGAAGAGACTTAAAAAGCCTATATATATATATAGGTAAAGGTTGTCCCCTGACATTAAGTCCAGTCATGTCTGACTCTGGGGTGTGGTGCTCATCTCCATTTCTAAGACGAAGAGCCAGTGTTGTCCGTAGACACCTCCAAGGTCATGTGGCCGGCATGACTGCATGGAGCGCCATTACCTTCCCGCCGGAGCGGTACCTATTGATCTACTCACATTTGCATGTTTTCGAACTGCTAGGTTGGCAGAAGCTAGGGCTGACAGCGGTAGCTCACGCCGCTCCCCGGAATCGAACCTGTGACCTTTCGATCAACAAGCTCAGCAGCTCAGTGCTTTAACCCACTGCGCCACCGGGGGCTCCTATATATATATATATATATATATATATATATACACACATTACAACACATTTGCAAAGCCATACACACACATATGCAAACACACATATATACACATATACACAAAAATATACACAGATGGACAGACTGGGACACAGCAACGTGTTTTGGGGGACGGCTAGTAATCTATATAAATAAAAATGTAATGTTTTGAAGCGGCTGAGGGGGAAAAGGAAGGGGCCTGAGGCTGTTAGGGATGATGGGAGCTGCAGTCCTAAATACCCAGAGGGCCGTAGTTTGCTCTAAGAAGAGGCGGAGGGAGCTGGGGTGCTTCACATTCTGCAGAATGGGAGAACGGAGGGGCTGGACTGGATGGCCTCTGGGAGCCCGTTCTGACTCTGGAGCAGGAAGCCTGGAAGCCTGACCTTGCTGCAGACACGTGTCCCATGCTCCTCGTGCTGCGCATGGCTTTTTCGTGGGCAGGTGGAATGACGCCAGAGAGCCCTTTCCCTCCTCATTACAACACATTTGCAAAGCCATACACACACATATGCAAACACACATATATACACATATGCACAAAAATATACACAATGCACAGACTGGGTCACAGCAACGTGTTTTGGGGGACGGCTAGTAATCTATATAAATAAAAATGTAATGTTTTGAAGCGGCTGAGGGGGAAAAGGAAGGGGCCTGAGGCTGTTAGGGATGATGGGAGTTGCAGTCCTAAATACCTGGAGGGCCGTAGTTTGCTCTAAGAAGGGGCTGAGGGAGCTGGGGTGCTTCACATTCTGCAGAATGGGAGAACGGAGGGGCTGGACTGGATGGCCTCTGGGAGCCCCTTCTGACTCTGGAGCAGGAAGCCTGGAAGCACCAGTCAAGCCTGACCTTGCTGCAGACACGTGTCCCATGCGCCTCGTGCTGCGCATGGCTTTTTCGTGGGCAGGTGGAATGACGCCAGAGAGCCCTTTCCTTCCTCCTCAAGTGTCTCCTCTTCTAGGCCTTCTTTTCCTCTTGACCTCAGGTCAACTTCAACTCAACGAAAGCCGAGCGAAAGGGATTGCAAAAGCAGGGAAGTGGTTTGTTGTTTTCCTAAAAACACACAGGATCCCAATGTCTCCAAATGCCAGGCAACTGTTCTGCAGTGGCTCCGCTCGTTCCTCGAGGGTTGATCTCAGAAGGTGTTACTGGGAGACTCCTGCTCAACCCCACAACCTTTGTCTTGTGGGGTTCCTCAGGGTTCAATACTGTCTCCCATGTTGTTTAACATCGACATGAAGCTGCTGGGTGAGATCATCCGGAGTTTCGGGGTGCGATGTCATCTGTACGCGGATGATGTCCAACTCTGTCACTCCTTCCCACCTGCTACTAAGGAGGCTGTCCAGGTCCTGAACCGGTGCTTGGCTGCTGTGACGGTCTGGATGAGGGCGAACAAATTGAAATTGAATCCAGACAAGACAGAGGTCCTCCTGGTCAGTCGCAAGGCCGAACAGGGCATAGGGTGACAGCCTGTGTTGGACGGGGTCACACTCCCCCTGAAGACGCAGGTTCGCAGCTTGGGAGTGATCCTGGACTCATCGCTGAGCCTGGAAACCCAGGTTTGGGCGGTGACCAGGGGAGCATTCGCACAGTTAAAGCTTGTGCGCCAGCTGCGCCCGTACCTTGGGAAGTCTGACTTGGCCACGGTAGTCCACGCTCTGGTTACATCCCGTCTTGACTACTGCAACGCTCTCTACGTGGGGTTGCCTTTGAAGACAGCTCGGAAGCTCCAACTAGTCCAACGCTCGGCAGCCATGATTCTAACAGGAGCGGAGCGCAGGGAGCATACAACCCCCTGTTGCGCCAACTCCACTGGCTACCGATCTGCTACCGGGCTCAATTCAAAGTGCTGGCGTTGGCCTTTAAAGCCCTAAACGGTTCTGGCCCAACCTACCTATCCGAACGTATCTCGGCCTATCAGCCCACCAGGACCCCGAGATCTTCTGGGGAGGCCTTGCTCTCTATCCCGCCTGCTTCACAGGTGCGGCTGGCGGGGACGAGAGACAGGGCCTTTTCTGTGGTGGCCCCTCGGCTCTGGAACGCCCTTCCCATGGAGGTAAGATCAGCCTCCTTGCTGATGGTATTCCGAAGAAGACTAAAAACTTGGATGTTCAAGCAGGCATTTGGTTAATTCGGTGCAATGAATGTGTTGATTACGGATTGGTAATATGGATGATGAAATTGGACCAGGATTTTAGTTAGGAGATGTGTTGGATTGTGATTTACGTGTAATATTGTGTATTATGTTTTTTTATGGTTTTAATTGTATACTGTGCACTGTATATTTTGTTGTAAACCACGTTGAGTCGCCAGTTAGGCTGAGAAACGGCGGTATACAAGGACAGTAAATAAATAAATAAATGCCGATCAAGAATAGGTCTCCACCGCCACCTGCGGACCCACTGCCAAGACATCATCCTCGGGCTACGAGGAATTGCCGAATAATAATAATAATAATAATAATAATAATAATAATAATAATTCTATAATTTGCTTTGAGTCCCCTTGGGGTAGATGGAGCGGTGGCGCAGTGGGTTAAACCCCTGTGCAGGCAGGACTGAAGACCGACAGGTCACAGGTTCAAACCCGGGGAGAGCACGGATGAGCTCCCTCTATCAGCTCCAGCTTCTCATTCGGAGCCATAAAAGAAACCTCCCACAAGGATGGTAAAACATCAAAACATCCGGGCAACGTCCCCTGGGCAACGTGCTTGCAGATGGCCAATTCTCTCACACCAGAAGCGACTTGCAGTTTCTCAAGTCGTTCCTGACACAACAACAAAAAATTATTGTTGTTATTGGGTTGTTGTAGGTTTTTTCGGGCTATAGGGCCATGTTCTAGAGGCATTCTCTCCTGCCGTTTCGCCGGCATCTATGGCAAGCATCCTCAGAGGTAGTGAGGTCTGTTGGAACTAGGAAAATGGGTTTATATATCTGTGGGATGACCAGGGTGAGACAAAGGACTCTTGTCTGCTGGAGCTAGGTGTGAATGTTTCAACTGACCATTTTGTATTATCGAAGGCTTCCATGGCCGGAATCACTGGGTTCTTGTAGGTTTTTCCGGGCTATATGGCCATGTTCTAGAGGCATTCTCTCCTGACGTTTCACCTGCATCTATGGCAAATATCCTCAGAGGTAGTGAGGTCTGTTGGAACTAGGAAAAAGGGTTTATATATCTGTGGAAAGACAAGGGTGGGACAAAGGACTCCTGTCTGTTGGAGCTAGGTGTGAATGTTTCAACTGGGATTGCACCGGGATTGTGGTGCAGCTGGCTGAGTGTCAGCTGCATAAGATCGCTCTGACCAAAAAGGTCATGAGTTCGAAGCCAGCCCGGGTTGGAGTGGGTTTCCAACCAATTGTGTAGCCTGTTGTCGACCTTTGCAACCCGAAAGACAGTTGCATCTGTCAAGTAGGAAAATTAGGTACCACCTTAAAGTGTGGGGAGGCTGAATTAACTGATTTATGAGGCCATAAAGAAGACTCCAGCAAAGCATTCCAGCGGGGAAGCATGCGGGGAATGCGGAAGTGCTTCATCAGCGTCACAGGTGGACGAGGAAAGCGACAGCTCCCCTGGCGGCCAGAAAAAGTTAAATAGCCTCTGTGTATGTCTGTATATGTTGTATGTCAAAATTGGCATTGAATGTTTGCCATATATGTGTACACTGTAATCCACCCTGAGTCCCCTGCGGGGTGAGGAGAAGGGCCGAATAGAAAAGCTGTAAATAAATAAATAAACTGACCACTTTGATTAGCGTATAATGGCCCGACAGTGCCTGGAGCAAACTTTTGTTGAGAGGTGATTAGATGTCCTTGTTTGTTTCCTCTCTGTTGTTGTGCTGTTGTAATTTTTTTAATACTGGTAGCCACCTCTCAACAAAAGTTTGCTCCAGGCAATGTCCGTCCATTAATCAAGGTGGTCAGTTGAAACATTCACACCTAGCTCCAGCAGACAAGAGTCCTTTGTCCCACCCTGGACATTATTCCACAGATATATAAACCCTTTTTCCTAGTTCCAACAGACCTCGCTACCTCTGAGGATGCTTGCCACAGATGCAGGTGAAATGTCAGGAGAGAATGCCTCTAGAACATGGCCATATAGCCCGAAAAAACCTACAACAAGTCAAGGACATCTAATCACCTCTCAACGAAAGATTGCCCCAGGAACTGCCAGGCAATCAAATGCTAATAAAGGTGGTCAGTTGAAACTTTCACACCTAGCTCCAGCAGACAAGAGTCCTTTGTCCCACCCTGGTCATTCCACAGATATATAAACCCATTTTCCTAGTTCCAACAGACCTCACTACCTCTGAGGATGCTTGCCATAGATGCAGGCGAAACGTCAGAAGAGAATGCCTCTAGAACATGGCCATATAGCCCGAAAAAACCTACAACAACCCAAGGACATCTAATCACCTCTCAACAAAAGATTGCCCCAGGCACTGCCAGGCAATCAAATGCTAATAAAGGTGGTCAGTTGAAACTTTCACACCTAGCTCCAGCAGACAAGAGTCCTTTGTCCCACCCTGGTCGTTCCATAGATCTATAAACCCTTTTCCCTAGTTCCAACAGACCTCACAACCTCTGAGGATGCTTGCCATAGATGCAGGCGAAACGTCAGGAGAAAATGCCTCTAGAACATGGCCATATAGCCCAAAAAAACCTACAACAACCCAGTGATTTCGGTCATGAAAGCCTTCGACAATACATTATTATTATTATTATTATTATTATTATTATTATTATTATTGACTGTATGCAGATTTGTTACTGTAAAAGCCATACTGCAGTCTTGATGCAGTTTAACACCACTTCAACTGCCATGGCTCAGTGTTATGGAGTTCTTGGAGATGGTGATGAGATGCTAATTTGGGCAGGAAGGCTTTGGGGTGTAACCTCTTCTTTCTCCTGTTCTGGTTTTGCTCCCTTTCTTCTCCTTGAGAAGATGCAAATGACTGGCATTAGGATGCACAAGCCCGGGGCCAAAGTTAAGACTGACTTTCTCTCTGGACGCGTTTACCATAAATCCCGGATAAAGCCACATCCCTTTCGTTGACAGTTATAAGACGGCTAGGCTCTGCCCCTAAAATCCAAATGGTGATGACTTTGGGTGCATCTACATCAGGCATGGGCCAACTTGGACCCTCCCTCCTGGTGTTTTGGACTGCAATTCCCACCATTCCTAACAGGCTCAGGACACTTCCTTTTCACCCTCAGCCGCTTAAGCGGCTGAGGGGGAAAAGGAAGGGTCCTGAGCCTGTTAGGAATGGTGGGAATTGCAGTCCAAAACACCTGGAGGGAAGATCCAAGTTGACCCATGCCTGAGCTACACTGTCAACTCATATAATGCAGTCAAAAGCAGTTCATCATATCCGAAAAATGAAGGAAATACTGAGCAGCATTCCGTGGACACAGATACTAAAAGACAAGGGAGTTCAGATGGATGGGTGTTTTTTAAGAGTGAAATACTCAAGGCGCAATTACAAACAGTGCCAACAAAGAGAAAAAAATAGGACAAAGGCAAAGAAGCCAGAATGGATGTCCAAAGAACTTCTAACTGTGCTGAGACTCAAAAGAGACATGCACAAGAAGTGGAAAAAGGGAGAAATCACCAAAGAAGAATTCAAACAAATAGCCAACTCCTGTAGGGAAAAAGTCTGCAAGGCTAAAGCACAAAACGAGCTCAGGCTTGCCAGGGACATTAAAAACAATACAAAGAGCTTCTTTTCTTATGTTGACTCATATATTATTTTTAATTTTAATTACATTTGGTCTACCCATAGATTTTAAAGTGTGTTGTCCTATTGATAATGCTTATGTTATTGTTTATTGTTTGTTGTTTTTAAATTGCTGTTTTGTTGTTGTTATTGCTTGTATTGTTGTATTTTGGGCTCGGCCTCATGTAAGCTGCACCGAGTCCCCTGGGGAGATGGTAGTGGGGTATAAATATTATTATTATGCAGTTAAATTTATTATTTATTTATTTATTTATTTATTATTCAAACTTATATGCCGCCACTCCGCTAGGGCTCGGAGTGGCTTACAAGAACAGAAATGCAGTTCAACTCCATCATATTGATGTGTAAAAGGTAAAGGTTGTCCCCTGACGTTAAGTCCAGTCATGTCTGACTCGGGTGTGGTGCTCATCTCCATTTCTAAGCCGAAGAGCCAGCATTGTCCATAGACACCTCCAAGCTCATGTGGCCGGCATGACTGCGTCACCGGGCCCCCCTATTGATGTGTAGATATTGGAAATATAGATATTCATACATATATTGTATGTACATTACAAGCACTGAAATGTAAGAAAAAATCAGGTTCTCTCTGTATTTGAAAGCCAAGCTGACAGAACAAAGGGAATCTGAAGGATCTGGGTCCGAGGCACAGGCAAGAGGAGGGTGAACATTCCAGTGGGGGGAAATAAGAAAGCCCTGGTGCAAACAGATAGAGGTAAAAAGTTAGGAATCTCTCCCCCTCCCTCCTGACATGTCAAAAGTAGGCCTCTTAATCGATCTGTGTAAGCTGTTTTAGAAAAAAAAAATGAAGACATGCCCATGCATGTAGGAAGATATAATTTGATATTTCTATGATGCTTAAGATGACGTAGTGATGATGTTATGTATGTAGAAGCATGTTTCTTTGTTTGCCTGCATTTAAAGATGTATAAAAGGGAAAGTCAATGCCTTTATCCTCACTCTGGTTGGCTTTTGGATATGATTCCACACCAGGGTCTCAGTTGAAAAATAAAACATACTTCTCTGCCTCCCAGAAAGGATCGCTCTTGGTATTCGGTTCTTGTGGGTTTTTTTCGGGCTATAGGGCCATGTTCTAGAGGCATTTCTCCTGACGTTTTGCCTGCATAGAATCATAGAATCATAGAATCAAAGAGTTGGAAGAGACCTCCTGGGCCATCATCCAGTCCAACCCCATTCTGCCAAGAAGCAGGAATATTGCATTCAAAGCACCCCTGACAGATGGCCATCCAGCCTCTGCCTAAAAGCTTCCAAAGAAGGAGCCTCCACCACACTCCCTCCGGGGCAGAGAGTTCCACTGCTGAACGGCTCTCACAGTCAGGGAGTTCTTCCTCATGTTCAGATGGAATCTCCTCTCTTGTAGTTTGAAGCCATTGTTCCATTGCGTCCTAGTCTCCAGGGAAGCAGAAAACAACCTTGCTCCCTCCTCCCTGTGGCTTCCTCTCACATATTTATACATGGCTATCATATCTCCTCTCAGCCTTCTCTTCTTCAGGCTCAACATGCCCAGCTCCTTAAGCCACTCCTCATAGGGCTTGTTCTCCAGACCTTTTATCATTTTAGTCACTCTCCTCTGGACACATTTATGGCAAGCATCCTCAGAGGTAGTGAGGTCTGTTGGAATTAGGACAATGGGTTTATATATCTGTGGAATTGCTGGAATTACAACAGCAAAACAGCAGAGAGGAAACAACCAGGCATATCTTAACACCTCTCAACAAAAGATTTTCCCAGGCTCAGCCAGGCCTTCAAATGCTAATGAAGGTGGTCAGTTGAAACATTCACACCTAGCTCCAGCAGAGAAGAGCTCTTTGCCCCACCCCAGCCATTCCACAGATATATAAACCCATTGTCCTAATTCCAACAGACCTCACAACCTCTGAGGATGCTTGCCATAGATGCAGGCGAAATGTCAGGAGAGAATGCCTCTAGAACATGGCCCGAAAAAACCCACAAGAACCGAGTGATTCCAGCCATGAAAGCCTTCGACAATACACTCTTGGTATTATTTCTGTTGTGGCTCATCTGGAGCCTCAGGCAGAAGATGATGGGATTCAGATTCATGAAGATGTTCCTGTTGTTTTTGAGGAAGAATCTGAGGAGGTTCAGTTTCCCAGGGCAAGGAATGTTTCAGATGATGTTTCTGATGTTAGCGAAACTAGCCAGGTGCAGATGGAGGAGGATGGCTCCCAGCCTGACGATTCTCAGGCGACTAACGAGCACTCCGACCTTGAGAGCTATGAAGATCTAGATAGGGAGGATCGCTTACAATTCAGAGTTCGCCGCAGTGCGAGGCTTGCTAACAAGAGGGAGGTTAGGGGTCAACGCAATGCGTTCATGCTGGGAAAGTATATTAAACGGGGTGTTTGAAGGCCAATCTTTGTCAGTGCAACTTCTGCAAACAACCTGGTAACTTCTTTGGGATTGCCTTGGCTTTTGGGCAATGTTCTTGGCTTCCTGGGACTCTGTCTTGCTGTCATGGAATCTTCTTTGATTATGTTTCATGCTGTTTGCTATTGAACTTTTAGAACTTACTTTTGCATTTAAGACTTTTCCTTTCTTCAATAAACTACAAAATCTTCAGCCTTTGTGTGGTTTGGTATTTGGAGCAAGGTGACTCTACTCTGAGCTGCGACAATCTCTCCTATCAGCCACAACAATATGAGTACACTGACTGTTACTATAGTGTGTTAAAGCACCCGTTACAGAAAATCTTGCCGACCGGAAGATTTGGCAGTTCAAGTCACAGGTTGGGGTGAGCTCCCACCATCAGCCCTAGCTTCTGCTTACCTAGAAGTTCAAAAACAGCAATGTGAGTAGATAAATAGGTACTGCTTTGGCAGGGAAGTAAAAGGCGTCCCTGAAGACATGCCAACAATTTGATCATGAAGGCATCCATGGACAACAGGCTCCTCGGCGTGGGAAATGGAACAACAACCCCCTCCCGTGGCCAAGTTAAGCACAGCTCCAGATGCCGGAAATGAAAAAGAGGGAAGCCTTGCATATGTCTATATGTTGTCTGTCTTTGTTAATTGTATAATGGCATTGAATGGGTTGTTGTGTGTTTACCGGGCTGTATGGCCTTGTTGCAGAAGCATTCTCTCCTGATATTTCACCTGCATCTATGGCAGGAATCCACAGAGATTGTGAGACCACACAATCTCTTGCAAGGCAGCAATATCACTTTGCTCCAGAGCTCCCATGGGACTTCCCCTTATTTGCATCCTGATGAATATGCATAACCAGATTTGCATTTATCACCCTAATTATAATCAGCAGAGATGCTTTTTAAAGACAGAGAGAGACCACTGAACTGCTGAACTTGCTGACCGAAAGGTCGGCAGTTCAAATCTGAGGAGCGGGGTGAGTTCCCGCTGTTAACCCCAGCTTATGGCAACCTAGCAGTTTGATAACATGCAAATGTGAGTAGATCAATGGGTACCGCTTCTGCAGGAAAGTAAAGGCACGCCATGTAGTCCTGCCAGTGGCCACATGTCCTTGGAGGTGTCTACGGACAATGCCGGCTCTTCAACTTAGAAAGGGAGATCAACACCTCCCCCCCCACCCGAGTTGGACACAACTAGATTTAATGTGAAAGGGAAACCCTTACCTTTACATACATACGTACATATGTACATACAAATACACTAGCTGTACCTGCCATACGTTGCTGTGGCCAACCTTCCCTCCCTCTTTCTCGCCTTCTTTCCCTCCTTCCTTTGCTCCCTTTTTCCTTCCTTCCTTCCTTCCTTCCTTCCTTCCTTCCTTCCTTCCTTCCTTCCTTCCTTCCTTCCTTCTCTCCTTCCTTCCTTCTCCATCTCTTTCTTTCCCCCTTTTTTCTTTTCCTTCTCTTTCTTTCCTTTTTTCCTTCTCTACCTCTTTCCTTCCTTCCTTCGCTTTTTGCTTCCACCCTTCCTTCTCTCGTTCCTTCTTTCCTTCCCTCCCACTTTCTCTCCTTCTTTCCCTCCTTGCTTCGCTCCCTCTTTCCTTCCTTTCCTTTTTTCTTTACTTCCTTCCTTCCTTCCTTCTCTACCTCTTTCTTTCCTCCCCTTTTTTCCTTCCTCTTTCTCTCCTTTCTTCCTCTTCCTCTTTCCTTCCTTCACTCTTTACTTCCATGCTTCTTTCTCTCTTTCCTTCTTTCTTTCCCTTCTTTCTTTCCCTCCTTTTTGCTTCCACCCTTCCTTCTCTTGTTCCTTCTTTCCTTCCCTCCCACTTTGTCTCCTTCTTTCCCTCCTTGCTTCGCTCCCTCTTTCCTTCCTTTCCTTTTTTCACTCTCTCCTTCCTTCCTTCCTTCCTTCCTTCCTTCCTTCTCTACCTCTTTCTTTCCTCCCCTTTTTCCTTCCCCTTTCTCTCCTTTTTTCCTCTTCCTCTTTCCTTCTTTCACTCTTTACTTCCATGCTTCTTTCTTTCTTTCCTTTCCTTCTTTCTTTCCTCCTTTTTGCTTCCACCTTTCCTTCTCTTGTTCCTTCTTTCCTTCCCTCCCACTTTCTCTCCTTCTTTCCCTCCTTGTTTCACTCCCTCTTTCCTTCCTTTCCTTTTTTCTTTACTTCCTTCCTTCCTTCCTTCCCTCTTTCTTTCCTTCCCCCTTTTTCTTTTCCTTCCTCTTTCTCTCCTTTATTCCTCCTCTACCTCTTTCCTTCCCTCACTTTTTACTTCCATGCTTCTTTCTCTCTTTCCTTCTTTCTTTCCCTGTCTCTTTCTCTCCTTCCTTCTTTCCTTCCTTCCTTCCTTCCTTCCTTCCTTCCTGCCTTCCTTCCTTTCATTCTCCTCTTCCTTCCCTCCCTCTTCCTTCCCTCCCTCTTCCTTCCCTTTTTTAATGTATTGTCATTTCGCTTTTTGTCATTTAGCTTTTTTGGGTTTTTAAGTCCTTTCCACTTTTTTATGAGTGGTAGTCACTCATAAATCAAAGCCTAGAAAAGACAATTATGCTGGGGAAAGTGGAAGGGAAAAGGAAGAGGGGCCGACCAAGGGCAAGGTGGATGGATGGCATCCTTGAAGTGACTGGACTGACCTTGAAGGAGACCCTGGGGGTGGTGACGGCTGACAGGGAGTTCTGGCCTGGGCTGGTCCATGAGGTCACAAAGAGTTGGAGACGACTGAAAGAATGAACAACAACGTCACTTGTTGGCCTGATATGTGTCTTGTGTCCAAATTTGGTGTCAATTCGTCCAGTGGTTTTTGAGTTATGTTAATCCCACAAACGAACATGACATTTGTATTTATATCGATATAGCATTTTCACTCTTGCAGTTATATTGTAGTGCTGAAGAGGCCCTTATTTAAAAGGAGCCCAAAACAAAGCTGAAAAATAGAGATAGGTTGTCTTTTCCAAAGGAAATTACTCACTCGCCACAAAGACACCAGAGATACAGCCACCAACTTCCTGTAAAAAAAAAGTCCAATTAGCAGAACCAATCAGCAAGGAAAACCCACACTTCCCTACATTGCACTAATTACTTTGAAATCAGTGATACAAATTCTTGCTTTCTTGCCTGCCTGCCCGGACATTGAAGAAAAAGGCAAGAGAGGAACCGGTTTCCTCATTTCCAACAGATAAGGCCTGATCCTGACAACTTCCCGTCTGGAAAGGACAGGAGGAATCCGTACATTTTAAGGTTAATCTGTCCCAAACTCCATTTGGTTTGGAAATGAATGAATCCTTAAAACCTTAAAAGATTAAGAAAAGGTGACAGAAGCACCATCGGTCCCTTTTGAGTAAATTTATAGAGATGGTTGACTTTTAAAAAAAGTTATTGACAAACTCAAACCAAGGAAATAGCCCGGCCCTGATGGTATTGCGACTGGTTTTGCTTCACAAATCACATCTTGGTTATTTTAATGAACTTATCAACTTGGAGTCCTCGTGGGCAACAAGTTAAACATGAGCCAACAATGTGATGTGGCAGCAAAAAAAGCCAATGGGATTTTGGCCTGCATCAAGAGGAGCATAGTGTCTAGATCTAGGGAAGTCATGCTCCCCATGCTCTATTCCGCTTTGGTTAGACCACACCTGGAATATTGTGTCCAATTCTGGGCACCACAATTCAAGAGAGAGATTGACAAGCTGGAATGTGTCCAGAGAAAGAGGGCGACTCAAATGATCAAGGGTCTGGAGAACAAGCCCTATGAGGAGCGGCTTAGGGAACTGGGCATGTTTTGCCTGAAGAAGAGAAGGCTGAGAGGAGATATGATAGCCATGGATAAATATGTGAGAGGAAGCCACAGGGAGGAGGAGGGAGCAAGCTTGTTTTCTGCTTCCTTGGAGACTAGGACGCAATGGAGCAATGGCTTCAAACTACAAGAGAGGAGATTCCATCTGAACATGAGGAAGAACTTCCTGACTGTGAGAGCCGTTCAGCAGTGGAACTCTCTGCCCCGGAGTGTGGTGGAGGCTCCTTCTTTGGAAACTTTTAAGCAGAGGCTGGATGGCCATCTGTCAGGGGTGATTTGAATGCAATATTCCTGCTTCTTGGCAGAATGGGGTTGGACTGGATGATGGCCCAGGAGGTCTCTCCCAACTCTAGGATTCTATGATTCTATGACTTTTAAAAAAAGTTATTGACAAACTCAAACCAGGGAAATGGCCCGGCCCTGATGGCATCGCGGATGGTTTTGCTTCACAAATCACATCTTGGCCTATTTAATGAACTTATCAACTCTGGGCCCACTTCCTGAAAAAATGCGATAGCCTACATCAGTGATTCTCAACCTGGGGGTCGGGACCCCTGGAGGGGTCATGAGGGAATGTCAGAGGGGTCGCCAAAGACCATCAGAAAACACAGTATTTTCTGTTGGTCATGAGGGTTCTGTGTGGGAAGTTGGCCCAATTCATTGGTGTGGTTCAGAATGCTCTTTGATTGTAGGTGAACTATACATCCCAGCAACTACAACTCCCAAATGACAAGGCCTCCCCCCCCCCCAAACTTCACCAGTGTTCACATTTGGGCATATTGAGTATCCGTGCCAAGTTTGGTCCAGCTCCATTGCTTGAATTCACAGTGCTGGCTGGATGTAGGTGAACTACAACTCCAAAACTCAAGGTGAATGCCCACAAAGTCCTTCCTGTTTTTTCTCCTGGTCATGGGAGTTCTGTGTGCCAAGTTTGGTCCAATCCCATGGTTGGTGGAGTTCAGAATGCTCTTTGGCTTTGGGTGAACTATGAATCCCAGCTGTAGTAGCAGGAGCGGTTTGATGAAAGGAGACACAGAGAGAGGTCTGGAGACTTTAAAGCACGTTTATTTATCCAGCTGGAGCCTGGTGTGGAGTCACCTCTAATCACACCAGCCGCGATCAAGGTGCGGACTGGCCTTTTATAAGTTTCAGACTCAAGTAGACAAAGAACATACTACAACATATATCATCGTCATCCCTACGTCATCTGAGCATCATAAGAATATCAGGTTCCCCCTCCAACATGCAAAAGGCATGTCTCTGCCTTGCAGAGCAAGCATGGAGATGTTTTCCCCTCCCTCTTGGCTGTGCTTACAGTCATCAATCAAAGACCACTTTGAGATGTCAAAAGGCTTCTTCTTGATGCCGAGCATCTTCCCCCCCCCCCCTCCCAAGTATTTGTAGTTCGCCAAGGGCCGGACAATGGATTCTGTTGCTTCCTGACCCAGCGCACATAACTGGGTTCCTGTTTCCTCTTTGTGAACTCTCTGGCTTGTGCACTGGACTATGGACTCTGCTACTACCCAACCCAGCACCCATCACTGGACTTCTGCCTTCTCTTATTGACTCTCTGCATCATGAACCTTTTTTCCACATCCCTGGCCACGAACTTCCTTCTGGTGCTTGCCTTGAAAAGCAAGCAGCCTCCGTCTCCACGCACCTTTGCCAAAGGACTATGAGATCTCCAGTTTGCGTTATAATAAAGATCCAATATTGTAATAAACCATTGCTGGGGATGGGGATGGGATTGCCTTATGAAATGTATGAGATATATGAAATGTATGTAATGGAATGAAATGTACTTTGGTTCCCCTTCCCTACTTCTCCTCTTTGACCCTTGCCCCAAAAGGAATGTGACCTAAGGATTACTGCGACAGGGAGGAAACCCTTTGTCCTCCTAAAAATGGTTCATATTTACATTTGCATGGGCCCGTGATTGATCCCTTCTCCTTGCATACTTTCAGAGCAGACAGTAAGCCAGGGAAGGGTCAACAGAAACTTAGGAAGAAGAGACTGATTAATTCACCCAGATATTGTTGACCTTCCGGGTGGTCCGATATCGATCTAGCCCATTCAAATCACTCGCCAGACCCATCAAGGACAGGAAAGCTCTTTGTTTACCAAATATCTCCCTTTTCCCGCCCAAGACAAAGCCTGTATTCCAGCAAGCAGGAAATCCAAATCCCATCATCTTTCCCCTTTGTCTGCGGCCGTCCCGCCCCCCTCGCTCCTGATTGGTCCAAACTCAGAAGCGAGCAGAGGGCGCCCATTGGCCCTCCCGGGGCGCAGGAACGTTCTGATTGGCTGAGAGCCGAGGCGGGCCGCCAAGCCTCCTCCCAGCTGTTCCGCGGCCAGCCAACCAGAGCAAAGCCGGCCAGCAGAGGGCGGGCGGGATTTTTGAAAATGTTTCCTTTGTCTGTTTACTATAAAAATGCCTGTAAAACTCAGTAAAACCATGCTTGCAGTGGAATGATTCCTGTAATGCATCTGATCTCAGCTGAATCACAATAAACCTCGGTTGCTGAAAAGAAACTTCTTCCACTTGGATGAGGCATTATTATTTATAATATTTTTACTCTTTGGATTGGCTCTCGCTGGCCTCACCAAGGGACCTAAAGCCCTTTAGGCGCGGTCCTCGGGTTTCTCTCTCTCAAGGAGACCCTGCTAAAAGCAGCTCGATATCATTCTCCGTCCTAGCACGGGTTTCTCCAACAGGCTTATCTCTCTTCTGGAATGCATACCCCCCTTCTCCTCCCTCCTGCCATGCCTTGGAGGTAGCCTGCTTGTTTTGGGTCTCTTACACACAGAGAGAACTTGAAAATCCTATGCATTTCAGTGCTTGTAAGATACATATGATTTTATACATAGATCAATCAATAAATATCTATATTTTCCCAATATCTCCTCATCACAGCAACAACTCCCAAATGGCAAAATCAACACCAGCAACCCCAACCCCATCAGTATTCAAATTTAGGCGTATCGGGTATTTGTGCAAAATTTGGTCCAGTGAATGAAAATACATCCTGCACATCAGATATTCATAACAGTAGCAAAATTACAGTGATGAAGTAGCAACGAAAATAATTTTATGGTTGGGGGTCAACACAACATGAGGAACTCTATTAAGAGGTCATGGCATGTGGAAGGTTGAGAAACACTGGCCTACATCACCCTATAATGTTATAATGCTGTTGAACTGCAATGCTGTTGAGGGCGACTAAAATGATCAAGGGTCTGGAGAACAAGCCCTATGAGGAGCGGCTTGGGGAGCTGGGCATGTTTAGCCTGAAGAAGAGAAGGCTGAGAGGAGATATGATAGCCATGTATAAATATGTGAGAGTTGACAAGCTGGAATGTGTCCAGAGGAGGGTGATTAAAATGATCAGGGGTCTGGAGAACAAGCCCTATGAGGAGCGGCTTGGGGAGCTGGGCATGTTTAGCCTGAAGAAGAGAAGGCTGAGAGGGGATATGATAGCCATGTATAAATATGTGAGAGGAAGCCACAGGGAGGAGGAGGGAGCAAACTTGTTTTCTGCTTCCCTGGAGACTAGGACGCAATGGAGCCATGGCTTCAAACTACAAGAGAGGAGGTTCCATCTGAACATGAGGAAGAACTTCCTGACTGTGAGAGCCGTTCAGCAGTGGAACTCTCTGCCCCGGAGTGTGGTGGAAGCTCCTTCTTTGGAAGCTTTTCAGCAGAGGCTGGATGGCCATCTGTCAGGGGTGATTTGAATGCAATATTCCTGCTTCTTGGCAGAATGGGGTTGGACTGGATGGCCCAGGAGGTCTCTTCCAACTCTTTGATTCTAGGATTCTATGATTCTATATGAGTCCACACTGGCCAAATGATGCAGTTTCAAGCTGCATTATATGTTAGTGAAGATGGGGCCCGTTAGGACAGGACTTTCGGAGCTACAGTAGCAGGAACCTCTCTCTCTCCTTGTCTTTAAAAAGCATCTCTACTGATTAGAATTAGGGGGATAAATGCAAATCTGGTTATGCATATTCATCAGGATGCAAATGAGCGGAAATCCCAGGGGAGCTGCAGAGCAAAGGGATCTTGATGCCTTGCAAGGGATTCCTAAGGCGTTCAACCTTCTTTCTTGGTTTCCAACACTTTTGGAAGTTGGGTTGTTGTAGGTTTTCTCGGGCTGTATGGCCATGGTCTAGAGGCATTCTCTCCTGACGTTTTGCCTGCATCTATGACCTCACTACTTCTGAGGATGCTTGCCATAGATGCAGGCGAAATGTCAGGAGAGAATGCTTGGTATCAGGTACATAGTGTTCTAGCATGTACACAGATATATAAACCCCTTTTTCCTTGTTCCAACAGACTTCACAACCTCTGAGGATGCCTGCCATAGATGCAGGTGAAACGTCAGGAGAGAATGCCTCTAGACCATGGCCATATAGCCCGAAAAAAACCTACAACAACCCAGTGATTCCAGCCATGAAAGCCTTCGACAATACATTTGGAAGTTTCATTTAATATTGGGCTGTTGTAGGTTTTTTCGGGCTATATGGCCATGGTCTAGAGGCATTCTCTCCTGACGTTTCGCCTGCATCTATGGCAAGCATCCTCAGAGGTAGGGAGGTCTGTTGGAAGTAGGAAAAATGGGTTTATATATCTGTAGAATGACCAGGATGGGACAAAGGACTCTTGTCTGCTGGAGCTAGGTGTGAATGTTTCAACTGACCACCTTGATTAGCATATAATGGCCTGACAGTGCATGGAGCAATCTTTTGTTGAGAGGTGATTAGATGTCCTTGTTGTAGGTTTTTTCGGGCTATATGGCCATGTTCTAGAGGCATTCTCTCCTGACGTTTCGCCTGCATCTATGGCAAGCATCCTCAGAGGTAGTGAGGTCTGTTGGAACTAGGAAAATGGGTTTATATATCTGTGGAATGACCCGGGTGGGACAAAGGACTCTTGTCTGCTGGAGCTAGGTGTGAATGTTTCAACTGACCACCTTGATTAGCATATAATGGCCTGGCAGTGCCTGGAGCAATCTTTTGTTGAGAGGTGATTAGATGTCCTTGTTTATTTCCTCTCTGTTGTTGTGCTGTTGTAATTTTAGAGGTTTTTTTAATACTGGTAATACTAATTTAATATTGTTTTATTGGCTTGACATTTTGTGGCATGTTGGCTATTTTCTCTGGATCAGTTGTTTCAGAGTTAGATAGATACGACCATTTTGTGTTTGTTCCTTCTCTTTCCCTCTGCTATTTTGTATGTGTATACACATTTGGAGTCCGCATGTCATCAGCACAATCCTCTGTTTACGTTATTTTTATGCTAGAACACTATGTACCTGATGCCGAGCGCAGACCTCCCTCTCCGGGTCAAATTATATTAAATTATCTTGCTAGGGCCGTGGTGGGGACAAGCCATTTCTGCAATGCCAGAAATATAGATTAATGGGGTAACGTTAGAAAATGTGGACCATTTCCGCTCCCTTGGCAGCCACCTCTCCACCAAAGTCAACATTGACGCCGAAATACAACACCGCCTGAGCTCTGCGAGTGCAGCATTTTCCTGAATGAAGCAGAGAGTGTTTGAGGACCGGGACATCCATAGGGAGACCAAGGTGCTTGTCTATAAAGCTATTGTCCTCCCAACCCTGCTCTATGCCTGCGAAACGTGGACTGTCTATAGATGTCACACTCAACTCCTGGAACGAATCCATCAGTGTTGCCTCCGAAAATCCTGCAAATCTCTTGGGAAGACAGGCAGACAAATATCAGTGTTCTGGAAGAAGCAAAGACCACCAGCATTGAAGCGATGGTCCTCCACCATCAACTCCGATGGACCGGCCACATTGTCCGGATGCCCGACCACCGTCTCCCAAAGAAGTTGTTCTACTCCGAACTCAAGAACGGACAAAGGAATGTTGGAGGGCAGGAAAAAAGGTTGAAAGACTAACCTAGAATCATAGAATGATAGAATCAAAGAGTTGGAAGAGACCTCCTGGACCATCATCCAGTCCAACCCCATTCTGCCAAGAAGCAGGAATATTGCATTCAAAGCACCCCTGACAGATGGCCATCCAGCCTCTGTTTCAAAGCTTCCAAAGAAGGAGCCTCCACCACACTCCCTCCGGGGCAGAGAGTTCCACTGCTGAACGGCTCTCACCGTCAGGAAGTTCTTCCTCGTGTTCAGATGGAATCTCCTCTCTTGTAGTTTGAAGCCATTGTTCCATTGCGTCCTAGTCTCCAAGGAAGCAGAAAACAAGCTTGCTCCCTCCTCCTCCCTGTGGCTTCCTCTCACATATTTATACATGGCTATCATATCCCCTCTCAGCCTACACTTCTTCAGGCTAAACATGCCCAGCTCCTTAAGCCGCTCCTCATAGGGCTTGTTCTCCAGACCCCTGATCTGCTCCCTCCTCCCTGTGGCTTCCTCTCACATATTTATACATGGCTATCATATCCCCTCTCAGCCTACTCTTCTTCAGGCTAAACATGCCCAGCTCCTTAAGCCGCTCCTCATAGGGCTTGTTCTCCAGACCCCTGATCTGCTCCCTCCTCCCTGTGGCTTCCTCTCACATATTTATACATGGCTATCATATCCCCTCTCAGCCTACTCTTCTTCAGGCTAAACATGCCCAGCTCCTTAAGCCGCTCCTCATAGGGCTTGTTCTCCAGACCCCTGATCTGCTCCCTCCTCCCTGTGGCTTCCTCTCACATATTTATACATGGCTATCATATCCCCTCTCAGCCTTCTCTTCTTCAGGCTAAACTTGCCCAGCTCCTTAAGCCGCTCCTCGTAGGGCTTGTTCTCCAGACCCTTGATCATTTTAGTCGCCCTCTTTCTCTGGACACATTCCAGCTTGTCAATATCTCTCTTGAACTGTGGTGCCCAGAATTGGACACAATATTCCAGATGTGGTCTAACCTAATAAAGTCTGGCATAGACACTGAGAACTGGGAAGCCCTGGCCCTTGACCGCTCCAGCTGGAGGTCAGCTGTGACCAGCAGTGCTGCAGAATTTGAAGAGGCATGAATGGAGGGCGAAAGAGAGAAACGTGCCAGGAGGAAGGCGCATCAAGCCAAACCCAACCAGGACTGCCTTCCACCTGGAAACCGTACTTGGAGGAGAATCTTACTCGGACAACGAGGGATTGTCTAAGTAAGTGAGTAAAGGGGACAAGCCGTGGCAGGCGAGGAACTTTGATTTTACAGTATAAGAACCCAATTTGCGAATATCCGGAGGTGTAGAGCAGGCCAGCAGCAGTTCCCGGTGCCCAGGATAGTGCTGGCAACATTCTTTCCCTTTGATTACAAAGTATCTCCTTAATAAGTGAGCATTGCTTTGTGTTACCTTCTACTCCTGTTTCTTTCATAGAATCCTAGAATCAAAGAGTTGGAAGAGACCTCCTGGGCCATCCAGTCCAACCCCATTCTGCCAAGAAGCAGGGAAATTGCATTCAAAGCACCCCTGACAGATGGCCATCCAGCCTCTGCTTAAAAGCTTCCAAAGAAGGAGCCTCCACCACACTCCCTTTGGGGCAGAGAGTTCCACTGCTGAACGGCTCTCACAGTCATGAGCCTCATACCAACCTTCACCCCCGTGGGTGCCCCAGTTCCTTTGGCTGGGAACACAGTACGGTTTTACAAGCTTGAAATACTGGAACTAGAAGTTCCCTAAGGCCATCTAGCCCCAATCTATTGTGCCTTGCAGGAAAGTCACCACTTAAAATACTCCTGAAAGAGGCTCGTCCGACCTCCTCTTCAAGGCCTTCAGAGAAAGACACCTCTACCATTTCCAGGAGCCTTTGGTTGGTGGCATAGAGGGTTAAACCACTGAGCTGCTGAACTTGTTGACCGGAAGGTTGGCGGTTCTTATCTGAGAAGTGGACTACAAGAAAGGAAATTCCATCTGAACATTCAGGAGCTGTTCAGCAGTGGAACTCTCTGTCCCGGAGTGTGGTGGAGGCCCCTTCTTTGGAAGCTTTAAACAGAGGCTGGATGGCCATCTGTTGGGGGTGCTTTATTTATTTATTTATTTACTTTACTTGTATACCGCACTCTCTCAACCCGTAGGCGACTTTACAGCCAGAACAATATACAAAGTGCACAACATTAGCGTTTAAAACAGTAACTAAAGCAACTACATCGATATAACAATACAACAGTACATCAATATATCATCAATACATCTATATAACTTTGAATGCAATATTCCTGCTTCTTGGCAGAATGGGGTTGGACTGGATGGCCCATGAGGTCTCTTCCCACTCTAAGATTCTATGATTCTATGACTGAGCTCCCACTGTCAGCCCCAGCTTTTGCCAACGTCCGGCGGGAAGGTAACGGCGCTCCATGCAGTGATGCTGGCCACATGACCTTGGAGGTGTCTATGGAAAACACTGGCTCTTTGGCTTAGACACGGAGATGAGCCCCAACCCCCAGAGTCAGACACAACTGGACTTAATGTCAAGGGGAAATGTTTACCTAATCTTTACCATACCTACCTTTTCCAAATTCACTGGAGTGGGAAGGGGCTCCCAAGGGGTATTTATTTATTTATTGACAGTATTTATATTCCGCCCTTCTCACCCCGCAGGGGACTCAGGGCAGATTACAAGGCACATATATATGGCATACATTCAATGCCATAGGCACACAACATATATGTATAGACAGACACACAGAGGCTATTTAACATTCCAGCTTCATGAGGGTATTCCGACCACCAGTGACACTGATGGAATACTTTCTCATTCTTTTGCTTGCTTGCTGGAGATTTTATGGCATTGTAAATTAGTTAAATTAGGCTCCCCGCATAAGCGGTACCTGTTGCACTCCAGAATAGGAATAATCCGTACGTTGAATAGGAAAAAAACCCCAATCCTTTTATTGAAGATAAGTAAAAAACAGCAAAGTAAAAAGCACTTTAAGGAAATAGGTAAATCCAATTTGGTAAGAAGATAACCAGGAATAAATTAGTCCAAGGTAGAGTTCAGCAATGTTCATAAAAGCAAAGACCACACATCTCCAATACAATCCAGAAAATCAGGAATACATTGATCCAAGGCTTGGGTAGGCAATCATGAAATCCAGGAATCCAAAACCACGAACAAGAAAGATCTTAGCATGCAACAAAGCAAGGTTTCCATAAAACAAGGATAAGAACTTGGCGCGATTCTAAACGATGCTTCATCTGACTACACATCCCAAACTTGAGACTTTTATCCCCTCGTTAGCAAGGTCACTAGCGGTCAGAAATTGGTTCTCTTTAGTTGCGACTTAGTTATTGCTTTCATAGAATCATAGAATCATAGAATCAAAGAGTTGGAAGAGACCTCATGGGCCATCCAGTCCAACCCCATTCTGCCAAGAAGCAGGAATATTGCATTCAAATCACCCCTGACAGATGGCCACCCAGCCCCTGTTTCAAAGCTTCCAAAGAAGGAGCCTCCACCACACTCACTCCAGGGGCAGAGAGTTCCACTGCTGAACAGCTCTCACAGTCAGGAAGTTCTTCCTCATGTTCAGATGGAATCTCCTCTCTTGTAGTTCGAAGCCATTGTTCCATTGTGTCCTAGTCTCCAGGGAAGCAGAAAACAAGCTTGCTCCCTCCTCTCTGTGGCTTCCTCACACATATTTATACATGGCTATTAGGCCTGGGTAACAACGCAAAAATTTGTTTCTAAAATCGATTTGTATTTGGGGTTTTTTTTTGTTTCGATATTTAAAATAATTACAAAATTTTCCCTTAAAAAAGTTCGGTATTTACGAAATTTCGTTAATATTTACAAAACATTTTGTAAAGATGGCACCCTTTTTTTTCAATATTTTTAAAATATTTTTTAATTTAATTATTAATTTAGTAGAATAGGGAGGAGAAATTATTATTAAGGAGGGAAGGCAGGCACTCACTCTGGCGGGCCCTCAAGCGCTGCCGCCGAGTCGGGCCTGGCTCCTCCGAAGCAATGCGAAATTGGGAGAAGGGCTCCCCAAAGGCCATCTAGCCCAGCCCTCCGCTAAGGAATTGGGAGAACGAAGCACACCCACCGCAAAGGTGAGGAAGGAGGGACGGGCCGCCTTCCCGCTGAGGGTCGCTCGCCCTCTCGCTCGCCCTCTCACTCGCCCTCTCGCTCGCTGCTCGCCCTCTCGCTCACCGCTCGCCCTCTCGCTCGCCCTCTCGCTCGCCCTCTCGCTCGCCGCTCGCCCTCTCGCTCGCCGCTCGCCCTCTCGCTCGCCGCTCGCCCTCTCGCTCACCCTCTCGCTCACCCTCTCGCTCGCCGCTCGCCCTCTCGCTCACCCTCTCGCTCGCCGCTCGCCCTCTCGCTCGCCGCTCGCCCTCTCGCTCGCCGCTCGCCCTCTCGCTCACCCTCTCGCTCGCCCTCTCGCTCGCCGCTCACCCTCTCGCTCGCCGCTCGGCCTCTCGCTCGCCCTCTCGCTCACCGCTCGCCCTCTTGCTTGCCCTCTCGCTCGCCGCTCGCTCTCTTGCTCGCCCTCTCGCTCGCCGCTCGCCCTCTCGCTCGCCCTCTCACTCGCTTGCTCAGCCGGCGCCTTCCCCGCCCTCTCCTCCTTCTCCTCCTCCTCTTTCAGGCTCTGATTGGCTAAGGAGAGGAGAGAGAGGAGAGCTCCCAGCAAGCATCGCCAGGCCATCTTACGTATTTTCGAAATGGACGGAAATACAAAATTTTTTGGCGCCTGCCGTTTCGATATTTAAAAACACTTCCGGGTTTAAAAATAAGTTTTGTAATCGTTTTGTAATTGCTAAAATTAACGAATATTTAACGAATTACAAAATTAACGAACGAAACCGCCCAGGCCTAATGGCTATCATATCTCCTGTCAGCCTTCTCTTCTTCAGGCTAAACATGCCCAGCTCCTTGAGCCGCTCCTCATAGGGCTTGTTCTCCAGACCCTTGATCATTTTAGTCGCCCTCCTCTGGACACATTCCAGCTTGTCAATATCTCTCTTGAATTGTGGTGCCCAGAATTGGACACAATATTCCAGATGTGGTCTAACCAAAGCAGAATAGAGGGGTAGCATTACTTCCTTAGATCTAGACACTATCCTCCTCTTGATGCAGGCCAAAATCCCATTGGCTTTTTTTGCCGCCACATCACATTCCTGGCTCATGTTTAACTTGTTGTCCACGAGGACTCCAAGATCTTTTTCACACGTACTGCTCTCGAGCCAGGCATCCCCCATTCTGTAGCTTTCTGTCGAAGCCTGGCAGAGCACCAAAGCCATTGCACATCTCTCCTGTTTTGACTGGACTCCTCTCGTCTATCTCTCAGCTCATTATCTACTTGCTCATTAATTTCTGCAGGTGCCAAACTATTTTCATCATCATCCACACACCCCTCAGGGACCTTCTCATGGGAAACGACAGGGATCGCCTAGTCATTCTCTGCATTAATATCACTGACCAAACCATTGCCATCTTGAAACTCATCTTGAACCTCATTAGCATCATTCCCTTCATCCAAAGCACCCTGATCCTGAAATACAATCACAAGCTGAACTCCAACAGTACCAACATTTCCTACTTGAAAGATGCAACTGTCTTTTGGGCTGCAAAGGTCAACAGCAAGCTACATCATGGTCGGAAGCTCACTCCAACCCAGGCTGGCTTCAAACTCATGACCTTTTGGTCAGTAGTGATCTTAATGCAGCTGACTCCCAACCAACAGTCCCGGTGTTTTAGAGCAGGAATTTAGGAGTCTTTGCCAGGAGGCAGAGACCAATTAGACTCATCAAAGAGTTCTTTTTCCCTGGCGAGACAGAGAAGCACCCCATATTTTCCCCTGATTTTCCCAATGAAAGGTTTCACCAAGTTGAAAAAAAGCCATCGAGGTTTATTAGCGATTCAGCTGAAAAGGATGCAGAGCGGCAATCATTCGCCAAGCAGAGCATGTGGTTACAAAAGTAAAGGCCATTTTTATAGAAAATACAGAGTTGTGAGTTTCAAAATTCCCACTCCCCCCTCCCGCCCAGCTTGAAGGTGATTGGCTGATGCGCAAACAGCTGAGAGGAGGCTTGGCCGTCCCCCATGCATCAGGACCAATCACAGGGCTTTCGCAGGGTGCCAGAGCCTATCAGAAGGGAGGGAGGCGGGATGAAGGGAGACAATGTATTCTGGAGTGGATTATGACAAAATTGTCCCTGAGGCTTAGCGAGATCCGGGTGGGCGGTCTGCCAGCCAAGCCATTTTATTGTGTTCGTGAGTGAAGGCAATAAACATATGTTAAAGAAATCCGAGTTTTCTTGTCGCCATCAGATATGACACAAAGGGGAAGACTTGGGTGGAAGTTCTTTGCGGAGAAGTTTGAAAGAAAAACGGCTTGGAGGAAAAGAGGACTTTCCTAAGGTCATATTCCCCCCACCCTTAATTGTTATATGATTAAAAAGTCTGCCAAACAGAAACTCTAATGGTGGCCCAACTCCGAAGTCAAAAGGATTTCCTTTACTATTGTCCATGCAAAGAATGTCCAAAGAGAAGGGTCGTTTCATGATGGCTGATGGCTTTTCCAGAGGCAGGGCAGTTTCCTGGTAGATTTCCCCCAGGAGAGGGGAAGGGGGCCAAAGGGTCAGGGCAAGGTCAAATACAGGAAGGGAAATATAGAAATACAGGAGGAAATATGAAAATATAGAAATCATAATACAGAGAGTAAACCCAACTACCTTCCCCCAGTGTCCATAAAGGGAAATATATCCATGGGGGGGAAAGAGAGTCCCTTGTTTGTGAGATGGGGGACCCTCAGGAGCCCAGGTGTGCCTTGGGTGGGAAAAGACAAATACTTTTGTGGCATGATTTTCAGTAATACATTGGTTACCTTCTGCTGTCAACATATTAAATGTCCAGAGGAGGGCGACTAAAATGATCAAGGGTCTGGAGAACAAGCCCTATGAGGAGCGGCTTCAAGAGCTGGACATGTTTAGCCTGAAGAAGAGAAGGCTGAGAGGAGATATGATAGCCATGTATAAATATGTGAGAGGAAGCCACAGGGAGGAGGAGGGAGCAAGCTTGTTTTCTGCTTCCCTGGAGACTAGGACACAATGGAGCAATGGCTTCAAACTACAAGAGAGGAGAGTCCATCTGAACATTAGGAAGAACTTCCTGACTGTGAGAGCCATTCAGCAGTGGAACTCTCTGCCCCGGAGTGTGGTGGAGGCTCCTTCTTTGGAAGCTTTTAAGCAGAGGCTGGATGGCCATCTGTCAGGGGTGATTTGAATGCAATATTCCTGCTTCTTGGCAGAATGGGGTTGGACTGGATGGCCCAGGAGGTCTCTTCCAACTCTTTGATTCTATGATTCTATGAAATGATACACACCAAACTGACCAAGGCTTAACCCCTTATTATCCAGCCTGGCATCCTTGCCCTTAGCAAAACTATAAGTTACTATCTCTTATGGGGGGGGGGGGTCATGTTCAACTTCACCGGTGCTAGCCCAACTCTGTTGCGCCTTGCAGAAATGTGCAGCCAAAGCATGTGAAAGATGCCAAAAGAAGGCGAGTCCGCCTCCCTCCAAGGCAGAGCGTTCCTTTCTTAATCATCTCTTGCGTTCTGGAAATTCCTCCTCATGCTTTTAATTATAGGCTCTCTCCTTGCCATTGAATCATATAGTCTCTTGGTTGGAAGGGAGGGAGCCCAAGGGCCACAGTCTAGGGCCCCCCCCAGGCAGGCTCTCTATCCCAGGATCTCTGCTCTAAACTGGGTTCTATGAGTCCGCACGACCAGATAATCCGGTTTAAACAGAAACCTGGGATCGGATCCTGGGAGAGAGGACCTGTCTAGGAGGGCCTAAGGTCATGCCAGATAGAGATAGGATGGAAGGAGAAGGAAGACCCCAAAGGCAGGTTGGAAGAGACCCCCAAAGGCCATCTAGTCCAGCCCCCTTTTGCATTCGTGCAGGAAAAGCACAATAAAAGCACCCCTGACAGATGGCCATCCAGCCTGGAAAGGGTTGTGCAAAAGGGGGAGAGGCTGCCTCTGTGCATTGCCCGGTTTGCACTCTGCCCATGCTCAGGGTCCTCTTCATTCATGAAGAGTCCTTGCACCACATTTCAGGACGCCATCTGATTACAGTATGCAATAATATTTGAGAAAATGTTCTGTTCCTGGCTTGAAAGTGTCATTTCCTGTTTAATTGTGTGGTCCTCACTTTGCAAATAGTTGTTTCCATTCTGGAAATGTCATTGTTTTTGTGGCTGCCACACTGGTGACCCAGGAGCAGAAACCCTATTGTGGCCGAGTGTTGTTTCCATGCTGGGGAGGGGAGGCCCACGGCCTTGTGGGAAGGCGCAGGTGACCGTTATCGGAAAGCAAACTCAGGTGTGGGCTGAAGGGAGCAAACACAGACGTCAGCGCAGGATCCAAAGGCCGGGAAAAACACAACCGGCTGTATTTGCTGACCGCTGGGCTGGTCAGCAGCTCCAAAGGCAGTGGATGCCCCTCTCCCCTGGCCCTTATTGGTTGCCCAAAGTCCAGCATGTGAGGCTGGACTTTGGAGACTCTCCTTGGGGTCAGCAGGCAGGCAAGGCCAAAGGTCAGGCTGGATGATCTCTGGGGCTCCGTTTTAGCGGGCTTGCAATAGAGTCTCCTTCCTTCTCTGCAGGCTTTGAACTAAAGTGCAATTTAAGAGATTGAGCAAGCCCTATGAGGAGTGGTTGAAAGAGCTGAGCATGTTTAGCCTGCAGAAGAGAATCATAGAATCATAGAATCAAAGAGTTGGAAGAGACCTCCTGGGCCACCCAGTCCAACCCCATTTTGCCAAGAAGCAGGAATATTGCATTCAAATCACCCCTGACAGATGGCCATCCAGCCTCTGTTTCAAAGCTTCCAAAGAAGGAGCCTCCACCACACTCCCTCCGGGGTGGAGAGTTCCACTGCTGAACGGCTCTCACAGTCAGGAAGTTCTTCCTCATGTTCAGATGGAATCTCCTCTCTTGTAGTTTGAAGCCATTGTTCCATTGCGTCCTAGTCTCCAAGGAATCATAGAATCATAGAATCAAAGAGTTGGAAGAGACCTCATGGGCCATCATCCAGTCCAACCCCATTCTGCCAAGAAGCAGGAATATTGCATTCAAATCACCCCTGACAGATGGCCATCCAGCCTCTGTTTCAAAGCTTCCAAAGAAGGAGCCTCCACCACACTCCGGGGCAGAGAGTTCCACAGCTGAATGGCTCTCACAGTCAGGAAGTTCTTCCTCATGTTCAGATGGAATCTCCTCTCTTGTAGTTTGAAGCCATTGTTCCATTGCGTCCTAGTCTCCAAGGAATCATAGAATCATAGAATCAAAGAGTTGGAAGAGACCTCATGGGCCATCATCCAGTCCAACCCCATTCTGCCAAGAAGCAGGAATATTGCATTCAAATCACCCCTGACAGATGGCCATCCAGCCTCTGTTTCAAAGCTTCCAAAGAAGGAGCCTCCACCACACTCCCTCCGGGGTGGAGAGTTCCACTGCTGAACGGCTCTCACAGTCAGGAAGTTCTTCCTCATGTTCAGATGGAGTCTCCTCTCTTGTAGTTTGAAGCCATTGTTCCATTGTGTCCTAGTCTCCAAGGAATCATAGAATCCTAGAGTTGGAAGAGACCTCATGGGCCATCATCCAGTCCAACCCCATTCTGCCAAGAAGCAGGAATATTGCCTTCAAAGCACCCCTGACAAATGGCCATCCAGCCTCTGTTTCAAAGCTTCCAAAGAAGGAGCCTCCACCACACTCCCTCCGGGGCAGAGAGTTCCACTGCTGAACGGCTCTCACAGTCAGGAAGTTCTTCCTCATGTTCAGGTGGAATCTCCTCTCTTGTAGTTTGAAGCCATTGTTCCATTGCGTCCTAGTCTCCAAGGAATCATAGAATCATAGAATCAAAGAGTTGGAAGAGACCTCATGGGCCATCATCCAGTCCAACCCCATTCTGCCAAGAAGCAGGAATATTGCATTCAAAGCACCCCTGACAGATGGCCATCCAGCCTCTGCTTAAAAGCCTCCAAGGAAGGAGCCTCCACCACACTCCGGGGCAGAGAGTTCCACTGCTGAACGATGGCTCTCACAGTCAGGAAGTTCTTCCTCGTGTTCAGATGGAATCTCCTCTCTTGTAGTTTGAAGCCATGGCTCCCTTGCGTCCTAGTCTCCAAGGAAGCAGAAAGGAAGCTTGCTCCCTCCTCAATTACAATGGTTACAATGGTTAACGGAAACAGAGCAGGTGAAAACATGTATGATTAAATGGGCAGAAAATCTAAGAAGGCCCATTCAATTTAGAGAATGGGAACAAATATGGAATAAAAAGTTGAGGTATACATATGCTATGGACTTAAAGGAAAATTGGTATAAAATGTTCTATAGATGGTATCTGACTCCCAATAAATTAAGTCATATGTATAAAAATGTCTCAGACAAATGTTGGAAGTGTAGTGAACAAACTGGTACATTCTACCACATGTGGTGGACATGTAAAGAAACGTCTAAGTACTGGTCAATAATACATGAGGAAATACAAAAAATATTGAAAAGGAAGTTTAAGAAGAAGCCGGAGTATTACTTATTAGGTTTTACAGACTCAGACTTAAAACTTGAAGAAAAGGAAGACAAATTACTGACACATTTTACAACAGCAGCAAGGATTATTTTTGCCAAACATTGGAAAAATGAACAGGTTCCCATTATTGACGAATGGATGGATAAGGTTAAAGAAATAAGAGACATGGATGAATTAACTTTTTTGATGAGAAAAAATACCGGAAAATCGCTAAAGAGGACAGATTGGACCCTTTTTCATGAACATGAAAAAAAAAAAACAGAAAAGTATTAGAGGATAAGAATATACAAACTGGTTTAAGAAGTAGAATCATAGAATCATAGAATCAAAGAGTTTGAAGAGACCTCCTGGGCCATCCAGTCCAACCCCATTCTGCCAAGAAGCAGGAATATTGCATTCAAATCACCCCTGACAGATGGCCATCCAGCCTCTGCTTAAAAGCTTCCAAAGGAAGAATCTCCACCATGCTCCGGAGCAGAGAGTTCCACTGCTGAACGGCTCTCCTTACAGTCAGGAAGTTCTTCCTCATGTTCAGATGGAATCTCCTCTCTTGTAGTTTGAAGCCATTGTTTCGTGTCCTAGTCTCCAAGGAAGCAGAAAAGCAAGCTTGCTCCCTCCTCCTCCCTGTGGCTTCCTCTCACATATTTATACATGGCTATCATATCTCCTCTCAGCCTTCTCTTCTTCAGGCTAAACATGCTCAGCTCCTTAAGCCGCTCCTCATAGGGCTTGTTTTCCAGACCCTGGATCATTTGAGTCGCCCTCCTCTGGGCACATTCCAGCTTAGAGTCAATATCTCTCTTGAATTGTGGTGCCCAGAACTGGACACAATATTCCAGGTAAAGTGGTCTAACCAGAGGAGAATAGAGCATGGGGAGCATGACTTCCTTAGATCTAGACACTATGCGCCTAATCATGCAGGCCAAAATCCCATTGGCTTTTTTTGCCGCCACATCACATTCCTGGCTCATGTTTAACTTGTTGTCCACGAGGACTCCAAGATCTTTTTCACACGTACTGCTCTCGAGCCAGGCATTGTCCCCCATTCTGTATCCTTGCATTTCATTTTTTCTGCCAAAGTGGAGTATCTTGCATTTGTCACTGTTGAACTTCATTTTGTTAGTTTTGGCCCTTCTTCTCTCTAATCGGTCAAGATCCCTTTGAATCCTGCTCCCGTCCTCTGGAGTCTTGGCTCTCCCTCCCAATTTGGTCCCGTCTGCAAACTTGATGATCCTGCCTTCTAGCCCTTCATCTAAGTCATTAATAAAGATGTTGAACAGGACCGGGCCCAGGACGGAACCCTGCGGCACTCCACTTGTCAAGTATCTAGAGTAGATCCTGAGGCTGGAGTGGAAGTCATTTTAGAATGGTGTGTGGTTTTTTTTTGGGGGGGGGGGGATTTTTTTCCTCTTTTCTTTTTTTCTTTTTTCTTAATTTTTTTCATTTTTGGCCTACTTGGCCTCTTTTTTTCTTTGGGGGTGACGGGGTTTCCTACTTTTCTATCTTCTTTATTATTGTTCTCCCTCTTTCCCTGTGTTGGTGTTTAAAATGTTCAATAAAAATATTTCAAAAAAAAATGGAGTTGATCACTCAACTCGCGGATATGGGGGCCTGAGGGGTTTCCGTATCCGCGGTTTGAAGGAACGCATATTTGGCCACCCTGGGACTCCTGGAAAGCATCCCAGGCAGGCCTGTGGTCTCCCGCAGCCCGGAAAAAGTTAATTCGTGCATTGCAACAGTTTGAGTCAGGAAAGGAACACAAAGTATCATTCTGGAGAGGTTAAGGTTACAATTTAGTTAGTTTTTTTAATTAAGGGTTTTGTTACATAGTTTGGGCTGGGGAAAGAAGTGAAAGGAGAGAGCTCCAGGCTGCAAAGAGTCCTCGGTTGAGGCTACTGCTGGGGCACATTTCATCAGTTATGGCCCAACTGGATGTTCAGGAACTGAGGAACTCCCTGCGGCTGGTCAGATCAGCTTGAAAGCAGAGACCTGGGGGTACCCTCGGCATTACTAGGACGGAATAGGGCAATGGCTTCCAATTACAGGAAAGAAAGGAGATTCCACCTGAATATGAGGACTAAAATGATAAAAGGTCTGGAGAACAAGCCCTATGAGGAGCGGCTTAAGGAGCTGGGCATGTTTAGCCTGAAGAAGAGAAGGCTGAGAGGAGATATGATAGCCATGTATGAATATGTGAGAGGAAGCCACAGGGAGGAGGAGGGAGCAAGCTTCCTTTCTGCTTCCCTGGAGACTAGGACGCAATGGAGCAATGGCTTCAAACTACAAGAGAGGAGATTCCACCTGAACATTAGGAAGAACTTCCTGACTGTGAGAGCCGTTCAGCAGTGGAACTCTCTGCCCCGGAGGGAGTGTGGTGGAGGCTCCTTCTTTGGTAGCTTTGAAGCAGAGGCTGGATGGCCATCTGTCAGGGGCGATTTGAATGCAATATTCCTGCTTCTTGGCAGAATGAGGTTGGACTGGATGGCCCATGAGGTCTCTTCCAACTCTTTGATTCTATGATTCTATGAGGAGCTTCCTGACTATAAGGAGAGCTGTTGAGCAGTGGATGTCCCAATCTCTCTGCCCCGGAGTGTGGTGGAGGCTTCTTCTTTGGAGGCGTTGAAGCAGAGGCTGGATGGCCATCTGTTGGGAGGGCTTTGAAGGCAATTTTCCTGCTTCTTGGCTGAATGGGATTGGACTGGATGATGGTCCACCAAGGTCTCTTCCAACTCTTCTAGGATTCTAAGACTCAAAGCTGGAAGATGAACAGAGGAAGAGGGCAACTAGAAGGTTCAAAGGTCTGGAGACCATGGACAATCCCTATGAAGAGGGGCCTCACAAAGAACTGGGTCTGCTGAGCCTCAGAAGAGAAGAAGGTTGAGAGGAGGAGACCTGAAAGGATGTCCTAAGGGTGAGGGGGCTTCCTTTCTGCTGCCCTGGAGAGTAGGACTCAAGGGAGGCATGGGTTCAAATGACAGGAGAGGAGATTCCATTGAACAGTAGGAAGAACTTCCTGACTGTTCAGCAGTGGAACTCTCTGCCTCAGAGTCTGGTGGAAGCTCCTTCATAGAATCATAGAATCATAGAATCAAAGAGTTGGAAGAGACCTCATGGGCCATCCAGTCCAACCCCATTCTGCCAAGAAGCAGGAATATTGCATTCAAATCACCCCTGACAGATGGCCATCCAGCCGCTGCTTAAAAGCTTCCAAAGAAGGAGCCTCCACCACACTCCCTCTGGGGCAGAGAGTTCCACTGGTGAACAGCTCTCACAGTTAAGAAGTTCTTCCTCATGTTCAGATGGAATCTCCTCTCTTGTAGTTTGAAGCCATTGTTCCATTGCGTCCTAGTCTCCAGGGAAGCAGAAAACAGGCTCACAAATATGCATAGAGACATGCACACACATATACACAATATACATATGCACATATAACACACACAAATATATACACACATATACACATATATACACAGACTGGGCCACAGCAACGTGTGGCAGGGGAAGGCTAGTGGGACATAAAAATATAAAAGTGCATTTGAAACGGCATTTGCAAACTGTTCCTTGGTGCGGCTCCCCTCTTTGGTGTCCTTTTGCACTCTGGCTCTCTTACACAACCCAGGGGTCCAGGTGCGCCAATGCGCAGAGTGCGGCCATGCAGTAACAGGGCCCGATGTGCAACGAGGTGCAAGGAGAGCGCACAGCTGGCTGCACATTCATAAATAACCATCAACTCAAGACACAATGGCCGGATGAGAGGAAGAGGAGGCGGAGATCCTCATGTGACCAATGACCCCTGGGGTCTGTGGTTTGGTGACCTGGGTGCACAAAGGGTCAAAAAATCATCGGAGGTGGGAGGGACCCCCAAAGGCCATCCAGTCCAACCCTTATTCTGCCAGGTAGGGAGACACAAGCAAAGCACCTCCGACAGATGGCCATCCAGCCTATGCTTATTATTATTATTATTATTATTATTATTATTATTATATTAATACTATTATTATTATATTAATACTATTATTATTATTATTATTATTATTATTATTAGAATCATAGAGTTGGAAGGGACCCCAAAGGCCATCCAGTCCAACCCTTATTCTGCCAGGCAGGACAGCACCATCAAAGCACCCCAGACAGATGGCCATCCAGCTTATTATTATTATTATTATTATTATTATTAGAATCGTAGAGTTGGAAGGGACACCAAAGGCCATCCAGTCCAACCCTTATTCTGCCAGGCAGGACAGCACCATCAAAGCACCCCCGACAGATGGCCATCCAGCTTATTATTATTATTATTATTATTATTATTATTAGAATCGTAGAGTTGGAAGGGACACCAAAGGCCATCCAGTCCAACTCTTATTCTGCCAGGCAGGACAGCACCATCAAAGCACCCCCAACAGATGGCCATCCAGCCTATTATTATTATTATTATTATTATTATTATTAGAATCGTAGAGTTGGAAGGGACCCCAAAGGCCATCCAGTCCAACTCTTATTCTGCCAGGCAGGACAGCACCATCAAAGCACCCCCAACAGATGGCCATCCAGCCTATTATTATTATTATTATTATTATTATTATTATTATTATTATTAGAATCGTAGAGTTGGAAGGGACACCAAAGGCCATCCAGTCCAACTCTTATTCTGCCAGGCAGGACAGCACCATCAAAGCACCCCCAACAGATGGCCATCCAGCCTATTATTATTATTATTATTATTATTATTATTATTATTAGAATCGTAGAGTTGGAAGGGACCCCAAAGGCCATCCAGTCCAACTCTTATTCTGCCAGGCAGGACAGCACCATCAAAGCACCCCTGACAGATGGCCATCCAGCCTATTATTATTATTATTAGAATCGTAGAGTTGGAAGAAACCCCAACAACCATCCAGTCCAATCCCCTTTTGACACCAACGAAGACACCACCTAAGCATTCCCATCAGATGGCCAGCCAGCCTTATAGAATTGGAAGGGACTCCAAAGGCCGTCCAGTCTAACCCTTATTCTGCCAAGTAGGGAGGCACCATCGAAGCACCCCTGACAGATGTTATTATTGTTATTATTATTATTATTAGAATCGTAGAGTTGGAAGAAACCTCAAGAGCCATCCAGTCCAACCCTCTTTTGACACCAACCAAGCATTCCCGACAGATGGCCAGCCAGCCTTATAGAATTGGAGGGGAACCCAAAGACCATCCAGTCCAACCCTTATTCTGCCAGGCAGAACTGCATCATCAAAGCACCCTTGACAGATGGCCACTGAGTCTTATTGAATTGGAAGGGACCCCAAAGTCCATCCCGTCCAACCCTTATTCTGCCAGGCAGGACAGTACCATCCAAGCACCCCTGACAGATGACCATCCAGGCTATTATTATTATTATTATTATTATTATTATTATTATTATTATCCTAGAGTTGAGACTGGTTCCAGATTGGGAAAGGCGTCCGGCAAGGCTGCATCCTCTCACCCAACCTTTGTAACTTGTATGCAGAACACATCATGCGAGGATGTGCGGGGCTGGATGAATGCAAGGCTGGGGTGAAAATTGCTGGAAGAAACATGAACAACCTCAGATATGCAGATGACACCACTCTGATGGCCGAAAGCGAGGAGGAGCTGAGGAGCCTTCTAATCAAGGTGAAAGAAGAAAGCGCAAAAGCCGGGTTGCAGCTAAACGTCAAAAAAACCAAGATTATGGCAACATGAATGATTGACAACTGGGAAACAGAGGGAGAAACCGTGGAGGCCGTGACAGGGTTTGTATTTCTAGGCGCAAAGATGAGTGCAGATGCAGACTGTGGCCAGGAAATCAGGAGACGCTTCCTTCTTGGGAGGAGAGCAATGTCCAGTCTTGATAAAATAGTGAAGAGTAGAGACATCAGACTGGCAACCAAGATCCATTGCCTAGTCCAAGCCATGGTCTTCCCTGTAGTCACCTACGGATGTGAGAGCTGGACCTTCGGGAAGGCTGAGCGAAGGAAGAGAGAGGCTTTTGAGCTGTGGTGTTGGAGGAAAGTGCTGAGAGTGCCTTGGACTGCGAGAAGATCCAACCAGTCCATCCTCCAGGAAAGAAAGCCCGACTAAAGCTCACTGGAGGGAAGGAGACGAGAGACAAAGTGGAAGTCCTTTGAATGCCACATCATGAGGAGACAGCCAAGCCTAGAGAAAGGAATGATGCTGGGGAAAGGGGAAGGCAAAAGGAAGAGGGGCCGACCAAGGGCAAGATGGATGGAGGGCATCCTGGAAGTGACTGGACTGACCTTGAGGGAGCTGGGGATGGTAACGGCCGACAGGGAGCTCTCGCGTGGGCTGGTCCATGAGGTCACGAAGAGTCGGAGACGACTGAACGAATGAACAACAACAACATCCTAGAGTTGAAAGAAACCTCAAGAGCCATCCAGTCCAACCCTCTTTTAACACCACCCAAGCATTCCCGACAGATGGCCACCCAACCTTATACAATTAGAAGGGACCCCAAAGGCCATCGAGTCTAATGCTTATTCTGCCAGGCAGGAAGGCACTATCAAAGCACCCCTGACAGATGACCATCCAGCTTATTATTATTATTATTATTATTATTATTATTATTATTATCCTAGAATTGGAAGAAACCTCAAGAGCCATCCAGTCCAACCCTCTTTTTACACCACCCAAGCATTCCTGACAGATGACCACCCAACCTTATAGAATTGGGACCTCAAAGGCCATCCAGTCCAACCCTTATTCTGCCAGGCAGGACAGCACCATCAAAGCACCCCTGACAGATGGCCATCCAGCCTATGCTCATCATCATCATCATCATCATCATCATCATCGTAGAGTCTGAAGAAACCTCCAGAGCCATCCAGTCCAACTTTCTTTTGACACAAAGGAAGACACCACCTAAGCATTCCTGATGGATGGCCACCCAGCCTTATTGAATTGGAAGAGACCCCAAAGGCCATCTAGCCCAACCCTTCTTCTGCTTGGCAGGACAGCATCATCAAAGCACCCTCGACAGATGGCCACTGAGTCTTATTGAATTGGAAGAGACCCCAGAGGCCATCCAGTCCAACCTTTTATTCTGCCAGGCAGGGAGGCCCCATCAAAGCACCCCAGACAGATGGCCATCCAGCCTATGCTCATCATCATCATCATCATCATCCTAGAATTGGAAGAAACCTTGCAAGCCATCAATCTCAACCCCCTTCTGCCACCAAGGAAGACACCACCCAAGCCTTCCCAACAGATGTCCATCCATCTCTAAGGGCAGAGGGTCCTACTCTACTTGTGGTTTCTCACCTTAGCATCTTTCCCAAACCATTTGAGATTGTTTGGATGGCCCTGATGGAGCTGATTCTACCTGTGAGTGAGTCTCCAAGGGTCCCACCTGGGATGGAGAGAACCTGGGATAGGAAACCAATGCATTCCTTCTGCCTGCAATTCCAGACCTGGCCGCCGGGTGGCAGTGACACGCAGAGACACGTGTCAGGCAGCCAGCAGGCAAAGCTGGGCTCTGGGCAATTGGGGAGGGGGCGAGTTGCATAGGTTGGAGCCCCCACCCCACTTTCCACTGATACTTGCGTCTTGCTGGGAGGGGCGAGCCAAGGCCAGGGGAGGAGGGAGGGAGGGAGGAGAGGATGAGGGAGGGGTGGGAGACCCTCCTCCCTTTCTCTTCTGGGGTGGGAGGGGGGCATGTTGGGAGCCCAAGGTCAGTGTGCCATGGCGACGGAGGGGGCGTCATGGCAACCGGTAGCCCTGCCGGATGAGACCTTGGGAGGCTTTGAGGCCGAGGGAAGGAGGGAGGGAGGAGGCCCGGCTCCAGGAAGCCCTCCAAGGGCACCCCCGAGGACATCTAGCCCAGCCCAGCTCCCCAGCCTCAGCCTTGAGGGGAGGGGGGGGGGGCTCGGCCCTAGAGGAAAGCGCCTTTGCTCTGAAAGGAACCTGGCTGGGAGGGAGGCCTTGGGCCAGAGGGGCCTCTCGAGGGCATCTAGTCCAGCCCCCAAAGCAGCCCAACCTCATCACTCCAACTCCCACCATTCCTAACAGCCTCAGGCCCCTTCCTTTTCCTCCTCAGCCGCTTAAGTGGGATGTAGCTGGGAGTAGGAATCTGGTTGACACAGCAAGGCCATAAATTTTCTCATAGAGGATGTGAAAAAACAAGGAGGCTAATTAGCTAGTAGTAACACATCTATCTATCTTATATCTATCTATCTATCTATCTATCTAGCTTATATCTTATATCTATTTATCATCTATCTATCTATCTATCTATCTATCATCTATCCATTGTCTGTCTGTCTGTCTGTCTATCTATCTATCTATCTATCTATCATCTATCCATCTATCTACCCATCTTCTATCTATCTATCTATCTATCTATCTTATATCTTATATCTATCTATCTATCTTATATCTTATATATATTTATCATCTATCTATCTATCATCTATCTGTCATCTTCTATGTATCATCTATCCATCGTCTGTCTGTCTGTCTATCTATCTATCTATCTATCTAGCTTATATCTTATATCTATTTATCATCTATCTATCTATCATCTATCAATCGTCTGTCTATCTATCATCATCTTATATCTATCTATCTATCTTATATCTATCTATCTATCTTATATCTATTTATCATCTATCTATCATCTTCTATGTATCATCTATCCATCGGTCTGTCTGTCTATCTATCTATCTTATATCTTATATCTATTTATTATCTATCTATCTATCATCTATCTATCATCTTCTATGTATCATCTATCCATCGTCTGTCTGTCTATCTATCTATCTTATATCTATTTATTATCTATCTATCTATCATCTATCTATCATCTTCTATGTATCATCTATCCATCGTCTGTCTGTCTATCTATCTATCTATCTATCTAGCTTATATCTTATATCTATTTATCATCTATCTATCTATCATCTATCAATCGTCTGTCTATCTATCATCATCTTATATCTATCTATCTATCTTATATCTATCTATCTATCTTATATCTATTTATCATCTATCTATCATCTTCTATGTATCATCTATCCATCGTCTGTCTGTCTATCTATCTATCTTATATCTATTTATTATCTATCTATCTATCATCTATCTATCATCTTCTATGTATCATCTATCCATCGTCTGTCTGTCTATCTATCTATCTTATATCTTATATCTATTTATTATCTATCTATCTATCATCTATCTATCATCTTCTATGTATCATCTATCCATCGTCTGTCTGTCTGTCTATCTATCTTATATCTATTTATTATCTATCTATCTATCATCTATCTATCATCTTCTATGTATCATCTATCCATCGTCTGTCTGTCTATCTATCTATCTATCTATCTATCTATCTATCAATCATCTTCTATCTATCATCTATCCATCGTCTGTCTGTCTGTCTGTCTATCTATCTATCTATCTATCTATCTATCTATCATCTATCCATTTATCTACCTATCTTATATCTATCTATCTATCTATCTATCTATCATCTATCATCTATCCATTTATCTACCTATCTTATATCTGTCATCTATCTATCTATCTATCTATCTATCTGTCATTTTCTATCATCTATCCATTGTCTGTCTGTCTATCTATCTATCTATCTATCTATCTATCATCTATCTATCGTCTATCCATCTATCTACCTATCATCTATCTATCTATCATCTATCTATCTATCTAGCTTATATCTTATATCTATTTATCATCTATCTATCTATCATCTATCAATCGTCTGTCTATCTATCTATCATCATCTTATATCTATCTATCTATCTATCATATCTATTTATCATCTATCTATCTATCATCTATCTATCATCTTCTATGTATCATCTATCCATCGTCTGTCTGTCTGTGTCTATCTATCTATCTATCTATCTATCTATCTATCTATCTATCTATCATCTTCTATCTATCATCTATCCATTGTCTGTCTGTCTGTCTATCTATCTATCTATCTATCTATCATCTATCCATTTATCTACCTATCTTATATCTACCTATCATCTATCTATCTATCTATCTATCTTTCTATCTCTATCTATCTATCTATCTATCTATCTATCTATCTATCTATCATCTTCTATCTATCATCTATCCATTGTCTGTCTGTCTATCTATCTATCTATCTATCTATCATCTATCCATCTATCTACCTATCTTATATCTATCTATCTATCATCTATCATCTATCTATCATCTTCTATCTATCATCTATCCATTGTCTGTCTATCTATCTATCTATCTATCTATCATCTATCCATCTATCTACCTATCTTATATCTATCTATCTATCATCTATCTATCATCTTTTATCTATCATCTATCCATCGTCTGTCTGTCTGTCTATCTATCTATCTATCTATCTATCTATCTATCATCTTCTATCTATCATATATCCATTGTCTGTCTGTCTGTCTATCTATCTACCTATCTTATATCTATCTATCTATCTATCTATCTATCTTATATCTATCTATCTATCTATCTATTTTATATCTATCTATCTATCTATCTTATATCTATTTATCATCTATCTATCCTCTATCTATCATCTTCTATGTATCATCTATCCATCGTCTGTCTGTCTGTGTCTATCTATCTATCTATCTATCTATCATCTTCTATCTATCATCTATCCATCGTCTGTCTGTCTGTGTCTATCTATCTATCTATCTATCTATCTATCTATCATCTTCTATCTATCATCTATCCATCGTCTGTCTGTCTGTCTATCTATCTATCTATCTATCTATCTATCTATCTATCTATCATCTTCTATCTATCATCTATCCATCGTCTGTCTGTCTGTCTGTCTATCTATCTATCTATCTATCTATCTATCTATCTATCTATCTATCATCTATCCATCTATCTACCTATCTTATATCTATCTATCTATCTATCTATCTTATATCTATCTATCTATCTATCTATCTTATATCTATTTATCATCTATCTATCCTCTATCTATCATCTTCTATGTATCATCTATCCATCGTCTGTCTGTCTGTGTCTATCTATCTATCTATCTATCTATCTATCTATCTATCTATCATCTTCTATCTATCATCTATCCATCGTCTGTCTGTCTGTCTGTCTGTCTATCTATCTATCTATCTATCATCTATCCATCTATCTACCTATCTTATATCTATCTATCTATCTATCTATCTTATATCTATCTATCTATCTATCTATCTTATATCTATTTATCATCTATCTATCCTCTATCTATCATCTTCTATGTATCATCTATCCATCGTCTGTCTGTCTGTGTCTATCTATCTATCTATCTATCTATCTATCTATCTATCATCTTCTATCTATCATCTATCCATCGTCTGTCTGTCTGTCTATCTATCTATCTATCTATCTATCTATCTATCTATCTATCTATCATCTTCTATCTATCATCTATCCATCGTCTGTCTGTCTGTCTATCTATCTATCTATCTATCTATCTATCTATCATCTATCCATTTATCTACCTATCTTATATCTATCTATCATCTATCTATCCATCTATCTATCTATCTATCTATCTATCTATCTATCATCTTCTATCTATCATCTATCCATTGTCTGTCTGTCTCTCTATCTATCTATCTATCTATCTATCTATCTATCTATCTATCATCTATCCTTCTATCTACCTATCTTATATCTATCTATCTATCTATCTATCATCTATCATCTATCTATCATCTTCTATCTATCATCTATCCATTGTCTGTCTATCTATCTATCTATCTATCTATCTATCATCTATCCATCTATCTACCTATCTTATATCTATCTATCTATCATCTATCTATCATCTTTTATCTATCATCTATCCATCGTCTGTCTGTCTGTCTATCTATCTATCTATCTATCTATCTATCTATCTATCATCTTCTATCTATCATCTATCCATTGTCTGTCTGTCTATCTATCTATCTATCTATCTATCTATCTATCATCTATCCATCTATCTACCTATCTTATATCTATCTATCTATCATCTATCATCTATCTATCATCTTCTATCTATCATCTATCCATTGTCTATCTATCTATCTATCTATCTATCTATCTATCTGTCATCTATCCATCTATCTACCTATCTTATATCTATCTATCTATCATCTATCTATCATCTTTTATCTATCATCTATCCATCGTCTGTCTATCTATCTATCTATCTATCTATCTATCTATCTATCTATCATCTATATACCTATCTTATATCTATCTATCTATCATCTATCTATCTACCTATCTTATATCTATCTATCTTATATCTATCTATCTATCATCTATCTATCTATCTATCTATCTATCTATCTATCTACCTATCTATCTAATAAAGTCAGTGTTTGTATGTGGCTATGTGCGTATGTATGTGGCAGCTTTCTGATTGGCTCCCACTTCCACAGGTCACAGTGACCTCCACAAAAGACGAACCTGGACAAAACTTGGCACACAAAACCCCCATGACCCACTTTACAGCATGCTCCAGTTTGGGGGAGGACAGACCATGGATGATGGGAACTGTAGTACTTTCAATTGCTTTGGCTCCCACAGACCACTGTGACCCCCACCAATGATGGATCAGCTCCAAACTTGGCACACAGACCCCAGTCAACTCCTTTGATTCAATGGGTCTCCTCAGCTGGGATCTACCCAAAGGATGTGAGTGTCTGGGTTGTTGTAGGTTTTTCGGACTACATGGCCATGTTCTAGAAGCATTCTCTCCTGATGTTTCACCTGCATCTATGGCAGGCATCCTCAGAGGTTGTGAGGCCTGTGTTCAAAGCTGGCCATGCTGGTTCTGTGTGCCAAGTCTGTTGTTGACTGGGTTGAGTGCTCTCTGGATACAGGTCCGTCATTGACGGGGGTTGTAGTGGTCTTAGGAAGTGAGTGAAGGTACTGCAAATCCCATCATTTGTGGTCCATCTTTCCCCAACATGCACCAGGATGTAAAGTGGGTCATGGGGGGGGGGGGTACAGGGGCCAAGTGTGGTCCGGATCTGTCGTCGTCTGGGTTTAGTGCTCTCTGGATACAGGTCCATCGTTAATTGGGGTTTTAGTGGTCTCAGGAAGTGAGTGAAGGTACTGCAAATCCCATCACATGTGGTCCATCTTCCCCCAACCTGCACCAGGATATAAAGTGAGTCATGGGGGGTGGGGGTGGCGGGCCAAGTGTGGTCCGGATCCATCGTTGGCTGGGTTTAGTGCTCTCTGGATACAAGTCCGTCATGAATGCGGGTTGTAGTGGTCTCAGGAAGTGAGTGAAGGTACTATAAATCCCATCACATCTGGTCCATCTTCCCCCAACCTGCACCAGGATGTAAAGTGAGTCATGGGGGGTAGGGGTGGCAGGCCAAGTGTGGTCCGGATCCATCGTCGGCTGGGTTTAGTGCTCTCTGGATACAGGTCCGTCATTAATGGGGGTTGTAGTGGTCTCAGGAAGTGAGTGAAGGTACTATAAATCCCATCACATGTGGTCCATTTCCCCCAACCTGCACCAGGATGTAAAGTGGGTCATGGGGGGTGGGTCTTTGTGGCAAGTTTGTTGCTGATCCATCATTGGTGGGTGTCACAGTGTGTTGCAACTCAGAGTAGGCTTCACCCTGCTTCCAAACACCACCACACAAGAGCTGTGTTGTTGTTGTTCATTCGTTCAGTCGTCTCCGACTCTTCGTGACCTCATGGACCAGCCCACGCCAGAGCTCCCTGTCGGCCGTCACCACCCCCAGCTCCTTCAAGGTCAGTCCAGTCACTTCAAGGATGCCATCCATCTTGCCCTTGGTCGGCCCCTCTTCCTTTTGCCTTCCACTTTCCCCAGCATCATTGTCTTTTCTAGGCTTTCCTGTCTCCTCATGATGTGGCCAAAGGACTTCAACTTTGTCTCTCGTCTCCTTCCCTCCAGTGAGCAGTCGGGCTTTCTTTCCTGGAGGATGGACTGGTTGGATCTTCTCGCAGTCCAAGGCACTCTCAGAACTTTCCTCCAACACCACAGCTCAAAAGCATCGATCTTCCTTCGCTCAGCCTTCCCGAAGGTCCAGCTCTCACATCCGTAGGTGACTACTACAGGGAAGACCATGGCTTGGACTAGGCAATGGATCTTGGTTGCCAGTCTGATGTCTCTACTCTTTACTATTTTATGGAGACTGGACATTGCTCTCCTCCCAAGAAGGAAGCGTCTTCTGATTTCCTGGCCACAGTAATCTGCATCTGCAGTCATCTTTGCGCCTAGAAATACAAACCCTGTCACGGCCTCCACGTTTTCTCCCTCTATTTCCCAGTTGTCAATCATTCTTGTTGCCATAATCTTGGTTTTTTTGACGTTTAGCTGCAACCCGGCTTTTGCGCTTTCTTCTTTCACCTTGATTAGAAGGCTCCTCAGCTCCTCCTCGCTTTCGGCCATCAGAGTGGTGTCATCTGCATATCTGAGGTTGTTAATGTTTCTTCCAGCAATTTTCACCCCAGCTTTGCATTCATCCAGCCCCGCACATCCTCGCATGATGTGTTCTGCATACAAGTTAAAAAGGTTGGGGGAGAGTATGCAGCCTTGCCGTACGCCTTTCCCAATCTGGAACCAGTCTCCTGTTCCGTGGTCAGTTCTGACTGTGGCTCCTTGGTCCTTGTACAGATTCCTCAGGAGAGAGGGAAGGGGGCTTGGGATGCCCATCCCACTAAGAACTTGCCACAATTTATTATGATCCACACAGTCAAAGGCTTTAGAATAGTCAATGAAGCAGAAGTAGATGTTTTTCTGAAACTCCCTGCCTTTCTCCATTCTCCAGCATCGGGATATTGGCAATCTGGTCTCTCGTTCCTCTGCCTTTTCTAAACCCAGCTTGAACATCTGGCAACTCTCGCTCCATGTCTTGCTGGTGTCTTCCTTGCAGGATCTTGAGCATTACCTTACTGGCATGAGAAATAAGGGCCACTGTACGGAAGTTTGAGCAGTCCTTCGCATTTCCCTTTTTTGGTATGGGGATATAAGTTGATTTTTTCCAGTCTGATGGCCATTCTTGTGTTTTCCATATTTGCTGGCATATGGCATGCATCACCTTGACAGCATCATCTTTTAAGATTTTAAACAGTTCAGCTGGGATCCTGTCGTCTCCTACTACAAGAGCTGTAGTTTTACAGTTTATTGAGGAAAAAATCCAAGTCAAAATAAAGAATAAGCATTGCAAAGTCCCAGAGATTAAGGTTAAAAGCAGAATATAGTTCCAAAGATCTTCAGGTAAAAGCAGGAGACATAATCCTATTGGCAAAGTTCAAACCAGAGTTCCAGGTACAAGCAATGAACATTTGCCCCAAGGATCACCATGCAAGAAATCCCAGGCGTACTGCTTTCCAGGCTAAGGTTATTCCATGAAGCTTTCAGGCTAGTAAGCAACGTTGAACTGACGCTTTCACAGAGTTTCCAGGAGGCTTAAATACTTTTCTAACATCAAAACATTAGGCTCTCAGCATCATAAAAGCATTGCGATGACCTCTCACCGAGCTAGCCTCCCGTCTGCTTGCCAGACGCGAATTCCGCCTGACCCGGAGATCAAGGTGAGCTTCTCGGGTCAAATCCTTATCTGCACTTTTGGTATCATCATGGGAAGGCACCTGCTCCCTTTCCCTTCGTTAAAATTCCTTTCTGGTGAAAACAGCTGTGTTGACATTGCACTGTCTGTGAGAGCCTCGGAAGCAGGCTCAGAGATTTGAGGCACAGACAAAGAGCCAGGAAGCTGAAACCAAACAGGAATCTGAATCCCATCATCCTCATCGTCAGAAACTAGCTCAGCCACAACACAGTGGCTGAGCGACTAAAATGATCAAGGGTCTGGAGAACAAGCCCTATGAGGAGTGGCTTAAGGAGCTGCGCATGTTTACCCTGAAGAAGAGAAGGCTGAGAGGGGATATGATGAGGGCCATGTATAAATATGTGAGAGGAAGCCACAGGGAGGAGGAGGGAGCAAGCTTGTGTTCTGCTTCCTTGGAGACTAGGACGCGGAACAATGGCTTCAAACTACAAGAGAGGAGATTCCATCTGAACATGAGGAAGAACTTCCTGACTGTGAGAGCCGTTCAGCAGTGGAACTCTCTGCCCTGGAGTGTGGTGGAGGCTCCTTCTTTGGAAGCTTTTAAACAGAGGCTGGATGGCCATCTGTCAGGGATGATTTGAATGCAATATTCCTGCTTCTTGGCAGAATGGGGTTGGACTGGATGGCCCATGGGGTCTCTTCCAACTCTTTGATTCTATGATTCTATGGTTTTGTGTGCCAAGTTTGGTACAGGTCCATTTTTTGTGGAGGTCGCAGTGACCCATGGATGCGCATGTCCTCCATCCCAGAGGCGATGTGTGGGTGCAGTCGGTGGTGCTGAGACCACCAAACCACCGAAAAGAGAAGGAAAATGGGTCATGGGGTTGCAAATCATGGGTCCCTGCAGGGCCAGGAAGAGGCGGATTGGCTTTGTAGTTTGCAAGTGACATCTTTACACAATCGCAGCCAACCTTGTGGGCTGCCACTCTTGTAAAGGTGATCAAAGCAGAACGAAAGCCTCGCCGGAGGCGCTAGAGCTGCGCATCCAAAAAAGCATTGGAAGTGCTGAGGCAAGGGAAGGCCTTCCTAAGCATCCCTGGCAAAAATGAGAGCGGGTGGGGATGATGGGAGGTGTCAGTAGTCTGCAAAAGGCGAGATCTATGCAATGTTGTCTGCTTTGCAAATTTGGGGAGTGCAAGCAAAACAGCCCTCATGAGGCTATTGCAGGAATGGCCAAACTTGAGCACTTCAGGTATTTTGGACTAGCTTGGGGACCCGGTGGTGCACAGGTTATCTATCAGTTATTTATGTGGTTCGCAGTGGTCTCAGGAAGTCAGCGAAGGTACTGGAAGTCCCATTATCCGTAGGCCGTCCTCCCCCAAACCGCACCAGAATGTTGAGTTGGCCATGGAGGCTCTCTGTGCCAAGTTTGGTCTTTATTGGTAATTGGATGGGTGTTGCTGTGGTCTCAGGAAGTGAGTGAAAGTACTGCAAGTCCCATCATCCATGGTCCATCATCCTCCAAACAGCACCAGGATGTAGAGTGGGTCATAGGGGCTCTGTGTGCCAAGTTTGGTCTTGATCAGTCATTGGATGAGGGTCACAACAGTCTTGGGAACTGAGTGAAGGTACTTCAAGTCCCATCATCCATGGCCCATCCTCCTCAAAACTGCACCAGGATGTAGAATGGGTCATGGGGGCTCTGTGTGCCAAATTTTGTCTTGATCAGTCATTGGATGAGGGTCACACTGGTTTCAGAAAGTGAGTGAAAGTACTTCAAGTCCCATCATCCATAGTCCATCCTCCCCCAAACTGCGCCAGAATGTTGAGTTGGCCACGGGGGCTCTCTGTGCCAAGTTTGGTCTTTATTGGTAATTGGAGGAGTGCTGCTGCGGTCTCAGGAAGTGAGTGAAGGTACTGCAAGTCCTATCATCCATGGGCCATCCTCTTCCAAACAACACCAGGATGTCGAGTCGGTAATGGGGGCTCTGTGTGCCAAGTTTGGTCTTGATCAGTCATTGGATGAGGGTTGCAGCAGTCTCGGGATGTGAGTGAAGTTACTTCAAGTCCCATCATCCGAGGTCCATCCTCCTCCAAACTGCACCAGGATGTAGAGTTGGTCATGGGGACTCTGTGTGCCAAGTTTGGTCTTGATCAGTCATTGGATGAGGGTCACAGCAGTCTCGGGATGTGAGTGAAGGTACTTCAAGTCCCATCATCCATTGTCCATCCTCCTCCAAACTGCACCAGGATGTAGAGTTGGTCATAGAGGCTCTATGTGCCAAGTTTGGTCTTCATTAGTCATTGGATGAGGGTTGCAGCGGTTTCGGGAAGTGAGTGGAGGTACTTCAAGTCCCATCATCCATGGTCCATCCTCCTTGAAACTGCACCAGGATGTAGAGTCGGTAATGGGGACTCTATGTGCCAAGTTTGGTCTTCATTAGTCATTGGATGAGGGTCGCAGCAGTCTCGGGATGTGAGTGAAGGTACTTCAAGTCCCATCATCTATGGTCCATCCTCCTTGAAACTGCACCAGGATGTAGAGTTGGTCATAGAGGCTCTATGTGCCAAGTTTGGTCTTCATTAGTCATTGGATGAGGGTTGCAGCAGTCTTGGGAACTGAGTGAAGGTACTTCAAGTCCCATCATCCATTGTCCATCCTCCTCCAAACTGCACCAGGATGTAGAGTTGGTCATAGAGGCTCTATGTGCCAAGTTTGGTCTTCATTAGTCATTGGATGAGGGTTGCAGTGGTCTCGAGAAGTGAGTGGAGGTACTTCAAGTCCCATCATCCATGGTCCATCCTCCTTGAAACTGCACCAGGATGTAGAGTGGGTCATGGGGGTTCCCCCTCAAGATCCCCCTCAGCTGCTTAAACTTAAGGAAAAGGAAGGGGGCTGAGACTCTTAGGGATGGTGGGAGTTGTAGTCCAAAACATCTGGACGAAGGGCTGACGTTGGCCCATGCCTCCTCTAGAGCAATTGTGGGGTGTCTTGAGCCCTGCACATCTTTCTCGCCCTCATTCGGAGAGTTTTGCAAGCGAGGCGGGGGCCCAGAGGGGTTGCTAGGAGACCCCCCTGTGCGGTGGCCTTGGCATTTGGAGCAGATGGGTCCAAATACACACACACACACACACAAAGCCTGACTCCACTTCTGACTCTGCTTTGCCAGATGGGCCTCTGGATTGGATGCCATTTGCTCTGCTCCAGATGCCAGGCGCACAACTGGATTCCCCTGATACTCAAGGGCTGCGCCAGATGCCAGTGCTCTGGGTTTACCCAATGGTGTCTCTGTGACACTGGGGTCAAAGCCCCCAGCCCCATATCCACAGAAGAGCTCCCCAAACAGACAATGGACCTTGTTATTGTTGTTGTTGTGGTTATTGTTGTTGGTCTTGTTGTTGCCTCCCATATCCACAGAAGAGCTCCCCAAACAGACAATGGACCTTGTTATTGTTGTTGTTGTGGTTATTGTTGTTGGTCTTGTTGTTGCCTCCCATATTCACAGAAGAGCTCCCCAAACAGACAATGGACCTTGATATTGTTGTTGTTGTGGTTTCTGTTGTTGTGGTGTTGTTGCCCCCCATATCCACAGAAGAGCTCCCCAAACAGACAATGGACCTTGATATTGTTGTTGTTGTGGTTTCTGTTGTTGTGGTTGTTGTTGCCCCCCATATCCACAGAAGAGCTCCCCAAACAGACAATGGACCTTGTTATTGTTGTGGTTGTGGTTATTGTTGTTGGTCTTGTTGTTGCCCCCCATATTCACAGAAGAGCTCCCCAAACAGACAATGGACCTTGATATTGTTGTTGTTGTGGTTATTGTTGTTGGTCTTGTTGTTGCCCCCCATATCCACAGAAGAGCTCCCCAAACAGACAATGGACCTTGATATTGTTGTGGTTGTGGTTATTGTTGTTGGTCTTGTTGTTGCCCCCCATATCCACAGAAGAGCTCCCCAAACAGACAATGGACCTTGTTATTGTTGTGGTTGTGGTTATTGTTGTTGGTCTTGTTGTTGCCCCCCATATTCACAGAAGAGCTCCCCAAACAGACAATGGACCTTGTTATTGTTGTGGTTGTGGTTATTGTTGTTGGTCTTGTTGTTGCCCCCCATATCCACAGAAGAGCTCCCCAAACAGACAATGGACCTTGATATTGTTGTTGTTGTGGTTATTGTTGTTGGTCTTGTTGTTGCCCCCCATATCCACAGAAGAGCTCCCCAAACAGACAATGGACCTTGTTATTGTTGTTGTTGTGGTTATTGTTGTTGGTCTTGTTGTTGCCCCCCATATTCACAGAAGAACTCCCCAAACAGAAAATGGACCTTGATATTGTTGTTGTGGTGGTTATTGTTGTTGGTCTTGTTGTTGCCCCCCATATTCACAGAAGAGCTCCCCAAACAGAAAATGGACCTTGATATTGTTGTTGTTGTGGTTATTGTTGTTGGTCTTGTTGTTGCCCCCCATATCCACAGAAGAGCTCCCCAAACAGACAATGGACCTTGTTATTGTTGTTGTTGTGGTTATTGTTGTTGCTCCCCATATCCACAGAAGAGCTCCCCAAACAGACAATGGACCTTGATATTGTTGTTTTTGTGGTTTCTGTTGTTGTGGTTGTTGTTGCCCCCCCATATCCACAGAAGAGCTCCTCAAACAGACAATGGACCTTGACATTGTTGTTGTTGTGGTTTCTGTTGTTGTGGTTGTTGTTGCCCCCCATATCCACAGAAGAGCTCCCCAAACAGACAATGGACCTTGTTACATCCCGATTGGATTACTGCAACACACTCTACGTGGGGTTGCCTTTGAAGACTGTTCGGAAACTTCAGTTAGTACAACGGGTGGCAGCTGGACTTCTCACCGGAGCGTCATACAGGGAACACACCACCCCCCTGTTGTGTCATCTCCACTGGCTGCCGATCCAATTCCGAGCACAATTCAAAGTGTTGGTTTTGACCTACAAAACCCTATACGGTTCCGGCCCAGCGTATCTGTCCGGATCTCCCTCTACGTCCCACCTCGGAACCTAAGATCCTCTGGGGAGGCCCTGCTCTCGACCCCGCCTCTATCACAAGTGAGGTTGGCGGGGACGAGGAGCAGGGCCTTCTCGGTGGTGGCCCCCCACCTGTGGAATTCACTCCCCGGGGAGATTAGATCGGCAACGTCCCTTCTTTCATTTAGGAAAAAGTTATCTATTTTATTTTTATTTGTCGTGTCAGAGCAACCAGTCCATTATATATTACATTTCTAACAGAACAAGCAAACAGACAGAAAAATACACAACTTGTGAGTTTGGTAGTTGGTTAAATGTCCTTTGACCAGTATCTGTCCCCTTGGAGTGCCTCTGGGGTTGCTGCAAGAAGGTCCCCCATCGTGCATGTGGCAGGGCCCAGGCCGCACCGCAGCAGGTGGTCAGTGGTTTGCTCCTCTCCACACTCGCATGTCGAGGATTCCACTTTGTAGCCCCATTTCTTGAGGTTGGCTCTGCATCTCGTGGTGCCAGAGCGCAGTCTGTTCAGCACCTTCCAAGTTGCCCAGTCCTCTGTGTGCCCAGGGGGGAGTCTCTCATTTGGTATCAGCCATTGGTTGAGGTGCTGGGTTTGGGCCTGCCACTTTTGGACTCTCGCTTGCTGAGGTGTTCCAGCACGTGTCTCTGTAGATCTTAGAAAACTATTTCTAAATTTACGTTGTTGACATGCTGGCTGATACCCAAACAGGGGATGAGCTGGAGATGTCTCTGCCTTGGTCCTTTCACTATTGGCTGCTACTTCCCGGCGGATGTCAGGTGGTGCAATACCGGCTAGAAGCGACCAGCATGCAAGCAGGAAAAAGTTGAAAACCTGGATATGGGACCAGGCATTTGGACATTCTGGCAGTTAAAGAAAGATTTGATGACGAGCTGGAATTTGTCGAGACGGAATGGATTTACGGAACTCCGAACGCTGAGCTCAGGATTAGCCTACTACTGTTGTGTTTATTGCACTGTTTTGTATTGATGATTTAATTGTTAATTTGTAACTGTTTTAATTGCTTTTATATATGTATGTATATGTGATAAAGGCATCGAATTGTGCCTTCCTCTGTAAGCCGCCCTGAGTCCCCCCTTGGGGGTGAGAAGGGCGGGGTAAAAGTGACGGAAATAAATAAATTGTTGTTGTTGTGGTTGTTGTTGCCCCCCCCATCCACAGAAGAGCTCCCCAAACAGACAAGGAACCTTGTTGTTGTTGTTCCCCCCCCCCCAATATTCATAGAAAAGCTCCCCAATGACTCTTGTTTTTGTTGCCCCCCATATCCACAGAAGAGCTCCCCAAACAGAAAATGGACCTTGTTGTTGTTGTTCTCTCCCCCCCCCCATATCCACAAGAGCTCCCCAATAAGGCAATGTAAACATTGTCATGTAAACAAGGAACAGCCAAAGTCCCAGTTGGCCTTCTTGTGTGGAAGTTGCATAGACAGCCAAGGAACAAAGAAGGAAAACAGTTTGTGTCTGCTCCCCATCAGAGCTTCCTCTTCCCATAGATGGATAATGGGAGTGGGTGCATCCTGGATTGAGAGAGACTTGGGGCTTTTCCCTGAGTGTTTGATGGGGGACGGAAGGCAGGGTGGGAAGAGGGTTCAGCACTGGACAGCTCCCTAGAATCATAGAATCCTAGAATCAAAGAGTTGGAAGAGACCTCCTGGGCCATCCAGTCCAACCCCCTTCTGCCAAGAAGCAGGAATATTGCATTCAAATCACCCCTGACAGATGACCATCCCGCCTCTGTTTCAAAGCCTCCAAAGAAGGAGCCTCCACCACACTCCAGGGCAGAGAGTTCCACTGCTGAACGGCTCTCACAGTCCGGAAGTTCTTCCTCATGTTCAGATGGAATCTCCTCTCTTGTAGTTTGAAGCCATTGCTCCATTGCATCCTAGTCTCCTTCGATAGAGCTACAAGCTGGGTAGATGCGGGGAATGCCGTGGATGGAGCGTACCTGGATTTCAGGAAGGCCTTCTTTGACAAGGTTCCCCATGACCTTCTGGCAAGGAAACTAGGCCAATGTGGGCGAGGCAAAACTACGGTGAGGTGGATCTGGAATTGGTTAAGTGGACGAACCCAGAGGGTGATTCTCCTGATCAAGGGTCTGGAGGACAAGCCCTATGAGGAGTGGCTTAAGGAGCTGGGCATGTTTAGCCTGAAGAAGAGAAGGCTGAGAGGAGACATTATAGCCATTTAAAATATGTGAGAGGAAGCCACAGGGAGGAGGAGGGAGGGAGCTTCCTTTCTGCTTCCCTGGAGACTAGGACGCAATGGAACAATGGCTTCAAACTACAAGAGAGGAGATGCCATGAGGAAGAACTTCCGGACTGTGAGAGCCGTTCAGCAGTGGAACTCTCTGCCCCAGAGGGAGTGTGGTGGAGGATCCTTCTTTGGAAGCTTTTAAACAGAGGCTGGATGGCCATCTGTCAGGGGTGCTTTGAATGCAATTTTCCTGCTTCTTGGCAGAATGGGGTTGGAATGGATGATGGCCCAGGAGGTCTCTTCCAACTCTAGGATTCTATGATTCTATGATATATCTCATAACTATATGAATACAGGAGTGCATTTGCAGCTTTTTGCAAAATGTGTTTTTGGAGGCTCAAGGAAGCAGCTTGTACGGCATCAATATTTCAAAAACAGCCTGGTGGGAGAGAACGCATGCAGGCGCATGCAGAAGGGGCCTTGCAGTGGAATGCTTTGGGTGCTTTGGAATCCCAGCTTTGGAGCAATGTGTGTGTGTGTGTGTGTGCACATGGGGAGCCTCTTCCAGGACATTTCTAGGCCAGACCCCTCCCCACATTTCCTTCCGAAATAGAGCGGAAATAGAGAAGGATGAATAATTCAGGGGCAGAAGGACGGCTCTTCCCAAAACTGGGTGTGTGTGTTGTTGTTGTTATTGTTAAGCAATCACAGAAGATGAGAGTGGAATGAGATGAATTTCCAGGTTAGTACCCCCCCCCCCCCAGAAAAACAACACAACCCGGTCACAGACAAGGAAGGCAGCTCAGAATACGTGTAGGCTTTATTTCACAATCACAAAGAAACACAAAGGGAACCCTGTTGTCGCCCCCCTCCCATGCAGCCCCCTCCCCAAAATGGCAGAAACGAAGAAGCAGAAGCAATGCAGGGAGGGAGGGGGGCTTTCAGGTAAAGCTATGACTCAAGGGCATGCATGGGCCAACTTGGGCCCTCCCTCCAGGTGTTTTGGACTCCAACTCCCACAATTCCTAACAGCCGGTAGGCTGTTAGGAATTGTGGGAGTTGGAGTCCAAAACACCTGGAGGGAAGGCCCAAGTTGGCCCATGACTTTGTCCTCCTGGAACTGGACACTTGAGTCAATTGTGGAGTGCACCAAACTGAAGGGGATGATGACGTTGGTATGCAGATGATCCCGTGATTGACGCAAGTGTCCAGGTCCAAGAGGACAAAGGCATGGGCCAACTTGTTAGGAATTGTGGGAGTTGGAGTCCAAAACACCTGGAGGGAAGGCCCAAGTTGGCCCATGACTTTGTCCTCTTGCAACTGGACACTTGAGTCAATTGTGGAGGGCACCAAACCGAAGGGGATGATGATGTGGATATGCAGATGATCCCATGAATGATGCAAGTGTCCAGTTCCAAGAGGACAAAGTCGTGGGCCAACGTTAGGAATTGTGGGAGTTGGAGTCCAAAACACCCGGAGGGAGGGCTCAAGTTGGCCCATGACTTTGTCCTCTTGCAACTGGACACTTGACTCAAGTGTCCAGTTCCAAGAGGATGAAGTTATGGGCCATCTTGTTAGGAATTGTGGGAGTTGGAGTCCAAAACACCTGGAGGGAGGGCCCAAGTTGGCCCATGCCTTTGTCCTCTTGCAACTGGACACTTGAGTCAATTGTGGAGGGTGCCAAACTGAAGGGGATGATGATGTGGGTATGCAGATGATCCCATATTGATGCAAGTGTCCATTTCCAAGAGGACAAAGGCATGGGCCAACTTGTTAGGAATTGTGGGAGTTGGAGTCCAAAACACCTGGAGGGAGGGACCAAGTTGGCCCATGCCTTTGTCCTCTTGCAACTGGACACTTGAGTCAATTGTGGAGGGTGCCAAACTGAAGGAGATGATGACGTGGGTATGCAGATGATCCCATATTGATGCAAGTGTCCATTTCCAAGAGGACAAAGGCATGGGCCAACTTGTTAGGAATTGTGGGAGTTGGAGTCCAAAACACCTGGAGGGAGGGACCAAGTTGGCCCATGCCTTTGTCCTCTTGCAACTGGACACTTGAGTCAATTGTGGAGGGTGCCAAACTGAAGGAGATGATGACGTGGGTATGCAGATGATCCCATATTGATGCAAGTGTCCATTTCCAAGAGGACAAAGGCATGGGCCAACTTGTTAGGAATTGTGGGAGTTGGAGTCCAAAACACCTGGAGGGAGGGACCAAGTTGGCCCATGACTTTGTCCTCCTGGAACTGGACACTTGAGTCAATTGTGGAGGGTGCCAAACTGAAGGGGATGATGACGTGGGTATGCAGATGATCCCATGATTGACTCAAGTGTCCCGTTCCAAGAGGACAAAGGCATGGGCCAACTTGACCGGTAGGCTGTTAGGAATTGTGGGAGTTGGAGTCCAAAACACCTGGAGGGAGGGCCCAAGTTGGCCCATGCCTTTGTCCTCTTGCAATTGGACACTTGAGTCAATTGTGGAGGGCACCAAACTGAAGGGGATGATGACGTGGATATGCAGATGATCCCGTGATTGACACAAGTGTCCAGTTGCAAGTGGACAAAGGCATGGGCCAACATGTTAGGAATTGTGGGAGTTGGAGTCCAAAACACCTGGAGGGAGGGACCAAGTTGGCCCATGACTTTGTCCTCCTGGAACTGGACACTTGAGTCAATTGTGGAAGGCGCCAAACTGAATGGGA